>NC_062552.1:112781126-113384663 GCF_016906955.1 Phacochoerus africanus | reverse complement strand
CTCACAGGGGACCCCGGCCTCCCTATCTTTCATCTAAGCCTTTCAGCCTTTTCACCACCCCCAATATTTATATTTTTACAAATCTACAAAAATATTTACAATAATAACTCCCTCTTCTCTGCAACATCTCTCTATAAGCAGAGACTGAGGGTGGGAGAGGAAAATGTGAATCACCCCTATTCTGATAAACAGCTCACCTTTTCACTCACAGAATCACGCTTTTTATAATTTAAAGATTTATCAGAAATCTGGTTTTAATAATTTAAAAATTTATCAGAAATCTCCCCTTAAGAAAAGTATATAATCTTAAAAAAAAAATCTGAAAAACCTCTATGTTTTATGAACTGCTTTATTATACTGGAGCTAAAAAAATCAGGGCTGGTTTAAAGCCATCAATCTGACATATGGAACACAAAAAACAGTAATCAGATTAAGCAACTAATCAGGATGACCGACCTGAGCTATAAACACAAGCATTTCCCTCTAGGTCATGCTGCTGCCTGAAAGGCCATTTTGCAATTCTCTGTTATATCTCATAACTTTTAACCACTTTTTCAGTCACGCTTTAGAGAAAAACTTTGAAAAAAGATGCTTCTCTCATTCTCACTGTATTTTGTCAAATATACAGTCCTTCTGTATCCAAATAAAAATGTATTATACTCTAAGGAAACAAGCTAGTCCACAGTATATCCTACCTCTCTGGCCAGCCTGACTACTCTGACTTTGCCAAGAATCAAAACAAAATAGGAGTTCCTGTCACGGCACCGTGGAAACAAATCTGACTAGGAACCACAGGGTTCCAGGTTCGATCCCTGGCCTTGCTCAGCGGGTTAAGGATCCGGCATTGCCGTGAACTGTGGTGTAGGTCACAGACATGGCTCAGATTTGGTGTGGCTGTGGCTGTGGTGTAGGCTGGCAGCTGTAGCTCCGATTGGACCCCTAGCCTGGGAACCTCCATATGCCGCATGCACAGCCCTAAAAAGCAAAAAAAAAAAAAAAAAAGAATCAAAACGAAATAAAATCCTAAGAGAAAGTGCAAGGTACTAACTAAATATTTTTTATGATACTATACCAAAATCTCTTAAAGGAGACCTAAATGTAGAAGAAATAGTCTTAGAGGTGGGCTTCAGACCAAAAGGTTAATGTATGTTGACTGAAAGGTTCTTTTTGAGGCTTATAAAAAGATTAGCAAGCAGCAAATCATTTTAGAGAGGTTCTCCTCATCTGGGAGAAAAATAAGCAAAACCCAAAGTGAAAATTAACATAAAAAACAAAAGCTATTTTTTTTTTTCTGGGAGAAAAAAAGCAAGAGCAAAAATGTATCCACTGGGAGAAGTTCCCCTGTGGCACAGTGAGTTAAGGACCCAGCTGCAGCTGTGGCATAGGTCACAACTGCAGCACCGGTTTGATCCCTGGTCCAGGAACTTCCACATGCTGCAGGACAAAAAAATTTTTAAATTAAAAATTAAAATGAATCCACTTGGCACTCAGGAGAAATATTTTAATTTCCTTTCTCTTTCCAGACATTGCTTCAAAGTCACTTACTTGTAAGACAAAAAAAAAAAAAAAATGGAGTTCCCGTCGTGGCGCAGTGGTTAACAAATCCGACTAGGAACCATGAGGTTGCGGGGTTCGATCCCTGCCCTTGCTCAGTGGGTGGAGGATCCGGCATTGCCGTGAGCTGTGGTGTAGGCTGCAGATGCGACTTGGATCCTGCGTTGCTGTGGCTCTGTTGTAGGCCGGCAGCTACAGCTCTGATTCAACCCCTAGCCTGGGAACCTCAATGTGCCGAGGGAGCGGCCCAAGAAATGGCAAAAAGACAAAAAAAAAAAAAAATTCACTCACTTGTACTAAAATCCTTTCAATGGCACAAGAATGGTAATTCAAGGAGCTGCAGGGGAAAAATACTCCAAAATGTTGAAGCCTCAAAAAAGCCCAAGAGGCGAAAGAGGCAGGTGAAGATAAACGGGCTGAGTGCAGGGCTGAGGACCATCTGCTTCTACTACCGTCATCGTGTTTCTGTTAGACTTCTGTAGATTTCTAGACTCTTCATTTAATTTCCCCCAATGAAACAACAGGAGCATCGTAAGAAACACCAATACCAACGACTATCAGAAATACTCTCCTGGAAGACGCCAGAAAGAATCTGTTCGACTGAATAAAACAAAACTGACCCTTGAAAGAAGAAAGGAATTAAGAATGCCCATAGTGCCATTACATTTATTTGAAAAGCTAATACATTTAAGAACCTAGGGTGCTGAGAATTAGGATGGGGGCAGGGAGAGGCAGAGACCATCAGGCACCGAGGGTGATCACAAGCAGAGGGAAAGCTGCCACACATAAATGACACCAGCCCAACGCATAAGGGAGTATCATCAATCACTCACTCAGCAAATACATAATGAGGGCACCTATGTGCTAGATTCTGTGCCATTCCGTAACAGATCTAGATCCTAGACTCATATTCTAGGGGAAAGAAAGAGAATTTTCAAGCTTTTAATCAAAGGAATCTCCTTAAGCTTCCCAAAGCATTTCATCAATTGCATCAGCACTCTGACATAGATATTTAAATTCTTTTTAATTAGTTAAGAAAAAAGGATTTCTGTAAGCATGGGAAAATCATACTGGAAAATAGTTCCAAAATAAAATAACAATTGGATACAAAATACACAAATTTTTTTAAAAAGAGGAAGGGAGAATCCAACTGCAGTAGCTTGGATTGCTATGGAGGCGCCAGTTCAATCCCTGGCCAGTGCAGTGGGTTAAAGGATCCACCTCTGCCACAGCTGCAGTGTAGGTGGAAGCTGTGGCTCAGACTCAATCTCTGGCCCAGGAACTTCCATAGGCCTCAAGCGCAGCCATTTAAAAAAAAAAAAATTACAAATTGATACTAAGAAAAACATACAGTGAAAAAGCACAGTGTTTAAAGGTTGGATCCAAGAAAAACTAAAAGGAGTGAACCCCATAAATTTTTCAGAGGCCCTATCCAGGTATCCAAATGCCAGCTTGATAAGGTAACATCAAGTTAAAACTTCTGTTCCTGATAAAGTACTACTCATACTTCTGACAATACATGCATAGTTCCTCTTTAAATAAACTCTCAGTGTAACAAATAAAAAGGATTAGAAAGGAAAAGAATATCATAAATTTCTGCCAGATCTGGCACAGATTCTCTTATGCCTTCTCTGATATCTTTAGGAGCTGAACCTATCAATCCCTGCTCACAACGGCAAAACAGTAACAAAGAATAACATTAAAAAAAAAAAAACCTATGATATTAAAATTAATTATGTATATTATGAACTGTTATCTCAAATCAACAACAAATAGGACAATGGAATAGGCCAGGACACAGAAAGATCTGCTGCCATAATGATCTTAACTGTTTACCAATGATGACATTTCCCAGAATGATCCTGACTTTTTTTCTTCATTACCCTTATCAAAATCAGATCCACTAAACACACCTTGTAACAAGTCTTAATCTTCCAAGAGGGCCAGCAAGGCCTAAGGAGAACTATATAAGAAACTGAACATAATTGGGTATTTTAAACAAAGTACTTAATTTGTTCATCCTGTTCTTCCTACATACAAGGAAAGGAGTCAAGATCTCCTCTACTCTTCTTAACTATTTATAAAAACACTGCTGCTTCGCTTATACAGTTCCCAAAATGACAACACCTCCCCAGGATAAATTTGTACCTCTGTCTCTCCAAAAAGGGAACTACTCGGCGGTCAAATAAGTATCGGAATATTGTCTTTATCAAAACTAGACAGGTTTCCTTCCTTCAGGACTTCTCAGAGCCTTTAATCCAAGTGCACAGATAAGCTCTTTACCACTTAGCTAAATCTTTTCGCCCATGGCATGTGGAAGATCCTGGGCCAGGGATCCAACCCGTGCCATAGCAGCAACCCCAACAGCTACTGTGACAATGCCGGACCCTTAACCCACTGTGCCACAAGGGAACTCCTCGGCTAAAATGTTGGAAAAGGCACAAAGATGGGAAAATGTACTGGGAAAGGTTCAGAAACACAGAGTTTTGAAAAATTAGGCTAAAATAAGCACCAAAGAGGCAGCGTAGTATAGACAAAGGGAATGGGCTTAACAGCTTTGAAACTTTAGACAAATTATGTCACCTTATGTCTCAGTGTGCCTCAATCTGTAAAATGGGAGAAATAGTACCAACTTCCTAAAATAGCTGAGGATTAAATAACATATAAAATCCTCTGAATCCAGCTTGACACAGAGCAACTACTCAATAAATGCTAGCTATCATCTTTGTTATCTACTCTGCAAGGTTCTTCTAAGCAAATAAATACATACAATTTATAGAATTTATGCCTGGCAAGTAGTAAGCACTCAATAAAAGGTCATTGGTTTGAACACATATAAAGTCCTTATCACAGTGCCTCGCACAAACTAAACCTGAAGTGCAGTACTGAATAGTATTCTGATTATGTCATTAAGATTAAAAGGTCTTAACCATTAATAAAAACACTGCTGCCTATAACACATTCCCCAATGTGACAACATCTCCCTAGGATAACAACAACAGATATCTGACCCTCGCCCACTGCCAAAAAAGAAATCGGTGGTGGAATAAGTTTCAGCACTACTGTATGAATCAAACCTAGGCACAATTAAGTTTCTTTCTGCAGAACTTCTCAGAGCCTCTACTACGAATCTGGAATCTAAGTAGGGGATATACATTTCCCAAATGCATTTAATGAGGAAATTTTGAGCACTCTTGGGATTGCTGTTCTGTGGAACACAGTATGGAAACTACCTTAACTCAATGGAATAACAACACAATGTCTGGTACATCACTAGTTTGTAACAAACTCTGGTTGTATGAATGTCAAGGGGTCAATATTCTGTCATGGTTCCCAAACATATTTGATGGTGGAATCGTCGCTTTTTTTTCCAGCAGCAGCATTTATGGGACTACCGTGCCAAGAAACACACTTGTCCACAGAAATTCAGTCCCATTAACTAATGTGAACTAAGACAAACAGAACCTAGTTTAGCATTCCCACTAACACGGACTGCTGTACCCAACTGTTGCATCTGAAGGCCAAAATACTCACCTCAACAGGTTATCCTCCATCTATTTGCTGGAAACTAAGGCAGAGAGCCTAGTAACAGTTTTCACACCTCCATTTACATAACTCCCCTCCATTTTCCTTTTTTTCTAACATCTCCAAGGCAACACCACCAGAGGAAAAGCTGGGAAACTATAACTACATAAATATATTCTGCATTTACTAGAAGTGCTAACAAACTGCACTATCTCTGCTCTATTCTCTCTGTTTCTCTTTTACCCCTTTCAAGAATTAACCACCCACCAGAGGTGGACCTCTCTTATACACAGCATAAGAGAACCTAAATAAACTCTTCAATCAATCGAGAGTTTTTCCCCCATCCCTCCCTCCCAATAATAGATGTTATCTTTTCCTCTCCTAGATTCTCATTCCCAATTTGCACTATTTGTCTCAAGTTGCACTCAAGCCCCAGAATAAAGGCTCCTCTTTTTGGACAATAATAGATGCAACTGTCTTAAGATGAAATGGAAGGATCACATGTTGGAGCCAGAAGGAAAAAAAAAGCAGCCATTTCCACAGGGGGTGGGAAGTTACAGATCTTTACGTTTATACATAATTGTTTCAGAAATTAGTAACGCACACGCAGCGAGCTTACAAGCCCATCTATTATGCAAGCATAAAGGAACTAAAAAAAGTTCGTCACCAAAGTGTTCCTTTAAGGGACATGTGAAGCAAGGGGGCTGCTGAAGTTTGAGGAGGAGACGGTCATGGCATAGAACCCATGGGTCCTGCAGGGACTCGGGGACATCGCGGGCAAGGATCTGAGGGCCGTGGTTCTAGGGGGTCTCGCTCTGGGTGACTGTGCTGACCACTCGGTCAACCTCAGCCAGGACCTTCCTCCCTGGACCCCTCCCGGGGATCGGGGCATCCCCCTGAGCCCTCACTCTTATCGCCGGGAACAACAAGGCTGACGGGTCCGGCCGGTACCTGATCATAAGGGGACTTCTCCAGCATCTGCGTGCACAAATCGGCGCAGAGCTGAAACTTCCTGCGCCTAAAATAGCTCCAGGCCAGGAGCAGCGGCTCCATCTCCGAGCCCATGGCGGCGGGGGGCGGGCCGCGAAGGACCAGCGCCGGGTCCGGGGAGGGCGGGGGGCGAGGAGCGGGCGGTGTCCAGCTCTGCTCAGCAACGCGCGGCAGCGGGGGCCTTGCCGGAGAGGCGCCCCGCATCGCGCCTGAGAATAGGAAAAAGAATGCTCATCGCGCGTAGAACTCAGCATTAGGGCTTGCCAAACCTTGGCTTCTAACACTGTATACCTTCGAAGGCTACACATTTCATTAATTTCGAGGAGCCGGCGCCGTGGCTAAATTAAGAGGCAGTGACTTAGACATTCCCAACCGGGGTCCTCCACTCATCCTGTTGCTTAGCAACTGAACGCTGGGCGTACCCTGCCAGTTCCAGAAAAGTCCCCCGAATTGCCCCTTCGACGGTTCGCTGCCCTACTCTTCTCCTTCAAGCACTCTTACCGCTATCGTTTGCTCTTCTGACTGTAGGAACATCGGTTTCTTCTATATCACCCGCCCACCAGAACCCAAAGCCCTAAATATATAAAACTCTCCAGTCTTCCTTCCAAATCCTTCTCACCAAATTTCAGTGTCTCAATTACAAGGTACATTGAAGATCGCTTCCTCCAACCCATTCATTTGACAGCTGCGAAACTGAGACGGGTTCAGAGAAGTAATTTACCTAGTGTCGCAGTGGAGTTAGGGAGCTGGCCTGAAGTTTGCAAGATTGCGAACCGTTAATACACTTGTTTATTCAGCGATGCCTAGGGGTTCTGAATTATAACTCACTAACATTTTTACCAAACAAAATAGTGTGCACAAAAAAATTTTTGAAAAGCTTTTTGAAACATCATCTGCAAGCACCTGTTATTTGTCAAATGTTTACTTATGCAGAGCGATTTCTTCAGGTACAAGTCTGACTTTCCACTAGAGATTTAGGCAGTTAACACATGTCTGTCATGGTTAGGAAAAAAGAAGTGTGACCAAGCTAAATCCACATAGACTCATTATGGAGGACTGCCGGATCTTTTTTTCCTCGGCTTCTTCCTGTCACAGTGGGAGAGGCAGGAAAGGAAAAGTCCTTATTGAAGAACTTTCTAATCAGGCCTAAATCTCCTTTAGAGATGAAAAATGAACTAACAGTCTATATGAGAAGAGAATCTGAAAAAAAAGGATATGTGTGTATATGTATAACTGAATCACTTTGTTGTACAGTAGAAATTATCACAACATTGTAGAACAACTATAATTCAATAAAATTTAAAATACATGTATTTTAAAAAAAACTGGCAAAAGCTGTTAGCAATGTTAGATCATTCATAATTTTCTCATACCACTAAGGTACTATAATACAGACATCAGACATTATATTGAATCCAGATACGCATACCTTTCACACGTATGAAAATGAAACCTACCTTTCTAAACTGGTTATGAGTAGTTTTTTTTTTCTCCTTTACTAAGCAGCCTTTCTTGAATTTTTTTGTATCTTGGAAGCAATGAATTATCAAGAATGTCATTATTCCAGTTATGTTTATTGCAGTTAGTCCATTTGTGTTTCCCTGGAGGTGCCTCTAGAAATGTAATGTGCCTAATGCAGCAGCCCATTCTTTCTAGGGGGTCAGGTTTTTAGGACTGTACATGCTGGAATTGGCAGTTGGGCTCAATGTTTCACAGGGTCCTTTTGTTTTCTGGTACAATGTAAGTGGATTCTTTTTTTTTTTCCTTTTCTTTTCTTTTCTTTTTAGGGCTGCACCAGAAGCATATGAAAGTTCCTAGGCCAGAGGTGGAATCTGAGCTGTAGCTTCTGACCTAGCCACAGCCACAGCCACAGCAATGCAGGATCCGAGCCAACACTGCAACCTACACCACAGATCACAGGCAATGCTGGATCCTTAACCCACTGAGCAGAGCCAGGGATCAAACCCAAGTCCTCATGGATACTAGTCAGGTTCGTTAACCCCTGAGCTACGAGGGGAACTCTTGTAGTGGATTCTTTGTAAGTGATTCTCAACCCCGGCTCTATATTAGATTTCTTGAAATAAAAAAAAAAAAAAAACTTTAGAATCTAAAAAAAGTTTAAAATAAAAAAAAATACTTTTAGCATCTATCTAGATTTATGGAAAATTACAAAGATACAGGAGTTCCCATACACTCTTCACTCAATTTCCCCTGCTGTTAACATTACTATGATACATATGACACAAGGAAAGAACCTACATTGGTATATTACTATCAACTCTGCAATTTATTCATATTTCAGGAGTTTTTCCCTAATACCTTTTCCTATTCTAGGATCCTACTTTGGATACCATATTACATTTAATTATCCTGTCTCTCTGGCCTCCTCTGGTCTGACAGTTATTCATATTTTCCTAGTTTATGATGATTTCGACAGATTCTTTTGTGTTTGCTTGTTTTTGTCATTTTAGGGCCACACCCACAGCATATAGAAATTCCCAAGCTAGGGGTAGAATCAGAGCTGCAGCTGCCAGGATACACCACAGCCACAGCAATGCCAGATCAAAAGCTCATCTGCAGCCTAGGATCCTTAACCTACTGAGTGAGGCCAGAGATCAAACCTGCATCATCATGGATACTAGTCAGGTTTTTACTCTGCTGAGCCACAACGGGAACTCCAACCTTTGACAGGTTTTGAAGAGTGCTGATCACGTATGTAGTAGAATGTCTGGAGAGCTCTTAAAAAAACAGGTGCCCAGGTCAGTCTGGTGGCAGCACATCATGGAGCAATGACAGGAGGAGCATGGAGTGGCTGGGGGACTGAAAATTGGGTGTGTGAGTGAGTGTGTGTGTGTGTGTGTGTGTGTGTGTTTAAAGAAATAAACAAAAAGTGCCCACACTCCATTCCTGTTGATTCTGACTTCAACAGTTTGATGTTAAGGCTGGAGCATCAGAGCGTTTTGTTTTTTTAAGTTTTCCATGTGATTCTACTGGGCAGCCAGGGTTGAACACCCACTATGTTGAGTTTGGAATGGTTTTGTAAACATCGTGATTGTTTCCAACTTCCTAGAGAGAAAAAGATTTTCATAAGCAGGATGTCTTTTCCTCTCTGGGAAGATGGGAATAATCACAATGCAGATAGATAGATAGACAGATAGATAGATAGACAGAGATATATAATATTTTAAGAGCATATAATTTATCTTAGCTTCTTTCAGAAGGCTATTAATTTTTTTTTTCTTTCAGAAGGGTCAAACAGAGGAGAAAAAATGTAGAATACTTAGCAAATTGCAGGATGTTAAGCCTGTCCAAATGTAGCATAAAAGGTGCCTTTAGGAATTCCCTGGATGGAGCATCAGGTTAAGAATCCAGCATTGTCACTGCAGTGGCTTGGGTGGCTGCTGTGGCAAGGGTTTGATCCCTGGCCTGGGAACTTCCATGTGCCACAGGTGTAGCCAAAAAAAAAAAAGTATCTTTAAAAAGTTGTAAACAGGAGTTCCCGTCGTGGCGCAGTGGTTAACAAATCCGACTAGGAACCATGAGGTTGCGGGTTCGGTCCCTGCCCTTGCTCAGTGGGTTAACGATCCGGCGTTGCCGTGAGCTGTGGTGTAGGTTGCAGACGCTGCTCGGATCCCGTGTTGCTGTGGCTCTGACGTAGGCTGGCGGCTACAGCTCCGATTCGACCCCTAGCCTGGGAACCTCCATATGCCGAGGGAGCGGCCCAAAGAAATAGCAAAAAGACAAAAAAAAAAAAGTTGTAAACAGCCTATTTTTTATTTTATTTATTTTGTATTTATTTATTTTTCGTCTTTTTGACATTTCTTGGGCCGCTTCTTTTGCCATTTCTTTTTGCTTCTTGGGCATATGGAGTTTCCCAGGCTAGGGGTCAAATTGAAGCTGTAGCCACCAGCCTACGCCAGAGCCACAGCAACACAGGATCCAAGCCTCGTCTGCAACCTACACCACAGCTCACAGCAACGCCAGATTCTTAACCCACTGAGCAAGGCCAGGGATCGAACCCACAACCTCATGGTTCCCAGTCGGATTCGTTAACTACTGATCCGTGATGGGAGCTCCCAAACAGCCTATTTTTTAAATCTTGTAAACATATGTACAATTAATTTTATGAATATATAGGTAGATTTTGTTAATTTTTTGTAATTTCTAATCTATAATGCAGAAACTATTGATTTCTATGACATGCTAGTAATAGGAAGAATAGTAGATGTGACAGTGACTGGTGAAGGGGTAGATAAGCATTGGTAGGACCACTTTCCTGCTGGAGAAAATGAAGTAGAGAGAAACAACTTAATCTCTTTGAAAGGGTCATTTTCACAATCAGAGCTAGATCTCAGTTCATGGATCCTTATCTTTTCCTTCCTAGCAATTGGATCTCTTTAGGTTAATCCAGTTTAAAATCAGATACCAAAGACCGTGTAACTTTTTTTTCTTTGTTTTGTTTTTTTTTTTTTTTTAGGGCTGCACCTGCGGCACATGGAAGTTCCCAGGCTAGGGGTTGAATCGGAGCTGCAGCCGCCAGCCTGCGCCAGAGCCACAACAACACTGGATCCATACCAAGTCTGCGATCTACACCACTGCTCAAGGCAGCGCCAGATACTTAACCCACTAAGAGAGGCCAGGGATCGAACCTGCGTTCTCATGGATACTTATTGGGTTCTTTACCACTGAGCCATTACAGGAACTCCAAGACAGTGTAACTTTAAAAGCAAAAGGTTAAATTTTCTTAAGTGTTATTTTGGAATCACTCAGACTTAACACAAAACTCAACACTCCCCTTGTAAAATTTATTTTGCTACATTGTAATGTCTGTCTCCATAATAGACTTTAATGTTATTTGGTTCTTTTCCAAAAGCCCAGCAAACGGTAGGCAGTAATAGTAATCTCACAGATGTTTGCTGAATGACTAGCTGAATAAAGTTCAATAAGTATTATACTTTCCTACTAACAGTTATATTTTGAAATAAATAATTTCATGTTGAATATACACTTTGGCATCTAGTAAGATTAGGGAACTAATTTAACCATTTCAAAACTTGGTGCTATGTAACTTTTTTCATTAAAATGTCAAAGCATTTAAAGATTAGTCTATACAAGTGTAGTTTACCTACAACAATTTGAAAATTATTTTTCACATGATGGGGCAAAGGTCAGTCAAGCTGGTTTTTGATCTTTATTTTTAAAGAGACCAGTTTAGGAGCTCCCGTCATGGCTCAGCAGAAACGAATCTGACTAGCATCCTTGAGGACACAGGTTCAATCCCTGGCCTCACCCAGTGGGTTAAGGATCTGGTGTGGCTGTGGCTGTGGCATAGGCCAGCAGCTACAGCTTGAATTCAACCCCTAGCCTGGGAACCTCCATATGCTGCAGGTTCGGCCCTGGGAGGCGGAGGGGAAGGTCCAGTTTAAAGATCTTTAAGCACTTTTTTCCTTTTTGTAATAATGATTTTCATTTTTCCATTATAGTTGGTTTACAGTGTTGTGTCAATTTCTACTGTACAGCAAATTGACCCAGACACACACACGCACACATATATTCTTTTTCTCACATTGTCCTCCATCATATTCCATCATAAGTGACTAGATATAGTTCCCACGGCTATACAGCAGGATCTCATTGCTTACCCATTCCAAATGCAATAGTTCACTCTATTAACCCCAGATTCCCAGTCCATCCCACTCCCTCCCCTTCCCCCTTGGCAACCACAAGTCTGTTCTCCAAGTCCATGAGTTTCTTTTTCTTTTTTAATTGTTACTTCCCCCAATACATTTTTTTTCTACTGTACAGCATGGTGACTCAGTTACACATACATGTACACATTCTATTTTCGCACATTATTATGCTCCATCATAGTTCCCAGTACTACACAGCAGGACCTCACTGAGAATCCATTCCAAAGGCAATAGTTTGTATCCATTAACCCCAAGCTCCCCAACCACCCCCACTCCCTCCCCCTCCCCCTTGGCAACCACAAGTCTATTCTCCAAGTCAGTGATTCTTTATGCATTTTAAAAGATACCTTAATTATTGTGCAAATTCTCAGAAATTCCATTTATTTTAAGCTGATGGGTACTTTTTGCTAATGCAACTTTTCTATATGTATTCCAATATTGTTAGACAAATTATCCTTAAGATCTCAAACTTTTTTCAGATAAACGTATTGACACTTCACATGTCTTCTTGATACAGTCCTCTTAATAACATTTTACTCATTCACCAAGCATTTATTGATTGCCTCCCTTTCCAGGCACGTTCTAAACTACGGGGACCCAGTAAGATCCAGAGCAAAGTCTCTCTCCTCTCATGGACAGGAGAAAAAATCATAGCTCTTGGTAAACTAGGAATGTAAGGAAATTTCCTTAGCATGGTAAAGCATATCTATCTTAAACCACACTGAACCGTACAACCTTAGAAGCATCCGTACTAAAATCTGAGACAAGACATGCTGGCACTACTGTTATTTAATATTGTTCAGAAAATTGGAGTTCCCGTTGTGGCGCTGCGAAAACGAATCTGACTAGGAACCATGGGGTTGTGGGTTTGATCCCTGGCTTCACTCGGTGGATTAAGGATCCGGTGTTGCCCTGAACTGCGATGTAGGTCGCAGATGCAGCTCAGATCTGGTGTGGCTGTGGCTGTGGCGTAGGCCAGTGCCTACAGCTCTAATTAGATCCCTAGCCTGGGAACCTCCATATGCCGTGGGTGTTACCCTCCAAAAAAAAAAAAAAAAAAAGACCAAAAAAAAGAAAAGAAAATTATAGGTAATGCAATGAGCAGAATAAGACGTTGGGTTATTGGAAAGGCCAAAGTTATTACTTGCCAACTACAGATAATTCTCTTTCTGGAAATTTTGTTATGTAGGAAAGCTCTTTTTTTTGTCTTTTTTTTTTTTTGCTATTTCCTTGGGCCGCTTCCTCGGCATATGGAGGTTCCCAGGCTAGGGGTCTAATCGGAGCTGTAGCCACCGGCCCACGCCAGAGCCACAGCAACGCCGGATCCGAGCCGCGTCTGCAACCTACACCACAGCTCACGGCAACACTGGATCGTTAACCCACTGAGCAAGCGCAGGGACCGAACCCGCAACCTCATGGTTCCTAGTCGGGTTCGTTAACCACTGCGCCACGATGGGAACTCCGGAAAGCTCTCTTTTTTAAGCATTTATTTTGTATTCTGTAATTTACTGGACACTGACTCAGTGATTTGTAATGCTACCTTAATTATAAACTAAATTATAGCATAGAGCAAATGCTGTTTCTGAATTGTCTATTCAAGGCTTTTAATGTGAAAGTCAATATTTATGAATGTATAACATAACTTTAATTACTATAGCTCTTTTTGCAAAGCTTCACATTTTCTCAAGTCTTCAAACTTAGGCAAGCCTTTATACATAGAAAAACTATTTTCTGCTATAAAGTTAGTCACAAACCAATATTGCCAGCATTTCAAATATTTGAACAATAATTTTTCCTAACCTGGTGGGAAATATTCTCTTCACACTCTGCTACCACCCTGGTAATTTCCAAATTGAAAAGCACTGTAAAACTTGTGATTTCCCTGAAAATAAATAAAATGCTTCTCAATTTCTATCCATGAGCTGCATTACGTTAACGTCAAATTATTGGCCATCGTTAAGATCCATTTTCTTCCTGTGGTTCTCCAATGAAGTCATCACCTGTTATTTTGGCAAAGGTCTGAGAAACGTGAAAATATAATTATTAAACATACCCTTTTATTCTAAATTTGCTAGTTTCTGTCTGAATTTCACAGGAAATTACACATCCACTAAAATGAGCATCTAAGTATTCTCAGGAATATTTATCAGGTCTTTCTAATCCAAATCTCATCTGACAGCCTAAACAGTTTTAAATCAAGCACATAAAGAGAGGCTGATTACATTCCATTGCTTTTTCCATCAAGCTTCTTGTACTCTGAAAATCAGATTCTGGAGTCTGAAAATGAATTAATTTTCAACAATTGAAGCTTAGAACTCTGTTGGTATAAATTCTATTTATGTGACAACCACTTCTGGCTCCATCTCATCCTCATTCGATTGAACATGATATGAAAGAGTGCTTCATTTCTATTCATTGGTAAGGGGTCATACAGATCCTTTCAAAATTATTTTGAAAAGGAAAAATAGGGAGTTACCATCATGGCACAGCAGAAACAAATTGGACTAGCAACCATGAGGTTTTGGGTTTGATCCCCGGCCTCAATCAGTGGGTTAAGAATCCAGCATTGCCATGAGCTTGGTGTAGGCCACAGATTCGGCTCAGATCTGATGTTACTGTGGCTGTGGCCTAGGCCGGCAGCTGTAGCTCCGCTTTGACCCCTAGCCTGGGAACCTCCATATGCCTCAGGTGCAGCCCTAGAAAGCCAAAAAGAAAAAGACCTAGATTATTTTTTAGCTAAAATAACAATATTTTGATCAAACAAAAATCTATTATATGGCATTTGTATACTGAGACTCCTGATATAAATATTTGAGATGCGAAATAAAAGTACTGTTGTTTTGTTTGTTTTTGTCTTTTTGTCTTTTTAGGGCCCCACCCTTGGCATATCAGATTGGAGCTACAGCCACAGCAACATGGGATCCGAGCTTCATCTGCAACCTACACCACAGCTCATGGCAATGCCAGGTCCTTAACCCACTGAGTAAGGCCAGGGATCAAACCTGCATCCTCACGTATACTAGTCGGGTTCCTCAACCACTGAGCCACAACAGGAACTCCAAAATACACTGGTTTTTAAAAACGCAATACATGCTGTATTCATACATCCCTACCTGCTACTTTGATCTACCACAAGGACACTTACATAAACCTATGACAGGAGGGAAATAAGAAAGTGTCTTTGATTTGGCTAGAGTGCTGCTCTTTTTTTAAAAAAAAATTAAGTTCTGGAAGAGTTCCCTGGTAGCTCAGTAGGTTAAGGATCTGGCATTGTCACTCCCGTGGCTCCTGTGGATGCTATAGTAGGGGTTCCATCCCTGGCCTGGGAATTTCCACATCCTACAGGTGTGGCCAAAAAACAAACAAACAAAAATTAAAAAAAAAAAATTCTGGAATGCTCTCATACCACCATCCAAACTCCCTACCATGGTCCACAGGTCTCAGAGGTCCTAGTTTCTGCCTGTCTCTCTGGCTGCATCTCACATCCTCTGACTTGCTCACTCTACTGGAGTGACATTGGCCTCCTTGCTGGCCCTTGACTAGGCTTAACAGCGTAGCGTTTGCTGACAGTCACACTCTTCCCCCAGATAGCCACCTACTTCATTTGGTCACTTCATAAAGCTCCCCTATGGAAATGTCTCTTTATTAAAGATATTCTGCCTGCAAGCTATTCCCATCTCATTTCCCTGCCACATTTTTCAGTGCACCAAGAGTAGAAAGTTTGCTGCATCCCCAGCGCCTAGAATAGGTCTTGGCACATAATAGTTTCAAAAAATATTTACTAAATAAATGGCTTTCTAGCCAATAATATTATACTTAATAATACAAGTTCTGGGTCACTGTGTGAGTTGAAACATCCAACTGTTAATTAGCATTTTGGTAAATACTAAGACGTGGCAGATTATTTAATTGAATATAATACCTATACTTTCTCATTAAACCAAACAGAAGACTCACCTCAAGAACCTCTGTATCTTTACTCCATTCTCTTTACAATGCCTGGCCTTGGCCCTTCCTCTGTTGTTAGAGTCAACAGCAGAATGCTACCCTCGTGGTATTCTGACTAGGTTGATTTAGTAGAGAAATGATGAAGCATGAATCCAGAAGAGTCAGTCATCTATCTATCTTCCCAGCAGACCTACTTTCATTCACATCCTGCCCACCCATCCCTGAACCCCCACTGGCACCTGAGAAGAGGAGGAATGGCTACAGTTAACAATTCACTGCACGGTGGAACGAATTTTTCTCTTCTTGGAGAAGTCTC
Organism: Phacochoerus africanus; assembly: GCF_016906955.1. Taxonomy (NCBI): domain Eukaryota; kingdom Metazoa; phylum Chordata; class Mammalia; order Artiodactyla; family Suidae; genus Phacochoerus; species Phacochoerus africanus. The sequence goes on along the minus strand of NC_062552.1, from coordinate 113,368,640 downwards.
ATATTTATATTCACTGGCATTCCCCCTCCATCCCTCACATTCTGAAAAATTTTCCATTTAATTCTGGGAATTCCAAAGTTTTAAGCATTTATAGGGTTTTAATTCCGTACATAATTCCTTTTCTTTAGGATACTATGGCAAATTGTGTTCTCGTCCCCGTGAGTCAGTCATCCCTTCTCTACAAGAAGATGAAACTCCACCCATCACTGCCGTGTGACTTCGCCCGCCCCCATTGACACTGGAGTCGGCCATGCGACTTGCTGTGGTCAATGGGTTATCAGCAGAAGAAATATACTCCGTGCTCTATCCGAACCTTTAACCACTGTGTGGTTGGCTTTTGCTCTCTTCCCCCGGGATTTTCAGCCTGAGCTCTAGAATAAGAAGACGGAAGAAAGGACAGCCAAGCCACCACAGTGTAGCTGACCCATGACTGCCAACATGTCATGTGAACAGGAAATAAATGTTTAAAAAAATAAAAAAGGAAAAAAATGTGCTTCTTGTAAGTTGCTGAGATGTTTGGGTCTTTCGTTGTCGCAGCAAAGCTGACAAACACTAATACCTTCATACGCACTTTTGTCTTCCATTGTAAGAATTCTAACATCCATGTATACGAAATTAGCAAGACATAGCTAACTCCCACGTGAAGAACACTACTAAATTTTGCTGAAGAGCATATAGGAAAAAACGTAATTAGGTACCATGTTCCTACACAGGAAGCTGATGCAGTTATAAGTATCAGTTCTTTTTAAATTACCTTATAAATTCAGTGTATTTCTTTTATTTCTTTTTTTTTTCTTTTTGGTGGTACCCTGGGATTGCAGAAGTTCCCACAGTGACAATGCTGAATCCCTAGCCTCTAGGTCACCAGGGAACTTCCAGAATATTTAATTTTATATTTTATTTATTCAATTTTTTTTTAGGGCCACACCCATGGCACATGAAGGCTCCTAGGCTGGGGTATTAAATCAGAGATATAGCCGCTGGCCTACACCAAAGCCACAGCAGCCACAGCCAGATCTGAGCCACATCTGTGACCCAAACCACAGTTTACGGCAACGCCAGATCCTTGACCCAGTGAGTTAGGCCTGGGATCGAACCTTCGTCCTCATGGATACCAGTCAGATTCGTTTCTGCTGAGCCACAACGGAAACTCCCCAGTGTATTTTTGATAACTAGGATAGTTAAATCTGATAATCATCAGGAAAAACACCCCCGCCCCCCCAATTGGGAAAGAATACTAATAAGGGGGGATTTTCCTTACAAGATATCAAAAACCTACATTAAAGCTGTAGTTATCAAAACAAGGAGGTACTAGAGCAGGTTCACAAATAGATCAATGATAGAATAGAGAAGCCAAAAATGGCTGCAGATATGTAACAATTTAACATATGACAAATACGGTATTTCAAAACAGTAAGGAAAAGATAGCTTTCCAACAGATTGTGTAGGGGTAGTTAGCTTCCCGTTTGGGGGAAAAAGAATGAGTGAGTCAACTCACCAGTATGCAAAAATAAAGATCCTCCCGGTTAAAACAAATTACGAAATTAAAAGAAGAAACGTTAGAAGCTTTTTATTCTCTTAAAACTTGAGCAGAAGAAGGATTTACCAAACAGGCACAAAAATCCAAAAGTTGTCATTGAAAAGACTCATTTATTTGACTACAAAACATTTTTAAACTCCTATAAAGCAAAATAAACCAAGAATAAAGTTTTAAAAAATGTAAAACACACGAAAGATAAAATATAAGCATATGAGGAGCTGGTCCACCTCCCTATTAATCAGAGAAATAAAAAGTAAGGCGACACATCTTCCTTGAGCAGTTCAGGAAAAGCTGGAAAGATAAAAACTGTGCTGGAATTCCCATTGTGGCACAGCAGAAACGAATCCGACTCGTATCCAGGAGGATGTGGGTTCCATTCCTGGCCATGCTCGGTGGGTCAGGAATCTGGGGTTGCTGTGAGATGCAGTGTAGGTCTCAGACACAGCTTGGACCTGGCATTGCTGCGGCTGTGGTGTAGGCTGGCAGCTGCAGATCCGATTTGACCCCTAGCCTGGGAACCTCCATATGCCAGAGGTAGGGACCTAAAAGCCAAAACAAACAAATGAACAAACAAACAAAAAACCCTGTGCTGGCAAGAATATGGAGAAAGAGATCCTTTCATCCATTGTAGGATTATTGCGAATTCTGACAACACAGTAAGCCTAGTTACCATCTGTCACCACACAGGGTTAAGTTTTAGGTAACTTTCTTACGCTCTCGGCAACTTTCAGGCAGACTCTACAATATTATTGACTATAGTCACCATGCTAAACATTAGATCCCCATGACATTTATTCTATAACTGGAAATGTGTAGCTCTTAGTCTCCCTCACCCATTTCCCCACTCTCAACCCCCGCTTCCTCTGGCAACCAGCATTTTTTTTCTCAGTATCTATGATTTTTGTTATGTTTTGTTTTTGAGATTCTACATATGAGTGAAATCATACAGTATTTGTCTCTCTCCATCTGACTTATTTCACTTCGCATAATTCCCTCAAGATTCATCCATGTTGTTGCGAAAGGCAAGAATTCTTTCTACTGTATCCCTGAATAGTATTCCATCATATATAGATACCAGATATACACACACACACACATATATACACACACACACACACACATATACACATATATATATATATATTCCATCATATATATATATCAGAACTTCTTTATTCATTCATCCATCGGTGGACATTTGGGTTGTTTCCATATCTTGGCTACTGTGGGTAATGCTGCAGTGATCATGGGGGTGCATACACCTTTTTGAGTTCGTTTTTTTGTTTTGTTTTGTTTTCTTCAGATAAATACCTAGAAGTGAATTACTATATGACAGTTTTATTTTAAAATTTTTCGAGGAACCTCCTTACTGTTTTCTAATTTATATTCCCACCAGCAGTTCACAGGGTTTTCTTTTCACCCTATGATCCCTGACACTTGCTCTCTCGTATCTTTTTTTTTTTTTTTTTGTCTTTTTAGGCCCGCACCCAAGGCATATGGAGGTTCCCAGGCTAGGGGTTGAATCAGAGCTACAGCTGTTGGCCCTCACCACAGCTACAGCAACTCCAGATCTGAATTGAATCTGTGACCTACACCACAGCTCGCAGCAACATTGGATCCTTAACCCACTGAGTGAGGCCAGGGATCAAACCTGCATCCTCATGGATATTAGTCAGATTCGCTTCCGCTGAGCTACTGGGAACTCCAAGCCTTGTCTTTTCATAAACACTTTGAACCTAAGTTTACCTTTTTGCAGAATCTATGGTAAATCTATTTTTCTTTCTTATCTGTCCCATGTCTATTTTTTAAATATTGTAGCTGTTAATGATGAGTAGAATTCAATAAAATCTCTCTTTTTTTTTTTTTGTCTTTTGTCTTTTTAGGGCCGCACCCATGGCATATGGAGGCTCCCAGGCTAGGGATGGAATCAGAGCTGTTGCTGCCGGCCTACGCCAGAGCCACAGCAACGCCAGAACTGAGCTAAATCTGAGACCTACACCCCAGCTCATGGCAATGCTAGATCCTTAATCCACTGAGCAAGGCCAGGGATCGAACCCGCAACCTCACGGCTCCTAGTTGGATTCGTTTTCCCAGCGCCACAATGGGAACTCCAATAAAATCTCTTTTGATAAGAGCGTGTTTATTCTATAATTGTTTTGTAATTTTTAAAATGTATTTAGTTGCATTTGTATATATTATATATATTCATTTGTTTGTGTATTTTTCACTTGTTTTAAAGGTACTTATGGGAGTTCCCACCGTGGTGCAGTGGAAATGAATCCAACTCGGAACCATGAGGTTGTGGGTTCGATCCCTGGCCTCACTCAGTGGGTTAAGGATCCAGTGTTGCTATGAGATGTGGTGTAGATCACAGCCGTGGCTCGGATCTGGCGTTGCTGTGGCTGTGGCGTAAGCTGGCAGCTGTAGCTCTGATTCAACCCTCAGCCTGGGAACCTCCATACATCTCGGGTGTGGCCCTGAAAAGACAAAAAGACCAAAAAAAAAAAAAAAGGATGCTTATGGCTATATCTTGTTTTCCTCTTTCAAATTAAATTCTTCAAAGCACAGACTGCGAGGTCATTTTCCTTTAATTAGTCCCTCATAGTATGAAACTCTGTGATTTTTTCATGTGGGCATTCAATTTATGTTTAGGAATGATTATGGTGATGGTTCTTCACCTTTTTCTTTCTAGGGCATGCTTTTGAATAGCAGAATTTTTGGCGATGTATCTGACGGCATTAGAAACATGAAGCAATTTGAAACAAATTAACAATAATTACAGAATAATCATTACTACGGTATATAAAAAGATCTTTCAAGCATCTACAGTTTTAGTTTACTGTTTGAATAGAATTATTTATGGTCTTGAAGGTGGTCTGTAAAAGCTCATTCAGAGCTCCCTGGTGACTCAGCAGGGTGGATCCAGTGTCGTAACTGCTGTGGCTCTGGTTACTTGTGGTGGTGGTGCAGGTTAGATTCCTGACCTGGGAACTTCTGCCCACCACAGGAATGGCCAAAAATAAATAAATAATTTTTTTTTAAAGTTCGGGAGTTCCCATTGTGGCTCAGTGGGTTAAGAATCTGACCAGCATCCATAAGACTGTGGGTTCAATTCCTGGCCTCACTCAGTGGGTTAAGGATCTGGTTTTACTGTGGCTGTGGTATAGGCCGGCACCTGCAGCTCCACTTCGACCCCTAGCCCCAGAACTTCCATATGTTGCAGGGGTGGTCCTAAAAAGAAAGAAAGAAAAAAAAAATTTTGTTGAACAAAAGATCTTCATGTTTTCTGTTATTAGACTGATGTCCAAAAAAAAAAAAAAGCTTCTTTCTGGCAGCTAGTTATGCAACTTCTCTACTGAAAACTGCAGAACTTTTGGCATATAACAATTCCATCCAAACCTCTGCCTTAAGAAACTTGACAGGGAGTTCCCGTTGTGATGCAGCGGAAACGAATCCAACTAGTATCCATGAGGAAACAGGTTCAATCTCTGGCCCTGCTCAGTGTGTTAAGGATCCAGGGTTGCCATGAGCTGTGGTATAAATCGAAGACTCAGCTTGAAGCTCGTATTGCTGTGTCTGTGGTGTAGGCTGGCAGCTGCAGCTCCCACTCTACCCCTAGCCTGGGAACTTCCATGTGCCGAGAGTGCGGTCCTAAAAAGCAAAAGGAAGGAAGGAAGGAACGAAGGAAAAAAGGAAGAGAGAAAAGAATGAAACTTGACAAACTAGTGTGGCTCTAGCAGCCTGAGACCGAGTCCCTTGAAGGACCCCAGCCGCCCTTACAATGCTTGCCTGAGAAAGCTCAGTGCTGCTTGGAGAATTTCCTGTTTGTTGCAGCCAAAACCTGCTGATAGACCCCTGAGCTCCCTGTTAGAGAAGTTACTTGAGAATGTCAGATCACAGATCCTTTCTTTGCTCTTTGAGATGTAAATCCACCACCCCCAAACCGTTTCCCCAAGGACTTGAGAGCTGTCTCTTTGAAAGAAAAACATCCAGGGAGATGCACATATCTCACCCTCAATCCTTAGGACTGCATAGATACACAATATCCTAAAATTCCATGTGAGTGCGGAGTAGGGGATAAGGGCCTAATAATGTCAGTAGCTGCCTTGTTGAACTTGCACCATTGCCCCCTGTCATAAAAGATAGAAGTTTAGGAATTCCCTTCGTGGCTCAGTGGTAATGACCCCGGCTGGTATCCATGAGGATGTGCGATCCCTGGCCTGGATCAGTGGGTTAACCATCCGGCGTTTGTGTGAGCTGCGGTGTAGGTTGCCGATGAGGCTCAGATCTGGCATTGGTGTGGCTGTGGTTTAGGCCTGCAGCTGTAGCTCTGATTCGACCCCTAGCCTGGAAACTTACATATGCTGCAGGTGGGGCCCTAAACACGTACACACGCACACACAAAACAAACAAACCAAAAAAACCCACGTAGAAGTTTATTTCTCTTCTGGATAAATTTCAATTAAACTCCAGGTATCCTAGGTATATAGACTAACACTGCTTAACACCCCTGCAGTGCCTTTCCCTGAATATATATATATATATATATATATATATATATATATATATATATATTTTTTTTTTTTTTTCCCATACAAGTGGCATGCAGAAGTTCCCAGGCCAGGGATCGAATCCACACTGTAGTAAGCAGAGACACAGCAGTAACACCACCAGACAACACCGGATACTTAACCCACTGAGCTTCCAGGGAACTCCCACTCAGCCTTTTTAAAGTCTCCAGCCCTTTGTTTCAGGCAGGTTGAGTGCAATTCACATTGGACCCTTTTTCCTATTGCAATAGTGTTACTGAATAAAATCTGTCCTCACAGCTTTGACTCATGTCCAGCTTTGTCTTTATTATGTTGCATTAACTGCAGTTGTTGCAGAAATGTATTGTTGTCTAAAAAAATATATATGCACAACCTAAAAGTTGAGAGTTAAGTGTTTTTCGGGGCAAATGAGGACTTAAGACCAGGAGGCACCATCTCAGTTAACCCTGAGAAAACCATTCCAAGGAGGCAAGGGGGAACTAGAATATACAGGAGTTTCGCAACAAAGGGCTGGTAGTGGGGATAGAAGATAACTGTTAGTATGGAAAACTAGACAGTTAAAGAATTGAGCACTTTTTTATATATGGGAAGATGCAAGTTCTTGGCTCGCTCACTGAAGTCATTTCTTTGATAGGTACCCCAGCTATGTGGGGCCAGTATCCTGTGTTTTCACATCATCAGTTTCCTCTGGATGCACCAGGGAGTGGCTGATGGCTACTGGGTGGCAGGTATTCTTGGTTTCCTTCCCAAGTTCCCTCAGGGCTCAGGGGCCCGGAGGTGGCTGCAATCAGTGATGCCTGTGACACCCTTTGTTTACGGGTATGGCAGGTGATATTTTATTTCTCGAGTATTTTACACCACAATTCGGTAGCATTTCCACTCAGGAGATAAGCACTGGGCAGCTGCATGTTGGATCTGTGTTAAGGGACAATGCTCTATGGTCTCCTGTGTTTCTGCACATCTTGTTTACAGAGGCACTGATGGCCTTGGTTCGAGACCATCTTCTCAAGGGAGTTTGTGTCGTGACCAACCTTGGAGGATAAAGTTAGTACCTCCCTTCGGAGCAAAGTGCAGGTTTCTTTATTGCCCAGTATAATAAAGATAGTATCTCCCTTCAGGACAAGTGCTAAAAAGGCTTACTGCCCATTCTAAAAGGTTTAGGTTTCCCGACTTTGGTAGAGATTCCTCTCCTGTAATGCAACTCACTGTGTGTTGTTACCATCTGCCCCTCTTTGTGTTGCCCTCTGGGAATCAGGGTTCGGGGAGCCAGTGGCTCAGAGATCACAGGAGAAACTGGATGATGCAACCTGGAAGTGTAGGCATTAACTCCAACTCCCCATGGCATGAACTTTTTGTTTTGGCCCTGCCCATGGCATGTGGAAATTCCCAGGCCAGGGTTTGAAGCTGTGGCGTAGCAGTGACCCAAGCCCCTGCAGTGACAACATCAGATCCTTAACCCGCTGAACCACAAGAGAACTCCTCCATGGGGTGAACTTTAATCAGTGGGAAAGAGGAGACAGGAGGGAGCTGAGCAAATACATTCCTGCTCCTCCCCCTTCTTCTTTCCCAGGCCACAAGGCACCTTTGCAGTCTGTTAAGGGAAATCCTGTGTGCCAGGTGGATGCACCTGCCTGTGGCCTGCTCTGTGTCTTAAGGCTTCTTCTACAGTGGGAGCCAGGCAGTAATGTCACTTCACATTGCTTCACAGCTTTTCTTGCCTCCCTTCCTTTTCCTCAACCCCACTGTCCTGGGTTTGCCCTTCCTGACTGAAAGAGCCTTGCCTTATTCACTCATTATCTGCCTCAGGCTCAGTCTTCTTGAGAATCCAGGCCAAGGTAGTGGCTAAGCAAAGAAGGAGGACTGCAGATTGTAGAATATACAGTTGAAAAGCATGCTCTCGAGAATACACACTCTAGAAGCATAAATAAACAATTTCCTAAAATTCAATAGATAAGTGCTCCTACAGAAACATGTATAACTCCATAAAATGTACTAGAGACTTAAATGAAACCTGATTAATTTCGGAGAGTGGGTGGGGATGTCACAGCAAACCCCAGAGAAGAGGTGTGCAGGAGCCTGGTTTGCTGTAACAAAGTACCACAAACTGAGTGGCTTAAACTACAGAATCTTGGAGGTCCCACTGCGGCTCATTGGTAAAGAATCTGACTAGTATCCATGAGGATGTGGTTACCATCGGTGACCACGATCAGTGGCTTAGGGATCCAGCATTGCCATGAGCTGTGGTGTAGGTCACAGACGTGGCTCAGATCTGGAGATGCTGTGGCTGTGGAATAGGCTGGCAGCGGTAGCTCTGATTCAACACCTAGCCTGGGAAAGTCCATACGCTGCAGGTGCAGCCTTAAAAAGCAAAAACAAAACAAAACCCAACCCCCTTCCCTGAAGAAAAACTCCAATAGAATCTTATTGTCTTGTGGTTCTGGAGGCAAGAAGTTAGAGATCAAAGGGTTGGTAGCAGTGGTTCCTTCTGAGGGCCATGAAGGAAGGATCTGTTCCATACCTTTCTCCCAGCCTCTGGTGATTGTGGCAAGCCTTGGCAGTCTTTGGCGTGTAGATCTTTGCCTTCACCTTTACATGATATTTTCCCTGTGTGGGTGTCTGTGTCCACATTTCCTTTTTTTTATAAAGACAGCAGGGGCCCAGCCTAGTCTAGTATGACCTCATCTTAACCAATTCCATCTGCAACAACTCTATTTCCAGATAAGGTCACATTCTAAGTTACTGAGGACTAGGATTTCAACATAAAATTTTGAAGGGACACAATTCAACCCATAGGAAGATGGTACGTTTGAGATGGACCTCAAAAGTTTAGTAGGAGTTTGCCGTGGAGGTTAGGCAGCTCATAAATGACATGTGGGTGTGTGGAGTTTGGGAAACACCTGGTTAATTTTAGGAATGACCAGAATCTAGTGTGGCTGGACAGCAGGGCTGGTTCAAGGCATGAAGGAACTGACTGGAGATGATTGCGACAAACAGATTAGAGGCTTCATGTGTCGTAATGAGTCCTTTACTCTGTAGTCCATTGGAAGCTACCCAATGTTTGGTAAAGATTATTTGGAGTTCCCGTTGTGGCTCACCAGGTTAAGAGCCCCATATAGTGTCTGTGAGGATGAAGGTTCAATCCTTGGTCTCACTCTGTGGGTTAAGGACCAGGCCTTGCCCCAATCTGTGGCATAGGTCACAGATGTGGCTGTGGCTCAGATCCAGTGCTGCTGTGGCTGTGCCTGTGGTGTAAACCCACAGCGGCAGCTCAGAGTTGACCCCTAGCCCAAGAACTTCCATATGCTGCAGATGCGGCCATACAACAAAGAGAAAAAAAAAGATTACTTCTTCCTAATTACAGAAGCACCTGGCATGTGTAACATGTCATTTGGGACTTCTCTACAATTTGGAGGCTTTCATATGGCTTGAACCCCAAGTTTAGCACTTGTTAGAATCCTGATCTTCCCCTGCTCCCTCCCCAGCAACTTTATATTTCTCTTCCTGGGGTGTGGCTTCTTACTAAAACAATCTAGATGAGAAGCCTTGTTTCTCTAGTTTCCATTTAAAAAAAAAAAAAAAGGCACCAAGCATTTCATATGGGAAATTCCTTATGCCAAAGGTGCAGCCCTAAAAAGCAAATGCAAAACAACTTAGAAACTCTAAGATTTGAGAGGCTTTGGAGATGGTTGCATGGCAAAACCTGCAGCTTTGCATCCCTCTGACTTCATTCCTTCCTCATCTTCCTGGAGCAACAAATCATTTCATTCCTCAGGTGGAACAGTTCTGACTATATTCAACTCCTTTGGGATCTCATTTCCTAGGCCAAGTACGCATTTGGGTATTTTTTTTCCCAAACAAATATAATTCTTTTCCCACGAGAAATTATGAGAAATAAAATGTTCTCATCTCATTACATGTATATTTTTTAAGAACTTAGAAAACACCAATAAAAGTGTAAAAGCTACACATCATATTACAAAGCTGTTAATATTTGGCATATTTTGTTCCAGTGTTTAATGTACTTCATAACTAGGCTCATTCTGTATATACTTCTTTTTTTCTGAATTCTTAGGTCATATGTTGGACATATTGGATCAAGTCTTTTCTCTTTCATTTAACATCTTTTGTACTCTTGGGAGGATTTAGACCATCTTTTTCCTATTTAGTTTTCCTTTAGGATGTAATGCTTTTCACAGCATCCTGTCATGTTTGGGTGTTAGGACTTTAAGCCAGTCACTCTTCTTCTCTTTTTTCTTTTTGGTTTTGTTTTGTTTTCTTTTGTTTTTTGCTTTTTTAGGGCCGAACTGGCAGCATATGGGAGGCTCCCAGGCTAGGGGTCCAGTTGAATCTGTAGTCACTTGCCCACAACACAGCCACAGCCACGTAGGATCAGAGCCAAGTTTACAACCTACACTGCAGCTCACAGCAACTCCAGATCCTTAAACCACTGAGCGAGGCCAGAGATCAAACCCGTATCCCTGTGGATACTAGTTGGATTTCTTACTGCAGAGCCACAAGGGGAACCCCAACAACTTCCTAGTGGGGAACTATTTTGTCTGCCCCAAATCTAGGGGTAGCTTTGGAGTTTTTTTCAAAGAAGGGTTTGGGGTAGCAACCTGGTTGTAAGAAGTCTTACATTTATTTGGCAAACATCTCTTTTTTGGTTTAATTTAGATTGCATGTGTATTTGGTTATGTAAATAGGGATTGGAGAGTACTAAAGATTCCGAGTCAGCTCTGGATAGCCATTGCTGGAATCCATTACTTCTCCTTCTGATACTACTACTTCGGTTTTCCTTGGGAAGACCACCCCTCTCCCATCCTCCCTTGCTGCGGTTTTAGAGCACTGGTACTACTATAAGGATCCAAAGGTGGGCATGTATCTCAAGTCAGCCAATCAGAGCCAGTGGGGTTGAATTCAAGGAGTTTCCAGAGGAACTGCTGGAAAACTGTTTCCACAGCGATTGCTAAGGGAATATCATGGTAGAACTAGAGCTGTTGTCAGCTATTTTGCTTATCTGGCAATGGAGTCAACCCAAAGAAAAGGAGAATTAAGTTAATTCTGATGACCTGATTCTGATGGTATTTTGTGAGCCTAGGATCTACGTGCACTGATGCCCATTCTAGTTTCAGTTCTTTGGGACGTTAAAATTCCATTTTTATCTTAAGCCATTTCGAGTGGGCTTTTATCACATACAACTAAAAAAGTTCCAACTAATACAGTATGGGAGATGAGAAAAAAGTTAAACTTTCAAAAGCTTCAACTATTTGAGAATTTTTTTTTTTTTTTATCTTTATAGGGCCACACCTGAGGCATGTGGAGGTTCCCAGGCTAAGGGTCTAATCGGAGCTGTAGCCACTGGCCTATGCCACAGCCACAGCAACACCAGATCTGAGCTGCATCTGCGACCTACACCACAGCTCATGGCAATGCCGGATCCTCAACCCACTGAGCAAGGCCAGGGATCGAACCCGAAACCTCATGGTTCCTAGTCGGATTCGTTTCCACTGTGCCACGACGGGAACTCCCTCAAGATAAAGTTAAGAGGAACCCTATTATGACTACACAAGTATTCTTTTTTATTTAATGACGGGAAAATACATACAGACCATCTACAGTAGTGCCAGGCACTATGTTAGACTCTGTACATAAAACACGTTAATTAAAGGTATGGTTACAGGAATATTTTTATGGATGGCATATTAAAAAATCATTATTATTCATAAGCTGGCTGAATGAAGTAGCTAGAATTAATAGCATGAATTTTGGCTTTTATGCTTTATATACTTTACCTTTTAGTTCTTTTGTAAAGACTTGAGGGTGCTAAAATTGATAGCCAGCAAAAAATTTATTTGCTTGAATTTTAGTACTTGAAATGTTTGGAATATAAAACTCCATACTAGGAACTCAAGTTTCAAGATATAGATCAGCAAAGTGTATTGTAGCTTATATTTAAAATGCCTTACAGGGACTTCCCATCCTGGCTTAGTGGTAACAAACCCAACTAGTATCCATGAGGATGCAGGTTTGATCCCTAGCCTTGTTTAGTGGGTCAGGGATCTGGCATTGCTATGAGCTGTGGTATAGGTCACAGACAAGGCTCAGATCCTATCTTGCTGTGGCTGTGGCATAAGCCAGCAGCTGCAGCACTGATTGGACCCCTAGCCTGGGAACTTCCACATGGCCACAGGCGTGTCTCTAAAAAAAAAAAAGAAATAAAATAAAATAAAATGCCTAACAATTGCCCACCTGCTGATGTGTAAAATCTATGGGTCTTTCTCCTGCATCCTTATCTGCATCACTTTCAAAAGGTACAAATGGTGAAATCATATCTAGTAATAAAAGCTTGATTAAGCTTTCTAATGTGACATTAGTAATAACATAACATATCATATATAAAGTTGTAGAGGTAAGAACTGATCAGGTTCATTTTTTTTCCCCTCTAACATTCATGAATATTCTACTTTTTTAGCCACACTTGGGCCTCAGCTGTCTCTTTTGGTTTTGAGTTGTCAGTTGAGGATGGTTTAATTAAGAATGTTTTTGCTTCACACTCCACCCTTGGGTCATTAAAAATTGTAATGGAAAATATGATAATGGAAAGATAAATTATTTCGATCTGTTATTTATATGAATAAATAAATGTATACCATGGGATCCATAAACATTGTACTGAAAAGTCTGAAACAGAGAGAAAAGTGTTTCTTATTCTTCACCATCCTACATCTCATAAAAATTATACATAAACCAACAATTAATGTACCACAGTTGTATAGCTTGTTGCTATACAAATATTTTGTTACTATTTCATCTTTTTTAAGTTCACTGCTTGAATTTAAATAACCAACAACTTTTTGTCCCCCCTCACCAGGGGTTTTCAAGGAACTTAAAAGTGAGTTAGCACACATATTCTTTTTTTTTTTTTGTATTTTTGTCTTTTCTAGGGCCGTACCCACGGTGTATGGAGGCTCCCAGGCTAGAGATCTAATCGGAGCTGTAGTCGCCAGCCTACACCACCGCCACAGCAATGCCAGATCCTTAACCCACTGAGGGAGGTCAGAGAGTGAACCCTCAAACTCATGGTTCCTAGTTGGATTCGTTAACCACTGAGCCACGATGGGAACTCCCCCACAAACATATTCTTATTAAAAAACAAAAAACAAATACATGTGACAAAGAGAAATTGTACGCGCTTTTGTTCAGGAAATCCCACAAGGCCTTTTTGTGGTGTCAGAGCCACTTCTCGAGCTTGAGTTCTTTTTTCCTTTTCAGCAGGTGTCAGAAACCCAATCTACATTCCTCTTCTCTTTCTCTCTTATTAACCCAAGGCAAAGATAATCTGTTCAGTTTGGCACATTTCCCCCCGTCTTGCTCACCACCCCCTTCTAATTTTTGGCTGCCCTTTTTGCAAGAGTTTTGATGGAAAGAATTTTCATATTCAGTGGTAGGAGAAAGTCATTCCAGCTCATACATGATTTAACTGAAACCTTATGCTAAGTAGAACAGCCTGTTTTGTGGCCTATTGAACATGCATTTTACATCTGCTTTAACCATTGAAGAAAAGGATGTATTTAAAAATCAAAATGGGGGAGTTCCCGTCCTGGTGCAGCAGAAACGAATTCAACTAGGAACCATGAGGTTGTGGGTTCCATCCCTGGCCCCACTCAGTGAGTGAAGGATCCGGCATTGCCATGAGCTGTGGTGTAGGTCGCAGATGCAGCTTGGATCTGGTGTTGCTGTGGCTCTGGCATAGGCCAGCGTCTATAGCTCCAATTAGACCCCTAGCCTGGAAACCTCCATATGCAGCAGGTGCGGCCGTAAAAAGACAAAAGATCAAAAAAAAAAAAAATCAAAATGGAGAAACTATGGTTTAGGCATCCAAAATGGAACTAGGTGGGTCATTGTGGATGTGATTTCAGGTATGTTCCTGCATCTCTGAGAACTTCAGTTTTATGAACTGTATCAGTCTCAAGGGCACCACCAACCATTCTCAAAACAAATTTGCTAGCAGCTGCCAGCTGCAACCTTATGGTCTCATGGTCTCCCCTTGTAATTATGCAACAATTTTGGACACCGATCAATCCTTGCTTAACAAGCACCCTTACTTCTTGCCAGCTCCAATCCTAATTCTTGATAAACAATTTATGTAATTTTGCAGTTTTTGCCTTTATAAGCCTCCCCCATTTTGTAATCTGGCAGAACACAATTCAAGTGCTTCTTGATTCTGTGTACCCTAGGCTATAGTCCTCAGCTTAGTTCAAATAAAATTCTTTTCTGTTTCTATTATAAATTGGTTTGTTGATTATTTCCATCAATAGTTTTATAGCTAATCACTCTGGGAATAACAAAAATAATAAATGTGAAAATAATAAACACAAATTTATGAATGATTATGAAGTTCCTATATCATAGTTTTTCCTATATCATAGTTTCTCATCACTCAGATGATTATTATGAAATAAAAATTTCTGAATGATCAGAACTTTCATGAAGTTCCTACTGTATTTTCTACATCATAGCTCCTCACGACTCTGTTAGATGATTATTATGATTACACTGGATGCAATTTCTATTTTCAGCCTTCCTGGTGGAGTTCTCCAAATCTGCACACTCCTTCGCAGTTTATTTTTCATGACATTTATGCAAATTCTCTCCTCTGAGATGAGCCTTCTTCTCTGCATGTAGACTAGAAGTCATAACCCAAACTGAAGAGGTATCCTCTTGTGTCAAGTTGGTAATTTACATCTTCGAGGAAGTAGAGAGTGAGTAACAGCCATTCCAAGGTATGAGTACCACCTAGGAAACCTCATCTCTGTGGAATCATGTTTCTTAAAAGGATGTTAGTTTATTCTAGCTTTTGTCATATTTACAAGTTCTGACAGGGAAGTGATTTTTTTTTTTTGGACAAAGGAAATTCATATTAGTATTTCATAAGTTAGTATTTCTTGTTGTACACCTTATGGCCATCATTCTGCACTTAAAACTTTTTATAATACAGATTTCAAATTATTTTTACAGGTTTTGGTGAATCGTGGCCATATTCCTGTGAGAATGGGGGCACTTACTATACAGTAGGAGGGGAACTGACAGAGGAATTCATTGCTCCCAGTACATGCGTTTACAGGCCCATTCTCCAGGATCATAAGACTCAAGCTATCTTATTCCAGCATCCCTACAATGCAAGAAGTATCAAGCGTTTACTGGTGTTCACGGAGTTCCCGCTGTAGCTCAGCAGTAAGGAACTCAACTAGCATCCATGAGGATGCAGGTTCGAGCTCTGGTCTTGCTCAGTGGGTTAAGAATCCATCCTGAGCTGTGGTATAGGTCACAGAGGCAGCTTGGATCCCACTTTGCTGTGGCTGTGACATAGGCCGGAAGCTACAGCTCAGATTCAACCCCTAACCTGGGAACTTCCATATGGATGCGGCCCTAAAAAGACAAAAAAAAAAAAAAAGTTTAATGGTGTTCAAAATAGTAATTAAAAGAAATAAATTCAGGTGCCATTGTTATTTATTAAGAAATCGGATCTGATGTCATTTTACTATCTAAATTCTACCTTTAGCTTTGAGGGCAAACAAATAAGCAAGTGTGCACCTCAGAAGTTAGGTTTTATCCCCATTCAATGTCTACTATCCTGAGTACTATGAAGCGGTCAGGAAACACACACACACAGAATTAAGGAGGGGAAAAAAAAGAGGTTAACATCCTGATTCTTCCGTGCATAATAAGCGTACCCTAAATCGGGTGCAGGGGCCTTCCGGCGAGAACTCCCAGCAGCAGGGGATCCGGGTAGCTGAGAGTCTGCCCGAGCCTGGGCAGCTTCGTGAGTGCTCAGTGCCCCGCGAGGACGGAACATAGGGCGGCTGGGGTCGTTAGTCCTGACCGAGGTAGCGGGACTAGACATCAACGGAGAGCTCCAGCGGTGGTGCCCGGGAGCTGCGAGAGCCCGGGTGCTCCTGGGCGGCTGGGAGGCAGGGAGGAGGGACGAGCGTGGGCGGCGGCGGCAGCGGCGGCGAGGGGGCGGGGCCGCGCGAGGGCGCGCGCTCGCCGCTTTCCTGGGCGCGCGGGCGCGCGGCGCGGGTCCGCCGCGCTGTGGGACGAGGCCGCCGCGCGACGCGAACGCCGCAGGTGACCCGGCCGAGGAGCCGGGTGCGCTGGCGGCGGCTGAGGAGTGGAGGCGGGAGGCGGGCCCTCGCTTGGCTAGGCTCCCGGCTTGGGCACTGCGGGCTGAGGAAAGGAGGCGAACTGAGGCGGGCGAAGAGCGCGCGGCACCCCCTTGACAGCCGGCGGCGCCCGCGGCCCTCAGCATGTTCTGCGAGGCGAGGGTTTTCCTCCCGCCCGTGGGCTGAGGCGGCGCCGGCGGCGGCCGGGAGACGCGACATGCACCTGCCAGGCGCGGCTTAGAGGACGCGGCAGGCGGCGAGTCCCAGCCGCCCGGGGGAGGGCTTGCTTCGCCCAGCCGCCGCCGCCTCCCGCTTCCCGCCTCCCGCCTCCCACCGCGGGCCCGAGCGGAGCGGCGAGGTGGGCGCCCCGACATGGCGGCCCGGAGCGCCCCGAGCTGCCACCTGCGGCTCGAGTGGGTGTACGGCTACCGGGGCCACCAATGCCGCAACAACCTCTACTACACGGCGGCCAAGGAGATCGTGTACTTCGTGGCGGGCGTCGGCGTGGTGTACAGCCCGCGGGAGCACCGGCAGAAGTTCTACCGGGGCCACAGCGACGACATCATCAGGTACGGAGGGGCGGGGGTGACCGCTGTCCCCCTGCGACCCGCGCGCAGAGTTTGCACCTGCTGGTCCTTCTAGGTGCCCATGAACCGCTCTTGCGGGGCACAGCCCCCGGGAGAGAAACCACAACCATCTGGTCCCGAATCCGCCCTATTAACACCGGATAAAACCCTTTCTCCGTCTTCGTGCTCTAGAGTCTCTCTCTCTCTCTCTCTCTCTGTCTCTCTCTCGGGTTGGTGCGGTGACACCAAGATCTCGGATATGCCGGGTGCTCGCTTTTCTGGCTTGTACCCTTCTCCCTCCATCAGATTTATGGAAACAGCAAAAAGAGTGTTGGTAACATTTCACTTTTTAAAATCCCATCGGAGGTTTCCTATTAAACGAATTCTTAACGCGCCAGGGGGAGGTCCTGCACCTAGTAAAGAACTGATAAAAGTACCGTAAGCTGCAGGCTGGTCCTGGGGAGCGCGCCCAGGGTGGCATCCTGCAGGGCACTCCTCTCTTGGCTGTAATCGTTAGTTCAGTTTTCACTGCCTGCTATTATCAGCAGATAAAAAAGAAACCCTGGCAACCTTCAGGCAATTCATTGGACTTTTAAATTTGCACACCTAAAAGCAATTTGGGTAGGTTTGGGCTGGGTTTGATTCGAGGAAGGTGCTAAAATAATTGATTCCCAATTCTCTTGTTTCCTCTTCAATAAAGCACTCCTAAATAAGCTTATTTTTGTATTTTTTTTACTTAAGTCATAGTATTTTTTTTCCATTTTAATTTGTATTTGAGCGGTATCTTAAAGTTGGTGCCACTGCTTGTTTACATTTCGGTAGTGAGCGGTATGTTTGAAATGTAATTTTTCAATCAGTGCCTCTGCAGAACTTTTTTGGCAAATAAAGTTAAAAGCTTCAGAAATGATTCCAGGCCATTGATTATTGCCTCAAGCACAGAATATTTGTCATTGACAGAAGGAGAATGTATTTTAAAACATTTTGAGACTGTGCGTGCACTTCTGGTTTTGTTTTTGGTTTTTTTTTTTTTGGTTGTTTAAATTTCTGTGATTGGATTTGATTACTCAGTTTTATCCTTATATCTATATTTCACAGGATTTAAATTGTGCTTTTTTTGTTTGTTTGTTTGGACTCACTCTGGCACGTGGAAATTCCCAGGGCAGGATCAAACCCTTGCAACAGCAGCAACCTGAGCCACTGCAGTGACAATGCTGGCTCCTTAACTTGCTCCTAGCTAGGCCGCAAGAAGCTCCTAAATTGTGCATTTCAAATCCAATATCATGAATTTGATGTCTTGTAGGCCAAAATCTCTGGTTCTTTTTTTTTTTTTAATTTTTTTTTTTTTGTCTTTTTGCTATATCTTTGGGCCGCTCCCACGGCATATGGAGGTACCCAGGCTAGGGGTTGAATCGGAGCTGTAGCTGCCAGCCTACGCCAGAGCCATAGCAACGCGGGATCCGAGCTGCGTCTGCAACCTACACCACAGCAACGCCAGATCCTTAACCCACTGAGCAAGGGCAGGGACCGAACCCGCAACCTCATGGTTCCTAGTCGGATTCGTTAACCACTGTGCCACGACGGGAACTCCAGCTCTGGTTCTTAAATTCCATAAATAAATAAGATCTTTTACTTTGCATGTCTGTACATTTATGCTCTATAAGGGGGTAAAGGAGCCTTAGGACAAACAAGAGGTAGGACCAGATGGAGTGAAGATAAGGAGAACAGAAACAGATTGTGGAATAGGAAATAAGACAGTGCTTTGGGTTTATTTGTTTGTTATTATCCACCCCAAGAGTAGAATTTACCCCAGTTCTTTGTCTTTTTCCCTGATCCTTTCTGGGCTTCTTTTCCATGTGTTCGGTCTCTCACAGTACAGGGGATAGTAGCTTTACCTCCTAGAAGCAGCTTTGATGGAAGCCCTCCTCCAGAGATTTAGTCTGTTAGGTTTGATTCAGTAGGTGGGGTAGGTTGAAGGATTTTGAGCTTTTCTTGTGCGCTTCTAT
Organism: Phacochoerus africanus; assembly: GCF_016906955.1. NCBI lineage: Eukaryota > Metazoa > Chordata > Mammalia > Artiodactyla > Suidae > Phacochoerus > Phacochoerus africanus. Next base: position 113,349,818 of record NC_062552.1, on the reverse strand, counting down.
TGTTTTTACTCCTTGGTAGTTGAGAACAGCATGGTATGAAGACCTCAAATGAGATGCTATTTGATTGGGTAAATGATGTTTTGTTTATTCTCTCAGCAGTCATTTGGAATATATGTCACACTGCTTGAATTTTTAGAATTGTGTTTCAGTAAGCTGTAAGGAAGTAATGCTTTTGCCTTTCTTTGGTATACATATTTGCACAACCATACATATAGTATCTCAAAATATTTCAAAATAACAAATAATTTTTTTAATAATTGGATACTTACGGTTTTATGCACATGATTCATTCTTACAATAATTTATAAAAATAAGTTTTCTTGCAGATTGCAATGGGTTGGTAAAATTTGAACATAGAGTATCCTGAAATTGTGGCACAAATTTAATACAGAACTAAGACTGTAACTTTGAAATCAGTTAAAGGGCTTTGGGAATTTTGTTTCAAATAATAATGGTGGAGATCATTCTTGTTTGTGAAATAGATCAGGCAAATGTTCAAAGCTTTCAAATTTTTTTCAATTCAGTGTTCGAAATATAAGTATAAAAACTATTCCAGTAATTTTTCACTTATGTCACAGCAGAAAATGTAATATTCCTGAATGTGATGGCATGGTGGGAAACAATATTGCTGTAATGTTAGCCTTACTAATAAAAAGTCGTTTCTATTTTTATCATCTGTTTTGTTTTCATATTTGTTTAAAACTTAACATGTAAAACTTATTGGTTAAATATAACTTAGTCTGGTGCTAAGACTATACCAGCATGAGCAAGTTATTGTCCTTAGGTTTTGAAAATGAAAGTGCTATATTGGTTGTAAAGACTGAATAAGGACCAGTCTATCATCTGCTTACCGTTCTTTCATCTTACTACATCTAGCATTGCCAATGGTGGGGCCACGTGATTTATTGTTATCATTTTATCTGTGTTGCAAGTAATTGTCTTCTTTTTGCCATATATATGTATATATACACACGTGTGTGTGTGTGTGCGCATGTGTATGTATATGCATGTGTATATATGTATGTGTGTATATATCTATATGTATATATATATGCTTCTCTGGTAATTTGTCCTTTCGTTACCTTTATTTCAGTATTATATTGCTTCTCTAGTAATTTGTTCTTTGTTATATTTATTTCAGATTTATATAGAAATTCATTTAACTGTCAGAAATAACATCAGAATAATTTTAGAGTTGCTTTTTCTTTCTTAATTGTTTTTTTCCTATGTCCCAAGTTATATTGATAAAATTCTCTAGCTACTAAGTTCTAACAGGTTTAAGGTTTAAGACTGTTATAAAATAGACTACTATCAGTTTTAATATAAGGTGCACATCTGTAACTTGGTCTATGTTTTGAAACTTTTGATACCTGTCTTCTAAAAAGATACAACAGTTTTTAAAATTTATTTTTCTAGTTACTACCCATCAGCACATTTTTGACAAGTTTGTTCTTGAAGTAGTAGATGTTATTGATAGCGTTCAAATCATATATCACTGGTGAAAACCATTGCTGGAATGTAGTCACCTTGGTGCATTTCATTACTAATTTTTTTTCTTTAGACAAAATGAAAGGTGTAGTATTTTGTCAACTGTGGTAGGTGGTGTTCTTAAGAAAACCAATCAAGCTTCACCATAATCTAGTGAAGGTGGTTTTTAACAGCTCTCTATTTATAGTATGGTAATTTCATTTATTCAACATAAGTCTATTTATAGTATGGTAATTTCATTTATTCAACATAAGTCAAAATTATAGTTGCAAAAGCATTTCAGAATGTATGATGTTTCCATGGTGGATCAATATTTTTTTGTTTGTTTTTATGGGTTGAAGGTAGCAACTTTTTAAGGTCCGGCAGGAATTATTGCAAACCTACTTGTTGTCTACTTAATGTTTCTAGATATGTGGTCACAATTTCCCAAACCTGGCTGGTCATCAGAATCATTTAAGGAACTTTTTGCCAATTTGTAGCCTTTTAATCAAATGCACTAAGTCAAAATCCTCTAGAGCTAGACCCCAGAAATTTATTTTTCAAAAAATGCCCCAGATGATTCTTTTTAGGAAACATGTTGTCAATCTGTATCCCAAAACATGCATGGGTAGAATTCTTTTTTAAATTTTATTTTTATTTTTTATTTAATTGAAATATTGTTGATTTAATGTGTTAATTTCTGCTGTCAGCAAAGTGACTCAGTTGTATATACACTCTGTGAGTCTTTCTTTTTCATAGATAGATTCATTGTGTCATATTTTGTTTTTATTTTTTAATCTTTTTTAATTTTTATGGCCACTCCTGTGGTATATGGTAGTTCTCAGGGTAGGGTCAAATCAGAATCGTAGCTGCAGGCTTATGCCACAGCCATGGTAACACAAGTTTCAAGCCTCATCTGTGACCTACCCCAAAGTCTGTGGCAACACGGTATCCTTAACTCACTGAGAGAGGCCTGGGATCAAGCCCACATCTTCACGGAGACAATGTCAGATTCTTAACCCACTGAGCCACAATGGGAACTCCCATGTCATATTTTAGATTCCACATATAAATGACATCATATGGTATTTGTCTTTCTTTCTGACTTACTTCACTTAGTATGAGAATCTCTAGTTGCATCCATGTTGCTGCAAATGGCCCTATTTCATTCTTTTTTATGGCTGAGCAATATTCTATTGTGTATATATATATATATATATATATATATATATATATATATATATACACCATATCTTCTGTATCCATTCATCTGTTGATGAACATTTAAGTTGTTTCCATGTCTTGGCTATTGTGAATAGTGCTGCTATGAACATAAGGAATGTATGGGTAGAGTCCTTAAATAAGCAGTTTGAGAAGTGGGTATAAACACTCCCCTCAAACCTAATAGCAGAATTTTCTTAAGCATTATGTAATAGCTAGTAGCAGTATTGCAGAAAGTATTAGGCAATACAGATTTAGTAAAATATTCCTGTGTTTAAGTAATTAGAATAGATAACCTTAACTTTCACAGGCTATAGAATAATTCTCTTCTGTAAGATTTTATTTTATGTATTTAGATATCAAAATATTTATGGTTATTTGTTTTTCAAATACTGCATAGTTTAAGGAATAAAATTAACAGATGTTTTCAGGCAAAGGTTGGAATTATCTACACTAATCAAATTTTCATAAATGTACATTAAATGCATCTTTATGGGGGATAAGACAAATTTTAGATTTGTATTATAATAACAATTTTCATTTATTATTTTGTACTGTGTCTAATATACATATAATTAATAAAACATTTTGGGTATAAACTAAGGAAAACATGGAAAATAAGTACATTATTAGAAAATATTAAGGAATAAGAATAGTTTCTTAGAAACTATTAACTTACTGTTCTTTCAAAGACTTTTCATTCATCAAAGAAATATTTATCGAGCATCTTCTTTGTACAAGGGTTGCAACTCTAAAATTTTAGGAGTTTAAGACATTTAAGAATCACTTAGAATACTGTGGGTACTGGGGATAGCATTATATGATGGCATATGGTATATGATAGGGACAGAACAGTTCACAGTGATGTTTCCTAGTTAGTATAATACTTAAGCTGGCTGAGTCTTTAAGGAAAACAGAGAAATAGTCATCAGAAGAAATGAGTGAAGGTATAGCATTCTGGGAAGAGGTAACAGCATATGTAGTTGTCTTGTGTTAAGAGAAAATATCTGAAAAAGTTTTTTTAATGATTTTTATTTTTTCCATTATATATAGTTGGTTTACAGTGTTCTGTCAATTTCTACTGTACATCAAAGTGAGCCAGCCACACATATATATCACATTATCCTCCATCATGTTTCATCACAAGTGACTAGGTATAGTTCTCTGTGCTATACAGCAGAATTTCAATGCTTATCCACTCCAAATGCAATAGTTTGCATCTGTTGAAAAAGTTGTTTGTACTCACTACCTTCAGTTCTTTTTCTCCCATGAAGTCTTGGCTCTATTCTATTTTACCATAGCAGCTCTTGTCAAGGTTACCAATGGCCTCCACAGTGCTATATCCAGTGGTCCATTCTTTGTTATTTTCTTACTTGATTTATCATTGTCATTTGCCACAGTTGGTTATTACTGCCTTCTTTTTTTTTTTTTTTTTTTTGTCTTTTTGCCATTTCTTGGGCCGCTCCTGCGGCATATGGAGGTTCCCAGGCTAGGGGTCGAATCGGAGCTGTAGCCACCGGCCTACGCCAGAGCCACAGCAACGTGGGATCCGAGCCGCGTCTGCAACCTACACCACAGCTCACGGCAACCCTGGATTGTCAACCCACTGAGCAAGGGCAGGGACCGAACCCGCAACCTCGTGGTTCCTAGTCGGATTCGTCAACCACTGCGCCACGACGGGAACTCCAATTCCTGCTTTCTTAAGACACTTTCTTAGGTGGCGTCTGGAACACATCTTAGTGTAGAAATAGGTATTTCTTGGTTTGCTTATTCTCTCAGCAAAATTTTATTGAGCACCTATTAGTATTTGCCAGAAATATTTTTAGCACTAGAGTTACAGCAGTGAACCAAACAGGTGAAATTTCCAACCCTCATGGAATTAATATCTACTCTGGGAAGATAATAAACAAGGTGAATTTCATATGTATATACATATATAAATTAAATATATAGTGTATACATATACATATTTTCGTTATTTTTGTACATACAGTTTGTGTGTATGTATCTATATATAGTATGTAAGGATTAAGAAAAACAGGAAAGTGAGAGATAATTGGAAAGAGTTTAGGTAGATATTTGGATAGGGTAACTGGGAAGGCCTCACTGTAAATAAGTGTGTAACACTTGAGTAAAGTGACTTGGAGGCGGGGGAATGTGCTGTGTGGATAACTGAGGGAAGGACATTTCAGGCCAAGGGACTATCAGGTTCAAAAGTCCTGAGGTAGAATGCCTCCTGTGTCTGAGGAACAGTAAGGAAGTTAGAGAGGCTGGGGTGCAGTGAATTCACGTGGAAGTAGTAAAGGAATGAGGTCTGACGGAGTCATGGTTGGTGGGAGCAGATTGTGTAGGTCCTTATAGGCTATTGAGAGGATTTTAGCTTTCCCATCTGAGGGAGATTAGAAGCCATTGGAACAATTTAATCAAATTAGTGACATAATTTGATTAATGGTTTAACAAGATCCCTCTGGCTCCTATGTTGATGACAGACTGAGGGAGAGGGGCAGGATAGGAGCAGAGAGACCACTCAGGAGACTGTTGCCATGATCCAGTCAAGAGATATTGGTAGCTTGGGCCAGAGTGGTTACAGTGCAGATAGTGAAAAAGGGTTAGATAGGTTTTGAAAGCAGAGGCAGCATGATTTACTGATGGACCAGGTATAAATTGGGACAGAACAGAAAGGTCAATGGTGACTGCAGTTTTTGGTCAGAACATCTGAAAGAAAGGAGTTGCCAATTACTGACTTAGCAAAGACTGTGGGAAGAATAAATTTTCTGCTTTGGGAGAAAAGGAAGATCATGAGCTATTTTAGAAGCGTTTTGTTTTAGATACTAATAGACAACCAAGTGGGGATGTACATTAGGCAGTCGAACATACATGTCTATAATTTAATGAATGGTATAAAATGGGCTGTCATAAATTTGGGTGTTATTAGCTTATATATAGTATTTAAAGCCATGAGCCTGGATAAGATCTCTGAGGGAGTGAGTATAGGTAAAAGATCTGAAAAATGGCCCTCCAACATTTAAATATAGGGGAGATGAAAAAGAACTGACAAAAAAGTGGCCAGAGAGACGGAGGAAAAGCGGAAGAGTTGGTGGTGGGGGGTGGGGCAGGTCATGGAAGTCAAGTGAAAAGAGTGTTTCAGGGAGAAGAAAGTGATCAGCTGTATCAGGCAAGGTGAGTAGTGCTGCTTCTTAGTGGAGGTGTTAGCTGTTTTGCAGATTGTCTGGGAGACTATGTATGTTCAGGGGATTGAGAAACAGAGGGAGCAGAAAGAAGATTGTCACAAGATTGTCTGGGAGACTATGTATGTTCAAGGGATTGAGGAACAGAGGGAGCAGAAAGAAGTAATCAAAATTAGTCATGTCAGAGTTCCCGTCGTGGCTCAGTGGTTGACGAATCCGACTAGGAACCTTGAGGTTACAGGTTCGATCCCTGGCCTTGCTCAGTGGGTTAAGGATCCAGCATTGCCGTGAGCTGTGGTGTAGGTCACAGACGTGGCTCGGATGTGGTGTTGCTGTGGCTCTGGCATAAGCTGGCGGCTACAGCTCCGATTGGACCTCTAGCCTGGGAACCTCCATATGCCGCAGGAGTGGCCCTAGAAAAGGCAAAAACAGAAAAAAAAATTAGTCGTGTCATTATTAGTATACAGAACTGGCCTCCTTCCAGATTTGTTCCAGCAGCTTCCAGTTTGCTTGGTTATTTCAAAATGGCGTAAAATGGTACATATCTCACAGCTCTAGATCCTTGCTGTTTAAATGTGTGTCCTTAGACCAGTAGCTTCAGCAGCAACCTGCTTGTTAGAAAAGCAGATCTCATTGCTGTATAGCAGAAATTGACAGAACATTCTAAATTAGCTATAATATAAAAAATAATAATTAAAAAAAGAAAGAAATGCCAATCTCAGACCCCACCCCAGAGCTACTGAATTAGATTCTCAATTTAAACAACATTCGCAGGCAATGTTGTGGGTTTGAAATTAAAATTATGGGTTTTGAGGGAGTTCCCTTGTGGCACAGTGGTTTAAGGATCTGGTGTTGTCACTGCAGGGATTCTGGGTTGCTGCTGTGGTGCAGGTTCAGTCCCTGGTGTGGGCATTTCTACATGCCACAAGTGCAACCAAAAACAAAACTCTTTTTTAAAAGTTGTAGGTTTTAATATATGCCCCAAATACAGGAGCACCCAGATACATACAACAAATATTAACAGACATAAAGGGAGATATTGATGAGAATACAATCATAGTAGGAGACCTTAATACCCCCCTCACATCAATGGACAGATCCTCTAGACAGAAAACCAATAAAGCAACAGAGATCCTAAAGGAAACAATAGAAAAGTTAGACTTAATTGATATCTTCAGGACACTACATCCAAAAAGAATACACGTTCTTCTCAAATGCTCATGGAACATTCTCAAGAATTGACCACATATTGGGACACAAAGCTAATCTCAATAAATTTAGGAGCATAGAAATTATCTCAAGTATCTTCTCTGACCACAATGCCATGAAATTAGAAACCAACCATGGGAAAAGGAAAGAGAATAAACCTACTACATGGAGACTAAACAACATGCTACTAAAAAACCAATGGGTCAATGAGGAAATCAAGAAGGAAATTAAAAACTACCTTGAAACAAATGATAATGAAGACACAACCGCTCAAAATCTATGGGATGCTGCGAAAGCAGTGCTCAGAGGGAAATTTATAGCAATACAGGCCTTTCTCAAAAAAGAAGAAAGATCCCAAATGGACAACTTAACCCTCCACCTAAATGAATTAGAAAAAGAACAAAAAAGTCCTAAAGTCAGCAGAAGGAAGGAAATTATAAAGATCAAAGAAGAAATCCATAAAATAGAGACTCAAAAAACAATAGAGAAAATTAATAAAACCAAGAGCTGGTTCTTTGAAAAGGTGAACAAAATTGGCAAACCCCTGGCCAGACTCACTAAAAAGAGGAGAGAAAGAACCCAAATAACCAAAACTATAAATGAAAAAGGAGAAATCACAACGGATACAGCAGAAATACAAAAAACCATAAGAGAATACTATGAACAACTATACGGCAACAAGTTTGACAATCTGGAAGAAATGGACAATTTTCTAGAATCTTACAGCCTGCCAAAACTGAATCAAGTAGAAACAGACCAACTGAACAGACCGATCACTAGAAATGAAATTGAAGAGGTCATAAAATCACTCCCTACAAATAAAAGTCCAGGGCGAGATGGCTTCACAGGTGAATTCTATCAAACCTATAAAGAGGAATTGGTGCCCATCCTCCTTAAACTCTTTCAAAAGGTTGAAGAAGAAGGAATCCTCCCAAAGACATTCTATGATGCCACCATCACCCTCATTCCAAAACCAGACAGAGATACCACCAAAAAAGAAAACTATCGCCCAATATCATTGACGAATATAGATGCAAAAATTCTCAACAAAATCTTAGCCAACCGAATCCAACAACATACCAAAAAAATTACACACCATGACCAGGTTGGGTTCATCCCAGGTTCACAAGGATGGTTCAACATACGCAAATCAATCAGCATCATACACCACATTAACCAAAAAAAAGTCAAAAATCACATGATCATCTCAATAGACGCAGAAAAAGCTTTTGACAAAGGCCAACATCCATTCATGATCAAGACCCTCGCCAAAGTGGGTATAGAGGGAACTTTCCTGAATATAATCAAAGCCATTTATGATAAACCCACAGCAAATATAATCCTCAATGGGGAAAAACTGAAAGCCTTCTCACTCAAATCTGGAACAAGACAGGGATGCCCACTCTCACCACTGCTCTTCAACATCGTTTTGGAAGTCCTAGCCACAGCAATTAGACAAACCAAAGAAATCAAAGGCATCCATATAGGAAGAGAAGAGATCAAACTGTCACTGTATGCAGATGACATGATACTATACATAGAAAACCCTAAGGACTCAACCCCAAAACTACGTGAACTGATTCATAAATTCAGCAAAGTAGCAGGATATAAGATTAACATGCAGAAGTCAGTTGCATTTCTGTATACCAGCAATGAACTATTAGAAAAGGAATACAAAAATACGATACCTTTTAAAATTGCACCTCACAAAATCAAATACCTCGGAATACACCTGACCAAGGAGGTAAAGGACCTATATGCCGAGAACTATAAAACTTTCATCAAAGAAATCAAAGAAGATGGAAAGAAATGGAAAGATATTCCATGTTCCTGGATTGGAAAAATCAATATTGTAAAAATGGCCATACTACCCAAAGCAATCTATACAGTCAATGCAATCCCTATCAAATTACCCAGGACATTTTTCACAGAACTAGAACAAACAATCCAAACATTTATATGGAACCACAAAAGACCCAGAATCGCCAAAGCAATCCTGAGAAACAAAAACCAAGCAGGAGGCATAACTCTCCCAGACTTCAAGAAATACTACAAAACCACAGTCATCAAAACAGTGTGGCACTGGTATCAGAACAGACAGACAGACCAATGGAACAGAATAGAGAACCCGGAAATAAACCCTGACACCAATGGTCAATTAATCTTTGACAAAGGAGGCAAGAACATCAAGTGGGAAAAAGAAAGTCTATTCAGCAAGCATTGCTGGGAAACCTGGACAACTGCATGCACAGCAACGACACCATGCACACCCTCACACCATGCACAAAAATAAACTCAAAATGGCTGAAAGACTTAAATATAAGACAGGACACCATCAAACTCCTAGAAGAAAACATAGGCAAAACACTCTCTGACATCAACATCATGAATATTTTCTCAGGTCAGTCTCCCAAAGCAATAGAAATCAGAGCAAAAATAAACCCATGGGACCTCATCAAACTGAAAAGCTTTTGCACAGCAAAGGAAACCCAAAAGAAAACAAAAAGACAACTTACAGAATGGGAGAAAACAGTTTCAAATGATGCAACCGACAAGGGCGTAATCTCTAGAATATATAAACAACTTATACAACCCAGCAGCAAAAAAGCCAATCAATCAATGGAAAAATGGGCAAGAGACCTGAATAGACATTTCTCCAAAGAAGATATACAGATGGCCAACAAACACATGAAAAAATGCTCAACATCGCTGATTATAAGAGAAATGCAAATCAAAACTACCATGAGATACCACCTCACACCAGTCAGAATGGCCATCATTAATAAGTCCACAAATAACAAGTGCTGGAGGGGCTGTGGAGAAAAGGGAACCCTCCTGCACTGTTGGTGGGGATGTAAACTGGTATAGCCACTATGGAGAACAGTTTGGAGGTACCTTAGAAATCTATACATAGAACTTCCATATGACCCCACAATCCCACTCTTGGGCATCTATCTGGACAAAACTCTACTTAAAAGAGACACATGCACCCGCATGTTCATTGCAGCACTCTTCACAATAGCCAGGACATGGAAACAACCCAAATGTCCATCGACAGAGGATTGGATTCGGAAGAGGTGGTATATATACACAATGGAATACTACTCAACCATAAAAAAGAATGACATAATGCCATTTGCAGCAACATGGATGGAACTAGAGAATCTCATACTGAGTGAAATGAGCCAGAAAGACAAAGACAAATACCATATGATATCACTTATAACTGGAATCTAATATCCAGCACAAATGAACATCTCCTCAGAAAAGAAAATCATGGACTTGGAGAAGAGACTTGTGGCTGCCTGATGGGAGGGGGAGGGAGTGGGAGGGATCGGGAGCTTGGGCTTATCAGACACAACTTAGAATAGATTTACAAGGAGATCCTGCTGAATAGCATTGAGAACTTTGTCTAGATACTCATGTTGCAACAGAACAAAGGGTGGGGGAAAAATGTAATTGTAATGTATACATGTAAGGATAACCTGACCCCCTTGCTGTACAGTGGGAAAATAAAAAAAATTATAAATAAATAAATCAATAAATCATGACCCTCCATTTGATATCAAAAAAAAAAAAAAAGATTCACCATCACTTACCTTCTTTTCTCAGTTCACTTCAAAGTTTGAGAAAGGTACCCATTTTAATTTAATTTTGAAAATGGGGAACCAAGTCTTAGAGAAACAAGTAGTAGAGATGTTTGCTTTGAAATAAATTTTTAGCAAAGAGAAAAAAAAAGTTGTAGGTTTTGATGTTAAAGTTTGGAAAGCACACTCTAGATCAGTAGTCCTCAAAGAGTGGCCCTTTAACCAACAGCATTAGCATCACCTGGAAACTTGTTAGAAATACAAATTCTTGAGCTTTACTCCAGCAGTCCGCTTTAATCACATCCATGTGATATTGATATATTCCAAAGCTTGATAGCTATTGCTCTAGATTCTAGATTTTCAACCCTGGCTGCATATTAGAGTCACTTAAAGCAAACATAATAAAACTACCCATGGCTGAGTCTCTTCCCTAGAAATTCTGATTTAATTTATTTAGGGTAGGTCTTAAGTCTTAGCTCTTTGTTGCTGTTTACTTCTGTTTTTAAGCTTCCTAGATGATTCCAATATGCAACCTGGGTTGAAAGTCACTTCTCTAGATATAGAAGTAATCCAGGAAGCAAACTAAAATAATTCAGGGCCTGCCCAAATTTATTCACTTACTGTTATGCATTATATAACAGTATTGATCATTTGCCAAGTATTGAGATGCCTTTAAAAACTTTGGGTGTATTGCCTAATTTCCATTTGGAGATTTCTTTTTTTAACGGAAGAAAGCAACTCTTACTATGCCTTTCCATTAATGGATCTATATAGTGTCATCAGTAGCTGAAAACATGAAAAGACATATTTTCCATCAGTCCAGAAAAATGCTCACTTACTGGGGACTTAGAAGGTTTATTTAATGGGCAAAATTATGTGCATCCTGCATGGTATCAAGTGAGGTGTAACCCAGGGCCTCAGATGAGGATTTCAGCAGACTCCTGCAATGGTTGCAGTGAGTTTGGCTAAACGATTTGGACCATCGAAAACCTAAGATTGTCCATTAATAAATTTCCATTTTGGAGCCAGAATGTGCAGTTAGAAATAGACCAAATATGTTAATATTTGAGGAGGCATATAAATTCCCCTCAGAAGGATAGATCATCCCCACCCAATGAAATTCTAAAGTAGACATATCTACATAAGCAGTTTAAATAGCACCCTGGATTCATCTCCAGTCACAGCAGGGTAGCTGGGATATTGTGTTTTGTAAGGCTTGAAACAACATGTTGCCACTCACCAAATGTGAAACAGCCACTAACAGCTGCCTGGCATCTCTTTAGGCCAGCAAGTGTCCTCCATTGTGTCTTCAATTTGGATCATTGTTCTGAGACAGCATGGGACTGGCAAGAGGTTACACCTCACCAGTGTAAATTAGCTACTTTGGCTACAGTGGTATCTATTCTAGGATGGCACATGGCATTACCATTTTGGCCCAAGACTACCAGAATGTGTACAGAAGCCTTAGTAGCGCCTGGATTTCCTTTCTACAATATCACCTTATGTTGGCCAATGTAATTTAAAAATGGATTGGATTGTTAAAAGACCAAGTGAAATATAGGGCCCACCTTACAAAACTGGCATGCATATCCATCTGAATTAGTAGACATGGTGGAAAAATGCTAAAAAATTCCTCGAATGAGGGGATAGATACGGTACTGAAGATGGACATTGGACCCTGGATCCAGCTATTTTTGAGGCCACAAGCAGGCTCATTTCATCATAACACCACTACATTTTAAATTATTTTTTCTTTTGGATAGGTGGCTCTTAATACTGGTTTGGCAAAGAGGTTGTGAATGTAGGAGGTGTTAACTCAGATTTCGCTCTAAAAGTTACCCTCTTCTTCACAATCAGGGAGAGATACCTAATTTTACTTTAGTCCAGAGGCTGGGTAATATAGGGATAAAGCAGAGAGGTTGGATGTGAGGTGAGAATTCTGGATAGCATTGTTGCTAAGGTATGGATGGTTCAACCCCATAATGGAGCCTAAGAAAGGGAGAGGTCAAAGTCATGAGTACTGGAAACATGGAATGTGTGGCAAAACAGGAGCACCTAAAGGCCTCAAAATGCATTTTTGGTGAAAAAAGTGTACATAGCCTGTTCCCCAGATCAGTTAGAAGAACTGATGTGCAGTCGCTATAGGTCTCCTTGTTGAGGAAATCCTGTGCTCTTTCTGTACCTGGGAATCATATACCTGTTTCACCTTCCAACCAAAGAGGACATTCATTTTCTATCTTTTTTTCATTACTATGAGAGGACTTTCTTTCCTCTTCAGGAGTGCAGTACTAGATACTACTGCCTCAGGTGTGGAAGCTCACATTACGTATTCATTTCAGTCTATGGAGCACAATGGCAATTGCCATAGGCAGTTACTCCTAAGAATTGTGCGATTTTTACCCAGCATGATGTTGCTTGTGGCATTATTTAAATTAGCCACAAGATGTTGATGTAACCAGATCTAATTACCTCAGTGTCCATATCTTTACAGATAGTAAGGTCAATTAGGGAGCGGGGCATAATTCTCAGTTGGGAGTGGAAAGTGGAAGGCTGTTGTAGATCTTGGAATAGGTGATAACAGAGACCACACAGTAGTCAACATTACTTGGTTGCAATGTGATTTTTCTAATTATTAGTGACCCCAGGGACAATGTATGTGACACATAGAGGGTGGCACTACTAACATAGTAGGATATTTTATCTGTAACCTGGGTGTTAGATTCAGATTATAAGTGGACATGCACTTGCAAAAGGCAGTTATTACAGCATGCAAAGAGTATGTGCAGGAGTCTGAAGTTGGGAACAGGGAATATGAGAGGTTTGGTAGGCTCCCTCTTAGAGGGTGGTTATAATATTGAAAATTGTTAATATGTATTTATTATGGAAAATTGAAAATTACAGAAAAAGTGGTAAAATATTTACCTGCAGTCTTATAATCTAGAGATACTGCTATTGTGTTTTGGATTATTTCCTTGTAAATCTTTATGGTACATGTATCATAAGACTTGAAGACTATTTTTTTTAGAGCAGTTTAGGTTTATACCAAAATTGAGAGGAAGGTATAGATTTCCTATATACTCCCACCCCTACACATACATAGCCTCTCCTCTTATCAGTATCATTCAGTAGAATGGTACATTTTCAAGGATGAACCTACATCAACACTTCATAATCACTTATAGTTTCCCTTAAGGATTACCCTTGGTGTTGTACATTCTGTGGTTTGAACAAATGCTTAATGACATATATCTATCATTATCATGTCATATAATACAGAGTATTTTCACTGCCCTGAAAAACCTCTGTGTTCTGCCTGTTCATTTACTGCCCCTCCCTGAAACAACTGATGTTTTTACTGACTCCATAGTTTTGCCTTTTCCGAATGTCATGTAGTTTGAATCATATACTACGTAGCTTTTTCAGATGGACTTCTTTCATTTAGTTGCCTTTATGGTTCCTCCATGGCTTGATAGTTCATTTCTTTTTAGTGCTGAATAATATTGCATTGTCTGGATGTAGCGGGTTTATCCATTTACGTACTGAAGGATGTCACGATTGCTTCCAAGTTTTCACATTAATGAATAAAGCTGTAAACATCCTTGTGCAAGTTTTTGTGTGGAATGAATTTTTACTCCTTTGGATAAAGACTAAGGAGTACAGTTGCTGGATTGTATGATAAGGTTATGTTTAGTTTTGTAAGAAACTGCCAAACTATCTTCCGAAGTGGCTGTACTGTTTTTGCATTCTCACCAGCAATGTATTATAGCTCCTGTTGCTCCACATCCTTGTCAGCATTTGCCATTGTCAGTGTTCTGAATTTTGGCCATTCTAATAAGCATGTAGTAGGATCTCATAGTTTTGATTTGCATGCCCCTGGTGACATGTTATAGAGCATCTTTTCATGTTTATTTGCTATCTGTGTATCTTCTTTGATGAGAAGTCTTTTAAAGTCTTTGGCCTAATTTTTAATTGGGTTGTTTTCTTATTGTTGAGTTTTTAGACTCCTTTGTATATTTTGGATAGCAGTCCTTTTACAGATGGGTCTTTTACAGATGTTTTCTCCCAGTCTGTGGCTTGTCTTCTAATGCTCTAGACATTGTCTTTCACAGGGCAGAAGTTATTTATTTATTTATTTAAATTTTTTGGCTGCCCCCTTGGCATGTGGAAATTCCCAGGCCAGGGATCAAACTTTCACCACAGCAGTGACCCAAACCACAGCAGTAACAATGCTGGATCCTTACCCACTAGGCCTCCAGGGAATTCCAGAAATTCTTTATTGTAATGAAGTCCAGCACATCAGTTATTTCTTTCATGAATCTTGTGTTTGATGTTCTATGTAAAAAAGCATCACCATACCCAGGGTCATCTAGGTTTTCTCCTATTTGTCTTCCAGGAATTTTATAGTTGTACATTTAGGGTTGTGGAGTGGGTGGTTGCAGGGCTGGGTGGTTTCAGACATAATGTCAGCCTGCTGGTGCATGGGGCCAATTCCAGACATAGCTGGCTGCAGGGTCTAGGGTGTCCCAAAGCTGGTGCTGGCCCACTGGTAAGTGGGGCTGTATTCTAAGGCAGTTGACTGAGGAGTCCAAAGTGTCTTGGAGCTGGTATCAGACAGCCAGTGGGCAGAACTGGGCCCTGGGGTCTTTGGTTGCAGAGCCTGTGGATTTTAGAACTGGTGTCAGTCTGCTGGTAGGCAGGAAAGAGGCCCAGGGGAATCCTTGGGCTAGTGCTGATTCACTGGTAGGCAGAACTGGGTCCCAGGGGCTCTAGCTACAAGGGCCCCATGGGTCCAGAATCAGTGTTTCTGCAAACTGGTGGGTGAGGCTGGTTCTGGGGCAAGTGCTGGCCCACTGTGTACATGGCTCTGGGTCCTGGGCCTTTGGTGAACAGGGTTAAGTTCCTGAGTGACTGTGGGCTCAAGGGGCCTTAAAGTAGCAAGCCTGCTGCTATATGGGACAGAGTCTCTGCCCAGCTAGTTGCTTGGCCTGAGGCATCCTAGTATTGGTGCTGAAAGGAAGACTGGTGTGAAGAATTGAGTCCTGGCACTAATAGGTAGAAAGAGGGTTCAAAAATGGTGCTTGCCAGCCCTAGTGTCTATGTGGTAGAATAAGCTCCCCCAAATGATTGCCACGTGTGTCTTTGTACCCAGGATAAGTTCCATTTGCCTTCTGCTTCTCTGGGAGGCTCTCTGGAACAACATGTCAATCTGACCCAGGCTTCTTTCAAATTTTAATTTCTGCCCTGGGTCCTGAAGTGTGAGATTTTGTGTGTGCCCTTTAAGAGTGGAGTCTCCATTTCCCACAGCCCCCTGGCTCTCCCAAAAGTAAGCCCCACTGGACTTCAAAGCCAATGTTCTGGGAGCTCATCTTACCAGTGTAGGACCCCTGCATGGGGGAGCTTGATATAGGACCCAGACCACTAGCTCCTTGGGGTGAACCTCTGCAAATTGTGTTATCCTCCTGTTTGTGGGTCACCCACCGGGGGGTATGGGTCTTGAGTCAATGCTCCGTATTCATCTTATTGTGGTTCCTTCTATATATATTTATCTGTAGAATTTTTTTCTGCTAGTATTCCAGTTTTTCTCATCAATAGTTGTGTCCTCCTACTCTGCTATCTTGGCCACTCCCCCAGTATCAAACTGTTTTGTTTACTATAGCTTTATAGTATGTCTTAAAGTTGGGTAGTGTCAGTCCTCCAGCATTGTTCTTCTTCAATATTGTGTTGGCTATTTGGGGTCTTTTACCTTTCCATGTCAACTTTAGAATCAGTTTGTTGCTATCCATAAAATAACTTGCTGGGATTTTGATTGGAATTGCATTGTTGGTTGACAACCTTGAGAGTTCCCTGAGTGAAATTCAAAACTGGCCCCCATACATGGAGGGCAAGAATGGACTGAAGAAAGAAGCAAATCACTCCAGATTGGAAAGTGGCAGTTTTAATAAACTTAGATACCAGACATGTCTTCAGCAGCTATGAGACAAGTAGATCTCCACACCCACCTGCCAGAATCTTTAATTAAGAGTTTATATAGAGGCCTTAATTGGGTTCAGTTATGTATACAATCCATGTGGTCTCAGTAACACATTTCTCAAGGCTGTGTCCTTGAAGTGGCTTTTTGTATGATAACCACTGTGCAGAATGCACATACCAGGTACAGAGGAGGGTGTAAGGAGCCTCTCATTGCCTGGATCCAGTTCTCAAGTCAACTAGCAGTCATGTCCTCTCAGTGACTTCCTCCCACATGCAGATCAGACTGGGAACAACTGACATCTTGATGGTAGTGAGGCTTCCTATCCATGAATATAGAATATTTCTTTATTTAGTTCTTCTGTGATTTCATTCATCAGAGTTTTGTGGTTTTCCTCATATCGATTTAGCATCTATTTTGTTAGATTTATACTTAAGTATTTCAATTTGGGATACTGATGTAATGATATTGCAAAAGCAAAAACAGCAAAGAAAAAAGCATTTTATCTTTCAAATTACACTTACTCACTGTCAGTATATAGGAAAGTAGTTAATTTATGTATATTAATTGTATCCTGCAACATTGTTATAGTTACTTATTAGTTCCAGGAATTTTTTTTTTTTTTTTTTTTTTGCTGGTTCTTTTGGATTTTCTACATAGATTATCTTTTCATCTCCAAAGACTTTTTTTTTGCTTTTTAGGGCTACACCTTCGGCATATGGAGCTTCTCAGGCTAGGGGTCTAATCAGAGCTACAGCTGCCGGCCTACACCACTGCCATAGCAACACCAGATCTGAGCCACATCTTCGACCTACACCCCAGCTCACGGCAACGCTGGATCCTTAACCCACTGAGCAAGGGCAGGGGTCGAACCCGAAACCTCATGGTTCCTAGTCGGATTCGTTTCTGCTGCACCACAATGGGAACTCCCTGCAAAGACATTTTTTTTTGTCTTCCTTCCCAATCTGTATACCTTTTATTTCCTTTTTGTGAATTATTGAGTTAGCAAGGGCTTCCAGTACAATGTTGAGAAGGAGTGGTAAAGGGGAACTTACATGACTGGTACCTGGTCTTTGTGGGAAAGCTTAGAGTTTCAAACCATGAAGTATGATGTCACCTGTGGGTTTTTTGTAGCTATGCTTTATCAGATTGACACAGAGTTCTCCTGTATTCCTGGTTTCCTGAGAGTTTTTATCATAATAGGTGTTGGCATTTGTTCGATGCCTCTTCTGCATCTGTTGTTATGATCATATAGTGTTTAGCCAATTGATATGATGGATCTTATCAGCTGATTTTTAAAAATCATACCTGGGATAAATTCCACATAGTTGTAATATGTAATTCTTTTTATACTTTTTTTAGATCTAATTTGCAATTGTTTTGTTGAAGTTTTTTGTATCTGTGTGTGTGAGAGATTGATGTGTAGTTTTCTTGTGCTGTCTTTGGTTTTAGTATTAGAGTTATGCTGACCACATTAATGAGTTAGGAGGCATTCCCTCTGCTTCTGTCCTCTAAAAAGAGATCATAGAAAATTGGTATAATTTCTCCCTTAAGTGTTTGGTAGAACTTACCATCTGGGCTTGATGCTTTCTCTTTTGAAAGGTTATTAATTATGAGTCAACTTATTTAATAAATATAGGCCTATTCAAATCATTAATTTCTTCTTATGTGAGTTTTGGCAGATGGTGTCTGATACATGTATTCTTAAGTAATTAAGGTTGCGCTGTATATAAAATCTTGGATCCTGTGCCTTTTATTTAGCATTATAGCATAACTTTTTTCCAGTATTGTGAAAAATTCCCCATATACATCTTTAATTACCACATGAGAGTCCATCCATGCTGTGAGTGTACCATAATTATTTAACCATGTCTTAAATGTTGAACATTTAGGTAGCTTTCAAGTTTTTACTGCTTTAAATAATGATGTGGGAATAAAAAAAACTGTACATAAGGATTTTTTGTGCATTAAGGATTATTTCATTAATTTTTTTCTTTTAACACTAGCAGCTTCTTTGGAAATTCATCTACAAATATTGATTGAATACTTGCTGTGTGCTTATCATTGTTCATTGTGGCTAGAGTGTGGAAAATAGAAGTTGAGATTTAAGAAGCAAGTGATGGTATATCTTATAGAGCCTTGTAAGTACCATATTAGATAGTTTGAAGTTTATTCTAGTTGTAGTAGGAAGTTGTTGGGGGATTTTAACTAAGTGGAACATATTGTTTTAAAAAATAAAAAATAAGTCTGGCTATGTTAAGAAAGCCCTAAAGGGCAGTAATAGAGGAAGAAGGGCAGGTGGCTTAGATTAGGCTTGTAGCAGAGAAGACAGATGTGATGATAATGCCAATAGGACAGGATCATGGTATGTTTGTGATAAATAAGGAAGAGAAAAGTGGTGAGGATTAAATTTAGATTCTTAGTCTGAGCAGTTGAGTGCATAATGATGCCGTTTACTATGATAAGGAACGGATTAGATGGTAACTAAGGAAAAAAATTGTGGATCTATTAAATGTGAGTTGCTCGTAACATACCCATTGTTCTTCCCTGGAGAGATAGATTTGGGTGTTATCGCTGTATATGTGTATTTAAAGACATGGGATTGGATGAAATTATCTGGGAAAGGAAAGAAAGACAGCCAAGACACGGTCCTTGGACACTTTAACACTTAGTGGTTGGGTGTGGGAGATAGGGCCTAGCAAAGGAGGTGGAGAAGGATGGATTAATAGATTATGGAGTCAGGAAAGCCTAAAGAGGCAAGTGTTTCTAAAAAGGAAAGAGTAGTCATTTGTGTCAAATACTATGGAAAAGTGTTGGAAAATAAGGACATTAGATTTGATCATTAGATTTGATAAGGACATTAGATTTGATCATTAGATTTGACAGGATCACACATTACCTTGAAAAGAACTTTTTATGAAGAAGGAGTGGAAGCCTAATTGGAATATGTTGAGAAAGTAAGGGAGTGAAAAAGTTGAGACAACTCTTTTAAGGAGTTTAGCAGTGAATGGGGAGCAAAGAAAGTAAGAGTGATAGGTGAGGGGTTAAGGGAGTTTTGGGGTTTTTTTGGTTTTGTTTTTTTTTTTTTTCAGTAAGTATTGAATGCTAATGGGAATGATTCAGTAGTGAGGAAGCAATAATTCCAGAAAACATAGTCCTAGGAATAAAGTACTCGAAAGTAAAGGAAATGGGATCCAGAGCACAAGTGAAGAGTGTGTGGAATAGATAGCATTTTTTTCCATTTTACAAGAGGGAGATCAGAGTCTGCTGTAACAGTTGTAGTTAGGTTAGTGAATTTGTTGTGGACAAGGTGTCTCCTCTAGTTCCTTCTGTGTTGTTCATTGAGTACAAGGCAGGCTTCTCAGCTGCAAAGGAGGAGGTTGATGGCGGCGGGGGACTGTGGCCATGAGGAAGTTTGGAGGTTGAGCAAAAGAACACAAAATTTATCAGTGAAGTGTTTAAAAAGATTGTGTAATAGTATAAAAATGCATATTTATGGTTTGTGAGGATAATTTTTAAAAATGCTGATGCACAATTATATGTAAGAAGGGAAATATTTGAAGATAACCACCTCGAAGGAGACAGCCCCTTTTATTTTTATTTAATGTGTTACTACTTTATAGTTATGATAAATTTAGAGATTAAATGCTTACAGTAACTTAATATGTAATTGTGGGACCTGATGACAGTACTCTTACCTAATTAATTTCCAATATTCAGAAATAGTAATAGGAAAAGGAACTTAAATTTTAAAAAATCTTTTTAGAAATTCTGTGTTGTATGGGTTGAGGATCCAGGGGTTGGCACTGCAGTGGCTTGGGTCGCTGTTGTGGGGTGGATTCAGTCCCTTGCCTTGGAACTTCTGCATGTTGCAGACATAGCCCAAAAAAAAAGGACTCTTTTTTCCATGTATTTCAAATGATAGTGTCACAATATGGAAGGGTAGTCACCTAGTTAAATGTTTTAGGATAGGAATATGCCTTGAAATGTATACTTCTGTCATCTTTCTCACAAATCAGTCTGTGTTGTTGAGTTCCCTTATATGTTCAGCAGCATGTGGGATAAAACTTAATTATAAGATATTAAGTTGACTTCAAGAATATTAGAAAAACACTCATGCTTTCTTCCTCATTAAGGAAACCAGAGCTATCAGAAGAGAACTTTCAGATTCCACCCACCCATCAACAGTACATCAAGCTTCTTTCTCACATTGATCCTTCCACTTGTGCATAAGATCCCACCCTTTTTTGCCTGTTCCAGAAATTCTCCCTTTATCCTATATCAATATTTTTGATGATTTTTCTACCGGATGATTTGTGAGCATATAAATACGCTCAAAAGACAGTTTTTTTGACACATGATGTTAAAAACAACTGAGTATCCATATGGGGAATAAAATGAACCTTAATTATATTCACCATATGCAAAATTAAACTCGAATTGAGGTTTTTTTTTTTTTTTTTCCTGCTCCTGTGGCATATAGAAGTTCCCAGGCCGGGGATCAAACCTACACCACAGCAGTGACAACACCAGATCCTTAACCACTAGGCTACCAGGAAATTCAGATTTTGTTTTCTAAACATCGTTCTCTAATAAATAAAGAACTAGGGCTTCCTGGAGAAGTAGTTGACTACAGGCCTGGAACAGGAAAACTACTAGGTGAGCCTGGAATATTTTGTGGTGCAAGAAAGTAAGGAAGTGCAAAAAGAGATGGTGGCTTATTGAAAGAATAAGGGAGGAGTTCCCGTCGTGGCGCAGTGGTTAACGAATCCGACTAGGAACCATGAGGTTGCGGGTTCGGTCCCTGCCCTTGCTCAGTGGTTTAACAATCCGGCGTTGCCGTGAGCTGTGGTGTAGGTTGCAGATGCGGCTCGGATCCCGTGTTGCTGTGGCTCTGGCGTAGGCCGGTGGCTACAGCTCCAACTCAACCCCTGGCCTGGGAACCTCCATATGCCACGGGAGCGGCCCAAGAAATGGCAACAACAACAACAACAACAAAAAAGAAAAAGACAAAAAAAAGACAAAAAAAAAAGAAAGAATAAGGGAGCCCACCGGAAGGATCTCTTAAAGGCCAAAGATGGACCAATTTAGCTGAAAAAAAAGTAATCGTAGTATTGAGTTTTAACGCATAGAACAAAATAAGAGTTATCAGACAACTGACTTCAGGCCAAATATTGCCTGCCACCTATTTTTTTAACTTTTATTGGGAAATAGACACGACTATTTATTTTTGCAGCCTTTTTTTTCATTCTTATCCTTGTAAGGAGTCCTTTTAGGTCCCCTCCCCCACTTGCCTCAACCCGCTACAAAATTTTAATACCGCAGATATACTGTATATCAGTTTATGTACCTTATGTATGTCTGTGCTTTATACATTAAAAAAGACCTCTACACACACAAGGACCAATTTTTATCCTCTGAGAGGGGATACTGCTCCTAATGAGAATGCATGGTTTACAAATTATCTATGGTTGATTTGGTGGTATACAGCAGATTTGAGTAGTTGTGACAGAGATTATGTAGCCCTCAAAGCCTAAAATATTTACTGTCTTTCTCTTTACATAGAAAGTTTGTTGACCTTTGAGTCTAATAAATATCCATGAATTCAAGTTGATATAAATGAACAATGGCTTAAATAAATAAATAAGGAAGAAAAGATAGTTTTTCCTTATAGTAGAATTCCAATTAATAAGTGTAGAAGAAGAGAGGAAAATAAGATCACATTACGTGAATACTATAGTAGTAACTGTTTCAGGCAGTATCCACCAATAGATGTTGAAATTAGTGGGTGAAGGTTTGAGAAGAAAGAAAATTTGCATAGTCGCAAAGCATCTACCCTAAAATAAAAACTACAAAATTTTCCTTTACAGTGAAGAAACTGGAGTTCCTCTCGTGGCTTAGTGGGTTAAGAACCCAACATAGTGTCCATGAGGATGCAGTTCGATCCTTGGCCTCACTTAGTGGGTTAAAGGATCCGGCATTGCCTTGAGCTGTGGTGTAGGTTGCAGCTGCAGCTTGGATCTGGTTTTGCTGTGGCTGTGGCATAGGCTTGCAGCTGCAGCTCTGATTCCACCCTTAGCACAGGGAATTTCCATGTGCTGCAGGTGTGGTCCTAAAAAGAAGAAAACAAACACACACATACACACACACACACACACACAAAATACAGTGAAGAAACCTAGCAGGTGCCAATTTATGCAATTATCAAGGTAAACATCATCAGTAATAATACATATTGATATCCTAAACTCCTTGATATGGTGCACTAAGAAGAACAAATATAATTTTTATGGTACACTTGACAAAAATTCATAACTTCACTCCAGTCATGAAAAAAAAAATCTTATGAATCCAAACTGAGGGGCATTTTACAAAATAACTGATTAGAATTCTTCGAAAGTGTAATTTATGAAAGACAAGGAGAGTCTAAGAAACTGTACAGAGACTGGAAATGGCTAGTGAGAAATAACAATTAAATGCAGCCTGGAATCCTGGATAGGATTTTGGAACAGAAAAAAAAGATAGAAAAAACTGGTAAATTTTGAATAAAATTTGTAGTTTATTTAATGGTATTATACTAATATTTATTTTCTCTTCCTGATCACTGTTCGATGGCCTGGTAAGATGTTTATGTTAAGGAAATGGGATCAGGAATATGAGAACTTATTTAACTACTCTTGCAACTTTTTTTAAGGTCTAAAATTAGTCCAAAGTTAAGTTTCTTTAAAAAATTAAAATCTTTTTTTTTTTTTTTCAAGACGACACCTACAGCATATAGAAGTTCCCAGGCTAGGCATCGAATTGGAGTTGCAGACCTGTGCCACAGCCATGGCAACTTGGGATCCAAGCTGCATCTGCAGCCTGAGATGCAACTTGAGACAGTGCCCACTGAGTGAGGCCAGGGATTGAACCTGCATCCTCATGGATACTAGTCGGGTTCTTAACCAGGTTCTCCCTAAAACCTTTTTTTTTTTTAATGGTAGAGATACTATTCAGAAAATGAAAAGACAATCCACAAACTAGGAAAACACATTTACACTTTATAAAACAGTTCTATCTAAAATATATCAAGAACTCCTACAGTTGTAATAATGTATTGACCCCTAACCACCTCACACCAGTCAGAATGGCCATCATTAATAAGACCACAAATAACAAATGCTGGAGGGGGTGTAGAGAAAAGTGACCCCTCCTGCACTGTTGGTGGGAATGTAAGCTGGTACAACCACTATGGAGAACAGTATGGAGGTACCTTAGAAAACTATAGGTAGAACTACCATGTGACCCATCAGTCCCACTCTTGGTCATATATCTGGACAAAACTTTCCTTGAAAAAGATACATGCACCTGCATGTTCATTGCAGCACTATTCACAATAGCTAAGACATGGAAACAACCCAAATGTCCATGACAGATGATTGGATTAGGAAGATGTGTATATACACAATGGAATACTACTCAGCCATTAAAAAAGAACAAAATAATGCCATTTGCAGCAACATGGATGGAACTAGAGGCTCTCATACTGAGTGAAGTAAGTCAGAAAGAGAAAGACAAATACCATATGATATCACTTATATATGGAATCTAATATATGGCACAGATGGACCTTTCCACAGAAAAGAAAATCATGGACTTGGAGAATAGACTTGTGGTTGCCAAGGGGGAAGTGGAAGGAGTGGGATGGATTGGAAGCTGGAGGTTAACAGATGGAGACTATTGCCTTTGGAATGGATTAGCAATGAGATCCTGCTGTGTGGCACTGGGAACTATGTCTAGTCACTTATGATGGAGCATGATAATGTGCGAAAATAGAATGTGTATGTGTATGGGTAACTGAGTCACCATGCTGTACAGTAAAAAAATAATAATGTATTGGGGAAATAAAAAATTATATATATATGTGTGTGTGTATATATATATATATATATATACACACACACATATATATATATAGACACCTAACCAATTAAAAAAATTGACAAAGTGCTTTTTTTTCCTAGAGGCAGACCCTTTAAAGGAAGTACATGACAGTGTGCAGAGGCCCATATTCTGGACTTCATAGTCATACACACTGAAGAGGGGCCTCTGAGAAATGGGGAATGTGGGGAATTTATGGAGAGCAAAGAGCTCAGGAAGGGGATCTCCTCAAGCTATACTTGATGTTCCACGCACACTCGTATGCTGCATATGGTTGGAACTGACTGGAAATGGCATATCAAAGTCTTTGAGAACTAAATTAAAATCATCCATATTTCAGATTAGCCCCTGTGGGGTGTACATGTGGTAGTAGGCAAAGGCTTTAACAACTGAATAAAGATTGGAACCACAGAAGGAGAGTTGGGACATGTGCCCCGAAGCTAACTAATCTGCTTGCCTGCTGAAACAAAGATGCAAAAATCAACATTTTCTAGAGGATTTTAATGGGGCCCAGAGTTTATAAACTAATATTCAAAATGGCCAGGGTATGAACCACAATTACCAAACAAGGAATTAGGAAAATCTTAACAACTTAGAAAAGACAATAGTTGTCAGCCCCAACATGATTTAAATGTTGGAATTATTAAGTAATTTATAGCAATTGTTATAACTACATGCAGTGAAGGAAAGGATAATGCTCATGAAACAAATGAAATAAGTTCTCAGCAAGAGACAGAAGCTGTAAAAAATGGAATATTTAGAATGGAAACATTCAAAATTGGAAATACTTTCCTAGTAGACTCAATATCTGAGTCTGTGTAGTAGCCCAATTACCCCCTCCCCTGATATAGATTCTCTAATCCCTGGAATTTGTGAATATATTATTATATGACAAAAATGACTTTGAAGATATAATTAAGGTATGGATCTTAAGAGAGTGTCCTAGATTATCAGATGGGCCCAGTCTAATCAGGTGAGATTAAAAACAACTTTTCTAACTGGAGTTAGAAAAAATGCAGCAGAAGTCAGAAAGATTCAAAGCTTGAGAAGGATTCATTGTGCCATTGCTGGTTTGAAAATGGAGGTGACAGCATTATGAGAAATAAAGGTGGCCTTAGGAAAATGAGAAGTTCCCAACTGACAGCCTGCAGGAAAACACAACCCTCGGTCCTTTTTCCACAGGCAACTGAATTCAGCTAACATTCTGAATAAACCTGGAAGCTAATTTATCCTCTAAGACTTCAGAAAGAGATGAAGTAGTGTTGATAGCTTGATTTTGGCCTTGTAAGACTCTAAGCAGAGGACTCAGCTGAGCCTTACTGTAACTGGATTTCTGCCTTGCAGAACTACAAGAGGACAAATTTGTGTTGTGTTAAGGTGCTAAATTTGTGTTAATGTCACAACAGCATTGAAAACTAGTTGAGCCTGGGATATATTTTTACCTTTTTCACAAACTAATAAGTTAGACTTTTATTGTTTCTTGGATTGGCAGAGACATGAAATTCCTGCGTTAGAGATAAAGGACTTTATTGCTTAGAGTGTAGTAAACAGCATAAGTCAATAATAACAGAATATACATTCTTTCTAGTACCTTTAGGACACTTATCAATATCGTTCATATCCTATAGAACAAACCTAAACGAAGTTAAATGAATTGAAATCATACAAAATATGTTCTCTGAACATAATAAAAGCAAACTAAAAAATCACTGAATAGAAGGAAAATCAGAAAATATTTTGAATTAGAAGAAAATGAAAAAAGAAAAATTTGAAATTCAGCTAAAGCATTATTTCAAGAGAAATTTGTAGCGTTAAATGCATATGCTTGAAAAGATGAAAGGTCTCAGATCAGTGATCTTTTACCTTAGAACTAGAGAAAGAAGAGCAAACTAAACCCAAAAGCAAACAGAAAGAAAGAAATAATAAAGAGCAGAAATCAATAAAAACAGCAAAACAATAGGAAAAAAATCAAACCAAAAGTTAGTTCTTCAAAAAGATTAAATTGATAAATTTCTAGCTAAAATGACCAAGAACAGAAGGAAGACAGATATTTCCAGTATTCATCAGACTATCACAGCAGATCCAGAAACAATCAAAAGGATAATAAGGGAATATAATAACAGCTCTATGCATAGACACTTGGCAATTTGAATGGAATGGACTATTCCCTTGAAACATACAAACTAGCAAAACTCATCAAGCAGAAATAGGTAACATGAAAAACTCTATGTTTGTTAAAGTAATTGGATTTGTAGTTAAAAATTTTAAAAAACAAACAGAAAACTTCAGATAATTTCACTGGTAATTTTGCCAAACATTTAAAGAATAATACCAGTTCCGTATAATTTCTTACAAAAAATAGAAGGAAATACTTCTCAACATGTTTTGTGAGACTGGTATTAATTCAGTACATAATTTAGACAAAGACATTAGAAGAAAAGGAAATTACAGGCCACTGTCCTTCATTGACATAGATGTAAAAATTCTCAACAAAATAAGCTAATAAGCAAATGAAATCCATTCATAGAATAATAGATCATGTCCAAATGAAGTTCATTCCAGGAATACAAGGCCAGTTCAGGATTAGAAAATTAATATAATTCACTGTATTAACACACTAAAGAAGGAAAATTATATGATCATCTAAGTAGATTCAGGAAAAGAATATAACAAAATTCAGCATCTGTTCATGTTTTTTTAAATGCTTAGTAAACTTGAGAGCCACTTTCTTAACTATAACAGCATCTGTTTAAAAAAAACAAAACCTATAGTTAATATCATGTTTAATGGCGAGAGACTGCATGTTTTCCTTGCAAGATCAGGAAGAGGGATGTCCTCCCTTACCACTCCTAATTCAGCATTGTACTGGAAGTTCTAGCCAGTGCAATAAGGCAAGAAATACAGATAAAATACTTAGAGGAAAGGAAGGAATTAATTGCCTCTAAGTAACATTATTGCTTATAGAGGAAATTCCAAATAATCTACCAAACATACACACAGACTTCCTAAAACTAATAAATGAATTTAGCAAGGTTGTGGGATCCAGGGTCAACACACATAAGTCAGATTCTACATACTAGCAATGAACAACTAGAAACTGAAATTTAAAACAATACCATTTATAACAACTAAAAAAAAAGAAAAAAGAAAAAGAAAAAACGAAGCTAAAAAAGAGCAAAGAAGACCTAAATAACAGAGGGATACATCATGTTTATGGATTGGAGGACTCGATATAGTTAAGATGTCAATTCTCAAATTGATCTGTAGATTTAATTCAATCTCAGTCACAATCCCAACAGGATACTTTGAATATCTCTGACCTATTGTATGTGGACTTAAACTATGAGGACCTTTGTGTTTTTCCTCCCTGATTTCTAAGTTTGGGAATATTTTTCTCACACTACTTACTTTTCAATATATTTGCTTTTTATAGATGAGAAAATAAAGCTAAGTAATTTACCCAGAAGCCTGTGAGAAAAGCCCAAGTTCTGAACCTAGGTTTGTCTGATTTCAAAAGTTGTGGATTGTTTGTTTTTTTTTTTTCCCCCTCATTTTATCGGAGTTCCTGTCGTGGCTCAGTGGTTAATGAATCCAACTAGGAACCACGAGGTTTCGGGTTTGATTCCTGGCCTTGCTCAGTGTGTTAAGGATCCGGTGTTGCCGTGAGCTGTGGTGTAGGTCACAGATGCGTGCGGCTCAGATCCCGCATTGCTATGGCTCTGGCATAGACCGGCAGCTACAGCTCTGATTACACCCCTAACCTGGGAACTTCCATATGCCGTGGGAGTGGCCCTAGAAAAAGGCAAAAAGACCCCCCCCCCAAAAAAAAAAAAGTTGTGTTTTTTTTCCTTCTTTCTTTTCTTTTTTTCTTTTTTCTTTTTTCTTTTTTTTCTTTTTAGGCTGCAACTGCAGCATATGTAAGTTCCCAGGCTAGGGGTGGAGTCAGAGCTGTGGCTACCAGCCACAGCAGCAATGTGGGCTCCAAGCTGGGTCTGAGACCTACATCACAGCTCACAGTAACACTGTATCCTTAACCCATTGAGCAAGGCCAGGGGTCGAACCTGCATCCTCATAGATACAGTCGGGTTCGTTACTGCCACAAGGGGAACTCCCAGGATTTTCTATATGAGATCATGTCATTTGCAAGCAGAGATAGTTTTACTTCGCCTTTATTTCTTTTCCTTGCCTAATTGTCCTAGCAAAAATATATAGTATGATATTGAATTTTTTTGTTTGTTTGTTTTTTTGCCTTTTCTGGGGCCCCTCCCGCAGCATATGGAGGTTCCCAAGCTAGGGGTCTAATCAGAGCTGTAGCTGCTGGCCTATGCCAGAGCCACAGCAACTTGGGATCCAAGCCGTGTCTGCGACCTACACCACAGCTCATGGCAACGCCAGATCCTTAACCCACTGAGCAAGACCAGGGTTCGAACCCAGAACCTCATGGTTCCTAGTTGGATTCGTTAACCACTGAGCCACAGCAGGAACTCCAATGGAAGTTACTTTAAATCCAAAGTAACTTAAATGGATAAATATTTGAAGTCTAATTTTTACATTGGTATGAAAATTCTATAAGCAATTTTTAATCTGTTTGTTGGAATTTCCTTGTGGCACAGTGGATTAAGGATCTGGCATTGTCACTGCAATGGCTTGGGTTGCTGCTGTGGTACAGGTTCTGTTCCTGGCCTGGGAACTTTTGTATGCTGTGAGTGCAGCCAAAAAAAAAAAAAATCTCTTTATTTATTTTTCAGCCTTGCATTGCATCCTGAACGAGTATTGGTAGCAACAGGACAAGTTGGGAAAGAGCCTTATATCTGTGTTTGGGATTCATACACTCTGCAGACCGTATCAGTTCTAAAGGATGTTCATACACATGGTATAGCCTGCTTAGCATTCGACTTAGATGGACAGGTATGTGATGATTTTTTTCTCTTTCTAACCTATAGTGTTTAATGTGAACTATAAGAAATTATTATAAATCTATAAATATTAAATTAGAAAGCAATTGATGGAAAGAATTAGTTCAAGGTGGAAGTGGGTAGATGGGGTGAGTGGTAGATGTAAATAAGAAAAAGAATAATAAGGTTTTTTTATCATTGTATCCAGAACTTCTCAGCTAAATTAATTCTGTGAAAGCCAAATGATTCTGTCTCAGTAGAATATTTCTTGGTTGTTCTGGAAAATTTTACATACAGCGCCTTTCCAGGTAGTACATATTGATAGGAAAGATGGAAGATATTTTAAGAAAAAGAAGTTTCTCTAAGTAGAGCTGTGTATGTTTTAATTTTCAGTTATTTTAAAAGTTTCTATTAAAATTACATTTTTAAATGAAAATAGTGAAGCAGTCTTATAAGCTATTTCTATATAAAATCAAAGTTTATAACAAAAGATATAAACAAATCAATTCCCAAATTATTATTTACTTCTATTGATTGATTTTTTTAAAAAAATTAAGCCAAGAGCTCTTTTGTGGTGCTTTCATTGAACTCGTTATACCTAAAACACATTTAAGAAGTGGTAAGAAGTTGGATTTTGCAGATGTAGTTAATTTATAGTTTTTGAAAGTTTTACATGAAAATTAGACTTTAAAAAACTTTTAGAAAAATTTTAGTTACCTGCTTACTTTTCATTCTTAAAAATGATTTTGTAGATTGGTATTTTATAGGAACAGATTACATTTTGGTCTAGTTACTTGAAAATGATATCCAGTAGATGTTTTGTTTATATCTCTGAGGAACAGTTTCTCTGAGTAGCATAGATTAATATGACTTTGTGTTAAGAGTCTGGTAAGAGCTCTGTTAAGATTTAACTAAGCCCTTTTATTTGGGGGGAAATGTGCTTTTGGGTTTAGAATCACTGTAGCAGTGATTGGCAATTCTAGAACCTTAATTTGTGTTCTATATTTGCTGTTATTTTTCAAGTCCCTTAATGTCCTCATATCAGAATTTCATTTTCTTTTTTAAAAGGAAGAGAATAATATCTTATTTCATAGGAGATTATATTTTATGAAACAAACCAACAAAGTTGTTTTTAAAAATCATTTACCAAAAGGTATTATGATATCCAAGGTGTTTTAACTATAAATGTCTATATACTTTAAATATAGGTGTTTTGTTCTATTTTATTTTATTTATTTATTTATTTGCTTTTTAGGGCTGTGGGTGTGGCATATGGAAATTCCAAGGCTAGGGGTCAAATTGGAGGTACAGCTGCCACCCTACACCACAACCACAGCAATACCAGATCTGAGCTGCGTCTGCAACCTACACCACAGCTCATTGCAATGCTGGATCCTTAACCCATTGAGTGGGGCCAGGGATTTAACCTGCATCCTCATGGATACTAGTTGGGCTTGTTTCCACTGAGCCACAACAGGAACTCCTAGATGTTTTATTCTTAATTTTAAAATTGCCCTTTCTAAATGTAATGTATTGCATTGCTGCGGAATTTCTCTTATATATACAAGAAGAAATCATGCCCACAGCTTTTACTAGTTGAAATATTTTAATGTTGCCTACTTTAAACAATTTATAAGGAAAGTCTTGGGTACATGAGTTTTATTATCACAGGTCTTCATGAGAATGTGTTTCTTTAAAATGTAGGCTTATAAAAAAACCTAATAGCTAAAACTTACTGAGCACATACTAAGTGCCAGGCATTGTGATAAGCCTGCATTCTCTCATTTAATCCTCACAGCAGTCCTATGAAATAGATATTATCTCTATTTTACAGATAAAGAAACTGAGACTTAGAGAGGTTAAATAACTTGCCCCAGGTTACACAGCTAGTAAATGGAGCCAGAGCGGGAACTCAGGTCAGTCACACTCAAAAGCTCATATTTTTAACCGCAATGCTCTACTGCCTCCCAAATATGGAACTTAGGAGGTGGTTATTTATATTTCAGGCAGAATTCATCAATCTTAAGTACAGTTAAAACTTGTAAGGAACTGGTACCAAGTGAAGATTAAGTTAAGAGAATTTCTGAAATTATGTTACTGAGAAGATGCTTTAGTTAAAAAACATATTTCAGAACATATCTATTCACTAATATCTATAAGCTGTTTATGAAATACCAACTAGTAAATACTGTGTAATTTTTACGTTTTCTACTACATTTGAAACTGTAAGTGAACAATTAAGATTTACCCAATGAATGAGTTTCTCTGTTGATAGTATGCTGAATTTTCTTTTCCCAAAGGGTTTTTCTAAATGGATTGACTGTTCATGCTAATACTGGAAGTCTACCTTACTGAGAATAATTAGGGCATGAAAAGGCTGTATAAGTCCATATCAAACAGGGAGTAAAATTTCTTAGTAAATGAGAGAGAGTGGGTATGAGGTGGGGAATTTGATACTTTATCTTGAAAATACAATCATAATTTATAAAAACACATTCCCATATTTAGCAAAATCTAAGTTAAAACTCTGCAGATACATATAATGAGCTAAGACTAAAGTTGATTTTTTAACTTAATTTTCTCAATTATATGCTGGTACAAAATAAAATGCTTTAGTTTATCTTTGTTTTTTGCAATGATTATGAAGATAGTCACTTTTGCAAAAATATTAGAGGAGTTCACTGATATTTCAGATTGTTTTAGTAATCTCTAGATATCTAGATATACCTCAAGTGCTTATTGTATTATTCTGAGTTCTCTTCTATTGCTCTGCCAGATCCTAGTTTCTAATGGGTTTATGTATGATTTGACCAGTATTTACTCCATTAAGCCCTGGATATTTTGTAAAATTTGTGATTTTTTTATATTGTGACACTTGTAACAACTAGTCCTTATGTAATAAATACTGAGATCACAAGAATCCCCCCCACCCCCATGCTAGAGTCTTTTAGGTTTGATTGTCTGTTATTTGAACGTTTCACAATTATAGGAACTCATGGATACATCTAGTTGTGTCTATTAAGACACTTCTCTCATTTGAGTATTTAGTGTGCTAGAGCTTTTTAATAGAGTTGACCCTTGAACAACACAGGGATTAATCTGCATAGAAATTATAGTCAGCCCCTCATATTCATGACTGCTCTGCATCTGTGGATTCAGCCATCCAGGGACCATATAGTACTATAGTATTTACTACTGAAAAAGACCTGTGTGTTAAGTGGACCCAGGAAGTTCAACTCTACGTTGTTCAAGGGTCAACTATACTTCCAGTTTAATTAGTGGACACAGCCAAGATTGTGTTTGGGAATAGGATCGGGGGGAATTGGGGAAGCTGGATAGAGGCATTTTATCTGGTTTTCTTTCTCCCTATCTGACAGTTATTTCTTAGTTATCTTGAAAGGAGCTATTCCTTCTGTCTGCTTCTTAAATGCCAGTGTTCCTATGAGTCTGTTGCCCCCCTCTTGCCCCTCCCCCTCATTGTGCTTATTCTCTTTAGGTGACTAGCAAGATCCATGACTTTACTTCAACTCCTGTATCAGTTAACAGTGGCCCTGGCGTTTTTTCTCAACTCCATATACCCTCCTTGAATGTCATATAGATATACTATGTATTACACAATTAAAACTTAATTCTCTTTATTCCAGCTCATTAAAAAATAAAGCTTATTATTTCCCCTAGCTCTGGCCTACCTCTCCAGTCTTTCTCAGTTGGCAGCTCCTCTCCTCAGCCACACCAAAGTACTAGCTCTTTCCTGAGAGCACCATGACCTCTCTGATCTTGATATCCTTTGGTCTGAAATGCACTTTCTCTTATTTTTCTACCCCAAAATTTCTTACTGTCTTCCAAAATATAATTAAAGCATTACTTTCAATGGAAAACTTTCTGTATGCTCTTCTTCACCTGTGACGAAGGATGATAAAGTTAAAAAAAAAAAAAAAGAAAGAAAACTAGGAGAGGGGGTTCTATTTACTTGGTTATTTCTGCCTTTTCCTCCTCTGCTACTATTTAACCTGTGGTCAGGGAGGTTGGTTTGGGCCACGATATGTTTATCAGGGCTACAGATATGTTCCCAGGTCTATTTCGTTACTGCCTGTACAGAGCTAGATGCTCTGGGGTTCTTTGGAGGTACATGGAGTTTTAGAACTTTGGGCCAGGAAGCAGGATCAAGGTGGCAGAGGAGTAAGACATGGCACTCACCTTCTCCCAGAAACACATTTTAAAAAACCGATCTACATGTAGAACAGTTACAGAACTTCTGAATGCTGGCAGAAGACCCTAAACCTCCATAAAGGGCAAGAAACCCTCCACATAACTGGGCAAAACAAAAGGAAAAGAGAGAGAGAAGAGAAAAAAAAAGGAATCAGGGTGGGAACAGGACTCCCGAGAGAGAGCTGTGAAAGAGGAAAAGAACCTGCACCCTGAGAGGACACCTGGCCAGAGGATCAGCTGGGGCAGAGATGGGGAACCTCAAAGCATTGGAGAAAAGCTCAACAGCCAGACTGAGGAGGGCAAAGCAGAAAGTGCCACACAGACCATTGGTACCACTGCCCCCAGACACCACAGCCTGAGATCCAGAAGGGGCTGGGTACTGAGATTCAGGCTCAAGAGGTCAGTTCCAGGGAGAGGAGAGGACTAGGTTGGCTGTGTGGAGATAGCTGGAGGGGCTAAGGAGCTATGCGCCATGGCCTGGGGAGCCAAGTGCCACAGCCAAGGGAGTGCAAAAGGAGGCCTGGGCCCACAGAAGAAGCAGGGCACCATAGTTGGTGAGGGCCAGAGCTGCCATAAGAATATCTTTCCCTGTGCATGTGTGGGCTCTCAGGTGGTGGGGTGTCTCTTGCATGGGCTGTGGGACAAACCACAGCAGCCATCTCAGACTCCAGAGGTAGGCAAGACTCGCTACCACTAGGGATCTGTGAACAGGCACCACCTGCAGCCCAGTCATCTCAGGGGTCAGCATCAAGGACGGCGCTGCAACCAAGAGCCACCTGTTGCCCTCACTCCCCTGAGAACACACAAACCCTGCTGTTGCTGCTGCCAAAGCTTTGGGTGCTGCCTACACCTCCCTGAGGGTCACTGCCACTTGCCAGGGCCCTGCAACCAGGAGCAGCCTGCACCACCTTCCCACAGGTCCTCACCATTGTCAAAGGCCTAGCAACCAGGCACTGGCTACAGGCCCTGCCCATTGCCTCCATCTTCCTGGAAGAAAGTGCAGGCCATACACTGGCACACCCCTCATCAAGGGGGTAACAGCCTGCACACACTGAGGAAAGAGACAGAAAACATCCAAACCAAAAGCAGCCCTCATGCCAAAAAAAAAAGAGCACCAGGGTGCTCTCACATATAAATAGCCCTCCAAGACTACTGGAGTTGTTTTCCCTAAACTCACAGAATAAGAAAAATATAAACAAAATGAAGAAGCTCAAGAACCATCCCCAGTTATAAGAACAGGAGAATTCCCCTGAAGGAGCAAACAACAAAACAGACCTCTGCAGTCTAGTGGACACTGAGTTCAAAAAGGAGAGTGGAGTTTCCACTGTGGCGTAATAGAATCTGCAACATTTTGGAAGTGCTAGGACACAGGTTTGATCCCTGGCCCAGTGTAGTGGTTTAAGGAAGATCCAGCATTGCTGCATCTGCAGCATAGGTGATAATTGCAGCTCAGATCGGATCCCTAGCCTGGGAATTCCATATGCCGTAGGGCAGCTGAAAATAGAAAAAAAAAGAGAGAGATGATGAAACTATTGAAGGAATTAGCAGATAAGAATAATAATACAGATTGCTTTAAAAAGAAACTAGACAATATAAGGAGGAGCCAAGAAAAATTAGGAAATTTATTTGCAGAGGTGCAAGCTGAGTTAAAGGCATTGAAAAGCAGAATGAATAATGCAGAGGAAAGAATAAATGAAGATAGAATAATGGAAATGACCCAATCAGGACAGCAGACAGAAAACCAAATGAAAAAACATGAAAACACTCTCAGAGATCTATGGCATAAAATAAAGCAGGCCAATCTATGCATAATAGGGATTCCAGAAGGTGAAGAAAAAGAGGATTGAAAATACATCTGAAGAAATTATAGCTAAAAATTTCCAAATCTAATGGAAACAGATATCAAGATACAGGAAGCACAGAGGGTCCCAGACAAGATGAACCCAAACAGACCCACACCAAGACGTATAATAAAATGGCAAAAGTTAAGGGTAAGGAGAGGATTCTAAAGGCAGCAGGAGAAAGACAAAGAGTTAATTGTAAGGGAACAACCTAAGGCTATCAGCTGATTTCTCTACAGAAACACTGCTGTCCAGAAGAGAGTGGCAGGATGTAGTCAAAGGTCTTAAAGGGAAAAATTTGCAGCCTAGCATACTCTACCCACCAAGATTCTCATTTAACATAGAAGGAGAAATAAAGATGTTCTCTAAACAAGTAGAAACTAAGAGAATACAGCAATACGAAACCCATTCTAAAAGACATACTGAAGGGTCTCCTCTAAATAGGAAAGAAGTAAGAAGATATAGAATGGAGGAAATCACAACTGGAAAGTAATCACTTAACTAAGCCAGTATACAGATCTTTTATATATAAAAGAATGTGTTTAAGCCTATATTATCCTCAGGCTAAAGCAAGCAGATATAGGAAGGAGTTAACATACTTGAAAAATAGGACAACCACAATTCAAAACCAAACAATACATTCACAAGAACTAAAGAGAAGAGGACACAAGCATAAAATAAAAGGAAATCATCCAATCAAAAAAAGAACAAAGGAGAAACATAGAAACAACCAGAAAACAAGGTTTAAAATGGCAATATACATATTTATCAATAATTACCTTAAATGTAAATGGACTGAATGCTCCAATCAAAAGACATAGAATGGTAGAAAGGATATTTAAAAAACAAGAACCTAGAAAGTTCGCGTTGTGGCTCAGTGGTAACAAGCCCGACTAGTATCCATGAGGATGTGGGTTCGATCCCTGGCCTTGCTCAGTGGGTTAAGGATCAGCATTGCTGTGAGCTGTGTTGAAGGTCATAGACGTGGCTCTGATCTGGCGTTGCTATGGCTGTGGTGTAGACTGGCAGCAGTAGCTCCAGTTCGAGCCCTAGCATGGGAACTTCTATATGCTGCAAAAAAAGAAGAAAAAAGAGCCTACAATATGCTGCCTACAAGAGGCTCACCTTAGGGCAAAGGACACACATAAATTGAAAGTGAGGGGATGAAAAAGATTATTTCATGAGAAGGGAAGTGACAGAAAAATGGGAGTTGCAATACTCAGACAAAATAGACTTTAAAATAAAGGCCATATACTACTCAGCCATAAAAAAGAATGACATAATGCCATTTGCAGCAACATTGATGGAGCTAGAGAATCTCATACTGAGTGAAATGAGCCAGAAAGACAAAGACAAATACCATATGATATCACTTATAACTGGAATCTAATATCCAGCACAAATGAACATCTCCTCAGAAAAGAAAATCATGGACTTGGAGAAGAGACTTGTGGCTGCCTGATGGGAGGGGGAGGGAGTGGGAGGGATCGGGAGCTTGGGCTTATCAGACACAACTTAGAATAGATTTTCAAGGAGATCCCGATGAATAACATTGAGAACTTTGTCTAGATACTCATGTTGCAATAGAAGAAAGGGTGGGGGAAAAAATGTAATGTATACATGTAAGGATAACCTGACCCCCTTGCTGTACAGTGGGAAAATTTAAAAAAATTATAAGAAAAAATAAAACAAAAATAAAGGCCATAAAAAGGACAAAGATAAAAGGGTCAATTCAAGATATTATACTTGACAGTATGTATGCTCTTAACACAGGAGCACCCATATATATACAACAAATACTGACAGACATAAAAGGAGAAATTTATGCGAATACAATAATAGTAGGTGATTTTAACACCTCACTTGCATGGACAGATTCTCTTATTGACAGAAAATCAATAAGGCAACAGGGATCCTGAGACACAATAGAACAGTTACACTTAACTGATATTTTCAGGAAATTACATCCCAAAAGACCCAGGATATATATTCTTTTCAAGTGCACATGGAATATTCTCAAGGACTGATCGCATACTGGGGCACAAAACTAACCAACAAATTTAAGAGTATAGAAATTATTTCAGGCATCTTCTCTGATCACAGTGGCATAAAACTAGAAATCAACCACAGAAAAGGAAATGAGAAAAAACTGACTACATGGAGACAAAACAACATGCTACTAAATAAGCCAATGGGTCAACGAAATCAAAAGGGAAATTAAAAAATAGCTCAAGACAAATGATTATGAAAATACAACCATTCAAAATCTATGGGATGCCACAAAAGCACTTCTTAGAGGGAAGTTCAGAGCGATACAGGCCTTCCTTAAAAAAGATGAAAAATCTCAAGTCAGCAATTTCACCACCACTTAGAAAGAATTAGAAAAAGAAGATCAAACAAAACCTAAATTCAGCAGAAGGAAGGAAATCATAAAGATCATAGAGGAAATCAATAAACTAGAGATTCAGAAAACAATAGAAAAAAAAATCAGTAAAACCAAGAGATGGTTCTTTGAAAGGGTAAACAAAATTGACAAACCTCTGGCCAGACTCACCACAAAGAAGAGAGAGAGAACCCAAACTAGCAAAAGAAGAAATGAAAAAAAGAGGAGTTGCCGTTGTGGCTCAGCAGTTAACAACTCTGACAGGCATCCATGAGGATGTGGGTTCAATTCCTGGCCTTGCTCATTGGGTTAAGGATCCGGCATTGCTGTGAACTGTGGTGTAGGTTGCAGACGCAGCTTGGATCCCATGTTTCTGTGGCTGTGGTGTAGGCCGACAGCTTCAGCTCCAATTCATCCCCTAGCCTGGGAATCTCCATATGCCACGGGTATAGCCCTAAAAATATGAAAAAATAAAAATAAAAAAGGAGAAGTCTCAAAGGATACTGCAAAAATACAAAAAAAGCCCCCAAATAACAAAGACATAAAACTGCAAACAATCATATGCCAACACATTTAACACCCTAGAAGAAATGGACAACTTTCTAGAAACATATAGCCCACCAAAACTGAATCAAGAAGAAATAGAGCATTTGAACAAGCCTAGAAGTGAAATTGAGTATGTAGTAAAAACTACCTCTAAAAACGAAAGTCCAAGAGCACCAGATGGCTTCACAAGCGAATTCTACTAAACATACAAAGAAGAGCTTATACCCATCCTTCTTAAACTTTTCTGAAAGATTAAAGAAGAAGGAACACTTCCAAAGACATTCTGTGAAGCTGCCATCACCCTAACACCAAAACCAGACAAGGATATTAGAACCCAAAACCAAAAACAGAATATTAGAGGCCAATATCTTTGAGGAATATAGATGCAAAAATTCTCAACAAAATTTTAGCCACCTGAATCCAACAACACATAAAAAAGATCATATGCCACGACCCAAGTGGGTTTCATCCCAAGTTCACCAGGATGGTTCCACATAGGCAAATCAGTCAATGTCACACACCGCATTAATAAATGAAAAGTCAAAGGCCATATCATCATTTCAGTAGATGCAGAAAAAGCATTTGACAAGATCCAACATCCATGCATGATAAAAACTCTTACCAAAGTGGATATAGAGAGAACTTAACATAATAAAGCCATTTCTGACAAACCCACAGCAAGTATTATACTCAACAGAGAAAAGCTGAAAGCCTTCCCAGTAAAATCTGGCACAAGACAAGAATGCCCACTCTCTCCACTTTAATTCAACATAGTGCTAGAATTCCTAGCTACAGCAATCAGACAACCAAATAAAAGATACCCAAATTGGAAGAAAAGAGGTAAAATTGTCACTCTATACAGATGACATGATACTGTGTATAAAAAACCCTAAGGACTCCATACAAAAACTACTCATACTGATCAATGAATTCAGCAAAGTAGCACAATATAAGATTAACATTCAGAAATCAGTAGCATTTCTGTATACTGACAATGAAATATTGGAAAAGGAATATAAAAAAACAATACCTTATAAAATTGCACCTCCCAAAAATTAAATACCTAGAAATAAACCTGACCAAGGAGGTGAAAGACTTATATCCTGAGAACTATAAAACATTAATCAAGGAAATTAAAGAGGATTCAAAGAAATGGAAAGACATCCCATGCTCCTGGATTGGAAGAATTAATATCATTAAAATGGCCATACTATGCAAAACAGTCTACAGATTCAATGTGATCCCTATTAAATTACCCTTGACAGTATTCACAGAACTGGACCAAACAATCCAGAAATTTATATGGAACCATAAAAGACCCAGAATTTCCAAAGCAATCCTGAGTTTAAAAAAAGAAACCAAACAGAAGGCATAACCCTCCCAGACTTCAGACAGTACTACAAAGCTGCAGTAATCAAGGCAGTGTGATACTGGTACAGAAACAGACGTACAAAACCAATGGAACAGAATAGAGACTCCAGAAATAAACCCAGACACTTAGGGTCAATTAATCTTCGACAAGGGAGGCAAGAATATAAAATGTGAAAGAGACAGTCTCTTCAGCAAGTAGAGCTGGGAAAACTGGACTGTTGCATGTAAATCAATGAAACCAGAACACACCCTCACACCATGCACAAAAATAAACTCAAAATGGCTTAAATACTTAAACATAAGACAAGACACCATCAGACTCCTAGAAGAGAACATAGGCAAAACATTCTCTGACACCAGCCATGCAAATGTTTTCTTAGGTCAGTTTCCCAAGGCAGTAGAAATAAAAGCAAAAATAAACCTGTGGGATCCTTTCAAACTTAAAAGCTTTTGCACACCAACAGAATGTGTAAAAAAAGAAACCATACAATGGGAAAAAATAATTGTAAATTGTGCAACCAGCAAGGGCTTAGTCTCCAAAATATATAAACAACTCATATAAAACTCAGTAGCAAAAAACCAACAACCCAATTGAAAAATGGGCAGAAGACCTAAATAGACATTTCTTCAAAGAAGACATATGAATGGCCAACAGACACATGAAAGATGCTCTACATCACTAATTATTAGAGAAATGCAAATCAAAATTACCATGAGGTACAATCTCACACTGGTCAGAATGACTATCATTAATAAGACTACAAATAACAAATGCTGGAGAGGGTGTGGAGAAAAGGGGACCCTCCTGCACTTTTTTTGTTGTTGTTGTTTTTGTTTTTGTCTTTTTGCCATTTCTTGGGCCGTTCCCATGGCATATGGAGGTTCCCAGGCTAGGGGTCAAATCAGAGCTGTAGCCACCAGCCTACGCCAGAACCACAGCAATGCAGGATCTGAGCCTCGTCTTCGACCTAACACCCCAGCTCACGGCAACGCCGGATCCTTGACCCACTGAGCAAGGCCAGGGATCGAACCTGCCACCTCATGGTTCCTAGTCGGATTTGTTAAGCACTGCGCCATGACAGGAACTCCCCTCCTGCACTGTTGATAGGAATGTAAATTGGTACAATCACTGTGAAAAATGGTATAGAGTTACCTCAGAAAACTAAATATAGAACTACCATATATTATCCAACAGTCCCACTCCTGGGCATATATCCAGAAAAACTTTCATTCACAAAGACACACGCACCCTTATGTTCATTGCAGCACTATTCACAATAGCCAAGACATGGAAACAACCTAAATGTCAATCAACAGTTGAATGAGTGGATTAAGCAGATGTGGTACATACACACAGTGGAACACTACTCAGCCATAAAAAGAACAAAATGCCATTTGCAGCAACATGGATGGAACTAGAGATTCTCATACTAAGTGAAGTAAGTCAGAAAGAGAAAGACAGATATATGATACCACTTATTTGTGGAATCTAAAATATGGAACAGATGAACCTATCCGCAGAACAGAAACAGACTCAGACATGGAGAGCAGACTGGTTGTTGCCAAGGGGGAGGGACAGAGAGGGATGGACTGGAAATATGGGGTTAATAGATACAAACTATTGCATTTAGAATGGATGAGCCATGTGGTCCTGCGGTACAGCACAGGGAACTATATCCAGTCACTTGTGATAGAACATGAGGGAAGATAACATGAGAAGAGTGTGCATAGATGTATGGCTGGGTCACTTTGCTGTATAGCAGAAATTGACAAA
Organism: Phacochoerus africanus; assembly: GCF_016906955.1. Lineage (NCBI taxonomy): Eukaryota > Metazoa > Chordata > Mammalia > Artiodactyla > Suidae > Phacochoerus > Phacochoerus africanus. Next base: position 113,308,239 of record NC_062552.1, on the reverse strand, counting down.
ACATTTAAAATCAATTATAATAAATAAAAGCTCAAAAATGAAATAAAATAAATAAAGCTTTTGGCCAGTTGAGATCACTGTGTTTGTGATGAGCTTAGCCAAAGAGAAGAGGCGTTGATAGAATGGGCAGTGCCTCTCTAACTATTCCTCACGTTATCCTTATTTGATAAAATTTTAATCTCTACACAGTATGCTTTAGCAAGAGGTACATATCTTTGTTTTAGCTAAGTATTTGCTGATACGCTCTGGTTTCCAAATATTAAAGACTCCCAGGAGGAACAAATCGCCTCTTCTACACTTGGGCTTTCTGCTAGTGTGATTGGATGGAGTTTCAGATACAAACTGTACTCTGTCTTTTTATGTGAGCTATTCACTTTACCCGTTTGGGGATTTAAATGATAATTCTTTGCACAAACTTAACTAGGTAATAAATGGATTTCTCATTCAGATAGATAGAGGGCATGGGTTCTTAAAGTTAGTTCATGCTTATTGTAAACATAAGAATGATGCTAACAGTCATTTATGTAACATTACCCATGTGCCAGGTACTTTTCTAACTCCTTTATAAATGTTAAATCTAATATTAACCCTATAAGGTTCTTTTATTATCCTCACTTAACAGTTGATGAAACTAAGGTACAAAGAGGCTAAATGATTGCCCATAGTCATCCAGTTAGTGAGAGATGGAGCTAGTGTTTAAACAGTAGGCAGTCTGGTACCAGAACTTATGCTCTAAACCAGATATTGGTAAAATGTTCTCTAGCAAGTCAGGTAGTAAATAAGTTTGTGAGCCATAAGGTTTCTGTACAGCTACTCCAGGTCTGCATAGTAGTCTGAAAGCAGTCATAGACAGCTTAGAAAAGAATGGATGTGGCTATGTTCCGGTAAAATTCAATTTATGGAAATAGGGTGCAGGCCCGAGGGTTATAGTTTTCCCCTGCTTCTAAACCAGTGCTTTTCAAACTATGTGTTGTAGGTTGGTCCTTGTGATTTCTTCTTTAACTCTTCAGTTACTTAGAATTGTATTGTTAGTTGACATATATTTGGAGGATTTTCTGCATAACTTTCTCTTATTCCGATTTAATTCTGTCTTTATCAGAGAATATACTCTGTATTTTAATTTTTTAAAATTTGTTTTGGCTTAGTTTATGATTCAAACTTTTGTGGTCTTTGTGAAGTTTCTGGTACACTTTGAAGTTAATATAAAAATATATATATATTCTGCTGTTTCTTTTTTCTCTATTTATTTTGCTGTTGTCATTAATTTTCTTTCATTTTCATTCATTTTACATGCTTTGTAAACGTCATAATAACTGGTATTATTTTTGCCTTAAACAGTTATCAAAGAAAGTTGAAAAGATTTATTTACATATTTACCATTTGGGTACTTAATTTACTATGTCTAAATTAAGTCTCTCTTTGGTATCATTTTCCTTCTGCCTAAAGAAACTTCTGTTATCATATATTATGCTGCACGTTTGTTGATGATAATTGTCTCTTTTTATTTACTTAAGAAGACTTAATTTTGACCTAGTTTCCGAAAGATTATTTTTGGTAAATATGCAATTCTATGTTGACTTTTTCCCCCACAGCACTTTAAAGAGGTTATTCACTGTCATCTAATGTGCATAGCTTCAGATAAGAAGTTGAGAATAATTTTTTTTTTTTTTTAGGGCCTCACCCACAGCATGTGGAGGTTCCCAGGCTAGGGGTCTAATCAGAGCTACAGCCGCAGGCCTACGCCACACCCATAGCAATGCGGGATCCGAACCGTGTCTGCAGCCTATACCACAGCTCACGGCAGCGCCATATCCTTGACCCACTGAGTGAGGCCAGGGATCGAACCCGCAACCTCATGGTTCTTAGTCTGATTCGTTTCCACTGCTCCGTGACGGGAATTCTTTTTTTTTTTTTTTTTTTTTTACTCTTGCCAATTTATGTATTTTATTTTATTTTATTTTATTTTATTTTATTTTATTTATTTATTTTTGTCTTTTTGCTATTTCTTGGGCCGCTCCCGCGGCATATGGAGGTTCCCAGGCTAGGGGTCCAATCGGAGCCGTAGCCACCAGCCTACGCCAGAGCCACAGCAACTCGGGATCCGAGCCCTGTCTGCAACCTACACCACAGCTCACGGCAACGCTGGATCATCAACCCACTGAGCAAGACCAGGGATCAAACCTGCAACCTCATGGTTCCTAGTCACATTTGTTAATTACTGCGCCATGACTGGAACTCCCATGACGGGAATTCTGAGAATAATTTTTTAATCTTTGTTTCTACACACCAAAATTGTCGTCTTTTTTGGCTGCTTTCAAGATTTTTCTCTGTAGCACTGGTTTCAGAAGTTTGATGACCATGTTTGTTGATTTGTTTTTTCCTGTGTGTTTGATTATCCTGCTTGAAGTTTATTGAGAATCTTAGATTTGTGGGCTCATTTGTTTTTATCAAATTGAGAAAATTTTGGCCATTATTTCCATAGGTTTGTTTTGTTTTTCTTTTCTTCCATCTTTCTTCTCCTTTTGAAATCAAAGTTACTGGTATATTAGATCACTTGATATTTTTCTAGAAGTAACTAAAACTCTTAATTTTTTTTTCTTTTTGATAGTTTATATTGCTGTATCTTCAAGTTCGTTTATCTTTTCTTAATTGTCTTAATCTTTCAGAGTGAAATTTCATTTCAGATAATTTAACATTTATCTTTATGAGTTCAACATATTTTTCTTTCATATGTTCAATTTCTCTTTTTTTTATTTGTCTGTTTTAAAATAATTCTTGGGAGTTCCCTGGTGGCTCATTGGTTTAAGGATATGGCATTGTCACTGCAGTGGCTTGGGTTGCCATTGTGACATGGATTTGATCCCTGGCCTGGGAACTTCTATATGCTGTGGGTGCAGCCCCCCAAAAAAATTCTTGAGCATCTTGAACATTTCCATTTCAACAGTCAGTGTCCCCTAATTTAATCTTCCCTGTAATTCCTGGGTCTGTTTCTATTAATTGATTTTCCTTTTGGCTATTGGTCACATTTACATCTTTTTGTAAAACATATCCAGTAAGTTTTTATTGGATACTGAACATTGTGTATATTACATTCTGGATGCTGGATTTTGTTGTATCGCTTTAAAGCATTTTGGACATTGTTCTTACAGGTAGTTAAGTTCCTTTTGGATCAGTGTGATCCTTTTGCAAAGCTTGCTTTCAAGCTTTTTCTTGGTCAGGGGTGGAGCTTTTCCTCTAGGACTACTGGTTTAAGTCCACTACTCTAGTGTGACCCTCCTGGAATCTCTACTTAATACACACATGTATTCAATGATATATCTCCATTCTTGTGTTGGGAATTTGAGTGATGCTAACTCTTTGTACTCTCTGGGACTTGTTTGGCTGCAGCTCCCTAGGAATTCTTCTTTTTTTAGAATTTGTTCTTTGCATGGCCTCATCGATTTTACCCTGTGAATGTGAAAATTGATGTTCTCAAGGGGACCCAGAAAGAGATTTTCTAGAGAGCTTTCTCTGCTTTGCAAATTCCAGCCATCTCTAAACTCCAGGCTCTGTCTTCTCAAATCAGCATGTCTTCTGGGCTTTATTTGGCTTCTACCTTTCTATACTATAGTCTGGAAATTGCCTTCTAGATGAAGGCTGAGACAATTGCAGAACGTACCTTGTTTGCTTCCCCCTCGTTCAGAGTTTACAGTACTTCCTGTTATGAATGTCTAAAATATTTCTTTTATAATTTTGTACAGTTTTCCAACTGTTTATGGCAGGGGAGCAAGTTCAGATTCTGTTTCTTCCTCATGGCTAGAGGGCCACTCTTAGGTTTTTTAAACTTCTTTCATATTTCTATCTCACTGTCTCCTGTTTTCAACTCTGTCTCTTTATTCTCACTCATGGTCCCTTCTTTCCTTATCTTCCAGTTATTGGGTATGGGGGTTTGCTCATTTTAAAGTTTATTTTTATTGAACTTCTACTTGTAGGAATTCCTTGAGGAATGAATTATTGGTTCTCCACATAATATTTATTTTTGCCTGTGCTCCATTATTGAAAACGTTTAAAAACTCTGCAACCCTTGGGATCACTCTAAATGAAAATTTTCATTTGAAGGATTCATGGTTAATGTGGATTTAGGCTATACCACTATATGAAGGTTGCTTGTGACTACATATTTTCAGAAAGGTTTTTCTCCCCTTTCATGCATTGCTGTGCTTTTCTTTGGAAAGGGGTGGTTTCTTATTCTCTCTTAACTCTGAAGAGTTTACTGCTTTGAAGGTCTGGAATTCAAATCCCAACCTTGGGCAGGCCCTGAACTTTATCTCCTATTTCTATTCAGCCTACAGAACAAAAATCAGGCTTACCTGGAGTTAGCTGATACCTTTAGAAAAGGGGTGTAGAAACTCTCTTACCTTCCAGGATTCCCATAGAAAATCACTTTATTTTTGTTAGCAGAAGTCGTAATTCCTTGAGAGTTCAACAGAGCATTTAAAAAGATATTTTAACATTTTATCTAGCATTTTTAGTTTTTGGCAGGGAAGATGTTTAGGGTATTTTGTCAGTCCTACTGTTAGAAATGGAAGTCTTCTGTTTCTTAATGTGAAGAACCACACATATGTGCAAATATTAGCAAGATGAAATACATCCAGCCTTTCTCTATGATGTCTGTAAAATATAAATGTGTAAGTTTTGATATTTATAATACCCATAAGTAGAATTTGTTTGCCATTTATAATTTGGTTCCTTTTTTTATCGTTTGTCTTTTTATTCTCTCTGAACTTCTTGGACATAATTCAGCGCTTGGTTTCAGTTGGACTTGATTCAAAGAATGCAGTTTGTGTTTGGGATTGGAAAAGAGGGAAAATGTTATCTATGGCTCCAGGTCACACAGATAGAGTAAGTATTTTCCTGTAATGGGTACTGGGTGGGAAGAGGCCAGAGAAGAGTCAGGATATTTTAAGTTTCTGTGTTTTGTTATTGCTAATTTTTCATATGTAATTAAAAACTTAAAGTGCAATTATAAATACTCATACAGTTTTAAAATGCATATATGTATTGTAGTACTCAAAAAGATGATTTGATATTTATAGTGTTAGCATAAAACCTTTAACCTAGTGTTTGCTTCAGCAAAAATGATGAATTTTACATTATTAAAACCTAAATTTAAAAGTTGAATGGTTCATGCCTAGGCTCTATTTAGTTTGGTTTATCACTAATTTATTATATGCAAACCATAGTTAAGGTATATAGTGTTGCTTTGTAACTAATTATGGACTAATATTAAGGTTTTTAGAGACCTAATGTTTTTTACTTTGGAAATAAGTTAAGTAGTCCTGAAATTCCTATTGTGGCTTAGCGGGTTAAGAAACCAACATAGTGTCCATGAGGATGTGGGTTCCATCCCTGGCCTTGCTCAGTGGGTTAAGGATCTGGCATTGCTGCAAGTTACAGCACAGGTCACAGATGTGGCTCAGCCACTGTGGCTTTGGCATAGACTGGCAGTGGCAGCTCAGGTTCGACCCCTGTCCTGGGAACTTCCATATGCCACAAGTGCAGCCCTAAAAAGAAAAAAAAAAAAGTATTCCTATTCCAAGTTGTATGAAATTTATGCAATGAATACCTTGTAGTCAGCTTTTTAATTAAATACCATACTACTTTTGTAAAAATGCATCACACATTTTGCCATAAACTCTTTTAAAATGTCTTTTTTTTATTTTTTTTAAATTTTTTAGGGCTGCACCTGTGGCATATGGAGGTTCCCAGGCTAGGGGTTGAATCGGAGCTGCAGCTGCCAGCCTATACCACAGCCATAAGCAACTTGGGATCCAAGCCACATCTGTGACCTACATCATAGCTCATGGCAACGTCGGATCCCTGACCCACTGAGCGAGGCCAGGGATCTAACCCGCATCCCCATGGATACTAGTTGGATTCATTTCTACTGTGCCACAGTGGGAACTCCTGATTTTTCTGATGTATGGTAAAATCCTAACCTGAAACAGCACAGGAGGTATAGTCATTGATTGTTATTCAGGAGGAATCTATCAATCTGTGAAAGCTGTATAAAAATTTGTTTATGTATTTGTATCTTGGAAAATAAACTCAGTTTTCAGCAGATTCTCAGAGGGGCCTATTGTACACAAACACAATTTGGATAATTATTAAAGTGTTAGGTACATTTTATTAGACAATTGTATATTCTGACTTACTTAGATCAAAGCATCTCAAACATTAGTACTTTTGATTTAGTTATTATGAAAGATAATACTGTTATTGGATTTCTTTTTTTTCTTTTTTTTTTTTTTTTTGCTTTTTAGGGCCGCACCTATGGCATATGGAGATTCCCAGGCTAAGGGTCGAATTGGAGCTACAGCTGCCGGCCTCTGCCAGAGCCACAGCAATGCCAGATCAAAGCCACATCTGTGACCTGCTACACCATAGCTCATGGCAATGTTGGTTCCTCAACCCACTGAGCGAGGCCAGGCATAGAACCTGCAACCTTACAGTTCCTAGTCGGATTTGTTTCTGCCCACCATGATGGGAACTCCTGGAATTTTTTAAAGTATTTTTGTGGTTAGTATTTTATTTTATTTTATTTTATTGCTTTTTAGGGATGTACCTGCAGAATATGGAAATTCCCAGGCTGGCGGTCAAATTGGAGCTACAGCTGCTGGCCTATGCCACAGCCACAGCAACACAGGATCTAAGCTGTGTTTGCTACCTATACCGCAGCTCACAGCATTGCCGGATCCTCAACCCACTGAGCAAGGCCAGGGATTGAACCTATGTCCTCATAGATACTAGTCAGGTTTGTTTCCACTGAACCACAATGGGAACTCTCCTGTGGTTAGTATTTTAACAGTGCATCAATATGTTTTTCATTAAATCTTATTAGGGTGAGTTGTTAAACATTAATTTATAAGATGTATTTTTTCTTGAGTATCATTAAAGACTATCACTTTATGGAGTTCCCGTCGTGGCGCAGTGGTTAACGAATCCGACTAGGAACCATGAGGTTGCAGGTTCGGTCCCTGCCCTTGCTCAGTGGGTTAACGATCCGGCGTTGCCGTGAGCTGCAGTGTAAGTTGCAGACACGGCTCAGATCCCATGTTGCTGTGGCTCTGGCGTAGGCCGGTGGCTACAGCTCCGATTCAACCCCTAGCCTGGGAACCTCCATATGCCGAGGGAGCGGCCCAAGAAATAGCAACAACAACACAAAAGACAAAAAAAAAAGACTATCACTTTATAAATTTTTAGAGGTAGTAGCATCTTAGTTGATCATGTAGCCAGGTGTCAAAGAAATAATGGTGAAGACTACCAGATAGCAGAGTTGTTTTTTTCCTATGAAATTATTTTTCAAATATTAAATTTTCTTTTATTTATTATTAAAGTACATATTTCTAATGCATATCTTATTTCGTTAGGGTTTTTTCTTGTTTGATTTTGTAACAAAAATTATTCATGTGTATTTATAATTTATGGAAATTTGGGGAAAAAAATGAAACTTGGGGATCTCCAAAATTTAAGTTACTTTTTTTTGACCCATAAGTAATAAAACTGAAAATGAGAAATAAAATTTTTACTGTGAAATAGTTCTTTGGTCTCTTATGTAAGTAGTTCTATATGATAGAAAGCTATAAAAATGTTCTCTATTTTTAGCTGTATGTGTTCAGTGTATATTCTGTTCATTATCTTTCCTCTGTAGAAATTATGCAGATACCTGCTTCATGCCCTAGTTGTGTTGAATCATTCTCATTATTTATAGACCAGAAGTTTTTTTAAATTAAAAATAGAAGTGTTAGTTCCCACTGTGGCGCAACAGGATCAGCGACATCTTGGGAGTGCTGGAACGCAGGTTCATCCCTGGCCCAGCAGGGTGGTTTAAGGATCTGGCATTGCCGCAGCTGTGGCTTAGGTTGTAGCTGCTGCTCAGATCTGATCCCTGGCCCAGGAACTACATATGCCAAACTGTGGCCGAAAAAGAAATGAGAAGTGTTAATTTTCATTCCATTTCATGCAGTTGCTTCATACAGTTCATAGAAACTAAGAAATAGTTTTTGTTCCATGTCATTTACATATTTACTTTATTTCTCATATGATTTTGAAGTGTAGGATTCTGATTATTATTTATTGAGGAATATTTTATGACTAAAGTGTTTTAGTCTTTTGGACAGGATTCTTAAATGGTTCTGAAGATAAGTATTTTAATCATGAATCTCATTTGTTTACAGATATTTGATATTTCTTGGGATTTGTACCAGCCAAATAAACTTGTCAGCTGTGGTGTAAAACATATCAAGGTACTAGAAGGGTCATATCTTGTAATAGTCATGTTTACTTACTCTCTGCCACTAAGCACGTATCACACTACAATCTAGGATATTTATAGATATTATATAGAGAGAGAAATGGATGAAAAAAAGATTTAGTATGTTGCTTTCTGATATTTTCCTTTACTTATAAAGCTTAAAAGTAAGAGAGATATACATTTGGAATGGTTTGTTCATTTTTGGAAGAAGATGGGGAAGTCAAACATACATCCTCATGACTGGGTTTTTGTTCTTTTACGTGGATTCAGGTAAATTTTAGTGTTTGCAGACAGAGACAAATGAATATGGGGCAGGGCAGGGATATACACATTAAATAGTTCTGTGTAAAGGAATTAGGCACAGAGAATAAGTTCAACTTTATAAGTAAATTACCACTTAAATAATGTAATTTATTAATATTATATACTTAAAGATCTTACCTGATCTTCAAGATCTCATTTATTTTTTTATTTTTTTGTTTTGTTTTGTTTCGTTTTTGCTTTTCAGGGCACGCCCAAGGCATGTGGAGGTTTCCAGGCCAGGGGTCCAGTCAGAGCTGTAGCTGCCAGCCTATACCACAGCCATAGCAATGCCAGATCTGATCCATGTCTGCAGCCTACACCACAGCTCACAGCAACGCTGGATCCTTAACCCATTGAGCGAGGCCAGGGATTGAACCAGCAGCCTCATGGTTCCTAGTTGGATTTGTTTCCCCTGCTCCACAATGGGAACTCCAAGATCTCATTTTAAGTTCTAAAGATCCAAGTTTAAATCTGAAGCCTCAAAGAACTAAAAATTATGATACTTATCTATTCAAACAGCTAATGAATGCTTTAATCTGTGAAACTTTATGATTTTTAAATTTAAAAGATCTGTGATTTCTGTGCTTAAGTGTAGCTGGTTCTCTTCCCAGTTTCAGTCTATAATTCTAAATCAGTGATTCTAAACTTTGGCTGCAAATGAAAATCACTTGAGGGAGAATTAAATCATACTCCTGAGCCTCCACTGAAATAAATTGAGACAGTCCCTGGAGAGTGCAGCCCAGGTATCCAAATGATTTCAATGTTCAGCAGGAGTTAAGAACCATTATTCTGGGACTCAGATCAGTGATGTTCCATAAATACTGCATCTACGTGGCTGTTGAGCATTGGAAATGTGACTGCCAATATGAAGAAATTAATGTTAGCTTCATTTTCTTTCTTTTTTTTTTTTTGTCTTTTTGCTATTTCTTGGGCCGCTCCTGCGGCATATGGAGGTTCCCAGGCTAGGGGTCGAATCGGAGCTGTAGCCACCAGCCTACGCCAGAGCCACAGCAACGTGGGATCCGAGCCGCGTCTGCAACCTACACCACAACTCACTGCAACGCCGGATCGTTAACCCACTGAGCAAGGGCAGGGACCGAACCTGCAACCTCATGGTTCCTAGTCGGATTCGTCAACCACTGCGCCACGATGGGAACTCCCGTTAGCTTCATTTTCATTGCTAACCCATCCCCAACTCTCCTTATCTAAGTTTATGTAGTTTTTTTCCAGAAACCTAAGGAAAACAGCATATTTTTAAAATAATCTAGTTTAGCCCCCCTTAATCTTACAGTAAGGATTGAAATCAGTGATTTATCTGCTCTAACACTGCTAATGCCAACACTCAGATGGGGGTGTGAACGCTGAATGCTGTTGTAAAATAATGGACTTGCTTAGGTAATTTCTAATCTCCAGCTCGAGTATAATATCAGAGTATTGGAAATTTTTTGCATTATATTATGGGCATTCTTTAGTAATTTGATTATCCTGTGTTCTTTTTAGTTTTGGAATTTATGTGGAAATGCTCTGACTCCGAAACGAGGGGTCTTTGGTAAGACTGGCGACCTTCAGACAATATTGTGCCTGGCCTGTGCAAGGGATGAATTAACATATTCTGGTGCACTCAATGGGGATATATATGTTTGGAAAGGAATCAATCTTATACGAACAATACAAGGAGCTCATACTGTAAGTATATTTAAATATTTTGAACACTTGTAGACCTTAACTGCTCACCTCCTTGTCTTAGAACAAAAGGTTCCATAATATAGCAGATGTCTGATCAGTCTAGTTACTTGAAAAGTGCTGTTGCAATTGAACTTGTCTGTTTGTTTTCAAGACTTCAATGAAGAAACGTTGTGCAATTAAATTAGTATAATCGGTATTTTATTTAAACCATTGCTTTAGTATGGTGCCTTTTTTAGTTTTGGAAAAAGCTTGTTAAATTTAACCTGAAAGAAAAAAAAAAGAGAGAGAGAGTTCCCATTGTGGTACAGTGAAAAGGAATCTGACTAGTATTCATGAGGATATGGGTTCGATTCCTGGCCTCAGTAAGTGGGTCAGGGATCCAGTGTTGCTGTGAGCTGTGGTGTAGGTCTCGGATGTGGCTTGGATCTCACATTGCTGTGGCTGTGGTGTAGGCCAGCAGCTATAGCTCCAATTTGACCCCTAGCCTGGGAACCTCCATATGCCATAGGTGTGGCCCTAAAAAGAAAAAAAAAAAAAATTTAACCTGAAAGTATTCTAGATTAGCCACATTAGAATAAAACTAGTGCTCTTGTGGTTAATTTACCAGTTGGAAATTTGGGGATAGTTTTAGATTAAAATTAACTTTTTTACTTTAATATCATTGATTCATTAAGCGAGTGAAAAAGGAATTTAATTTTTACTTCATGAGATTTTTGTATAAATTATTAAATCAGGGGAAAAATCTGATATTTAAATCTTTTCTGATTTGAACATTTTAGCAGTTGAATCCCTCACATAGTGAAGGGAGCTAGACAGCACAGAGCTGCTTTATTGTTGGCAGGAAGATCTCAGGTAGAAAAGCTATTAAATATATTAATATGAACCACTATTAAATATATACTACATATTAAGTATGTTAAAGAACCACTTAGGGAAGGACTTGTTTTAAGCAAAATGTCTGAAAAACCAGAAATAGCAGATTCTGGCAAAGGTTGTGCCATCCATATGTAAAAATACCAGTTTCTTCCTCATACTTCTCAGCACAGAATGACCACTGTTGTACAGTTTTGCTTGTCTTCTGGGTGAAAAAATAGTGACTTTTTGTTTCAATTTTCTTTCCTGTGAAGTTTCTTTTTTTTTTTTTGACTACAGTTGACCATTAAACAACATGGGTTTGAACTGCAAGGGTCCATTTGTATGCAGATTATTATTTTCAATAGTAAAAACTACAGTAGTACACAATTCATGGTTGGTTGAATCCACGGATACCATGGAACCTCAGATACGGAGGAACCTCAAATGCAGAGGGATGACTCTTAAGTTATACTGTAATTTTCAAGTAGGCAAAGGGTGGGCATTTCTAACCCCTGCATTGTTCAAGGGTAACCTGTACTTCAATGTCCTTTTCTATTAATTGGCTTTTCTTATCCTTTCCTCTTTTGTTGTTGTTGGATTTTCTTTGTTTGTATATTAGGGATATTAGCCTTTTGACTATATTAGGAATATTTACCTTTTGACAGTCATACGCATTGCAAATATATCCCCACTCTGTTTGTTTTTACTTATGATATCTATTCCATATGAAAAATTGAAAAAATTTCCTTTACATCTTATGGATAACCTGCCATGCATAAAAAGTTTTCTCACAGCCCAAAGTTACATAAGTGTTATTCTGACTCTTTTTTAATGTATTTATTTTATTTTTTACGTTTAGAATTATATTGTCTATCCAGGATTCACTTTTATATATGGTATAAGGTTTAGCTTAATTTTCTTTTATGTTGTGCCCGTGTCATTAAATACCACCTTGGTCATATATTGAGACCCTGTATATAGATAGGTTTATTTCTATATCATCATTTGTGTATTTGTTTATTCCTATGTCATATCAACAAAATTTTAAGTGGTTTTCTACCTTCATATATAGTAGATTTTATTTAAAAGTATGTATTGTTAAATTATTTTATTACTTCTTTTAGGCAGGAATTTTTAGCATGAATGCTTGTGAAGAAGGCTTTGCTACTGGTGGCAGAGATGGCTGTATTCGTCTTTGGGATTTAACTTTTAAACCAATTACTGTGATTGATCTCAGGGAGACAGACCAGGGATACAAAGGTAATAAGAAATACCTCATTACTAGGCAAATTCTAAACGTACCAAGGATTGTCTGTTCTTTCAGTAAACTTAAAAGTATGTTTTATAAATGTAAATAAGACTTATATTTGCCCCTCCATAATGTATACATTTAATTAAAATCCTTCTGCTGAAGAGGAGAAATTTTGCCTAAAGACAGTCTATGTTTACTGTTATGACAAAGATTCTTTTCATGTCTTATGCCTATTATAATAGGACCTGCAGAGAGATGTGATAGGTACTTACCTTGGTAACCTTAGAGTTTGAAAATATTTTACTATTAGAATAATAAATGTAACTGTTTAGCAAATAAACTGTTGAAATTAAAGTGTGTTGAGGGTTAGAGGAACTTTTGTTTAGGTGATTTAAATGCATGTAGATGTGTTTTTCCTTCATTCAAATTTGTCAGTCATCTGGAGGTAACTTTTTCTTTGGGGGATTTTTAAAAAATTGATGTAATAAAACAGAATCTTGGAGTTCCCACTGTGGCTCAGCGGGTTATGAACCCGACTAGCATCCATGAGGACGCCAGTTCAATCCCTGGCCTCACTCAGTGGGTTAAGGATCTGGTGTTGCTGTGAGCTATGGTATAGGTCATAGACACAGCTTGAATCTGGCGTGGCTATGGCTGGTAGCTGCAGCTTCAATTTGACACCTAGCCTGGGAACTTCCATATGCCAAAGGCGTGGCTTTAAAAAGAAATAAAATAAATAAGATAAAGCAGAATATTTCACTATGAAGGTAAATTATCCACTAGTGTGTTATTATGAGAATAGGGTTAGAAGTTACACAGGTCTATTTTAAGCCATATTTCAGTTACTTATTAGATTTGTGACCTTTCACTATAAAATGAAAATAAGAAAAACTATCTCGTAGGATTAAATGAGCTAATATATGTAAAATACTTAGAGGAGTGTCTGCCACATAATAATCATCCAGGAAGTGTTAACTGCTGTACTGTTTTCATTAGTTTTGCTGAACATTATTGTACTTTAAACTTTACAAAGTAATTTGACACTTTTTCTTACTAGATTCTCACAACATTGTAAGTTACACAGCACCTTAATGTTGGACACCGTGCTATTCAGATGAGGAAACTGAGGAAAACACCAGCTTTCCAGAGGTTACAAAAGTGATTGTGTACAGAAAAGTAAAAAATCTCTCTTCTTAATAGTTTTACGAGCACATTGAAGAAATGAAATTACAGATACATGAAAAATGAGATTTGTAAGGGAAGAATACAATTTTATGAGGGTAGTTACTGAATAATTACTTTTTGGATGATGCAAACTGTGTTATTAGACTATGACTGATGTCTAATAAGGAAGAATATATGTCTTGAAGGATGGGTAGACGTTAGATACATAAAAAGAGATATATTCCACATAGAAAACAGCATGGATAAATGAAGAAAATACGTGGATCCAAGACTTGCAGATTCCTTTTATCTTACATCTCAGGTGTAAAAAGTACAAAACTTAGTAGCGGTTTAGGCAGATTGGCATTCTATTATGATAGTATTGATCTTAAATACAGTTCAATTTTGACTAGGTTTGTCTGTAAGGAGTGTTTGTTGGCGAGGTGACCACATTCTGGTTGGAACACAGGACAGTGAAATTTTTGAAATTGTGGTGCATGAAAGAAACAAACCTTTCCTGATTATGCAAGGGCATTGTGAAGGTGAACTTTGGGCACTTGCCGTCCATCCTACTAAACCTTTGGCTGTGACTGGAAGTGATGATCGTTCAGTCAGGTAAGCAAATCATAAAGTAATTGCATAGGCTGGAATTTATCCTTACATAAACATATGAAAAACTTTAAAAATACTTAGATTTAAATTTTATCAGTTTATGGTATAACGAACATAATAGGTACTTAGTGTTAAATATTTATAAGATTTAGGTTTTTCTCTTAAAAACCTAAGTTGGAGTTTGTCTATATCAGAATGTACAGAACTACCTTATTCTTTTTAACAGCCTATATAATATTCCACTGGGTGGGCATACTGTAATTTATTCAATTAATCCATCATTGATGGGAGTTTAGGTTCTTCCAGTTTTGTGCTTTTAAATACAATGCTTGCAATGAATATCTTTATACCTTTGCCATTTTGTACATGTGTAAACATGAATATTTCCATGGTAAATTCTTAGCAGTGTTCAAAAGATATATGCATTTTAAATTTTGATAGATAGCACCTCACAGAGGCAATAACAATTTACACACCTATCAGCAATGCGTGACAGTACCCGTTTTCTCACATTCTAGCACTAATTATTACCCCAAAAGGTCATGATATCTTGTTATGTTTTGAAGACATGCTTTCCTCTCATACTGAGGGGTCCTGAGAATGTTTTCATATGTCTAGGGGACATTTGTATTTCCTTTTCTATGACCTGTCTGTTCAAGCTCTTTGCCTATTTTCTACTAGTTCATTGGTCTTTTTCTGATTATTTTCAAATAGGATCAAGTACCTGTCTATATATGAAAGCAATTAGCCTTTTGTCTTCGACAGTGGTTTTTAAAGTGTGGTTTCTGGATCAGCAGCATCAGTATTACAAGGGAACTTGTAAGAAATGCAGATTATCATGCCTTATACAGGGCCTCATGTCAGAAATTCACCAATCTGTGGTTTAACAAACCTTCCAAGTAGCTATGATAACACTAAAGTTTGGGAACCATTGCTTGATGATATGAGTTATTTTTTTCCACTTTGATGTTGTCTTTTTTACCCATTTCATCAGTAAATATTTGCATTTGTATCTTTAAAAGATAACTATAAACACCACAATACTGTTATCACCCAGTATTCCTTTGTCTTCTTAGAATTAGCCTTCTGATAAAGTCCATTTATTGCAATTGTTGATATGTCCTTTAAATTTCTTTTATTCCATAGCTTCCCTGCTTCCCCTTAAATTTTTCCACTTGTAGTTTATTTGTTGAAGAAACTAAGTATTTTCCTGCCAGAGCTCCACACGTTCTGGATTAGGCGAATTGAATACTTAGTTATTTTAACATGTTCTCACTCTCCTGTATCCTATAAACTGATAGTTGCATTTAAAGTTTGATGAGATGAAGTTACAAGTTTTCACCAAGAATATTTCCTAAGTGGTAATGTGTGTCTCTAATTTGATGGTATATAATATTTAGTCTCTTTTTTATCATGTTAGTAGCCACTGATATTTGTTATCCAGTTCAGTGTTCCTCAACCTTTTTTAAAACTGTTGCTTTCCTAATGAGACTTTTTAGACCTTTTTTCCCCCAATCGCACTCCTTCCCTATGAAATTTGAATACTGCAAAAACGCGGTAGATATATCTGGTTTTGTGCTGTGGTCTTTAAAGAGCCACAAACTCGTGTACTGTATGATTTTTACCCATAAGAACTAATTTTTAGCCTCTTTGGAATAATATCACCCTTGTTGAGAACACGTAACCTAGATCCATTATCTTATTAAGAATTTCAGGTAGTGGTATTCTAACTTTATCATTCATTATTCATTTGTTAGCCACCATATTTCTATAAAGAGAATTTCTCCTCATTCACTGTTTGGTTATACTGGGTATAATTTGCATAGGAAAAGCAGAAAAGTGATTAATTTTTTTACATTTACTGATTTTAAAAGTTCCCTAGGGGAGTTCCCATTGTGGCGCAGTGGTTAAGGAATCCGACTAGGAACCATGAGGTTGCGGGTTCGATCCCTGGCCTTGCTCAGTGGGTTAAGGATCTGGCGTTGCTGTGAGCTGTGATGTAAGCCAGTGGCTACAGCTCCAATTAGACCCCTAGCCTGGGAACCTCCATATGCCGCGGGAAGCGGCCCTAGAAAAGGCAAAAAGACAAAAAAAAAAAAAAGTTCCCTAGGAGTTCCCATTGTGGCTCAGTGGTAACAAACCCTACTAGTATCTATGAGGTTGCGGATTTGATCCCTGGCCTTGTTCCGTAGATTAAGGATACAGCTTTGCTGTGGCCGAGGTGTAGGCTGGCAGCTCCAGCTCTGATTTGACGCCTAGCTTGGAAACTTCCATATACCGTGGGTGTGGCCCTAAAAAGAAAAAAGATTCCCTAGAATCCTTTCTATGATCTATTTACATTTCCTGCTCTTTTTTTCCTATAGGGTTGTAGATCTCTTTCTTCTTTATTTTTAGCAGTTGTTTGTATGTTAAGGATATTAACCTTTGTGATGTAAGTTGCAAATAATTTTTACCAAATTTGTTACTTGGTTTTTTGCTTTGCTTAGAGTTTTGGCCGTGAAATTTTTTTTTTTTTGTCATTTTGTTTATGCAGCTGAATTTATCAACATTTTATTTTATGACCTATACATTTTCTATCATGGAGAAACCCTCCCCAAAGTTAAAAAGTTTTCCAATATATTCTTCTAGAGCATTAGTGGGTTTATTTTTTTTTAATTACTCAATGAATTTTATTATATTTATAGTTGTACAGCAATCATCACAACCCAATTTTATAGCATTTCCATCCCAAACCCAGTGGGTTTATTTTTTATGTTTAACTCCTAATCTGTGTAAAGTTTAGTATAAGTTAAATGGGGATGCAACCTAATTCTTTCCAGATAATACTGACTTTTCAAATGGTATGTTAATCAGTCATGCCATTTACTACCCTTGTGTTACTCATTTTTTGGAGAGATGCTATAGCTCTGTGTCCACATGGAAACTTGCTGTGGGACTATACTTTACTCATGTGCTTTGCTAGAAACTGTTTCAGTTTCCTCCATTTTAGGAAGACAACTATTACTAGCTCTGCATAACTGTTGAAAAAATGGCAGCTAGTCCTTTAAAAAGTAATTATGTTACTTGAAAACTGGGTTTACCTCTTGATGAGTGTTGACTCAAAAGACACCAGCCAGGAGTTCCCTTCATGGCTCAGCAGAAACTGACTAGGATCCATGAGGACGCAGGATCTTGCCTTGCTGTGGCTGTGGTGTAGGCTGGCAGCTACAGCTCTAATTCGACCCCTAGCTCAGGAACCTCCATATGCTTCAGGTGCAGCCCCAAAAGGCCAAAAAAAAAAAAAAAAGACACAAACCAAAGGTCAGGAGAAGGAAGGATTTATTACAGCAGTAAGGAGAGCACTGGGCAGTCTTTCCCAAACCAGTGACTCCCCAAACAGCAAAAGTGGAGAAGTTTTAAGCTAAGGCTACATACATATTCATGAAGGTGCTTGGGCAGAAGAAAATTCAGCATAAAATTAGAACAGGAGTTCCTGTAGTGGCTCAGTGGTTAACGAATCCGACTAGGAACCATGAGGTTTTGGGTTCGGTCCCTGGCCTTGATCAGTGGATTAAGGATCCAGCATTGCCATGAGCTGTGGTGTAGGTCACAGATGGGGCTCGGATCCCATGTTGCTGTGGCTTTGGGTAGGCCGGAGGCTACAGCTCCGATTAGACCCCTAGTCTGGAAACCTCCATATGCCGTGGGAGCAGCCCTAGAAAAAGGCAAAAAGAAAAAAAAAAAAAAAGGTCCTCAGAGTCCAGGCTTTAACTGGTTGACGTCATGAAGGTCAGAAAGGGTCAACATCATCATCCCTTAGGTTCCTGTGGATCTGGGGTTGAGGGCTTCTGGCTAATCTTTTACCATTGAAACAGAACCGGAGTCTTTACAGAGATTCTTACCTTTGCTGTGTTTACTTCTCTTGATAACAGTCATTTGTTTCTGCATTCTTTTGTTCTCCTTAAGATCGTTAATTACTGAGACCTACACCAGGACAAGCATTGTGGCCAGGCTTAGATCACAAAGTGGCTT
Organism: Phacochoerus africanus; assembly: GCF_016906955.1. Classification (NCBI taxonomy): domain Eukaryota; kingdom Metazoa; phylum Chordata; class Mammalia; order Artiodactyla; family Suidae; genus Phacochoerus; species Phacochoerus africanus. Next base: position 113,290,063 of record NC_062552.1, on the reverse strand, counting down.
AGGTCAACATGGCTTCTCTTCTGTCAAGTAAAGTCATGCCTGCTTCTCTTTCTCTAGGGAAGCCTTACCCTCTCTACTTAAAATTGCTCAGACTTCTGTTTCTATCATTGGTGGGCAAGTTATTTGGAAATAAACTCTTCTATTGAAAACAACTAAAACTGCTGGTTAAAATGTAAATCACCTTAAAAATATTCAAAGAACAGTCAAGATAGTAAGAAACTATCAGCCAAATCTTGAAAGAAAATGTGAATTTAGGAGTGCTAGTGGGCCAAAATCACTTTTGCCCCAAAGGCATTTTTCTTCTATTGACTAAACTTGGCTCTGTTTTTGGCTTTCTACTGGGGCATAGGGGCAGAAGTCAAGACTCAGAACCTGCCCAAGGAGAGTAGTCCAACACCCCCTTCTTTAAGTATAGATTTGGCTCTAAAAAAAATGTTTCTTGCAAATTCATGTGGGAATGGAGATCTTGCTTCCTATTTCTTTTTTTTTTTTAATAATTTTTTTTTTCTTTTTGCTATTTCTTGGGCCGCTCCTGTGGCATATGGAGGTTCCCAGGCTAGGGGTTTAATCAGAGCTGTAGCCACCGGACTACGCCAGAGCCACAGCAACGCAGGATCTGAGCCACGTCTGCAACCTACACCACAGCTCATGGCAACGCCAGATCATTAACCCACTGAGCAAGGGCAGGGACCGAACCCGCAACCTCATGGTTCCTAGTCGGATTCGTTAACCACTGCGCCACGACGGGAACTCCCTTATATCAAATTTTGATAGCACAGAAAGTATATAGAGCAGCTTGATGTTGCAGAAAGTATATAGAGCAGCTTTATATTGTTATTCAAACAGTATCATAATTGTCCCAAAGACTTTACCACAGTGTTGGGGTTGGTTTTATTTCTTTTCGGCCACAGCCATAGCATGTGGAAGTTCCAGGGCCAGGGATCAAACCTTCCACACAGCAGCCACTTAAACCACAGCAGCGACAATTCTGGATGCTTAACCTGCTAGGGAACTCAACTGCAGTGTCGTAAAAAAAACAAAATTCAACTAAATTTGAAGATCTCATTGGCTTTATTAAGTGATTCATGAATCAGGCAGTATCCCATCTAACAAGTAAAAAAGTTCTCTGAGGAATTGTACAAAATGGAAGGTTTTTAAAGGCAGGAAGGGCTGGAGTTCGGTTGTGGCACAGCAGGTTAAGGATCTGGTGTTGTCTGGCTCAGGAACTTCCACATACCATGGGTGCAGCCAAAAATAAATAAATGAATAATAATAAGGGCAAAAAGGGAGTGGGACAAGAAAATTGAAAACAAAAGAAAGGATTATTTCAGGCAAGGTTACCTTCCTTTGAGGGAAGAGTAAGAGGGACTGTCATGCAGATTACCTCTTAAGTGTTAATTAGGAAATTCCAGACTGATGGGTTTAAAATTCCACTCCTGGGAGAAACTGAAGTGCAGTTAGGTTAGGTATTAAGTTTTGGTTTGTTGATGTGGGCCTTAGCAAAAGTGACTCCATTTCGGGCTTGTTGTTTCATTTCTCTTAAAAACAGCATAAGTGGAGTTACCGTCATGGCTCAGCAGTAACAAAACCAACAAGAATCTATGGGGATGCAGGTTCTGTCCCTGCCCTCACTCAGTGGGTTAAGAATCCAGCATTACTGTGAGCTGTGGTGTAGGTCGCAGACGTGGCTCGGATCCCATGTTGCTGTGGCTGTGGCATAGGCCGGCAACTACAGTTCTGATTCAGTCCCTAGCCTGGGAACTTACATGTGCCACAGGTGTGACCCTAAAAAGGCAGGCAAATAAATAAATAAATAAAACAAAGTTTCAGGTAAGTTCTGGTTTTGCCTTATAATTTTGGGTTAAATTCATTAAGAAACAGTATCAAATCTGCAACAGAAGCTAATTGCTAAAGCCGTTCAGTGTTTAATAATGGTAGTTGACAGTAGTGCTAGTTTAGAAAAATTTCAGTCTTGGCTCTAAGATCAAAATATCATAATAAAACTTTACTACTGCTAAGCTGTTAACCTACTGTGTAGTAGGGCAAGTGAGGATTTTTAGCTTCTATTCCTGACAAAAAATTCAGAACAGACAGTGGTTAAATCCTCTAGAGAAAATGAAGTTTACCATTAGCACTGTTGGTTGTTTTTTTATTTTTTAATATTTTTGTGGCCATACCTGTAACATATGAAAGTTCCCAGCCTGGAGGTCAAATCAGAGCTATAGCTGCCAGCCTACACCACAACCATGGCAACATCAGATCTGAGCTGCATCTGTGACCTATGCCACAGCTTATGGCAGCACTGGATCCTTAACCCACTGAGCAAGGCCAGGGATTGAACCCACATCCTCATGAATACTAGTAAGGTTCTTAACCCACTGAGCCACAGCAGGAACTCCATCTACATTATTGGCCCTTAAAACACATGATTTGAGTTGTTTCTTTTTTCTTTTTCTTTTGTTGCGAAATACTTACTAAAGAATAATACATAATAATCACAGACTTTAAACAGCTTACATTATTACAGGCTTTGTAAATCTGTCTAAAACTTTTTCTCCATACATATTTTTTACCCCAGTGTGATTCTACTTTATGTTGTTTTGATTCCTGCTTCCTCACTAATATTAGAATATTTTGAAAATATTCTAACCTGCTAATTCTAAATTCTAATAGTTACACGCAAACTATTCATTAAAGCTAATTCTTTATCATTTCAAACTTGGCTTTGACTCCTCAAATAAACAACTAAGTAGTACTGGTAACATCTGCTGAGTTATAAAGACTCAAGGAAAATCACTCAAAATTACTTCCTTCATTTTTAATTAATTGTTTGTGTTGTTCCCAAAACCCTCAACTCTTTAAGCAAGTGTTCTTGCCAAAAGCTAATAGTTCTTAAATGAATTTATTTTTTCTGGGACACATTTCTTCAGCTACTGCAATCTAAAATGATTTAGCTAATCCATTACTAGTAAACAGCTTTCTTTGCTTGTCTAAGAAATGAGCCACTCAGAAACTTAATTTTATAAGTAAAATCTCATTCTTCTGCAAAGAAATTCTGTTGCAATGAGGTTTTTTAAATTTCCTAATTTTTCTGACTGTTGCTTTTCTGTAAGTTGAAGATATTGTGATGAGTGCTTAGTCTAGCAATATTAATGTATATTTGTATTATTTTAGTACAGCTGTAGTGTCATTGCATAATAAACATAATGCTTTACTATCCAGTTCAATAGCAGTGTAAATTAAAAACTCAGCATTTGAAGTTTACTTTTCTCCTTATTTTCCTTGTTTTTGATATGATGGGAATATACTAGAAATAAAGAATAATGAAATGCCATTATATGATAATACATATAGAACTTGAAATTCCGTCAGGCTATGATTGTGTCACTTCAGTTTATAGTATACCAGAGGAGCTGTGCAAAGTGATACATGTCACATACCATCCACTGTCTGTTTTTTAAGATTTAGCTCTACTTCTGTAGTGTGAAAGAAGCTATAGAAAATATGAAAACAAACCAGTGTGGTTGTGTTCCCATACAACTTGATTTGTGGACATTGAAATTTGAAATTTTTTTCTTCCTTTTTCTTTTTACAGCTGCACCTGCAGCATATGAAAGTTCCTGAGCCAGAGGTTGAATCGGAGCTGCAGCTGGGGCTATGCCACAGCCATGGTAACACTGGATCTAAAACACATTTGCAGCCTACACAGCAGCTTGTGGCAACACTGAATACCTTAACCCACTGAGAAAGACCAGGGATCAAACCCACATCCTCAGAGAGACATGTTCTTAACCCACTGGGCCACAATGGGAACTCCTGAAATTTGAATTTCATATAATTTTCTCATGTCTCAAAATGTCATTCTTTGAAAAAATTTTTTCAACCATTAAAAAAATGTGAAAACAAGGAAGGGGATCAAGACAGTGGAATAGAAAGACATGGAGCTCCCTTACCCCCATAAACATGTCAAAAATACATCTCTGTATAGAACAATTCTCTTGGAAAACTAATTGGAAACTGACAATTCCTGTGCAACCAGAGCTTCAAGAAAGATGTTCATGTTGCTAGGTATGATGGAAAAAGGGGTATTGGGTCAGGATCTGTGCCCTTGCAAGGGATCCAAAGGGAGGAGAAGGTCTCCACAGGAAGATCCTCATCCTGGAGAGCGAGCAGGTTGAATCACAGTCTGGCATCCCAGATGTGATGAAGAAACCTAGGCTCTACTTGCGAGGAATGTGCACAAAAATAAGGGTGGAGAGAGCCTTGCACTGGTAGCTGCCACCTCGCCACACTCCCCAATCCGAATGGAGCAAATACCTTAGTCCTGATCACTCCACACCACAGCCTGGTGCAAGATCTCGGCCAACCAGGCCCTGGAAAAAGACACAGAGACAGACCGCAAGGCTTGGGATGTAGTTGAGATGGAGTAGCAGTGACCGCTATTAGTACACACAGGAACATGTAGAGGTTCATCTCTCAATGAGAGTGCCCTGTCTCCACCCACTCTACACTGCATATTAGTGCTAGATCTGGGGAAGATAAGTCCTTGGAGAAAACTGCAGCCCACATCTCTGGCAGCAGGGCAGCCTTCTCAATTCCTATAGCCATAATATCCTGACCCCTATTCTTCTCCACACCACACCCTTGCAGTAGAACTGAGAAGAACTGGAATGGTATAAGCTTGCCAACCTACATAATAGGAATTCCAGAAGGAGAAGAGAGAAGATTGGAAATGTATTTAAAGAAACTATAGCTGAAAATTTCCCAAACCTAAAGAAGGAAACATATACAGGTACAGGAAGCACAGACGATCCCAAACAAGATGAACTCAGACAGGCACACATGAGGACACATAGCATAATTAAACTGGCAAAAATTAAACATAAAAAGAGGGTTCCAAAGGCCACAAAAAAAGTCTCTATAGAAATTTTGTAGGCCAAAATGGAATGGCATGATATATTCAAAGTCCTGAAAGGAAATAGTCTGCAACTTAGGATATTCTGCCCAGCAAGATTATCATTTATAGTAGGAGATATAAAAAAATTTCTTAGACAAGTGAAAGCAGAAGATTTTAGCAATACTAAAAGAAATATTGAAGGATCTAATCTAAATAAAAATAAGCAAGAATCTATAGGAAAGGGAAATATCACAATAGGAAGAGGAAATATATAATAAGGAGTAAAGATCACTTAAGCTAGATAATTAAAAACCATAAAAAATTATACAAGCAATTAGGATTATAGTAAACAGGATAAGCATGAAGATGTAAATAAGACATCAAAATCACAAAATGGGGAAGGGGAGTATAAAAATGTACATCTTTAGAGTGTGTTTGAATTTGAATGAATATCAGTTTAAACCAGGTGGATATCATTATGAGTCAACATACTTGAACTCCATGGTAACCACAAATCAAAAATATAAAATCACAGTTCCCATTGTGGCTTAGCAGAAACGAATCTGACTAGTATCCTTGAGGATGCGGGTTCGATCTCTGGCCTCGTTCAGTGAGTTGGGAATCCAGCATTGCCATGAGCTGTGGTGTAGGTTGCAGATGTATCTCAGATCCCATGTGGCTGTGGCTGTGGCGTAGGTTGGCAGCTGTAGCTCCGATTCAACTGCTAGCCAAGGAACTTCCATATGCCATGGGTCTGGACCTAAAAAGCAAAAAATATATATATACACACACACACACACACACATGCACAGACACACACACAAAAGAAAGGAACTCAGGCATGCTACAAAAGAAAATCATCAAACCACAAAAGGAAAAACAAAAAGAAGAAATAAAGAAAAACTGCAAAACAGCTAGAAAACAAGGATTAAAATGGCAAATATATATACCTATCAATAATTACTTTAAATGTCAGTGGACTAAAAGCTCTGATCCAAAGCCAGAGTGGCAGATTGGGTTTAAAAAATAAGAACCTGCAATATATTACCCACAGGAGGCTCACATCAGGGCAAAAAACACACAAAGACTGAAAGCGAGGAGATGGAAAAAGATATCTCATGCAAATGGAAACATCAAGAAAGTGGAGATAGCAAAACTCATAACAGACGAGATAAACTTTAAAGCAAAGGCTATAAAGAAAGACAAAGGCATTATATAGTGATAAAGGGATCAATACAAAAAGAGGATATTACACTCATTAACATATATGTACCTAATATAGGAGAACCTAAATACACTTAAAAAATACTAAAAGACATAAAGGGAGAAATTGAGCAGGAGTACAATAGTAGGAGACTTTAACATCCCACTGACATCAATGGACAGGTCAAGGCAAAACTAATAAGGCAATAGAGGTCCTAAATGACACAATACATCAGTTGGACTTAATTGATATCTATAGGATACTACATCCAAAAAACCCAGAATACATGTTCTTTTCAAACACATATGGAATTTTTCTAGGATAGAAATTATTTTAATATCTTTTCTGACTACAGCAGTATGGAACTAGAAATCAACCGCAGAAAGGAAAGTGTGTAAAGACATTAAAAATCAATAGAATAAAATCAAGACCTGTATTGTTTGAAAGGCTAAAAAAAAAGGACAAATCTCTGGCCAGGCTTACCAAGAAGAAAAGAGAGAGGACTCAAAAAAAAAACAAAATAAAAAATGAAAGAAATAACTGATAACACATAAATACGAAAAAATCCTAAGTGCATACTATGAACAGTTTATGCCAGCAAACTGGACAACCTAGAAGAAATGGACAAGTTTCTAGAAGTGTACCAGCTGCCATAACTGAGTCAAGAAGAAACATAATTTGAACAGACCAGTCACTAGAAGAGAAATAGAATCTGTTAAAAACAAAAACAACTCCCTGAAAACTAAAGTCTAAGATCAGGAGACTTCACTGGAGAATTCAACCAAACATACAAAGAACCTTAACAATCCTTCTCAAACTATTCCAAAAAAATTAAAGAGGAGGGAGTACACTTGCAAATTAACTCTTATGAGGCAACCATCACCTGATACCAAAACCAGACAAAGACACTACAGAAAAAGATAATTACAAGCTAGTTGCTTGGATGAATGTAGATGCAAAAATCCTCAACAAAAGTATTAGCAAATAGAATCCAGCAATACATTTAAAGCATCATACACCATGATCAAGTTGGATTCATTCCAGGGTCACAAGGATGGTTCAACATATGCAAATTAATCAGTGTGATGCATTGTATTATCAAAAGGAAAGATAAAAACTGCGTCATCAATTCAATAGATGTGGAAAAAGCATTTGCAAATTGGGAATTTGGGGTTAGTAGATGAAAACTATTATATTTAGAATGAATAAGCAATGATGTCCTACTGTATAACACAGTGAACTATATCCAGTTTCTTGGGGTAGACCATGATGGAAGGCAATATAAGAAAAGAAATGTATATAAATGTATGACTGGGTCACTTTGCTGTAGAACAGAAATTGGCACAACATTGTAGATCAGTTATAGTAAAAAAAATAAAAAGAGCATTTGAAAAAATTCAGTTTCTGTTAATGGCAAAAGCTCTCGCCAAAGTGGAATAGAGGGAACATATCTCAGCATAATAAAGGCCATTTGTGACAAACTCATAGCTGAGATAACACTGAACAGTGAAAAGCTGGAAGCCTTCCCACTAAAATCTGGAACAAGATAAGGATGCTCACTCTCACCACTTGTATTCAGAAATCTTGTATTGGAAATCTTAGCCATAGCAGTTGGACAAGAAAAAGAAATTAAAAGTATTCAAATTGGAGAAGAGGTAAACTTGTCATTACATGTACATGTTACTATGCTATAAAGACGAATCTACACAAAAACTACTAGAACTTATAAATGAATTTAGCATGGTAGCAGGATACTAGATTAACACACAGAAATCTGTTGCATTTCTTTGCACTAACAATGAAATATCAGAAAAGGAAGATTAAAAAGCAATCTCTCTTAAAATTACATTTTAATGCTTAGGAATAAACCTGACCAAGGAGGTGAAAGATTTATACACTGATAACTATAAGACATTGTTAAAGGAAACTGAAGAAGATTTAAGGAAATGGAAACATATACTATACTCCTGAATTGGAAGAATTAACCTTTTTAAAAACATCCTTTTTTTGTTTTGTTTTGTTTTACCTAAAACAATCTACAGATTTATGTGGTCCCCATCAAAATACCCATGACATCTTTCACAGAACTAGAACAAATAATCCTAAAATTTATATGGAACCACAAAAGACCCAAAATTCCCATAGCAATCCTGAGAAAAGGAACAAAACTAGAAGTATAACCCTTTCAGACTTCAGACTATACTACAAAGCTTCAGTAATCAAAAGAGCATGGTATTTACACAAAAACAGACACACAGATCAGTGGAACAGAAAAGAGAGCCCAGAAATTAACCTATGAACCTATGGCCAATTAATCTACAACAAAAGAGATAAGACTATGCAATGGGGAAAAGACAGTCTCTTCGATAAATGGTGTTAAGTAAAACTGGACAACTACATGTAAGAGAATGAAATGAGAACATTCTCTAACAACATATACAAAAATAAAATGGATTAGAGACATAAAGTAAGAGCAGATACCATAAAACTCCTAGAGGAAGCTAGGGGTCTAATCAGAGCTGTAGTCTCCGGCCTACGCCAGAGCCACAGCAACACGGGATCCGAGCCGCGTCTGCAACCTACGCCACAGCTCACAGCAACGCCAGATCGTTAACCCACTGAGCAAGGGCAGGACTGAACCCGCAACCTCATGGTTCCTAGTCAGATTGTTAACCACTGCGCCACGACAGGAACTCCCAGAACACTCTTTGACATAAAATGCAGCAATATTTTTTTTGGATCCATCTTCTAAAACTGGAAATAAAAGCAAAAATTTTTTAATGGCACCAAATCCCACTTAATAAGCTTTTGGATAGCAAAGGAAACCATAGAACAAAAAAACAGCCTATGAACTGGGAGAAAATATTTGCAAATGATGTGATTGACGGGGGGGTTAATATCCAAAATGCACAAACAGCTCATACAATTCAGTGTCAAAAATCAACCCAATGAAAAAATGAGCAAAATACCTAAATAGATATTTCTCCAAAAAAGACTTACAGATGGCCAACAGGCACATTAAAAGATGCTCAACAGGAGTTCCTGCTGTGGCGCAGTAGGTTAAGAATCTGATTCTGGCTGTTCAGGTCTCTGCAGAGGCATGGGTTTGATTCCCAGCACAATGGGTTAAACATCTGGTGTTACTGTGGCATAAGTCGCAGCTGTGGCTCAGATTCAACCCCCTGGCCCGGGAACTTTCAGATGCTGTGGATGCAGCTATAAAAAAACAAACAAGCAAACGAACAGATGCTCAGCATTGCTAATTAGAGAATTGCAGATCAAAACCACTGTGAGGTGTCCCCTCACACAGGGCAGAATGGCCATCATCACAAAGTCTACAAATAGTAATGCTGGAGAAGCTGTGGAGAAAAGGGAACCCTTGTACACTGTTGGTAGGAATGTAAATTGTTGTAGCCACTATGGATAACAGTGTGGAGATTCTTTAAACTAAAAATGTAGTTACCTATGATCCAGAAATTCCACTTCTGAATATATGTCTAGAAAAGATGAAAGCACTAATTTCAAAAGATACATGCACCCCAGTGTTCAGAGCAGCACTATTTACAATAGCCAAGACATGGAAACAACCCAAGTGCCCATAAGTAGATGACTGGCTTAAGATGTGATACACACATGCACATGCACAGATGCACATGCAGTTGAATATTACTTGACCATAAAAAAGAATGAAATATTGCCTTTGCAACAACATGAATGGACCTAGAGAATATCATGCTTAGAGAAGTAGGTCAGAGAAAGACAAATACTATATGATATTACTTATATGTGAAGTAAAAAAAAATGCAGTTGATTATACAAAACAGAAACATATTCATAGATATAGGAAGCAAACTTAGAGTCACCAAAGGGGGATAGGACAGATTAGGAGTATGATATTAATAGATACAAACCTCTCTCCATAAAATAGATAAGCAATAAGGATTTAGTCTATAGCATGGGGAATTATATTCAACATCTTATAATAATCTATAATGGAGTATAATCTGCAAAAAAACAGTAACAATCACTATGCTGTATACCTGAAACTAACACAATATTATAAATCAACTATAGTTAAATTTTTAAAGATGCAGAACCATTCTTAGCTTATAGATTGTACAAAAACAGGCAGTGGGCCCAATGTCGCCCACAGTCTAGTAGAGCATAGAAAGTCATCAGGAAATACCATATTTAATGTTACAACAAGGAAAGTTTTCCTTTGAAATCAGAAAGAAGGCAAAGATACCCACTTTCAACATTGTATTTTTCACTGTTATATTCAACTATAGACTAGAATTGTTTTTCAGCACAGTGAAGCCAAATATGTATGTGTGAGTATTTATATAGAGATATTTTTATAGATTTATATATAAAATATTTTGATTAGAAGGGAAGAAACAGCTGTCATTTGCAGGCATTATAATTGTAGAAAATCAAAACTATAGAGAATTTATTGGAATTAAAAAGAATTTAGCAAATTTCCTGTGTATGAAAACAATATACCAAATCATTTTCCTATAAAACAGCAACAAACAGTATTTTTTAAAAAAAGATACTGCTCTAAAATATACTTAGTTTTACTATATATACTTAGTTTAAAATGTACTTAGTTTTACTGATCTCTTTCTAACCTTTTAGAGTAGATGCTGGTTCATTAAGTTGTAGCCTTTATTTTGATAATACCTGCATTTAAATTTCTCCTGAAGTACTGTTTCAGCTAATCCCACAACTTTTGACATAAAATACTTTGGTTGTAATTAACTTTAAAATGTTGCTAATTTTCGTTAGAATTTTGGCTTTTAGGTTATTTGGAAATGTAATTCTTAACTTTAAAACAATATATAGTTTTCTAACATTAAAGTCTGGAAAAGACTCTGAATTTACATAATCTTAAATATTCTTAGATTAAATGACTGTAAATATGGTATAGACCATATACCACTATACTGTATATGTATCTTCCTTAAAGCAGGGTAGACATCATCCACCTAAAATGAAAAATTGGAAAAAATTAATGTCATTACTTTGTCTTAAAAATAGAAGATTCTATTGGCATTCCCGTCGTGGTTCAGTGGAAATGAATCTGACTAGCATCCATGAGGACACAGGTTTGATCCCTGGCCTTGCTCAGTAGGTTAAGGATCCAGAATTGCCATGAGCTGTGGTTTAGGTTGCACACGCGACTTGGATCCAGCATTGCTGTGACTGTGGTATAGGCCAGCGGCTACTGCTCTGATTTGACCCCTAGCCTGGGAATCTCCATGTGCCGTGGGTGCGGCCCTAAGAAGACAAAAGAAAAAAAAAATTAACTCATCATTTTATGTGTTAACAATATTTCTGTTTTCATAGATAAGAATTCCTTACCATAAATCATAGTTTTAAAAATCTAGATTTAACTTCCTAAAAATGAAATTATTATTTTAACCAATGTTTTTTAATAGAGTCTTTTTTCGTTGTTTTTAAGGCTACACCTGTAGCATATGGAAGTTCCCAGGCTAGGGGATGAAATCACTGTGCAACTGCCGGCCTTCATATACCACAGCCACAGCAACAGCTGTGGGATCTGAGCCACATCTGCAGCAACACCAGATCCTTAACCTACTGCAAAGCCAGGGATAGAACCTGCATGCTCATGCACACTGTGTTGGGTTCTTAACCTGCCGAGACACAATGGGAACTCCAAGTCTATACATTAATTAACTCTTAATTAAATGTTACAGGATATGGAGCCTAGTTGATCATGCACTTATAGCAAGGTGTAATATGGAAGAACCGATTCGTTGTGCAGCTGTAAATGTAGATGGGATCCATCTTGCCCTTGGAATGAAGGATGGCTCGTTCACTGTGCTTAGAGTAAGGTATGTATTAGGGTAGAAGCAGAAACATAATAAATTTCTGTTACTTGAGATAGAATGTGTAATACTTATTGTTTTTACCCATTTCCTCCCCCCCTCCTGTTAATACATATTTTTCAGACATTAGTTTGATCAAATGTAAAAATACTTATAAAAATGGCTTTTTCAGAGAGTTAACCTGAAAACCGTGGTTTTGGGAATTAAGAATGTTTAGATTAATGACAAATTTTGAGTTAAATTTGGGTCTTGATTTCTGTTTCTCGGTAGTATTTCTTTTCAGTAATGATCCTCCACCATTGAAAAGGAAGGAGACGTTGAAACTGTTAAAAATGAGTGAATGTTTTCGGTATTGTTATTTTCAGATTTATGCTTTTTTTTAAAATGCCTGCATCTCTTCCTTTGGGTAATTAGAAAAGTTTAAAGAATTTGTTAAAGCACTTAACATCTCTTGTTGAATTACAGATATGGTGCATTCAATTGAACTCTAAACATTTAAAAATTTGCCGTAGATCCACATGCGTTCACAAGGATAAGTACTTATGAAATCTTTCATATCTAGCTTAGTGAATAGTAGGACCGTCCATTCAGTTGCTCTATCCAGAAACCATTTATTCATTTCTCTGTCTTGTCTCTCATGTCTAGTTAATCACAGAATTTTGGAGACCTTACTTCCTAAATAGCTCTCAAGTTAATCTCCCTCCTTCCATTCTCACCATTGTACTCTTGTATAGGCTTCTGCCATATCCTAACTGGATTGGTGGAACAGCATCTCAGTTGGTTTTCTCATCTCCTGTTTTGCTTCCTCAAGTCCTTTTTCTCCAGGTAGAGTGATGCCTTTCAAAATGTGTTTGTTTGCATCCCTCCTCTTTCTAAAGTATGATAAATGTGTCACATTGTCTTTAGAATAAAGTTCATAATTCCTTTTTTTTTTTATGCTTTTTATGGCTGCACCTGCGGCATATAAGTTCCCAGGCTAGGGGTCAAATTGGAGCTGCAGCTGCTGGCTTATGCCACAGCCATAACAATGTGGACTCTGAGCCGCATCTGCACTCTACGCCACAGTCACAGTGATGCCAGGTCTTTAACTCACTAAGCAAGGTCAGAGATCAAACCCACATCCTCATGGATACTACTTGGGTTCATAACCCTCTGAGCCACAATGGGAACTCCAGGCTCATAACTCTTAACATATCTTATAGTGCTCATCTCTCCAGCTTATTTCTTTCTATCTTAACCTCTTTCTTTCAACATTTATTTAAAAAAAAAACTTTGCTTCTTCAGATACATCATGATCTCTTATACTTCTGAGACTCTATAGATATGACTCTTCTTTCTGGGGCAGGTTTTTACAATGAGATATGCTGAGACTTCTCTTAAACTAGTTTTTTTACCACTTTATCCATTTTAAGCATAAAATTTAGTAGCATTAAGTATATTTGCATTGTTTTACAAGCAAGAATTTAGGATGCATGTAAAACACCTAAGAATTTCTGTTAGATATATCATTGCCATTAAAAATAGTGCTTATTATTTTTTCATTTGTACACGGGGTGAATAAGTCCTTATCTCTAATAAGTCAATGTTTTACCAGCTGAGTTCAACACTGCTGACAGGATCATTGGAATGGTTATTATGACTGTTAAATATCTTTGTATATAATCACAAAATTCTAACTCAAAAATATTCTTAATCCTTCTTAATTTACCTGGTCACTATTTCTTCTTGGTTTTCTGTGCATGTTCTCTGTATCATAGAGCAGATTTCACACTTAGAGCAGTAGTAAAGTACCCTCACAGAATGGTTGTTATGTTTAGAGGACCATAGTATAGATTGAAAACAACGCATTGATTCTTAAATTGGGGTACAAGGTGAAGTGCCAGGGCAAATCACATAACTTCCTAAAACATCTCTTTTCCTTGTGATAAAAATGCTAATAATTTTATATTAAAAGAAGCACTAATATCATGGAGTCAAATGAAAAACTGCAGTATTTTTTCAAATTAGAAGGGGGTGTGTGTGTGTGTGTGTGTTGTGTGCGTATGTGTATGTATAAAACTTTGACTCGTGGTGGGCTGCATGGTGTTATCAACATCAGATTCCTCAGAGGCACTAATTCATTCTCATAAGTAGTTAGGGAGACTTCAGTAGAAGAGCTTAAAAGGTTTTTTTTTTCAACCTTTTTGTATTTTGTCTGCCTCATTTCACAGGAGTTATAAGTTCCAAAAGTTGTTTCCTGGCTTTTAAAAAAGTATCTCTCTTTGTATATCCCATTATTTTTTCACATCAGAGATTTTCTTGTCTCCCTGCCCACACCAAGACCACTATTAAAACATGCTCAAATATGTCTTATCTTAAAATTCCTACCTTGAAACTAAGGCCTCTTTAGTTACATCACATCTCTACTCTCTACTCTTTCACAGTAAATTTCTCAAAAAACTGCCTATTTTACTGTCTTTCTTTTCTTCTAATTAACTTATCAACTTTCTACCCCCATTCTGTCTTTTGTCTTTTTTTTTTTTTAGGGCCGCCCCCATGGCATATGGAGGTTCCCAGGCTGGGGTCTAATCTGAGCTGTTGCAGCCAGCCTACTCCAGGGCCACAGCAATACCAGATCCGAGCTGCATCTGTGACCTACACCACAGCTCACAGCAACGCCAGATCCTTAACCCACTGAGTGAGGCCAGGGATTGAACCCACAACCTCATGGTTCTAATGCACTCGTTTCCGATGCATGATGATGGGAACTCCTCTACCGCCATTTTAATATAGCTTTTCCCTTCATCTTTTCATTTAAAAACCGTCACTAATAATTCCCTGTAACTTAAGCGAGGAAATACTTTTTGATTTTCATCTAAATTGATTCTCAGCAATTTGACCCCCTTAACCACTGGCTCCTTCTCAATATATTCCTTTCCCTCGCTTTGGATGTTAATTCTTTCTCTTCTCAGCCTACTTCTCTGGCTCCATTTTCTTTATATGCTATAATCTTCTGCCTACTCAGTAAATATTGGAGTGCCTCAAAGCTCAGATTCTAGGCTTTCTGCCCTTTTTACTCTGTATTTTCTCATAGGTAATCTCATTCTCCCTCTAGCTTCAGTTACTACCCATACCCTCATTATCCCAGATGCATAGCTCTAGCCCTAGTCTCCTCTAAACTCTAGCCATATATAACATCACCTGGGTATCTCAAAGGCACCTACTATTCACCATGACCAAAGCTGAACCCAGGGTCTTCTGTCTGTGAACCCTATTTTAGTGAATGGTACCACTGTCCATGTTCTGATATAAACCCCAAACCTAGGAGTTATCATTGATGCCACTTTCTTTCTAACCGACCACTATTTCTAGCCCATTACCACATCCTGTTGATTTTACTTGCCTGATGGATTTTCTAGGAGCCTTTTTTTTTTTTTTTTTTTTTGCCTTTTAGGTCACACCTGTGGCATATGGAAATTCTCAGGCTAGGGGTTGAATTGGAGCTACACAACTGCCAGCCTACGCCACAGTTCACAGTAACACTGGATCCTTAACTCACTGAGCGAGACCAGGAATCAAACCCACATCCTCATACTAGTTGGATTCATTTCTGCTGCACCACAACGGAAACTCCCTCTAGGAACATTTTAATTAAAGTTTGTGAATAAGATTGAAATTAAAATGTCTTTAACATAGTGTATATTATATACTATAATAGATGGATTATAATAAATAATACCGCATATTTCACATCTGAAGTCTGAGCAACCGCTATCTGTAGTAATCTTCTAATTGGTCTTAATCTTGTCATTATACTCCTTTAACTTTTTTTTTTTTGACTGTTGAAATACATTAGTGAGTGAACTGATTGATTCATCCCACCCTAGCTTAAATTTACAAATTAAGGCCAAAAACTTTTAAGATCTGTGAAGCCTTTAATAATTTTCCCTTAGTCCCCTTCACTAGACTAAGCTCACACCAGTACCTGTTACTTGTGTCAGTACTGCTACACTGGCCTTCTCAAACTGATCTTGAACACTTGCTCTCGCCGTCATCAATTTCGCATACTGTTATTTCTGCTGGAATATGGGCCATTTTCTTCCCAGCTCCTGTCTTCCACTGAGCTAAGACCCATTCTAAATTCCTCAGAATGAAGTTCAAACTCCAACTTCCTTTGGCCTGTCTCCACTAACTTTGACTTAGGAACAATTCTTCTAGTATATGTTCTATCAATACTGTATACTTTTACTTTTGTGATGTGTTACAAACTGCTAGAATGAATACTCTCAGGCTTTGGCCTCCCTCTGCTTCTAAAAGAAATCATAGAATTCACATATCAGTTTCCCAGAAGACTTTAGAAATCAATACATTTTAATAATAATTTTCTTTCCTATAAATTTGTCAAAGAAATGTCTTCATCAGAGAAGATAATCATAATTCATAATGTTGACATAATAATATATACCATAAAACCACCATGTCAGTCAGAATCTCTCTTTCCATCACTGTTGGTTTCTTCTGTATGTGTGTGAGTGTGCATGTATGCACGTCTGTTGGTGGGCAGGGGTACCATGGTAGAAAGCAAGAGACAACCTGAGATATACACACTGTATCTGTCATTAACTGGGAGGAGTTAAGTCTCTGGAACAAAAGAGCTATAAAAAAGTACCAAGATACTTCTGAAGAATTTTCCAGGAGCATTTTAACTAATGCTTATGATTAATATTAGAATGATTATATCTTTAATAAAGAAGGCATAAAAAATAAAAGCTATCAAATAGTACCTTAGAGGTTTTTTTTAAAAATCTTGCTTCATGTGGATATAGATCAGTGGATAGATGGATTAATGGGTGGATGAATGGATATGGAGAAAGGGAGATAATATGCATGAATTTATTCAAACTTGAAGAAGTCACTGGGAAAGGTAGGGTAGGTACATTCATCTGTGTTTAGGAAGAGGACCTTGCAAGTTGCAGGGTGTAAGTAAGGCAAAGGTGATGTTGATGAGGAAAACTTTTTTAAAAAGTACTTTTTCCCCTTCATTCGTTTTATTTTGATACCCTTTTATAGTCAGGAGTTTCCGTTGTGTCGCAGCAGAAATGCATCCAACTAGGAACCATGAGATTGCGAGTTCGATCTCTGGCCTCACTCAGTGGGTTAAGGATATGGCATTGCTGTGAACTGTGGTGTAGGTCGAAGATTCGGCTCAGATCTGGCATTGCTGTGGCTGTGGCATAGGCCGGCAGCAACAGCTTCAATTAGACCCCTCACCTGGGAACCTCCATATGCCAAGGGTGCGGCCCTAAAAAGACAAAAGACAAAAAAAAAGTGATGATTTTCATGCTTTTATTTATATAATTAACATCACAGTAAAACCCAAACTCCCTGGCAACATATCATATCTGTCACACACTGTCCTCAATTTATCTCTTTAACTCCATCAGTCACTACTTTTCCCACCTGTCTGGTATCCACTTTATATTATATACTACTCTTCAAATTCGCCATGTACTTGCATTGCTCATGCTGTGTCTTTCTGGAAAACCTTCCCTCTTTTTTTTTATACTTAACCAACCCCTCGGGTTTTATGCTCAAAATAGGTGTCACTCTTCCTTGGTTCCTTCTTGCCTTTAGATTTAACCCTTTTTCAGTATTTCTTATAGATCTTCACATGTAATCTTTTGAGTACTCACCACATTTCATTCATTATAAACTATAATTACTTTATATCCATCCCTTACAGAAGATGGGTTCATCTTTGTACCCCATGTGCCTAAAACAAAGTACTTAGTGTTACTCAAAGAAATAGGAGTTCAAAAGCATTAAATTGTCCATTTAGAAACTATAAAAATTGAGAAAAATCCATTTAAACTTATTTAAATTATCTATTGGGAGAATTTCAGATGGGTAATACAAAATATATTTGAAAAAAAGTCCCTGGTACTAGTTGGAAATAGAATTGTCACTTCCTCCTGCCCCCTCTTCCTTGCTGCCTTCCTCTTTGCCTTTTCACCAGCTCCACACGTTTGGAAATTCAGTGGTATTTAACTGTTTGTCCATTTTTATGGCTGTTACCAACACCTGTATTATTTTGGAAACTCGATTATAAGTCATCATTAAAAAATCTTAAAGTTTCACTGGTTGATGTGGTCGCTAATTGAGAAGAATTTGTTTTCTATTTTAAAAGGTCAGGGAGTTCCCGTCGTCGCGCAGTGGTTAACGAATCCGACTAGGAACCATGAGGTTGCGGGTTCGGTCCCTGCCCTTGCTCAGTGGGTTAATAATCCGGCGTTGCCGTGAGCTGTGGTGTAGGTCGCAGATGCGGCTTGGACTGTGGCCCTGGCATAGGTTAGTGGTTACAGCTCCGATTTGACCCCTAGCCTGGGAACCTCCCATATGCTGCGGGAGCGGCCCTAGAAAAGACAAAAAAAAAAAGGTCAAAGATGTTGAAATAAAAATAACTAGTGGTAGCTATATAAAGATATATATTCAAATGTATTACTGAAATACTACAAATCAATTTCTCCTATCTGTATTTCTTGAATGTGATTTTGTACATTTGGTTCATTACAAAATTTATTTGAAAATCCATGGTGTTTGTAATTAAGCATTTTTCGTAAACTCAGTATTTATAAGAAACTTCATCACAAAAACCTGTGACTTTTTTTCCTGTATTGTATGACTCCAGAAGTTTAGTATGAATCTCTAAGCTACTTAAAGTAATTTATGAACCAGAATTTAGCATTTTTTTCTAATTCCCATATATATTGTCCTCATATATTTCTGTTCAACAAAATTATTCCTGAAATAATGCTTTTCTCATTTACTTTTGTTTTATTGGTTTATAAGTGCTTGATACAGCCTTACAGTCATTTTAGACACATTTGAAAACAACTAAATCTGTACTGACTTTTTTTCATATGGTCTCTTTTTCTTTTTCACAGAGATATGACGGAAGTTGTACATATTAAAGATCGGAAGGAGGCAATTCATGAGTTAAAATATTCACCAGATGGAACTTACCTTGCTGTTGGATGCAATGACAGCTCAGTTGATATTTACGGAGTTGCTCAGCGTTATAAAAAATTTGGGGAATGTGTCGGATCACTCAGTTTCATCACTCACCTGGACTGGTCTTCAGACAGTAGATATTTACAGACAAATGATGGAAATGGTAAAAGACTTTTCTATAGGATGCCAGGTAAACATTTCTTAGAAATTATATATAACTTGTAAATTTTTAGTTCCTTTAAAATATCTTTGAACTTCACTAGAAGCAGAGTGTAAGTTACATTTGATTATAGGAAATCAAAGAAGATCTAAGCTAATATTTCAGGTATTATGTTTTTTTTCTATAAGGGTGCCTTATCATTTGAAATCCTTTTGGTTCTTAAAACTCTTTTGCTTTGAGAATCTAAGACCAATTTTATGTTGAATTCCACACCATATGCATAGTATATGGTAAAGTCCTAGCATATATTAGAAAGTCAAAATGCCATATTTAATCGGTACAGCTAATTAAATATAATTGATGAAAATGTTTGACTATAAATTGATTTTTTTTGTGGTTACCTCAGACTTTGCAAATATTAATAATGTAGCTAATAAACTAATTTTAAAAAGCAGGATTTCCATCAAAGATTTAAAAGAGAAGAATAAAAATAGAATCATCCAAATATTATCTCTCAGTACTTTTAGTATGATGCTTAATGAATTAGTTACTATTTTTCAATAGCTTATTTAATAAGACTAGATGCATAATAAAATTAATGCATGGCCCCAGAGGTTTTCACTAACAGTCTATGTGCAGTGAAGATTGACTGGGAGTTCCCTTGTGGTGCAGTGGATTAAGGATCTGCCATTGTCACTGCAGCAGCTTTGGTTGCTTCTGTGGTGAGGGTTTGATCCCTGGACCTTGGAACTGCCACATGCTTCAGGCACAGCCAAAAAAAAAAAAAAAAAAAGGATCAACTGACTCCTGAAGTCTTGGCCTAATGTAAATGTATTATTCACCACCCTTCCTTCCTTTCACTTCTCTTTTTCTCTACCACAGATGCTTAGGTTTCTTTTTTAGTATCTGATTTGCCACTTTCTTAGAGCTTTCGCTTTTCCTCTACCTTGCTGATCTGTAGCATGATTCCATTGGGTTTGTTTTGTACTCCACATGTGTCAACCTGCCATGCAAGCTATGTCATCATCAAATCTGTGTGTGTCTCTGAATCAGTATAATTTTGGTAGTGGTTTTTTAAAAATTCCTTGCACTTAATTTTCTCCTTTCTTCATTGTACTCACCTGCCTTATGTTGTCCTTCAACTGGAATGGGAAGATACTTAAATTTTGTAGCATACCATGTTATCAGTACGGTTTACGCTTCAGCAAAAGTCAAAGGGAATAATTACTTAAATTAAGACTCTGGTTTATTTTTAGGAGGAAAAGAAGTGACAAATAAAGAAGAAATAAAAGGTGTTCATTGGGCTTCATGGACATGCGTTTCTGGCCTTGAAGTAAATGGAATTTGGCCCAAGTATTCAGATATCAATGATATAAACTCAGTAGATGGAAACTATATTGGCCAAGTTTTAGTAACTGCTGATGACTATGGAATTGTAAAATTATTTCGATATCCTTGTTTAAGAAAAGGTATCTTTTCTTATTATTAATTAACTTATTTATTATGAAAGGCTTTTAAGTCCTTGCAGAAAGTTAGTCTTATAAACAAAAACGTTTATACTTTTTAAAATACACATGCTAGGAGTTCCCATCGTGGCTCATCAGTAGCAAACCCAACTAGTATCCATGAGGACATGGGTTTGATCCCTGGCTTCACTCAGTAGGTTAAGGATCTGGTGTTTGCATGAGCTATGGTGTAGGTCCCAGATGTGGGTCAGATCTGGCGTTGCTTGTGGCTGTGGTGTAGGCTGGCAGCTACAGCTCTGATTTGCCCCTGAGCCTGGAAACTTCTATATGACACAGGTGCAGCTCTAAAAAAAAAAAACAAAAAACAAAAAACAGTGCTGATTATTTGGTGAAGAATTTCATGAAAATGAGCAGAATTAGCTACTATTTATTTTGCTAATTCAGAAAGTATTGTCATATGTTATATTTATTTTTGGACATGAATTTTTTCTTTTTTAGGGCCGCACCCCCAGCACATGAAGGTTCCCAGGCTAGGGGTCAAATCAGAGCTGCAGCTGCTGGCCTATGCTAGAGCCACAGCAATGCCAGATCTGAGCCACATCTGCGTTTCCGCTGCGTCACGACAGGAACTCCTATTTTTTGACATGAAATTTTTATTAGAAAATTATTTGGGGGAGTTCCTGTTGTGGCTCAGTGGATTAAGAACCTGACTGGTATCCATGAGGATGTGGGTTCGATTCCAGCCCCACTCAGTGGGTTAAGGATCCAACATTGCCACGAGCTGCAGCATAGGTCACAGATTTGGCTTGGATCTGGCGTTGCTGTGTCTGTGGAGTAGGCCCGCAGCTGCAGCTTTGATTTGCTCTGGGAACTTCCATATGTGGCAGGTGAGGCCCTAAAAAGACCAAAAAAAGAGAGAAAGAAAGAAAATTAGCTTTTAATTCATGTTATGAATGGACTAATACTTTACCTCTTCCTTTTAAAAAATCATTTTTCTCACTACTTCTAGAATTGCCTCATATAGTCAGGATATACAATAATAGTTATACTTTATGGTTTATTGTCTTTAATCATTTAACTTATTAAACATAGATCTTTTAGGAGGCATTTTTTTTTTGGTCTCTTTTGTTGTTGTTGTTGTTGTTGTTGTTATTGTTGTTGTTGTTCCTTGGGCCGCTCCCTCGGCATATGGAGGTTCCCAGGCTAGGGGTTGAATCGGAGCTGTAGCCACCGGCCTACGCCAGAGCCACAGCAACGTGGGATCCGAGCCGCGTCTGCAACCTACACCACAGCTCAGGGCAACGCCGGATCGTTAACCCACTGAGCAAGGGCAGGGACCGAACCCGCAACCTCATGGTTCCTAGTCGGATTCGCTAACCACTGCGCCACGACGGGAACTCCATGGAGGCATTTTTCTCATGTCATTTTCTCAACAATTCCAATGAAGTAGTCAGCTGTATAATTCAGGTCACAGTTTGGAACCTATTGGTTTGTTTGCTGTTTTTTGTCTGAGAATGTGTTTTTGCATAAATACTTAACTCACATTGTTTGGACATTTATTTTTCATAACTGAGGGGTGTAAGAAAAACAAGGATATTATCATTGGTTATTTTCTATATATTTAATGTATCACCTCTTTTTCTTGGATTTCTTTTAAGATGATGATAGTAATCATTCTGTTCATAGACCTGAGGATAATTAAATGAAATGCTCTCTTATTTATTCATTCCATGCCTTGTTCCATAAAGTATTTGAGTCAGTTTATAACAAGTCCCTAAGCACCAAAATAATTGTATGAGTAAAGAATTCATACCAGTGTTCCTGTCATGGCGCAGCGGAAACAAATCCAACTAGGAACCATGAGGTTGTGGGTTCGATCCCTGGCCTTGCTCAGTGGGTTAAGGTTCTAGCGTTGCCATGAGCTGTTGGTGTAGGTCGCAGACGCAGCTCGGATCTGATGCTGTGGCTGTGGTGCAGGCCGGCAGCAACAGCTCTGATTAGACCTCTAACCTGGGAACCTCCATATGATGTGGGTGCAGCCCTAAAAGAAGACAAAAGACAAAAAAAAAAGAAAGAAAAATTAGTCTTGTTAAGTTACTGCTTCAAGAATATAAATATAAATTATTTTCCTTATTTTCTCATTTTAGATTTTTGTTAGAAACTTATTTTATGATAAAGCTTTTATTTCTAGACCCCTATGAGTCACTTTGAAACTATGAGTAGGTAATTGGAAGAGAGGACAGGATATAACTACTGCATATTTAAAGGATTAATAGAAGTATTTTAAGATCCTGTTTAAGATCAATTTATTGAATTTACATACTTAAATGAAGCTGGCAATTTAACTAGAAAAATTGTCTTTTAGATTAGTTATGAAGTTATACATTATTTCACACATTAAGTTGTACTGTTGATTTAACTTAAGTTTGGGAAATATTGTGCCTGATGTATTAATGTATTTTAGATATCTGCTTAGGTAATATCTATTACATTCTAAGAAGTGAAGCTTTTGGAATTCCCATTGTGGCTCAATGGTAATAAACCCAACTAGTATCCATGAAGAAGTGGGTTCAGTCCCTGGCCTTTCTCAGTGGGTTTAGGATTTGGTGTTGCCGTGAGCTGTGGTGTAGTCTCAGTCACGGTTCAGATCCCAGGTAGTTCTGGCTGTGGAATACTCTGGCAGCTATAGCTCTGATTCGACCCTTAGCCTGGGAACTTCCATATGCTGCAGCCCTAAAAAGCAAGGGGAAAAAAAAAATGAAGCATTTGTAAAATATGGAAAGAAGTTAAATAATAGAAGTAACTATGTTATAGAATCATCATAATTAAAATACAAAATGTATGAGATTAGCCCAGAATGATCCTCTTCCACATTTAGCCCCCTCAAATTCAAGCTCAAAACATTATTCTTCCTTTTTTTTTTTTGTCTTTTTGCCTTTTCTAGGGCTGCTCCCACGGCATATGGAGTTTCCCAGGCTAGGGGTCGAATTGGAGCTGTAGCTGCCAGCCTATGCCAGTGTCATAGCAGTGCGGGATCTGAGCCGCATCTGTGACCCACACCACAGCTCACGGCAACACCAGATCCTTAACCCACTGAGCAAGGCCAGGGACCGAACCCGCAACCTCATGGTTCCTAGTCAGATTTGTTAACCAGTGCGCTACAACAGGAACTCCTACTCTTCCTTTTTTATTGTTGTTACTGTTCATTATTATCTTCTTTCTCTCTGGATTCTCCTTCCCTTGACCATAATCTCTCTCAGACTCTTTGCAGGTAGCAACACAGAGACTATGGAGGGGAAGCAGTCAGGGGTAGGGGAGAATGTGGAGGTGAAGGCAGAGTTGCTTTCTTTCTTTTTTTTTTTTCTTTAATTTTTAAATTTTGGCCATACGTGGGGCATGAAAACGTTCCCAGGCCAGGGATCAAGCCTGCTCCACTGCAATGACCTGAACCACAGCAGTGATAATGCCAGACACTTAACCACTAGGCCACCAGGGAACTCCTCAGAGTTGCTTTAATCTAACATCTTAATCACGGTTAATAAATCCCAAGACTTTCTATACTTACTGACAAATGAAAATTTATATTTGGAAAAGATACTTTTTAGATTCCAGGAGAAAATTAATTGGAAAAACAAAACACATATCAGACAATAAATGTGGACTGACTTAATGCCACTTTTCTAAGCATCATCCATATTGTTGCATGTAGCTCTAGTGTATTTGTTTTCCACTTCTATAAAATACTTTTGTGAATGGGTATATGGTACAATCCATGTGTTTATTTTCCTGTCAGTGGGCATTTAGGTTCTTTTCAGTCTTTTGCTATGATAGACAAGTTTCTCAAAGATTTATACCTAGGAGTAAAATTGCTGGGTCATAGAGCATTTATAAGAGAATGCCAACTTGTTTTCCAAAATAGTTAACCATTTTACAAAGCCTGTTGATCTACATCCTCTTCAGCACTTGACATTGCCACACTTTTTTTTTTTTCTTATGACAGGAACCCTGCACACTTTTTATGTTTTAAATCTTATCTAATTAATGGTGTCACATTGCCTTAATTTACCTGTGTCTACCTACTGATAAAGCTGACTTAAAATGTTTTCCAGTATTTCATTTTCTGCATTTCCTCTTCTGTCAAACACAAGTTCTTATCTTTTGCCTATTTTTATAGAGTTGTTTCTTTTGATTTTTCCTACGTACAAATAATTTGTAATTTTTATGGCTCACAAATGCCCTCTTTTTCAATTTGTGACTTTTTATTTTCTTAATCATGTCTTTTGTTGACTAGTTTTTAATTTCAATATACTCAAGTAAGTTTTTTTGGTTTTTTTGTCTGTCATTTTTTTAGGGCCACACCTGCAGCACGTGGAGGTTCCCAGATTAGAGGTTGAATTGGAGCTGTAGCCGCCGGGCCTACACCACAGTCACAGCAACACCAGAACCTTAACCCACTGAGCAAGGCCAGGGATTGAACCCACGTCCCCATGGATACTAGTTGGG
This sequence comes from Phacochoerus africanus, assembly GCF_016906955.1. Lineage (NCBI taxonomy): Eukaryota > Metazoa > Chordata > Mammalia > Artiodactyla > Suidae > Phacochoerus > Phacochoerus africanus. The sequence goes on along the minus strand of NC_062552.1, from coordinate 113,264,991 downwards.
TTTGTTAACCACTGAGCCACGATGGGAACTCCTCAAGTAAGTTTTTTTTTTTTTTTTTCTGAACATTGCTATTTTGTGTATTAAGGAATTCTACTTTTTATTAGGGTCAGAAAGATGTTCTCAGGAGTTCCCTGGTGGCTCAGTAGGTTAAGGGTTTGGTGTTGTCACTGCTGTGGCTTGGGTCCCTGCTGTGGCATAGGTTCCGTCCCTGGCCTGGGAACCTCTGCATGCCACAGGCATGGCCAAAAAAGAAAAAAAAAAGGTGTTCTTATATATTTTATATTTAGAAGTATTAAGGTCATCAAAACATTGTTAAGTGGGAAAAAATATTTTGTCATATTGCTACGATTTATTGAAGAAATTTAGTTCATATTAACTTTGTGTTAAAATATACCCTAAAATAGGAATCCCCATTGTGGCTCAGTGGGTTAAGAACCAGATTAGTATCCCTGAGGATGCAGGTTTAATCCCTGTCCCCTGTACAGTGGGTTAAACATCCAGCGTTGCCACAAGCTGTGGTGTAGGTCTCAGATGAAGCTTGGATCCCATGTGGCTGTGGCTGTGGTATAGGCCAGCAGCTGCAGTTCCGATTTGACCCCTAACGTGGAAACTTCCATATGCTGCAGGTGTGGCCCTAAAAAGAAAAACAAAATAAACCCTAAAATAAATTACATAAGAAATGGGATTGCTGAAACATAAATATTTCAGTATACTGCTTTGTCCTCACCAAGAATTATCGTTCTCCTCTCATTTAAACTAGGAAAGCTTTTATGTCCATTCTAGCTTGCTTTGATGAATCTTTTCTCTTGAGATATTAGTCCTAATTGATGATAGGACTGTTTAGGCCTTATCTATTATTTTATTGTTTACTATCATAGGGCAGTTTTTCATAAAGAAGGGACTTTGAGAGTTTGTAATCCAACTTATACTAAAATGGAAATGGAGTCTAAGCGAAGTTAAGTGATATGCTCAAACATCTGTGCTCTTGGGTAGTCTGACACTCAAATTCTAATCTTTTGATTTCAGCTCTAATATCCTTTACATCAGACTTTTGTCCCCATTAATGAATCATAAGTGTTGGAGTTCATGCCCTCTCAGTCTCCTTTGCAACTCTTCTTCCTTCCTCAACTAGCATTCCAACTCACATGCATAGGCAGAGTAAGGGAAAATGTAATGTCTTTTTCTTTTCCTTTCTTTCTCTTTCTTCAAATACCTGATGAATGTTTGCTGTGTATCAGGCATTAGGGATATAATGTGAACAAGATGCCATCCCTGTCCTCATAGAGCTTATAATTTATTCTAGAAGTTAACAAGTAATTTCGCTATTATATCTCAGTGTCACAAGTATAACCACGTAGAGTAATCACAGGGAATTCTGTAGAAGGAGATCTTGGTGAGTCAAGGTCATTTCTTTTCTTCTTCCTCCTTTTTTTTTTTTTTTTTTTTTTTTGCCATACATGCAGCAGCTTGATGTGGGATCTCAGTTCCCAGACCAGAGATTGAACCCAGGCCACAGCAGTGAATGTTCTGAATCCCATCCACTAGGCTGTCAGGGAACTCCTTGGGTCCCTTCTTAAAAAATGTGATGTCTAGGTTTGCTTTTAAGATAACTATTTATCATAGTTAAACAGTGATGGTTATTGAATAATTATTAATAAAGTCGCTTTGATTAGAAAGTAACTTATTCAACAGCTTTCTTGTTGAACTGCCTTGGTTCCTCCAGAGGAACTGATCTTTGCAAAGTCACAGAGAAAATAATTTGGAAGGCCTTGCAGGATTATTTACTCCTCTCTTGGAGCTATGACCCACTGTACTGGATTAGAATAAGTGCTCAGATAATTCTTCTTCATTTGCTCTAAACATAGCAAAATTAGTACATCTTTAAAAGTTGTAATTTTAACTGCTGGAATCTCTGGCTTTACCTTTTAAGGCTCTCTGGTGCCTAAGAGCACGTTAAGGTCTCCATCAAAGGAAGTAGTAGCTGAAGTCCTCTTGACAGGCAAATAGTACATTATCATATAAGAGGAATGGGCCTAAATCTTACCTTATCAGACTTTACCAAGGGAATTGTGACAAGTTACCCATCTAGAAAGTTACTGACTTCTATTAAGCTACGTAAAAAATTGATTCCTAAAATAATAGCATTACCATTAAGCAGCAGCAATTTGTAATTTAATTTATGTGCTTTTGGTCAAATCTTTTATACTTGGATTAAGATGACTATCCCTAAATGCATGGCCAAGGTGAAAGTTTTTCTCAGTTTGTAATTGATGGATCTTTGCCATACAAGCCTACATATTTTATTTATTCTTTATTAAAGTATAGTTGATTCACAGTGTTGTGCCAATTTCTGCTTATAGCACAGTGACCCAGTGTGTGTGTGTGTGTGTGTGTGTGTGTGTGTGTGTGTGTGTGTGTGTGTGTGGCGTGTGTGTGTATATATATATATATATATGCACACTCCCTTTCTTATATTATCTTCCATCATGGTCTATCCCAAGAGACTGGATATAGTTCCCTGTGCTATATAGTAGGACCTCATTGCATATCCATTCTAAATGTAACAGTTTGCATCTACTAACCCCAAACTCCCAGTCTATCGCACTCCTTCCTCCATCCCCCTTGGTAACCACACATCTGTTCTCTAGGCCATTCAGACCTTATATAACATCATATAAACCTTTTAAAATGTTATCAAAATGAAGCCAAAAGTTACTATGTTTTATGTACTTTAATAGGAATATGTAAATGTTGCCAGATACCAGGTTTATCTAAGAAGGATATATAAGATGTATTCTGAACTTAGAACCACAAAATGGTTCCTATCGTCACACAGATTTTTTAAAATTAGTTACAAAGTTAGACTATTTCTTTACAATTGGAGAATATGGTGTATAACACTTTAACCAAATGCTGCTCCGTAACATCACTAACAATAGAATGTGGCCCTTAAAATAGTGTATTTGAAAGGACACAGCATTGCCTGTGCAAAAAACACATTTGAATCTAATTATGAAGAAACTCCAGACAAACTCACATTGAAGGGTATTGTACAAAATATATAGGTTTAAAAAATGACCATAGGGGAGTTCCTGTCATGGCACAGTGGAAATGAATCTGACTAGGAACCATGAGGTTGTGGGTTTGATCCCTGGCCTTGCTTAGTGTGTGAAGGATCTGGCATTGCAGTGAGCTGTGGTGTAGGTCATAGATAACGGCTTGGATCTGATGTTACCGTGGCTGTGGTGTAGCTCCGATTAGACCCCTAACTTGGGAACTTCCATATGCTGTGGATGCGGCCCTAAAGAAAAAAAAAAAAGACCTTAGGAGTTCCTGCTGTGGCGCAATAGAATTGGGAGCATCTTGGAGCACTGGGATGTGGGTTCAATCCCTGGTCCAGCATAGTGGGTTGAGGAACCAACATTGCCACAGCCGTGGCTTAGGTCACATCTGTAGCTTAGATCTGATCCCTGGCCAGGAACTCCATATGCCCTGGGGCTGCCAAAAAAAAAAAAAAGGCTGTGAAAGATAGTTGTTGAGAGCAACCAGCCGTATTTTATTTTGATTAATATGGTATATTACATTGATTGCTTTGCTTTTTATATATTGACCCAACCTTGCATTCCTGCCATAAATCCCATTTGTTCATGTTGTATAGTTCTTTTTATATGTTGCTAGTGTTGTGTGGACGATTTGAGCTTTAAAAGGATTGTCTGGCTGCTAGGGCTGAGGATAGTGGGGGAGGAGTAGAGTGGTCCAGTCGCTTAGTCACTTAAGACCAAAGGCCTCTGGCTAAAACATCAGATATCTTAGCATTGAAGCAATTGATCCTGTTGTGGCTACAGGCTTTTCCCAGAGCAATAAGATAATGCCTCACAGCCCTTGTGATCCTTATCAAATTGTATTGTGAATCAGTAGAGCAGTGATTTACACATCTTTTTTTTTTTTTTTGTCTTTGTTGTTGTTGTTGTTGTTGCTATTTCTTGGGCCGCTCCCGCAGCATATGGAGGTTCCCAGGCTAGGGGTCCAATCGGAGCTGTAGCCACCAGCCTATAGCCACAGCAACGCAGGATCCGAGCAGCGTCTGCGACCTACACCACAGCTCATGGCAATGCCGGATTGTTAACCCACTGAGCAAGGGCAGGGACCCAACCCGCAACCTCATGGTTCCTAGTCGGATTCGTTAACCACTTCGCCACGACGGGAACTCCATACACATCTTGATGTAATACTCATATATATTCACTCAACAAATGTTCGAATTAACATTTTCCCTTTCGATCATTAATTAGGATAGTAGAAGTAGGATGCATTGGTTCAGGTATAGAAATTGTTTACAGTGGTATTTTTGAGTAGCAACATTTGTTTATCGATTTAAAGCTATATTTTTGTTATAGGGGCCAAGTTTAAAAAATATATTGGCCATTCGGCTCACGTAACTAATGTAAGATGGTCACATGATTATCAGTGGGTTATTTCTATTGGTGGAGCCGATCACTCTGTCTTTCAGTGGAAGTTTATTCCTGAAAGAAAACTCAAAGATGCTCTTCACATAGCTCCCCAAGGTGAGTAGTGCACACTGACTAAACATTTGTCAAATGACTCTTCAGTAACCTCCAAATAACTGTACTATTGACGTGTACCCTAGCCTTGTATGTTAATAGATAATAATAGATTATTCTTAGTGGAGTTATTAAATTAAAATATTACATCTATGTGTTTAAAGTCACATGTCACAGAGCATGGAATACAAAGTACTTTTGTATGTACAAAGTACTTTAATGAGTGAAAACCATACATTAGCAAAAAAAACATTTATTATATTCCCTGGGAGATGGGTATCTAGGTTTCATATTCGGTTTTTTTGACAAAGAAAAATTATCTAATGTCAGTTCTTCTGTTGCATATAGTATTTTCCAGCTATTGTTCATGTTAATTATGGGTTATATTCACTTATATTTGCACAGACATTTAAATTTGATGTAGCAGTCATTGGGGAGCCAGTGAAGGGATTTAAAGGAACTATTGAGTTTGCAGTGAGTGGAGAGGAAGATAATCTGTAGTACAGTTTACTGACATCTGTGAATAGGTAATTTCATTTGATTGTTTTATCACTTGTTTCCATGTCAGTTGGCCCAGTCAGCTCTTAATCATTAATTTTATTGTGCTGTTTTGAAAATGAATCTTTTTAAACAAGTAATGTTTCATTTTTTTTAATTACAGAAAGTCTGGCTGACTCTAATACTGATGAATCAGATTCAGATCTATCTGATGTTCCAGAACTGGATTCTGAAATTGAACAGGAGACGCAGCTCACCTATCGTCGGCAGGTAATTTTTATTATACCATGATTTTTCCTTGAAAAGGTCTAGTATCTTCTTTATCTTGCTCCCTGCTGTTTACTTATCTGTTGTTATCTCTCTCTCTCTTTTTTTTTTTGTCTTTTTTGAGCCAACCTCATGGCGTGTGGAGGTTCCCAGGCTAGGGGTCAAGTCGGAGCTGTAGTTGCCTGCCTGTGCCACAGCCACAGCAACTTGGGATCCGAGCAGCTTCTGTGACCTACACCATAGCTCACAGCGATGCCAGATCCTTAACCCACTGAACAGGGCCAGGGATCAAACCTGCTTCCTCATGGATGCTAGTCAGATTCATTTCTGCTGTGCCATGACAGGAACTCCTCTCTTTTGTAGTGTTTAATTTTCCAAGAAATGTGTGGCTGTTTCCCCCTTTAAGAGTTAAAGTTCACTTTTGTAAAATGTTATTTATAGTAAGTGCTTAATATATTACATGTGACTGTATTATATTTTATTATATATTATATGTGCTTTTTGTCACAGTATCGTTCCATTTATTTCTTTTAATATATTCTCTTACAAAGTATGAAAATTTCATGGAAACTATGTATTTGTCAGTGTGATACATAGAAAATGTAAATAAGTTTGTCTTTCCAAGCAGGTAAATTTCATAAAGAACCTGCCTATTTAAGACAGATGTTAAAATTTAGTGATCATAATAACAACAACGTTGGAAGTTACAACACCTTTATTAATTTATATTTTAAGAATTTTTCTACTTATGTACATTATTTAAAGGTTTACAAAGAAGATCTACCTCAGCTTAAAGAACAATACAAAGAGAAACAAAAAAGTGGCACTTCTAAAAGAAGAGAACGGGCTCCAGGAAATAGTATTCGATTGCACTTTGTTCACGGGTACAAACCGACTGTTTTCGTTTATGTGTTTGAATTTTGGTTGACATTTACTAGCTATGTGACTTTGAGCAAATCACTTAACTGCTCTGTGTTTCTGTTTCCCCAGCTGTAAAATGAAAGTAACAGTGCTTTATTTCATAGGGTTCTGGTGAGGAATAATTAAGTCAATACTTGTGGTGACTTAGAATGTTTCCTGATACATAATTAGCACTATATAAATGCTTATTCAATAAAAATTAGTCTTATGAAAATATAGTATTATGTTTATAGGAATGGATCTCTTGTCTTGAAACCAAAAAAAAGTGAAATGTAAGAGATTATTGTTTTTCCTAAATACGTCTAACTTAGAATGATATTGTGGCTTGTTTTGGCATAAGCATTTTGGCCTTCATTGTTTTGGGTTTTTTTTTTTTTTTTTGCTTTCTTTAGGGAAACACCTGCAACATATGAAAGTTCCCAGGCTAGGGATCAAATGAGAGCTGTAGCTATCAACCTCTACCACAGCCACAGCAGTGTGGGATCTGAGCCACATCTGCAACCTACACCACAGCAGCACTGGATCCTCAACCCACTGAGCGAGGCCAGGGATCGAACCTACATCCTCATGGGTACTGGTTGGGTTCCCAACCCACTGAGCTACAATGGGAACTCCCTGGCCTTCATATTTTAATTTCATTAAAACACAGTTTCTAGATTGTTTCAGGACATCTGGCATACAGGTCTCACATTTCATTTTGGGGCAACAGGGTCTCCAATCCAACTCCTTCTTTCCTTTCATCTAGTACCATTTTCTTACCTTGTTGATAATGTTTCAAAAAATTTGAAAAGAGATTTATTCAATAAAAATAGTTTTCCTCCAGTGTTAAAGTGGACAGTATTTCTATGCATTTATGTTTTATGAATTGAGTTTCTTTGAAATATGAAGAAAGTTGCTATAAATGGAATTTTATTGATCATTCTTGAGAGGATTTAGCTACTTTTTTTCTGGATGTGCTGAAATTGTTTAAACTTATTTTTGTAATATATATCTTGTATTCCCATGGTTCAACAAGGTGTATAAAATGATATACTTTAAAATCTTCCCACCTCTACCCTCCTAGCCATCCCATCTTTTCTTTCCCACAAGGGTAATCATTAACTTAGTTTCATAAATATTTATGTATGTACAAACAAATACAAATATATATTCTTTTCTATACCATTTCACTCATAAAAAAGCAACTTTTGTTTTATAGTATACAAATTTAGTATTATGCAAAGAGTAGTATACTGTATACAATTTTCTGCACCTTTTTTCACTCGATGTTATAGCTTGGATTTAGCTATTTGTAATCATAACAAGTCTCAAAAGTTTATGGGATCTGAGGTGTTTGTGTTTTGTTTTAATTGTCTGGTATCTTGTAAAACTGGAAATTGACTGTCTTCTGTAGCATCCATATTTATCAGTAAAAGGCCAAAGTTAACGTTATGTGATTTGTTTTCTAAATTTAGTTACAGAGGTTATGACTGTCGAAGTAATCTGTTTTATACTCAAATTGGTGAAATTGTGTACCATGTGGCAGCAGTGGGTGTCATTTATAATCGACAACAGAATACACAGCGCTTTTACCTGGGTCATGATGATGATATTCTCTGCCTGGCTATTCATCCTTTGAAAGACTATGTGGCAACCGGCCAGGTAGGTCCTTTGAAAGACTGTGACAACAGGCCAGATAAGTTAGACCTTTGTTTGGGATTAAAGTTGTGTTTAGTCCATTTTTTCCCTTATTTTTTGTATTCTAGGAAATGAAGAATTCTATTTTCATGTTACAAATAAAATTTACTCCAGCTTTTTCCCTATACTTTTCATTCAAGTTTTATTGTTTTATTATTATTATTGTAATTTGAATTTGGAACTATGAGCTTTGGCTTGACTTCTTTCCTTTCAGGATAATATTAATTTTTTTTGTGTGTGTGTGTCTTTTTTGCCATTTTCTTGGGCTACTCCCACGGCATATGAAGGTTCCCAGGCTAGCGGTCGAATCGGAGCTGTAGCCGCCAGCCTACACCAGAGCCACAGCAACACGGGACCCAAGCCGCGTCTGTAACTTACACCACAGCTCACAGCAACGCCAGATCCTTAACCCACTAAGCAAGGCCAGGGATCGAACCTGCAATTTCATGGTTCCTAGTTGGATTCGTTAACCACTGAGCCACGACGGGAACTCCAATATTAAATATTTTTTTAATTTGCGAGTAAAAATGGGTTCTCTTGTGGCACAGTGGGTTAAGCATTTGGCCCGGTCACCTTGGTGGCACGGTTTTGATCCCTGGCCTGGAAATTTGGCTGAGGGCATGGCCAAAAACAAATTATAAAAACATAATGACTACAAATCTATTTTTTTAATTACCTAAAATAATGTTATCTAACAAATGTTCTGTGACAAACATAGGATAACTATGTTTTATTTTACAATCATGACGGTAACATATTCAGGTTTACCAAAGTACAAAGCAGAAACATTGAAATAGAAAACACTGAGAAAATTCTTAACTGCTGCCTCTCTATGTGGATATTCTTAGAGAAGGAAGGGAAAGGGGGGATGCTTGTAAATTCTCACTATATGTGGGCACTTTACTAGTTTATTTTTTTGAGCTGTGTTTTTAAATTTTTTTGGTTATAGTTGATTTACATTTTTCTGTCAGTTTCTGCTGTACAACAAAGTGACCCAGCCATACATCTATGTACACTCTCTTTCTGATATTATCTTTCATCGTGTTCCATCACAAGTGATTGGACAGAGTTGCCTGGCTATACAGCAGGACCTCATTGTCTGTCCATTCTAAATGTAACATTTTGCATCTCTTAACCCCAAACTCCCAATCATTCCCACTCCCTGCACCCCCTTGGCAACTGCAAGTCTGCTGTGAGTCCCTTTCTATTCTGTAGATAGGTTAATCTGTGCCATACTTTAGATTCATTTCCATAAATGAGTGATATAACATGATATCTTTCTCTTTTTGACTTACTTCACTTAGTTATGAGACTCTCTAGTTCCATCCATGTTGCTGCAGATGGCATTATTTTGTTCTTTTTTATGGCTGAGTACTATTCCACTGTATATATATTACCACATCTGCTTAATCCATTCATCTGTCAATTGACATTTAGGTTGTTTCCATGTCCTGACTATTGTGAATAGTGCTGCAATGAACATAGGGGTGCATGTATCTTTTTTAAAGTTTTGTCTGGATATATGCCCAGGAGTGAGATTGCTGGATCATATGGTAGTTCTATTTTTAGTTTCCAAAGAACCTCCATATGATTTTCCGTAGTGGTTGTACCAATTTACATTCCCACCGACAGTGCAGGAAGGTTCCCTTTTCTCCACACCCTCTCCAGCATTTGTTATTTGTAGTCTTATTAATGATAGCCATTCTGACCAGTGTGAGATGGTACCTCATTGTAACTTTGATTTGCATTTCTTTAATGATTAGCGATGTTGAACATCTTTTCATGTGTCTGGTGGCCATTCATATGTCTTCTTTGGAGAAATGTCTATTTAGGTCTTCTGCCCATTTTTCAATTGGGTTGTTGGTTTTTTTGCTGCTGAGTTTTATGAATTGTTTGTATATTTTGGGGATTAAGCCCTTGTTGGTTGAATTGTTTGCAACCATTATCTCCCATTCCAAAGGTTTACTTTTTTTTTTTTTCATAGCTTCCTTTGCTCTGCAATAGCTTGTAAGTTTGATTGGGTCTTGTTGGCTTATTTTTGTTTTTATTTCTATTGCCTTGGGAGACTGACCTAAGAAAACATTTGTACAGTTTGTGTCAGAGAATTTTTACATGGGTTCTCTTCTAGGAGTTTTATGGTATCTTAAGTTTAAGTCTTTAAGCCATGGTTATGAGGGTGTATTCTAGTTTCATTGATTTACATGCAGCAGTCCAGTTTTCCCAGCAACACTTGCTAAAAAGATCTTTTTCCCACTTTATATTCTTGCCTCCTTTGTCAAAGATTAACGGACCGTAAGTGTCTGGGTTTATTTCTGGGCTCTCTATTCTATTCTGTTGGTCCCTATGTCTGTTTATGTACCAGTGCCACACTGTCTTGATTACTGTATCTTTGTAATATTGTCTGAAGTCTGGGAAAGTTATACCTCCTGCTTGGTGCCTCCCCCACTCAGGATTGCTTTGGCAATTCTGGGTCTTTTATGATTCCATATAACTTTTTTGATTGTTCTAGTTCTGTGAAAATCATCATGGATAATTTGATAGGATCACAATAAATCTGAGGATTCTTTTGTGTAGTATGGCCAATTTAACAATATTTTTCCAATTCAGGAGCATAGAATGTCTTTACATATCTTTGAATTCTCTTTAATTTCCTTGATTAATGTTTTATGGTTCTCAGGATATAAGTCTTTCACCTCCTTGGTCAGATTTATTCCTAGGTACTTAATTTTGGGTGTTGTGATTTTAAAAGGTATTGTTTTTTTTAATGTTCCTTTTCTAGTATTTAATTTTTAGTATACAGAAATGCTACTGATTTCTGAATATTAATCAGGTATCTTGCTACTTTGCTGAATTCGTTGATCACTTTGAGTAGTTTTTGTGTGGAGTCCTTAGGGTTTTCTATATACAGTATCATGTCATCTGTATAGAGTGACAATTTTACCTCTTCTCTTCCAGTTTGGATACTTTTTATTTCTTTAGTTTTTCTGAATACTATGGCTAGGACTTCCAATGCTATGCTAAATAAAAATGGTGAGAGTGGGCCTTCTTGTCTTGTTCCAGATTTTAGTGGGAAGGCTTTCAGCTTTTCTTTGTTGAGTGTTACATTTGCTTGGGTTTGTCATAAATGGCTTTTATTATGTTGAGATACATTCCCTCTATACCCACTTTGGTAAGAGTTTTTATCATGAATGGATGTTGGATCTTGTCAGATGCTTTTTATGCATCTACTGAAATGATGATGATGATGATGTGGTTTTTGACTTTTCTTTTGTTGATGTGTATGATGTTGAATGATTTGCCTATATTGAACCATCCTGGTGAACTTGGGATGAAACCCACTTGGGTCGTGGCATATGATCTTTTTTATGTGTTGTTGGATTTGGTTGGCTAAAATTTTGTTGAGAATTTTTGCATCTGTATTCTTCAAAGATACTGGCCTCCAGTTTTCTTTTTGGATAGTATTTTTGTCTGGTTTTGGTGTTAGGGTGATGGTGGCTTCATGGAATGTCTTTGGAAGTGTTCCTTCTTCAGTCTTTTGTAAAAGTTTAAAAAGAATGCGTATAAGTTATTCTTTGTATGTTTGGTAGAATTTGCCTGTGAAGCCATCTGGTGGTCTCAGACTTTTGTTTGTAAGGAGAGTTTTGACCAGATATTCAGTTCCATTTCTAGTGATGGGTGTGTTCAAATGATCTATTTCTTCTTTTTTTAATACGATTTTTATTTTCCTATTTCTTCTTGATTCAGTTTTGGTGGGCTGTATATTTCTAGAAAGTTGTCCATTTCTTCTAGATTGTTAAATTTGTTGGCATATGATTGTTCATAGTATTTTCTTATGTTTTTTTGTATTTCTGCAGGATCCTTTGAGATTTCTCCTTTTTTATTTCTTATTTTGCTTGTTTGGGTTCTCTCTTCTTTTTGGTGAGTCTGGCCAGAGGTTTGTCAGTTTTGTTTACCCTTTCAAAGAACTAGCTCTTGGTTTTATTGCTTTTTTTTTCTCTTTTTTTTCAATCCTCTTTTTCTCTTTTCTTTTTGTGTTTTCAGGCCAAAGCATGTGGAAGTTCTGAGGTTAGGGGTCGAATTGGAGCTGTAGCTGCCAGCCTACACCACAGCCACAGCAAACACTACATTTGAGTCACATCTGTGACCTACACCAGAGCTCATGGCAGTGTCAAATCCTTAACCCACTGAGCAGACCCAGGGGTCAAACCCCCATCCTCATGGAGACTAATTGGATTTGTTACCACTGAGCTATAGCAGGAACTCTGTATCTCTATTTTATTGATTTCCTCTCTAATCGTTATGATTTCCTTCCTTCTGCTGAATTTAGGTTTTGTTTGTGCTTCTTTTTCTAATTTTTTAGGTGGTAGTTTCAGTTGTTGATCTGGGATTTTTCTTCTTTTTTGAGGAAGGCCTGTATCCCCATGAACTTGCCTCTAAGAAGTGCTTTTGTGGCATCCCATACATTTTGAGTGGTTGTATTTTCATTGTCATTTGTCAGGGGTTTTTTGTTTTTTTTTTTTTGTGTGTGTGTTTTTGCCATTTCTTGGGCCTTTCCCTTGGCATATGGAGGTTCCCAGGCTAGGGGTCTAATCGGAGCCATAGCCACCAGCCTACGCCAGAGCCACAGCAACGTGGGATCCGAGCCACGTCTGCAACCTACACCACAGCTCATGGCAATGCCGGATCCTTAACCCACTGAGCAAGGCCAGGGACTGAACCCGCAACCTCATGGTTCCTAGTCGGTTTCGTTAACCACTGGACCATGACGGGAACTCCTCAAGGTATTTTTTATTTCCCTTTTGATTTCCTCGTTGACACATTGGTTTTTTAGTAGCATGTTGTTTTGTTTCCATGTAGTCAGTTTTTTCTCATTTCTTTTCCTGTGGTCGATTTCTAGTTTCATGCCATTGTGATCAGGAGAAGATGCTTGAAATAGTTTCTATACTCTTAAATTTGTTGGGGTTAGTTTTGTGCCCCAGTATGTGATCAATCCTTGAGAATGTTCCATGTGCACTTGAAAAGAATGTATTTTCTGGGTTTTTTGGATGTAATTTCCTAAAAATATCAGTGAAGTCTAACTGTTCTATTGTGACATTTAGGATTTCTGTTGCTTTATTGATTTTCTGTCTGGAGGATCTGTCCATTGATGTGAGTGGGATGTTAAAATCGCCTACTATTATTGCATTCCCATCAGCTTTTCCTTTTATGTCTATTAGTATTTGTTGCATGTATTTGGGTGCTCCTATATTAGGGATGTATATACTGACAAGTATAATATCCTTTTCTTTTCTTTTCTTTTCGTTTCGTTTTTTTTAGGGCTGCACCCTCAGCATATGGAGGTTCCAGGCTAAGGGTCCAGTCATAACTATAGCTGCTGGCCTACACCACGGCAATGCCAGATCTGTGTCTGCAACCTACACCACAGCTCACGGCAATACTAGATCCTGATCAAGGCCAGGGATCAAACCCGTGTCCTCATGGATACTAGTCAGGTTTGTTAACCACTGAGCCAGAACAGGAACTCCTATGTATTCTTCTTGAATGGATCCTTTTATCGTTAAATAGTGTCTTTCTTTGTCTTTTTTATGCCTTTGTTTTTTTTGTTTGTTTTGTTTTTTTGTTTTTTTGGGTTTTTTTTGTCTTTTTGCCATTTCTTGGGCCGTTCCCACAGCATATGGAGGTTCCCAGGCTAGGGGCCAGCTGACATCAGAGCCACAGCAATGAGGGATTGGAGCCATGTCTGTGACCTACACCACAGCTCACAGCAACGCCGGATCATTAACCTACTGAGCAAGGCCAGGGATCGAACCCGCAACCTCATGGTTCCTAGTCGGATTCGTTAACCACTGTGCCACAACGGGAACTCCAAACAGATAACACTTTCCTTTTTTTTTTTTTTGGTCTATTTTAGGGCCACACCCAAGACATATGGAGGTTTCCAGGCTAGGGGTCAGATCGGAGATATAGCCACTGGCCTACACCACAGCCACAGCAATGCCAGATCTGAGCCACATCTGTGACCTATACCACAACTCACAGCAATGCTGGACCCTTAACCTACTGAGCGAGGCCAGGGATCAAACCTGCGTCCTCGTGGATACTAGTCAGATTTGTTTCCACTGAGCCGTGATGGGAACTGGCCTTTGTTTTAAAGTCTATTTTGTCTGATATGAGTATTGTAACTCCTGCTTTCCTGTCTTTTCCATTTGCATAAGTATGTTTTTCCTTCCACTCACTTTCAATTTGTATGTGTACTTTGCCATAAAGTGAGTCTCTTGTAGGTGCCATATTGTAGGCTCTTGTTTTTTTACCCATTATGCCTCTCTGTGTCTTTTGATTGGGACATTCAGTCCATTGATATTTAAGATAAGTATTGATAAATATGTATATTGCCATTATAAACCTTGTTTTCTGGTTGTTTCTATGTGTCTCCTTTTCTCTCTTTTTTTTTTGGTTAGACGATTTCCTTTTATTTTATGCTTGTGTCCTCTTCTCTTTAGTTCTTATAAATGTATTGTTTGGTTTTGATTTGTGGTTGCCCTGTTTTTCAAGTATGTTAACTCCTTCCTATATTCACTTGCTTTAGCCCGATAGTCATATAGGTTCAAACACATTCTCATATATATGTTTTCTAACTTTCCTTCCTCACATTTTATGATTTTGATGTCCTGTTTTACATCTTCATTTTTATCCTTTTGCTCTCTCTTGTGTTTATCATTGCTTTTACAAATAGGTTTTTTTTTCCTTTTAGATCTGTATACTGGCTTAGTTAAGTGATTACTTTCCAGTTGTGATTTCCTCCATTCTATATCTTCTTACTTCTTTCCTATTTAGAGGAGACCCTTCAGTATGTCTTTTAGAATGGGTTTCGTATTGCTGTATTCTCTTAGTTTCTACTTGTTTAGAGAACATCTTTATTTCTCCTTCTATGTTAAATGAGAATCTTGGTGGGTAGAGTATGCTAGGCTGCAAATTTTTCCCTTTAAGACCTTTGACTACATCCTGCCACTCTCTTCTGGACAGCAGTGTTTCTGTAGAGAAATCAGCTGATAGCCTTAGGTTGTTCCCTTACAATTAACTCTTTGTCTTTCTCCTGCTGCCTTTAGAATCCTCTCCTTACCCTTAACTTTTGCCATTTTATTATACGTCTTGGTGTGGGTCTGTTTGGGTTCATCTTGTCTCGGACCCTCTGTGCTTCCTGTATCTTGATATCTGTTTCCATTAGATTTGGAAATTTTTAGCTATAATTTCTTCAGATGTATTTTCAATCCTCTTTTTCTTCACCTTCTGGAATCCCTATTATGCATAGATTGGCCTGCTTTATTTTATGCCATAGATCTCTGAGAGTGTTTTCATGTTTTTTCATTTGGTTTTCTGTCTGCTGTCCTGATTGGGTCATTTCCATTATTCTATCTTCATTTATTCTTTCCTCTGCATTATTCATTCTGCTTTTCAATGCCTTTAATTCAGCTCACATCTCTGTAAAAGAATTTCCTAATTTTTCTTGGTTCCTCCCTATATTTTCTAGTTCCTTTCTAGAGTAATCTTCATTACTGTTCTTATCTGCTCTTAATTACATCATTATTTTCACTATCTCCTTATTGAACTCAGGGTCTGTTAGACTACAGAGGTCTGTTTCATTGTTTGCTCCTTCAGGGGAATTCTCCTGTTCTTTTAACTGGGAATGGTTCTTGATCTTCTTCATTTTGTTTATATTTTTCTTATTCTGTGAGTTTAGGGAAAACAATTACTATAGTCTTAGAGGGCTATTTATATGGAAGAATGCCCCTGGGTACTTTGTGATGGCTACTTATTTTTGTCTTGGCTGCTGCTTTTGGTTTGGATGCTTGCTGTCTCTTTCCTCAGTGTGCAGGCTGTTTTCCCATTGATAGGGGGCGTGTTGGTGTAAGGCTTGTGCTTGCTTCCAAGAAGACAGAGGCAGTGGGCAGGGCCTGTAGTCAGTGCCTGGTTGCTAGGCCTTTGACAGTGGCAAGGACCCTTGGGAGGTGGCACAGGCTG
This sequence comes from Phacochoerus africanus, assembly GCF_016906955.1. NCBI lineage: Eukaryota > Metazoa > Chordata > Mammalia > Artiodactyla > Suidae > Phacochoerus > Phacochoerus africanus. Next base: position 113,249,047 of record NC_062552.1, on the reverse strand, counting down.
CTCCTGGTTGCAGGGCCCTGGGAAGTTATAGTGACCCTCATTGAGGTATAGGTGGAACCCAGAGCTTTTGTCAGTGGCAACAGCAGGGCATGTGCACTCCCAGAGGAGTGAGGGCAATGGGTGGTTGCAGTGCCCTCCTCTGCCATGACTCCAGAGGTGACCCGGGCTGTAGGTGACACCTGTTCCTGTTTCCCTGGTGGTGGTGGGCCATGCCTACCTTTGGAGTCTGAGATGCCTGGGGCAGTTTCCCCCTGCGCATGCAAGAGGCACTCTGCCTCCTGAGAGTGCACACATGTGCAGAGAAAGATATTCCTATGGAAGTTCCTCCCCTCTTCCTCTCTCCCTCGCCAGCAGTGGTGCCTTGCTTCTCCTATAGGCCCAAACCTCCTCCTGTGTTCCCTCAGCTGTGATGCTTCACTCCCCAGCCTATGGCACACTGCTCCCTCACCCCTCAGGCTGCCTCCCCAAAGCCAACCCTAGTCCTCTTCCTGGAACTGACCTCTGAAGCCTGAGTCTCGGCACCCAGCCTCTGCCTGAGTATCTCAGGTTGTGGGGTCCGAAGGCAGTGGTGCTGATGGTCTGTGTAGCACCCTTTCTGTTTTGCCCTGCTCAGTCTGGCTGCTGCACTTTTCTCTGAGGCTTTGAGGGTCTTCCTCCATGACCGTGGCCTCCTGGGATGTAGATTCTTTTCTTCTCTCACAGCTCCCTCTCAGGAGTATTGTTCCCATCCTGATTTCTTTTCTTCTTTTTTCTCTTCTCTCTCTTTTTTCCTTTTGTTCTACCCAGTTATGTGGAGGGTTTCTTTTTCTTTTTAAAGATTAAAGTTTTCTGCCAGCATTCTATAGATGTTATATGCCAGTCATTCTACATGTAGATGGGTTTTTTGGGTTTTTTTGATGTGTTTGTAGGAGAAGGTGAGCACCACGTGTTATTCCTCTGCCATCTTAATCCCACCCCTCCTAGTTTCTTAAAGTATATTTATTTTATCTCCCCTCACTTCTATGAGCGTGAAACCATTTCCCCCAGTTTATAAGTGAGGAAGTTTAGGTCTAAGGAAATTAGATAATTTTCTCAAAGATCTCTTAGCTAATAATTGATAAAGCCTAAAGCCCTTAGTCTGTCTGCCTTTAAACACTATCTAAGTATACCTTCTAGGATGTATTGAGGATGAGCGTGGCTGTCTTGCATCATCCTATATAGCTTCCCTGAAAAGAGAGAAAACTCTTCCGCTCCTCTTTCTCCCATCTCCCTCCCTCTCTTTGTGCCTCTCCTCCATCTTTCTTTTTCTCTTTCTTTTCCTTCCCTCCTTTTCTCCCTCCTTTCTCCATTCATAAAACGTTGCTGGGTACCAGGAAATATGCTGGGAATATAAATGTAACATTTCGCCATGGTAAATCATTTATACTCAGGGGCAGAGAGGAGACAAACATGCAAGAAAATTATGATACAAGGGCTTCTTACCTTGGCACTATTGATATTTGGGACCAGAAAATTCTTTGTTATAAGGATAATTGCATTTTTGTGTACAATACACTCCTGTGCATTGTAGGATGTTTAGCAGCATCCCTGGCCTCTATGCACTAGATGCCAGTAACACTACCCATCTCAGATGTGACAACCAAAAGTGTCTCCAAATAGTATGAAATGTTGCCTGAGAACCACTAATGTAGAGATATATTTATTATTTTTTATTATTTTATTATTATTATTATAAAAATTTAAAAATAAAAATATATTTTAAAATTTTATAAGTTAAAAAAAGAGAGAGAGAGAGAGATTTAAAGTCTTCTTGGAATGTAATAAGGGACTGATTAATTGTCCCTCATGGAATCAGGGAAACCCTCATAGAGATGATGACATTTGAGTTAAGTAGTTACCTCCCTCTGATGGGAGGTTTTGGAAAGTGTTCTAAGTGCGTTATATAATGTTTAGCAGTGAGACAGAAAAAAAATAAATAAATAAAACAGTTTGTTTTAAGAACTTTGAGCAGGCCAGAGTACTCAAATCTTAGCGTACATGATGGATATTAGTGGAAGAACTAATTAAATGGGTTGCCAGGGCCCCTAGGGGCATCATTTACCTTCACCTTTAGTTTAAATAAACGGTTCCTCTTAAAAAACAATTATGGGAGTTCCCAGTTGCCTAGCAGGTTAAGGATCCGATGTTGTCACTGCTGTGCCATGGGTTCAGTCCCTGGCCTGGGAACTTCCACATGCTGTTGGTATAGCAAACAAAAACAACAACAAACAAACAAAACCCAGAAATGCACAATTTATATACCCATTGTACTATATAGAAAGGAGTTTGGACATTATTTCATTACTAGTGAAGTGAAAGCAATGTAAAAACTGGTCGTTTACTCCATGATTCTGGAATTTTAGGGAATTCAGGCCGTATTAAATTAAAAGTCAGTATACCCAGAAGACATCCCTGGATACCCAAGAAGGGGAGATAAAACCTGACTTCTTCTCATCCTAGGTTTTATCCAATAATCTAACAAAAAGACAGCTTAACAAGAGAAAAACAGAAAGTGTATTAATAGGTCTGATTCATATCACCTATGAAAACCTAAACCAAATATAACTCAACACGGTGGTTTGGAGTTCCAGCTTATATAGAAAACAGTATATCTGTAGAGAAATCAAAGGAAACCAGTTAATGACTTAGTGAAACATTGACTGATTGCAATGTTTTTTATATCTTTATATAAAACCAATCTCAAAATCAATGATAATTAGCATCTATATTAGTTACTTCAAGATGTATCTTTATAGACAGAGTTATTGTTTCTTCTTATCTGCATAAAGACAATGATTACTTGAGTCTAAAGGAATAATTAAGAATTGAGTTTTGTGAATCTGACTAGGAACCATGAGGTTTTAGGTTCAATCCCTGGCCTCGCTCAGTGAGTTAAGGATCCAGCATTGCCATGAGCTGTGACGTAGGCCGGCAGCTACAGCTCCTATTAGACCCCTAGCCTGGAACCTCCACACACCGCAGGTGCAGCCCTAAAAAGACAAAAGACAAAAAACTCAGTGGAAACAAATCTTACTAGCATCCATGAGGACGAAGGTTTGATTTCTGGCCTCACTCAGTGGGTTAAGGATCCAGTGTTGCTGTGAGTTGTATAGGTTGCAGACACAGCTTGGATCCTGTGTTGCTGTGACTGTGGCTGGCGGCTACAGCTCTGATTCGGCCCCTATGGTAACCTTCATATGCCATGGGTATGGTCCTAAAAAAAAAAGGAATTAAGTTTTGTTAAACTGCTTGGTGCTTTAACACCTCTGTATCTTTTTTTTTTTTTTTTCTTTTTGCCCACACTCACAGCATTTGAAAGTTCCCAGGGCACAGACTGAATCTAAGCCACAGCTTCAACCTTCTCAACAGCTGCAGCAATGCCCAATCCTTAACCCAGACAACACTGGATCCTTAACCTGCCATGCCACAGTGGGAACTCCAGCCCTTCTGTTCTTTGTTTACACCATTATCCTAGCCTAGAATTTGCTTGCTTGCTTCTTTTTTTTAATCTTCTCTTTTTAAGACCTATACTTTTTGAAGGCCCAGGTCAAGTGTCATCTCTCCTGTGAAGGTTTTCTCTGCAGCCTTTTCATCCTCATTAAGCATGTATTACTAGGTGTTCTTAGGTAACTGAAAATATCTTGTATCCCAGTAAGTTTGCAAAATTTATTTGACTGTCTTAGTGCTCATTGTACCTAGCATAGTAATACTACAAAATAATAGATGTTCAGTAAACATTATCTTTAATGATGAAGCATAGGATAAGATTTAGGAGCCAAATTGTTCTAGAAACAATGAGCCTAGTCTCATTAGTTTTACCACAAATGTAAGGGGAAAAATGATCACATATACAGTCTGCTTCATAATTTTTATTTGATAAATGTCTATAGCAAACAAGACAAAGGCTGTAAAGTCTTCTGTTTTATTTATTTTCTTTTATAGATGTGAAAACAAATGACTTAATTGTATAAAATGACTTTTATAATTCTGTTTTAGGTAGGTAGGGATCCCACAATTCACATATGGGATACGGAGACCATTAAACCATTGTCGATATTAAAGGGCTACCACCAATATGGTGTCTGTGCTGTTGATTTCTCAGGTAAGGCAGTTTTCTATCTCAGTAAGAATGATCAGAATGCAGAGGCAATCCATAACACTTTAGTCTAAATCAATATTGCCCAAACTTGTCATTTAAAGACGACCTCACAGTTTTTATCAAATGTGGATATGTTGTCCTAACCAGTCAAGGCTATGAAAGTGTGAGTTTGCTAGCTGGTTTATAATTATACTTTAATAAGTATAATTTTTAATACCCACTATTATGAAGATATTTCTATTAAAATAAAAGATGTTTTATCTAAATAACCTCTGAAACCATGTCAGTTACATCTAGTGGTATGTATCTCCCACTTCAGACAAACCCTGATCTCAATATTTTACAGCAACAGAGTAAACTTTGAAAATGTTTAAGGTGAAAGCTAGGACAAAAAGAGGTGAGAACGGAAATATTTGTTTTATAACATTTCTATGAAGTGACAATCCCAAGCTATCTTTTCAAAATAATTTCAAATCATGTTAACTCTTTGTTACACATTTAAAAGTTTAACAGCTACAGATAGATTTACAATGAAAGCCAGGGTGTGGGTTAGGAATGGGGAGGAATACCAGTAACAGAGAATTTTATATTAAGAAACAATAAATTTAGGAGTTCCCGTTATGGCTCAGAGGAAATGAACCTGACTAGCATCCATGAGGACACAGGTTCGATCCCTGACCTCACTCAGTGGGTTAACGACCCAGTGTTGCCGTGGCTGTGGTGTAGGCCAGTGGCTACACTTCCAATTCAACCCCTAGCCTGGGAACCTCCATAAGCTGTGAGTGCAGCCCTAAAAAGAAAAACAGTAAATATATGCTTTCTGCTGCTTTGACTGCAGAGATAGTTATAGTAGAGTTTGGGGGTGGGGGGGAATGTATATACACATACGAGGATCTGCCAAAGGTCAAGAAACTGGCAAACAAAGGGAGTCAACAAGAAAAATACCACTGGTAGCAATAATGAACTAATTGAGGTTTGCAAAAAGTGTGGCAGAATAGCAAACATTTTATTATAGATTGAGCCTTTATAATCTATAAATACATGCACAGCTGCCAGTGTGACTGACTTATCTCAATAATTTGTCTAATAATCATTACTTATTGCTTGATAGTGGTAATAACTAAAATAATTGACCTTCACTAAAAGCAGTCACATTAGGAGTTCCCTGGTGGCCTAGCAGGTTAAGGACCTGGCATTGTCACTGCTATGGCTCTGTTCACTGCCATGGTGCGGGTTTGCTCCCTGGCCTAGGAACTTCCACACACCACGGGCATGGCCAAAACAAAGAAACAGTCACATCAACAGTAATATGTAATTGTAACCTATGTCTTTTTCTATGACTTGCTTTTCATAATCCCTATAACTTCTTAAATCACAGCAGAGTTCCTATGGTGAATTTCATTGGCATGTATCATTTCTCTGTCCTCCTCTCTTAGTTTTTTCTTTCCTTCTCAGCTTTTAAGTCTCTTTTTTCCACTTTTCATATCTTCTTCCTTTCCCCCATCTCAAGCTGCTGGATAGATGAGGTGAATGAAATCAGAGAAAATGTCAGCAGATAGGCTTAGATGTGTAGAGAGACTATTCTTCCCTCTTCTTATAAATTTTGGGGTTTTTTTAAATAGCTGTATGCATGCCTAACATTAAAAATTGTTTTATAAAATTTTAAATATGGTTCTGTGGTATCAGATTATGTACTGTTTTTTATCTTCTGAATGTTAATTGTTAATCTCTCATTAATTTTCATAGCGGATGGGAAACGTTTGGTTTCAGTTGGAATAGATGATAGCCACACCATTGTGCTGTGGGACTGGAAAAAAGGAGAGAAACTTTCACTAGCAAGGTGAGAAAAAATTTTGATATCTCATTGGCAAAATGCTGAAATTACTTTGGACTTAAAATTTTTTACAGTTATAATATTTTTGAAATCAAGCAAACATGCAACTTTTTGTTGCTGCCATCCTTATTACCATCAAATAAATAGCATAATCAATGTAAAAATACAAATGATTTCAGGATTCATTTGTAGGTTTAGCCCTTGTGAACATACTTTTTTATGTGACTATAATATGATAATGGAAGGAGCTATTATTTAAATCTCTATTTATAGGTAGAATGAATGCTGCCATAATATAAGCTATTCTGTAGTTATTGAAAAGATGATAAAATATTCGTATTAGATATTTGAGTGAAGGAAGATACATAAATACATATATCACAAAGAAGCTATAGATTATTTTTATTTTATCCATTATAATTTTCATTTTCTAAATTTTCTACAGTGAGCACCGTTATTTTTATAGTAGTACAAATGTTAACAATTGCTTTTACCACTCAGCCATAAAAAAGAACAAAGTAATGCCATTTGCAGCAACACAGATGCAACTAGAGAGTCTCATACTAAGTGAAGTAAGTCAGAAAGTAAAGGACATATACCACATGGTATCACTTATATGTGGAATCTAAAATATGGCACAGATGATCCTATCTATGAAACAGAAACACATCACAGACATGGAGGGCAGACGTGGTTGCTGAGAGGGAGGAGGTGGGATGGACAGGGAGTTTGGGGTTAGTAGGTGCAAACTGTTACATTTAGAGTGGATAAGCAATGAGGTCTTTCTGTACAGCATGGGCAACTACATCCAGTCTCTTGGGGTAGAACACAATGGAAGATAGTATGAGAAAAAGAATGTATATGTATGACTGGGTCACTATGCTGTGTAGCAGAAATTAACATAACACTGCAAGTCAGCTATACTCTAATTTTAAAAAGTATTAAAAGTGTTTAAAAAAAAAACAGTTGCTTTAAAGGAGGAAATAGTCAACAGTGTCAGAGACTCATTTTTTTAACTTTCTCTTCATTAAAGTGAGACATAAAAGCACTTTTAAAATATAAATAAATGCTTTTTAACCAAATAAAAGATGGTTTAAGAGGAATTTGGGGCATTCCCATTGTTGCTCAGAGGTAATGAAACTGACTAGTATCCATGAGGACGTGGGTTCAATCCCTGAACTCACTCAGTGGGTTAAGGATCCAGTGTTGCTGTGAGCTATGGTCTAAGTTGCAGACGTGGCTCAGATCTGGCATTGCTGTGGCTGTGGTGTAGGCCAGCAGCTACATCTCCAACTCGATCCCTAGCCTGGCAACTTCCATATACCACAGGTACGGCCCTAAAAAATACAAAAAAAAAAAAAAAAAGAGGAATTTGGATGACTTGGAAAGGCTATATTAAGCAGTAACAGAGTATTATAAAACAAATGTTTTAACCCATTCATGCCACAAATGGCCCTCTCAATGTATAGTACTGAAGTAGGTGCTATCCAAAAGAGGGCTAATCTTCACTGTCCCAATATTTTAAGATGCTCTTGAGAAGAGTTAATAAATTAAAATAATGACAAAATAACGAATGTCAGTGTTTACAGAGCCCAAACCTGAGAGACAAGTGAGCCAAGCTTTTAGTAATGGGTATGGTAATCAAGATAGGGTATGGATGAGGCAACAGATTATTACAGAAGAGATTTGTCTTCAGAGTTAAAACATTTTGGTATTTATTTCAGAGGAAGTAAAGATAAGATTTTTGTTGTAAAGATGAACCCGTACGTGCCTGATAAATTAATTACAGCCGGAATTAAACACATGAAATTTTGGCGTAGAGCAGGTAAGGAAGTGCTTCTTTTTGCTCCTTTGAAACTTAAGAAACTATTACTTGTAAAAGTGATGTGGCTAAGTGCAATGTGGTCTCCTAGATTGGATCCTAGAGCAGAAAAGACATTAGTTGAAAAATAGGAGAAATCCGAGTGAAGTCTGGAGTTCAGTTAATAGTAATGCGTCAAATGTTTTTTTTTAGTTTTAACAGCTAGTCTATCGTATTGTAAAATGTTAATGTTATAGGGAACTGGGCGGGCAAGGAGTATATGAAAACACTGTTATCTTTGCATTTTTATGAAAATCTAAAGTTATCCAAAATGAAAGGTTTTTTTTTTTTCAAATAATTCACAGTTGTCTTGGTACCTTGCAAACAAATGTTAAGATTTATTTTTTCATCCTTTATTGGCTGTGTTGATGTGGTATTCCTATTTGCAAAAGGATTTAACTTATGAGATTAATCGAGTGATGTCCAGATTTCCTTCTCTTAAAGACATGTTTTTTAGTCTAAACTGAAAATAAAAAATTGTGTCAAAATTTTTATGTGCTATAAAATGATGCAGAAGTGGAATGATATATTATTTTAATCATTTAATAATATAGTTACTGTGGAAAAAGTTCCCATTTTAAAATTAAAAGTCTCTTGGAGTTACCGTCGTGGCGCAGTGGTTAATGAATCCAACTACGAACCACAAGGTTGCAGGTTTGATCTCTGGCCTTACTCAGTGGGTTAAGGATCCGGCATTGCCATGAGCTGTGGTGTAGGTTGCAGACACGGCTCAGATCCCGAGTTGCCATGGCTGTGGTGTAGGCTGGTGGCTACAGCTCCAATTAGACCCCCAGCCTGGGCATCTCCATATGCCGCAGGAGCGGCCCTAGAAAAGGCTAAAGACAAAATAAATAAATAAATGAATAAAATTAAATTAAAAGTCTCTTTTTGTATAGAATAGTATACTTATAAATTCCACCAATTTAACAAAGTCTCAGTACACTTAAACCTTTCAAATAAAATACATAGATATAGAGAGAAGTGAAACATAGTTAGAAGAGAATAAGCTTAGTGAGGATATTTCCCAAGTTGAATTAACTTTCAGATTTTAAACTACCCAGGACAGAGTCAATTTTCAGACTAAGATTTAATACTTTTTCACAAACTCAAGAGACCATAGTATGTAGACATTTACCAAGTAAAAAGAAGTATCTTCACATTGGTAATTTTTATTCCCATACATTTAAACAAAACTTTTGAATGTCTTAATCACTTAAAATTGCAGATATCCAGCAAGTAATCCTTATTACTATTGCTGCATTAAAAAAAACTATAAATTTGTTTGAAGTAAGACACTTTAAAAAAGTAAATAGCCTTGAAATGAAAAGATTGTCAATTGAATAACTTTTTTTCCTTAAGTTTGATTAGACACATAGGAAACCCGAAGTTAAACCATAAAAGGATAAATGTTAAGACTTTGGGCCACTTCAGTCTTCCTCACTTTGGGAGTTCTGATCATAGGGTTCACTAGTCAACTGGGAAATAAGTAACCATTTTATTAATCTAATAAATGCCATCTGTCTAGCCCTCTAAATGCATAGCTTTATGTAAAACTAAGTTAAAGATTACTTAGGACTGAGACTAAAAGGGAGGTTCTTCCTCCTAGCCCAGATCTAGGCTTTGAGAATTCCAAGTTACAAATAATTAGCCTCTCCTCTAAGGAATTTGAACTCTCTTCCGTGGCTGGTGGGTCAGGAGCCACTGAAAGTTTTTCAATACAACGATAATATGACCTTATACAATATGAACCAGTTATGTTGTGTGTATCAGAAAACTCAGTAATGATTATCTAAACTAGAGGTGGAAAACTCTGAAAAGGGTTAAACAGTAAAGTTTTAGACTTTCCAGACCCAAGGACAAAATGGAGACTATTATATAGATACTTACAGAACAAGAGAGAAAACTGCTGCACTGCTTTACTCACTTTGCACCCAGTTGCCTTTAACTGGTGACGTTCCCTCCAAGATCAGCTCTGCAGTGATTGGGACTGACAGGTTGGGCTGGAGAGACCATAGTCAGCTTCACTCTGCCCTAGTGACACATCGATCATACTGTGTTGTTTCCTCCTGAAAAGTGCTGCCTTATCAACTTGGGCAGATGGCCAGAGGCAGAACAGCTCCTAGACTGTGATTTCATTGCTGGGTGCCCAGCAGTGGCCATTAGCGAAGTCCTCAGGGTGTAGATGGTGACCAGCTCAGGCCCTGGGCAGCTGCTGGGTGGCAGCCAAAAGTCAAGGAGGCAGGCTGTGGGAGCAGAGAAGGAAACTGACGTCACCACCACAGCTCTGCTCCAGTGGGCACCATACAAAAACAGTGATGGCAGGATTTGGCCTGCAGCCTATAGTTTGCTGACCCTGCTTTGGATGGATATTCTGTGCTCTGGTGAAAGCCAATCCCTCCACTTGTGTGCTGGATCCCATCTCTCACCTGTTCGAGGATATCACTCCAACTTTGCTTCCTTTTCTCCCCTGTACCATCAGTTTTCCCTCTCTACCAACTCATTCCCTTAAGCATAAAATCGTGATCTTATTTCTTGATCTTAAATAAATAAAACCAAACAAAACCCCTCTTTCAGCTCTATCCTTCAGTTGCTAATCAATTTCTCTTCTTACCTATGCACTGAAACACCACACAGTTGTGTACACTTTGAATTTACAGTTTATCTTATTATTTTGAGAGGAGTCTAATTTTCCTCCCTCAGTGCTTGCAAGTTCATTAACAACTCTGGCTGCCATGTTAAGAAAAGACAGTATTGTGAATACATTTGGAACATGACTACTTTTCATTATCTTCCATCTACCCCAGGCCCGTGCCACCCTTATCATTTGCCCAGATGATTAAAATAACCTTCTAACTCTTTTCATCCCTGCCACTATTCAAATTACTCTCAACTCAGAAATCAGAATGAACTTGGTAATAAATGATGTGCCAAATCTTGTCTTCCACCACCCAGATGCTTTTCATCTCATGAAAAGATAAAAAACATTTACCTTCTTTGTTACTCCATTTTGGCCTCCCTAGTTGTTCTTTGAAGATTCTTGTTAGGTTCCTGCATTGGGGGCTTTGTGTTTGCTGATCCCTCTGTTTTAGTTCTTTTTCTTTTTTTCTCTTTATGACCACACCTGTGGCATATGGAAGTTCCTGGCCAGGGGTCAACTTGGAGCTGCACCTGCTGGCCTAAGCCACAGTCACGGCAACATTGGATCCAAGCCACATCTGCAACCTACACCACAGCTTGCAACAACACTGGATCCTTAACCCACTGAGCAAGGCCAGGGATGGAACCCACATGCTCATGGACACCACATTGGGTTCTTAACCCACTGAGCCACAATAGGAACTCCTGATCCCTCTGTCTTGAGCATTCTTTTTGTGTGGCTTGCTCTTCCTACCTCCTTTGGGTCTTCGTGTATAGATACCAGCTTCTCAGTGAGGCCTTTCTTAATCACCCTTCTTAAAATGAGCCCCTCTTATTTCTTACCTCCCTTGTGTGTTTACATTCTCTCCATAGCACCCATTATTGTCTAATATGCTGCACATTTTATCTATTTGTCATGTTTATTGACAGTCTTTTACCCAGAAGCTCCATAAAAGCAGGGAATTTTGTTGTCTTGTCTCTTGTTCAGAACTCTACTCCCTCTCCCTTGAATTGTGCATAGCGTATGTATTTCTTGGGGACATGGGCAAAAGATATCAATAGGTAATGAAGGACTAATAAAAATAGGAAATTATAATAAAGCTCATTGATAATTAGAGAAATGCAAATTAAAACCACAATACAATTCATTTGGTATTTCACACCTCCCAGTCTGATAATATCAAGTGTTCCTGAAAGGCGGGAACCCACAGGAAGTCCTTTTATTGTTAATGGGAGTATACATTGGGTATCATCTTTGGAGAACAATTTGGCAAGAGATGATACCTCTCATCCATATGCATTTCCTTTTGCACATACACTATTGCCATTCCTCTTGCACTTTTTTTTTCTTTTTTGTCTCTTTGCCTTTTCTAGGGCCGCTTCCCACGGCATATGGAGGTTCCCAGGCTAGGGGTCCAATCGGATCTGTAGCTGCCGGCCTACGCCAGAGCCACAACAACGTGGGATCCTAGTCATGTTTGCAACCTACACCACAGCTCACGGCAACGCTGGATCCTTAACACACTGAGCAAGGGCAGGGATTGAACCTGCAACATCTTGGTTCCTAGTCGGATTTGTTAACCACTGCGCCACGACAGGAACTCCTCCTCTTGCACTTTTATAGAAGAAGCCCTGGCAAGAATGTTTAGCAGCATCGTTTCAATAGCAACATCTTGGAAGCCACTTTATTAAGTCCCCACTGATAGGAAAAAATTATATTTATATAATGGAAAGCTACATCGTTTTGAAAATGAGTTTTCTAGAAGTACAAATCCATATGTATAAAACTCTACCACACGGAGTTCCCGTCGTGGTGCAGTGGAAATGAATCCAACTAGGAACCATGAGGTTGTGGGTTCAATCTCTGGCCTTGCTCAGTGTGTTAAGGATCTGGCATTGCTGTGAGCTGTGGTGTAGGTTGCAGACACGGCTGGGATCTGGCGTTGCCATGACTCTGGCGTAGGCTGGTGGCAACAGCTCCAATTAGACCCCTAGCCTGAGAACCTCCATATGCCACGGGTACAGCACTAAAATTTTTTATCTTTTTATTTATTTTAACCACTAATTGTTGGTTAAAAAACCAAGATGCACGAGAATACATACAGGATGGTATTTGTAAAAAATTTTAAACAGGAAAAATAATATGACATATTACCTAAGAATTCATAAATAAGTAGTAAAATATATGTAAAGGAATGTGTGAGAATAATATCACATTCAGAATAGTAGAGGGTGAAGAAGGGAGATGGGATGGCATACATTTTTGGTTGTTTTAGTAATTTTATGTAAGTTGATAATTGATATAGAAGAGTTTATTGTATTGCTTTTGTTACTTTTTGTATTAAATATGTCAATATAATTTTTTTAATTAGTCAAAAGACTGATTAAAACTGACTTAGCATATATTTTCGTTTATCCAAAAAGCTATGGCCGAAAAGCAGCCGTGGGTGTGGCCGCCTCAGCCAAGCAAAGTGCTGCCCAAGTCACTGACTGAGAGACCTGTATTTTTTTCCTTAACTCTTATCGTTATGTCTTTCTCTTTAAGCAAGAACAACAGTAGAAAAGAAATGTTATTGCTTTATACTTTGTACATTTTGAAAGTGGTACTTTCATAATATTTTTTATGAACCAGGGGGAGGATTGATTGGAAGAAAAGGCTACGTAGGCACACTGGGGAAAAATGACACAATGATGTGTGCAGTGTATGGATGGACTGAAGAGATGGCTTTTTCTGGAACATCCACAGGAGACGTGTGTATCTGGAGAGATGTCTTTCTTGTAAAAACAGTTAAAGCACATGATGGGCCAGTGTTCAGTATGCATGCATTGGAGAAAGTAAGTAACCTAATGATATTTTGTTAAACTTAAGCTGAACATGGAGTGCAGAACATTTCACAAGTAAAGGAACACTACCTTTCTACTTGGCTGAGCTACCCAATAAAACTCTGTGAGCTGGAGTCTTCCTGACTGTATTTTCTTCCTCTATGCAAACTCTTTAACACAGAGTGAAATAGGTCTGCTGTAAAAAAAAAAAAAAAAAATTAGCTTTATATTTATTAATCACTTAATATGTGTCAAAAATTGTTTGAGTACTTTATATATAATCCCTGTATCCTATGAGGTAGCTACTATTATTATCCTCTCCTTTTAAAGGATGGGATTATGAAGACTCTGGGAGAATATATGTTAACTTGCTGAAAGTAGTAGAGCTACTCTGTGATTCCAAACTGTGTTTTAAATCTTATCCTAAAAGTAGAATGTTTAGTGTCGATGTAAATTTTTTTTTGCAGATTCTTTGTTCATGTTTAAAAAACGTCATGGATTCTTATGCTAATTTGTGTTCTTTCAGACTGTAACTTCTGGCTATAAATGTTCTTTCCTCTAGCATTTTTCAGTATAAAATATTATTTTTTATAACATTTAGATCTTTATTAACTTAAACCTTTTGCTTTCATAGGGATTTGTAACTGGAGGAAAAGACGGGGTGGTAGCTCTTTGGGATGACTCTTTTGAAAGATGTCTAAAGACCTATGCTATAAAAAGAGCTGCTTTGGCCCCAGGATCAAAAGGTGACTTGAGATTTAATTTATTTTGTAGGAAAAAAAGATTAATTGCTCATTAACATGGGTGATCACTGAGATGGGACACTTGGAATGTATTTTTCCTTCTATACTAGATAGGCATCAGAGTTCTATAAGAGAAGCCATTTAACTGGATGCCAGAATTATTGCTGTCCCTTCAAAATCTCTTTTCAGTGATACACATAGTAAAATATAAACAAATGCAAGATTATTAATAATTAATTTCTAACATTTTTAATTCTTCAAAGAAAATTGCCTTGTTAAGTATCACATTTACCTCCAGTCAGGGATTTGTTTTCAAACTTGGCCTTTTGTTTCACCTGGTGTTTTTTGACTCTCCCTCTCTAGCCTTGCAGGCTCTTTCTTCTTCCTTTGTCTTTTCTCTCAGTGTATTACTGCACTCTGTCACACCATCTCTGACCTCCAGGCCTTTCTTTGTGCTTTCACTTTGGCCTAGAGTTTTCCCTTTCTCCTCCCTCCTGCTTCCTCCAGTTACTTGACTATATACTCGTTTTTCAGATCTCAGTCATTATTTCGTCTAGAGTGATTTTTTCCTCTCCCATACCTCCCCCCAAAAAGGTTAAATTCCCCTTTTGTTCCTTTTTAAATATGTTCTCACATTGGATCTGTTTTCTTCACTGTATGCTCTGTGAGGACAGGAGCTTGACTCTATCACATTTACCAGTATACCTCTGAAGCCTACCTGGAGCACAGTAAACATAATTAATCTTAATGAATTGAATTAAAATTTCTAACCAGAATATTGTACATGTTCTAAGAGGATCAGGAGATGGATAAGGGGCAAATGTAAAAGGAAAAGAAACAGTTGTCAGACGGTAGTAGGGGATGTGGGATTATATAGAACCATAGAAATGTAGTATGTAAGTGGTACTTTTGAGATTAACAGAGTGAGTGATCTGGGGAAATGTGGTGCATTTATTAGAGTACTTAAAGTATAGGAGGAAGCAACTTTGTAATATGATTTGCATTGTCAAAATAGCATCATTGGCAATATATACCGCTTTGTAGTCTAGTAACTTCATACCTAGAGAACATCTCCATTTAACGCTTAGGTCTTCTCTTGGAAGATAACCCATCTATACGTGCGATATCATTAGGACATGGTCATATTTTAGTTGGCACAAAGAATGGTGAAATACTCGAAGTGGATAAAAGTGGCCCAATAACGCTTCTGGTCCAGGTAATTTTAAATTTTTAATGTTCATTTTTTCTCCTTTGTATAAATTGATTCAATACATACGAGCCAAAAGTTGGCAGTGGTGAAAAATGTTAAATTAATTAGGGAAATATTTGTTAGTGTTAATATTTATAAGGAGTTTTAAATGTAATTATAACTGAGTAGATGCAGTAAGTAAATATGCATGCTATTGTGTGGAATATTTGCCAGTATTTTCAGTACTTTCTTACTGCAAAACATGGAACCAATAGAAAGAAAAGCCAGTTGTAACTAATCTAATACAGTCCATTTATTTCATATTTAATTTTATTTTTTTGAAGTATATTGTTGAACCCAAGGCATTTGTTTTTCTATGAAACTCTTCAGTTTAGTTCATTTTTTCTCAAGTTTATCACATAGAAAAGTTAAAAAAAGAATGTATACTAAAATTTTATTACTGAAAATATTTATCAGTGAAGATATGTTAAAAGTCCAGAAGTAAAAAGAATTGTGTAGTAGAAATATAAAATGTAACAGCAGGATTAGCTCTTCTTTAACATTTCCATCAGGAATGTTGTATCAATTTTTTAGGTTTGTGTTTCCTATGTTTATTATGTTTTCCATACTATAAAACATGGCAGGTGAGGTAGATCTATCCTAATGAAAAATTGTCCTCATCCATCTTTGTACAGGAATACTTTCTGGATTCACTTTTTACCCTGCAAAAGAATTATCTTCTTTCTTAATACAGACTGATTTCTTCTCCAACCCCCACTTCACTCTTATATACTAAAGATCACATATAGATGAGAACACTGCATATGCTTTAATGTTAATGTATTATCCTGATATAATGTAAATTTGTAAGCAAGTAACAAAACATTTTTTATTAAATTAACTGTCAAACTTTCGTGTCTTACTTTTTAATTTCAGCATCATGATAATCCTTTTAAGTAAAAAGGTGACAGAGTTGTGTTAATGTTTTTATGATCTCTGGGAAAATATTAACACAAATACATTTTTTTTATGGCCACACACATGGCATGTGGAAGTTCTGAGGCTGAGGATTGAATCCAAGCTGCATCTTGTGACCTACATCTCAGCTACGGCAGTGCTGGATCCTTTAACCCACTGTGCAGATCTGAACCAGAGCCACTGCAGTCAGATTCTTAACCCACTGTGCTACAGCAGGAACTCTAACACAAATACACTTTTACAGATGAATCCATAGATGGACCTATTCAAAAACACAGACAACTTCATAATTGTGAGAAAAGATTTTTATAAGTCATAAATGACATCCTATTACTTTTTGATATTTATTATAGAAGGTTTAAGATTTTCAAATATTTACTGTCTCCTAAATATCAGGAACAAGACAAGGATAGCAGATATCACCATTATTGTCCAAAATTGTATATAAGGTCTTAGCCAATCCAGTAAAACAAAACAAGACAAAGAAGGTATAAGTGTTGGAAACAAATGAGTAACACTAGATGGATGTCAGTATTGGCAGATATTATAACCCTATGCCTTGCATATTCAAGAGAATAAACTAAAAAATTGTTAGAACTAATTAAGGAGTCCTATAAAATGTACATATACAAAATCACCATATAGAAGTATTTCCGCATATTAGCAATGACCAGTTAGAAAATGACACAAAAATGATACTCACAAAGAAAACTGTATAGTAACCAGAAATAAATATGGCTAAAAATATGCAATACTCATATTAAGAAAATGATAACAGGAGTTCCCCTTGTGGCTCAGTGGTTAATGAATCCAACTAGGAAGCATGAGGTTGCGGGTTCGGTCCCTGGCCTTGCTTAGTGGGTTAAGGATCCAGCATTGCCATGAGCTGTGGTGTAGGTTGCAGATGCAGATTGGATCCTGAGTTGCTGTGGCTCTGGCGTAGGCTGGCGGCTGCAGTTCTGATTAGACCCCTAGCTTGGGAACCTCCATATGCCCCTGGGGTGCAGCCCTAGAAAAGGTAAAAAAACAAACAAAAAAAAAAGTATATGATAACATTTAATAAGGACATAAAAGATCTCAGTAAGTTAAAAATTTGGTATGATCATAATCCAAATCCTAATGAAATTTTTCACAAATTCTGGAAAGATTTTTTTTTTATTCATGTAGAAGAGAAACTGTATTCAAAAATAGTTAAGAAATTTTTGAGAAACTCTCCATGCTAGGAATAAAGATAATATAAAACTATAGTAATTAAAAGTGTGAGAAGTGAGAATGTATGAACACAACAGAAGTACATTCATATATATATACCCTGCAGAAAACCCCCATATACAACAGTGTAGCAGCAGTATTTATGCATCAGTCTGGAAACTCTAGTGCCTCTTAACAATATTAAATCTTCTGATCCATGAACATGGGATCTTTCTATTTATTTAGATCTTTAGCTTTTTCAGCAATGTTTTATAATTTTCATGTCAGTGAGTTGGGATGAGGAAGAAAAGGAGTAAGTCTTGGTTTAGATAGAAAAACTTTTACAGTTCTTAATGAAATTTAGCAGATTTTCTTGAGTAAATGTTTCTTCATTTGTTGTAGCTCCTTGAAACAATTTCCAGAGACTTAATTTTTTTTTAATGATTTCCACCAGTTTCACTGATGAGCAGGTCTGTAGCACTCCTTGCTCTATCATGCAGGAAGTCCCTTCTGTATGGCAATTATTAACATTTCAGGGCAACCAATTCCTGTTTTTCCACCCAGTAAATGCCATACAGTTTTGAAGCTAACTTCAATGGTAATTTGATTATATTGAAACTGTGATGAAAAGTTGTTACAAAGGTATTTTAAGGTGTTTTCAAAAAATAAAGAGAAAACTTATTAGGTTTATCTATTATTCATTAGCCTGTCATTATCATGTATTATTGAACGTTGTCTTTAACTACAAATATTTGTCTAACTACAGATACCTTTAGGTTAAATTGATCTTAACTATGTTTTCTTCATAGGGGCATATGGAAGGAGAAGTATGGGGTTTGGCAACACATCCTTATCTGCCCATCTGTGCTACTGTAAGTGATGATAAAACTTTAAGAATATGGGATCTCTCTCCTAGTCATTGTATGTTGGCTGTCCGGAAACTGAAAAAGGGTAAGTGGCTCTCAGATTTGAGTGTAAATTGTCACAATTTTCTAACCTTTACAAATGTAAGACAGTGATAGTAGGTATATAAAAAAAGAGTTCAGTTCCCTTTTGTGGCTCAGCAGGTTGAGGAACCAACATTGTCTCTGTGAGGTTGCTGGTTTGATCTCTGGCCTCGTTCAGTGGGTTAAGGATCTGGTATTGCCATAAGCGGTGGTGTAGGTCACAGATGTGGCTCAGATCTGGTGTGGCTGTGGTTGTGGCATAGGCTTCAGCTGTAGCTCCAATTTGACCCCTGGCCTGGGAACTTCCATGTGCTGCAGGTGCTGCTGTAAAAAAAAGAAAAAAAATAAGACTTTAAATATTTATTCTGTGTCCACTTGATGATCCTATGTAAAGAAAATTAATTATACTTAGTCTTTGCCTTATGAAACTTCCTATGATCATGCCTATCCTGAGCCAGTTTTCAGTATCATTTTGGGAAAAGAATATAGGAAGGAAGCAGAAGCTAAGTTTTCTACCGTCTTTGACTATGGATTATATGTAATTCAAAACTGGAAACTAAGAAGGCCTTACCTTAAAAGGGGAGGATATTTTAGTATGAAACAGAATGGAGCATATCTGTAGGAGGCAAATGAGGCTACCCCGTCAATACAGAACGACAAGTGCTTCTTCAGTTGTTGGAACAAGGCTGTTACTGTTAGACCAGATGAGGATATACAGATAGCTTCAAACTTCTTAGAAGAGTGGCAGGGAATGTTATAGCATGGGGATATTGTAGGAGTACTCTGAAATAGTTGGAAATTGAGACTGTAAGAAATGGGATAGAATGAGCTGATGAAGGAAAGAATTGCCTAGCAATAGAAAGGTCAAGTTTAAATTAGGTAACATGTTGCAATTCAGTCAGTTGATTTATTTTTACTTCCTACTATTGACTTAAAAGTTGAGTCTATTCTTATCTTCTAGGATTATTGTTAAATATTTAATATAGATACTTAACCAAAAACCTGAAGTTAATCAGAATCCCTAGAACACTTGAACTCCAGTCACGGTCTTTCTCTTTTTTTTTTTTTTAAAGTTATTGATGTCCAGCATTTTCATTCTCTGGTGTGTGTGTGTGTGTGTGTGTATGTATGTATGTGTGTATGTTGTTTTCCTTTGGGTTCTTTTTTTTTCTTGGAAACTAGAGAGAATTATCTGTGATTTTGTACTTGAACTGTCTTTCTTTCTTTCCTTTTTTTTTTTGGTCTTTTTTTTTTTTTTTTTTGCTATTTCTTGGGCCGCGGGGGAGGTTCCCAGGCTAGGGGCTGAATCGGAGCTGTAGCACCGGCCTACGCCAGAGCCACAGCAACGCGGGATCCGAGCCGCATCTGCAACCTACACCACAGCTCACGGCAACGCCGGATCGTTAACCCACTGAGCAAGGGCAGGGACCGAACCCGCAACCTCATGGTTCCTAGTCGGATTCGTTAACCACTGTGCCACGACGGGAACTCCCTTTTTTTGGTCTTTTGAGGGCTGCACTTGCAGCATGTAGAAGTTCCCAGGCTACAAGTCAAATCAGAGCTGCAACTGCCAGGCTACACCACAGCCATACCAAGGCAGAATCCAAGCCACATCTGTGACCTACACCACAGCCCACAGCAACACCAGATCCTTAACCCCACTGAGCGAGGCCAGGGATGGAACCCGCATCTTCATGGATACTAGTTAGATTTGTTACCACTGAGCCTCTACCACAGCCACAGCTGAGCCCTGTGCTTGTGAACTTTCCATGTAAACGGTTATAATAAGATTCCAAAATCACAGTCACACCTCTTTGTGTACAGAAAACCACTGTGCCAAAAGTTCTTTCCTTCACAAGTCAATTAAGTCCTGACCAGTCGAATTTGGAATACACTTGCTTTTAATAACCTCATCAGATTTTTTTCTTTTCTAAATTAAAGTATAATTGACACAGAACTTTATGTTAGTTTCAGGTGTACAACATATTGATCTAGTCACCATAATAACATTACAACACAATAAAAATTTCTTTTATTATGATGAGAACTTTTACGATTTGCTTTCTCAGCAACTTCCAGATATACAATTTTATTAATTTAGTCACTATGATGTACATCTCTATGACTTACTTATTTTATGGCTGAAAGTTTGTACCTTTTGATTCCCTTCATCCATTTGCCCGTCCTCCACCCCTGCCACTCCCAGCTACCAATCTGTTCTCTGTATCTTTGAGCTTTTTTTTTTAGATTTCATAATAAAAATAAGTCTCTCTGACTTATTTCACTAAGGACAGTGCCCTCAACCTCCATCCATGCTGTTGCCAGTGGCAAGAGTTCATTCTTTTGATGACTGAATAATATTCCAGTATGTATAGTTATGTATACATATATAGATACATAGAAATGTATCTATACCACATTTTCTTTATCCATTCATCCATTCGTGGATACTTAGGTTACTTCCATATCTTGACTATTGTGAATAATACTGCAGTGAACATGGGGATTCATAAATCTTTTGAGTTAGTGTTTTTGTTTTCTTCAGACAAATAGCCACAAATGTAATTACTGGATCCTATGGTAGTTATATTTTTAATTTTTTGAGGTTCTCTCTTTTTTTTAAACTGCCCTTCAATTGGACATTATTATTATTTTATGCATCAGTATTAGGTTTATCTATGCTTACGCATTTCTTTGTTCACCTTTTCTTCTTGTATCCCAAACTTTTTCTTTTCTCATTTTCTTCTAAAATACAGTTTTAGGGTTCATAATAAAGATTTGTCATAAATTCTCTCATCTTCCTTTGGATGAACAAGTGGTATATAAGACTAGGGCAGTGAGATGGCCTGTTCTAGAAGCAGAAATATTTAATCACTTATTGAAATTCTTAAAAGCAAATTTATTTTTATTGTTTCATTATTTTTAAAATTTTTGATAGGCAATATTACCACTCAGGGTGAATTATTACCACTGCTCCCCCCTTGTTATACTACTAGTCTGAACATATTTTGATTTTTTTTACTGTCATTCTTGAATGATAATTTAATTGCTCCTAGAGATCTTGAGTAAGAGTTATTATTCCTCTGGTTTCCGTTGTTCTCTTTTACATTGTTCTGCAGTTCTGAAATTTAATAACATTGTGTGTGTACATGGTTTATTATTTATTTATTCTATTTAGGATTTGTTGTGCTTCCTGAATCTTTGGGTTTATGTCTTATATCAGACCTGAAAAATCATCAGCTGATATTACTGGCTCCTTCTAGGAGTAGATCTTTGTATTAGGCTGAAGAGAAAAGTCATATTTTGTATTTTTGTTTTTAAATATTCTTCTCTTGGAGTTCTCATCATGGCTCAGTGGTTAACAAATCCAACTAGGAACTATGAGGTTGCGGGTTTGATCCCTGGCCTTGCTCAGTGGGTTTAAGGATTCGGCGTTGCCATGAGCTGTGTTGTAGGTCACAGACATGGCTCGGATCCCGAGTTGCCATGGCTCTGGCGTAGGCTGGCAGCTACAGCTCCTATTGGACCCCTAGCCTGGGAACCTCCATATGCCGTGAGTACAGCCCTAGAAATGACAGAAACAAAAAACAAAAAAAACTCTAGTAAATATTCTTCTCTAATCACTTTTATTTTTATATCATCATTGCTGATTCAAGGAGAAAGCGAGTGGATCTTCATAACCCTGAAGGGGCATATGTAGTTTTTATATTGGTTGACTTAATTATAACAAAATTACCGAAGCCATAATGGTTTAAATATTATAAAACGCAGTTATCTCTTATAAAAATTCAGTAAGCAAGTATTCTTTTATTCAAAAAATGAATATGTTAATATTATGGTCCTAAGGCTTAGTATTTCATAAATAAGTCATTATAGTTAAAATAAACTATCCTGTGAGAATTTTGCAATAAATAATTGCAAAATTATTTATTGCAAAATTGCAATAAATAATTGCAATAAATAATGCAATTTTTGGTAACTAGTTATAGAATAACCAGAAGTATAAATATGCAACATGAATTAATGTCTGTATTCTTAATGTCTGTAAATATTTTTAAAATATTTGCAAGCCTTTGCACTTACATATGTATGTATATATACATGAAAATTCATGTTAAAAACTTGCATCTGTGGCTTTAGCTTTTAATTATAATCAAACTTGAATTTTTTTCTTCCACCTCCCCACTTCTGCCACCACTTGTCTCTTGCAGCCACTGCTCTCTTCACTCTATCTTTTCATGTACCCGTTGGCCATCTGTATGACTTCTTTGAAAAAATGTCAATTCAGGTCTTCTTGCTCATTTTTAAATCAGAGTGTTTGTTTGCTGTTGAGTTCTCTGCATTCTTTATTCATTTTGGATATTAGCCCATTATCAGATATATGATTTGCAATTATTTGTCCCATTCAGTAGGTTACCTTTTCATTTTGTTGATGGTTTTCTTTCTTGTGCAGAAGCTTTGTAATTTGATATAGTCCCTTTTTTTTTTATGTTGTGTTTGCTTTTGGTGTCAAAGCCAAAAAATCATCACCGAAATGTATATCAAGGAGCTTATCATCCATGTTTTCTTCTAGGAGTTGCTATGCCATAGTTCTGTATTCAGGTCTTTAATCCAAATTGAGTTAGTTTTTTGTGTATGGTGTAAGGTATTTTTCCAGTTTCATTCTTTTGCATGCAGCTATTATATTTTCGCAACACAATTAATTGAAGAGACTGTCCTTTTCCCATTGCATATTCTTGACTTCTTTTGTAAATTAATTGACCATATATGCTTGGGTTTATTTCTAGGTTCTCTGTTCTGTTCCATTGATCTGTGTCTCTTTTTATGCCAGTACCATGCTCTTTTAAGTACTATAGCTTTGTTATATAGTTTGAAATCAGGGAATGTGATGCCTCCAGTTTTCTTCTTTCTCAAGATTGCGTTGGCCCCTTGGGGTCTTTTGTGGTGCCATATATATTTTAGGATTATTTGTTCCTTTTTCTTTTTTTTGGCCACACCTGTGGCATATGGAAGTTCCAGACCACTGCAGTGACAATGCCACTTAACCCACTGCACTTCAAGAGAACTCCTTCATTCTTTGTTCTTTTTCTGTGAAAAATGTCAGAATTTTGATAGAGATTACATTGACTCTCTAGATTGCTTTGTGTAGTGTGGACATTTTACTAATCCATGAGCATGGATTGTCATGTGTCTGTTGATAGATGTTCTAAATTTCCATGGGAATTGTGCGTTCAGTTCTGTGCCTTATTAGACCCTTAGCCTCTTTCTCGTCCAATATACTGTGTTTCAAAGTAAGAAATCATTATTGTATATCATTTTTTGTACTGTGCTTGTCAAACCAAACTGTCAATCAGTTATTGCATCTTTCATGACACAGTTACCTCACAATCAGTCATACGGTAAAAATGTTTGTGGCAAAAATACTTGCAATAATGTGTCTGCAGCAAAGGAGCTTACAGCAAAAATACCTGACACTATTAGATTTAATAGTGAGAAGAGCCACTCCTACCTCCATCTTTTGATTTCTAGACCCATGTATTCTGGCTATGAAGTAGCAACATATAATGGTCTGTAAGTCATAGCATATATCACATCCTATAAGATCAGATTCTGGTCTTTCAGGGTGTTGTTTCCCAAAAGATGCCATAAATTAGTTTTTAGTAAACCATTCCACCTTTCTCCTAGTAGCTTTCTGTGAGTGATGAGGTTATGTGAATAAAACCAGTTAATTACATGAGTATGAGCTGAATGCTGCACATCCTTCACTGTAAAATGAGTTCCTTGATCAGAAGTATGGAATTTGATGACAGTGGATAAGGCATCCTGTGTGTCTACCGGTGGTGATGCTAGCAGAAGCACTATGAATAGGGAAGGCAAATCCAGAATTCATGTTTATTCCAGTGAGGATGACTCTTTGTCCCCTCCATAATGGATGTGTAACCAGCATGCCACCAGGTGTCTGGCTGGTTTCCCTGGGGAATGGTGCCATACCAGAGGTTCAGTTGGTTGGTCTTACTGTTAGCTGATTGGACACTCAGCAGTACTGGTAGCAAGCTCAGCCTTGGTAAAGAGAAAGCCATGTTTTTGAACCCAAGCATAGATTTTGCCCTTGCCATCTTGGGCTCGCTAAGCAAGTGTTAGCTGGCTAGGAAATGAGGCTGCCTGATGTCCACAGAGGATATTATTTTGTCTGATTATTGTGACCCTCCTCTGCAGTGGATACCTTTGTTAGGCATTTCCTAGGACACAAAAATCTCCACATCCTACACCCTTTCTGAGAATTTTACACACACATCAATTTTCCAGATGTCCTTGTCTCTTGTCTTCCAATCCTATTTCTTCCAGTCCCTAAATGTTCATCCAAATAGTTAACAATTGCTAATCAATCAGTGTAAATCTGTCTATCTAGTCATCTCTCACTATGAAAATGGTAAACCAGATGTACTGCTTGAAGTGCTGCCCTCTGAGAAGTTTTACTTTTACTACTGTCCTTTAGGGTCACCCCTGACTTTGGCTGTAATGCTTTCAGGTGGGTACCAGCATTCTGTGTAGAAACATCTGTAAATCTGGCTCAAATTTTTTTTTCTTCCTCAGCTGATCATAATGAACATCCGTGAGGCTATAGGTATAGATTGAGAAAGAGAAGAGGCATGGCAGTAGGAATTATTGCTGATGGATTCTGAGCCAGCTATTCATACAAATTACTTGTAACTTCCAGATCTCTCCAAGCTGGTCTTTTCTGAAATGTCCAGTTGATGATAGATTGCTATTGTGTACCCCCAGCTAGTGGCTAAGTTTGTCATGTAACTTTCGGTTCATAATAGGAAGCTCAGGACACACGGTCATCCGAGATCCCATAGTTAGGCATTTACTCTCTAATAGGACCTAGTAGCAATCTAGAAGCTACTTGTCAAAGGGGAAATAGTTATCTGTAAGGGAGGGCATGGATTTCTCCCAAATCTGAGAGATCTGCCATAGCTCCTTTTGTAGCTTTCCAGAGGCTCTGTCCAGCATCCCTGTTTACCACAGACACGGTGTCATTGAATCTGCTCGATCGTAAGGCCCAGAGTGGAAGATCAGCTTGCCTTCTCTTGTTCTGGTCCCCACTGGAAGCTTGTAAGTGACTTAATAGGTAGAAGCAGCTCATTCAAATGTTGTTATATGTTGCTTTCCAAAAGGCCTACCAAGCATTTTGCTTCTTTAGTTTGTGATAGGTGATGGGAGGTGGAGCAGTTTGTCTTTCACATTGGAGGGAGTGTCTTGACATACTCCAGATCATTGGATCCCCATAAACTTCACTGAGGTGGCAGGGTCCCTGGATTTTTGTAGAAATTATCCACCACTTTCTTGATTCACTTATGTCTTACTAAGGCATCTAAAGTACTTGTTGCTTCCTGCTCCCCAGATCCATTCAGCATAATGTCATCAAAGTAGTGGACCATTGAGCTGTTTTGTGGAATGTCAAGATGATCAGGATCTCTGTGGACTGTATTGTGGCAAAGAACAGGAAAGTTGAAATAGTCCTGAGTCAAGGATGTGAAGGTGTTCACACATACAAGCCAGGTAAAAGCAAACTGCTTCTGGTGGTCTTTACAAATTGATATGGAGATAAAAGCATTGACCAGGGCAGTAGCTGCATGTGGAATGCTAGGGACTTGGTTAATTTGTTCTAGTAAAGATCTAGACGAGTACACCTGGAAGAGTAGCTTCGGTCAGAATCACCGTCTGATTAAAATTATTATCCATGTCTATTAGCTAAAATCTGTCTTATTTCAGCACAGACCAAACAAGCAATTTTGAATAACGATGTGATAGGTATTCTCACTCCTGTGTATTTCACATCTTTGAAAATGTCACTGATTTTTGCAATTCTCAGGCTTGCAGTTTTGTTTCTGGTTTACTTTCTTGGTAGAAAGAGAAATGTCCTAGGGTTTTTATTTAGTTCTTTCTGCTGTGATGACCCTTACTCCATGGCTAACAGAGCCAGCATAGAGCATCATACAATTTGCCAAGTATATTTATTCCAATTCAGGAGTTCAGTGGGTTCCACAGACCACTTGGGTCCACTGTGATTCAAAATTGTACTGTGATTCCATCTATAACATGATCACTGTAAAGCCCTACTTTTACTGCTGCGTTTTGTTTTCTCAAGAACTCGTGTAAATTCAGAGCCCATGTCTCCTCATTCTTGAAAGTTGGCTCTTTCCTTGTCTTCAGTTCACAGTCATCCTCCTAAGTGGCCACAGATCCTTGGAGGAAGCTTTACTTTATGTACTTGTAACAGTGCTCAGGGTTCTTCCTCAATGGGACCTGGCCTTCCCTTCAAGCAGGGGGCTCTGAGTAGATGAATTGGCCTAGATCTAAAAAGTGGTTGAGAATCTGTCACTCTGCATTGTCATGATTGAAGTCCAAGTCAGCCACCAGGTCTGTAGTTTTTTCTATTAAATAGACCAAACACTAATCTAGTAACTTATTTATTTAATCTCTGGAGACACCAAAGATAAAATGATAATTAGCCACCAACAGAAATCTCCACAAGCCCAAGTATTCTGATTATTAGTACATTGCTGCTGCCCTTTTTGATAAAAGAATCCACTTTGTTTTGTTGGTTAAGTGCTGCTGCTTGGCATCTGCTTCTCAAAATCAAGGAGTTCATATTAATAGCAAAATCTCCCGTTCCTGACCTACAAAGGAGGACAGTCACAGAGCTTTTCAGTGATGCAGATGCTTCCCTTAATTAATGTATTTCTCAGTGTTTTTATGAAGGGACTATTTTCTAGACTTTTCTAGGGGATGTAATTGATGGGAAGGTATGTGGTTTGCATGTGAAAATTCTACTCCAACATTTTTACCTCCTTAAGCTTTTAGATTTCTTCCTCTATATCAGAAGTCAGCCCATGGATCAACTCCACCCCACCTCCTGATTTTGTAAGTGAAGTTTTATCAGAACACAGCCATGCCCATATTTTTATCTGTTGTCTTTTGCACTGCAATCACAGAGTTGAGTAACTGTGACAGAGACCATATGCTCTGCAAAGCCGAAAATATTTATTCTCTAGTCCTTTAAGAATTTTCCAGGAGTTCCCGTCGTGGCATCACGGAAACAACTCAGACTAGGAACCAAGAGGTTTCGAATTCAATCCCTGGCCTCACTCAATAGGTTAAGGATCTGGTGTTGCTGTCAGCTGTGGTGTAGGTCGCAGACGTGGCTCGGATCTTGCATTGCTGTGGCTGTGGTGTAGGCCAGCAGCTATAGCTCCGATTGGACCCCTAGCCTGGAACATCCATATGCCATGGGTGCGGCCCTAAAACGCAAAAAAAAAAAAAGAATTTTCCAGCCTCTGCCTCAGAGTGTACTGAGATTTGATCTAAGTTAGGGGCCTAGTGACATCAAAGGAATGATTGTGATGGTTCTTCAGAGGGTTAAGCATCCCCTGTGAGGCATCTCTTTCAGAAGGTGAGTCTTCTTAGACACAGGAGAGCAAGCTATTTGCACTGGCCAGTAAGATGCCAAATAACTTAGAAGTTGAAGATTCTCCACTTTGTCTAAGTCCAACCAGATGTTCCTATTCCAAAGTTGAGTTGTCTTCTTTCCCAGTCAGTGCCCTAACTTTCATATAAGAAACTTGGTGAGTCTAGGAGTTCCCGTCGTGGCGCAGTGGTTAATGAATCCGACTAGGAACCATGAGGTTGCGGGTTCGGTCCCTGCCCTTGCTCAGTGGGTTAACGATCCGGTGTTGCCGTGAGCTGTGGTGTAGGTTGCAGACGTGGCTCGGATCCCGTGTTGCTGTGGCTCTGGCGTAGGCCAGTGGCTACAGCTCCGATTCAACCCCTAGCCTGGGAACCTCCATATGCTGTGAGAGCGGCCCAAGAAATAGCAACAACAACAACAACAAAAAGACAAAAGCAAAAAAAAGAAAAGAAAAGAAAAGAAACTTGGTGAGTCTGTGAATTCAGTTGATATTGTAAATTTTCAGCAATATCAGAGATTCTTTCATGGAAGCTCTCTCTACTCAGACCATGACTTGTGCTGAGCATTTAAAGGATCTGTGCTTATTACTTCTTTCTGTAAATGTTTCACGCACTCAGTGGAATCTTGCACAACACAGTCCTTGTAGTATCATTACTTTTGTAACGGTCAAGGGCAGCAGCCTCTTGGACTCCTAGGGCACTTACTTCAGTGGGTAATTAATTGTTAGGACAATGCATACCTTGGTTTGCTAGCATCCCATTTCCCATTGGCAAGGGCTCAAAGGCGTGACTAAACCAGTTCCAAAAATCCCATCTTTAATGGTCTGTCTCCTGTGACCACTTTAGTACCAATTCTATATCAATCAGAGACAGAAACCACTCCGGTGATTTGAACAGGGAAAGTTTAATATGGAGCATTCACAAATGAAAGGTGGTTTAACTATGAAAAGATGTAAGAGAGAGGTACTAAGGGATAGAGAAGTAGCAACTGCAAAAAGCAGCTACCACCCATAGGGCTAGTGAACAATGATCAAGGAAGATGAACTTACATGGACCCTTCCCTTCTTCCCCCAGGCTGAGATTCAGATCTCTTTGAAGAGGTAGGAACACACAACTTGCCAGTGGAAAAGAAACTGGACAGGCCTGATCTAGAAGATCTTCTGTTACTGTGGGAGAGAAATTCCCCACCCAGGCCCCCAACCCCTGTCCTCTTATTGATCTACTACTGGTTCTAACACTCTGGAAGAAAAGTCCCTTGCTTCCTCTTGGCCTTGCAGGGATCCTCCAGCACCCTCTACTGGCCAAACCCAAGTCAGCTGGCAAAAAATGAATGTCTCTAGAATCCAACTCTAGTAATTATTTAGCAGGAAAAGGAATGATGGATTTGGAGCTGAGAGGCAATAAATTAATAACAAGCTCTTACCCAGTTTCATGGCTGTAATTACTATCCGTGTGCTACTACCTCCCATATGTGTATCTCTAAGCTCTTATTCTCCTTTGATCTCCAGACTGGTTCCTTGATGTCTTCATTTGAATATCTCATAGGCATTCTTTTTTTCTTTCTGTCTTTTTTTTTAGGGCCACACCCACAGCATATGGAAGATCCCAGGCTAGGGCTTGAATCGGAGCTACAGCTGCTGGCTATACCACAGCCACAGCAATGCCAGATCTGATCCGCTTCTGTGACCTACACCACAGCTCATGGCAACACCAGATCCTTAACCCACTGAGAGAGGCCAGGGATCAAACCCGCATCCTCATGGATCCTAGTTAGGTTCACAATGGGAACTCCCTCTCATAGGCATTCTTAACAGGTACAGAAATAAACACTTGTACCTCCCTTGGTTTTTCCCATCTCAGTAAATGAGATTGTCATTCAAACAAAAACATAGCTTAGGCTTTTCTCTTTCTCCTGTTTTACTCCCAGTTGGTCAAAGTCATGCCAGCTCTTTCTTCAGAATGTATACAAATCCTACCATTTTTTATCACCTCCAGGTCACCATCATTTCTTGTCTTTTAAATATCAGAGATCACATCTGAGATTTCTTGATAATTAAATAACTGGTTATTCTGAATTCATTCTATAACTTTTCATTCTACAACAACTGTACCCTAACCCTCCCTCTCTAAATTTTATGCAAGACAGCAAAAGCCTTAGGGCTTTGACTATGCCTGCTGTATCCCTTGCTGTCAGGGTATGCCCATTTTTTTGTCTTTGCCAATGCAGCATTAACCCTTGTTTTTTATTTTATTTTATTTTATTTTATTTTATTTTATTTTATTTTATTTTATTTTATTTTATTTTTTTATCTTTTTAGGGCCACACCCACAACATATGGAGTTTCCCAGGCTAGGGGTCAAAACAGAGCTGTAGCCTCTGGCCTACGCCACAGCCACAGCCTCAGCCACAGCCACACAAGATCCAAGCTAGGTCTGCAACCTACACCACAGCTCACAGCAACACCGGATCCTTAACCACTGAGAGAGGCCAGGGATCGAACCCACAACCTCATGGTTCCTAGTCGGATTCGTTTCTGCTGCACCACAGCAGGAACTCCAACCCTTGTTTTTTAATAATATTAGCAATTTAATAATATTAATGTCTTTATTTTTCAGGTATCATTTTGAAATGTGCATAGATATTCCTAGCTTAAACTAATAATTGCTGTCTGATTTTTTTATTTGAAAGCATTTTGGTAAAGATGGCCTAATTTCTTAAATTTCTGATTTGTTGAATAGAAACTACGAAGTTAGCAAACTCCCCCAACAACAGCAAATATTTTCACATACATCATTGACTTCTTATGTTACTTAAAATCTCTCATTTGTTTTATCAGTTTAATTCTTTTAAGGCAAATATCAGTACTCACTTATGTTATATTCTGAAAAGGAAATGGTTTGTATTGGTTATTGCTTAGAATTCTATACCACTGATTTCACTAGAAAACGTCATTATCTGCATCTTTATTCCATTCTGATATTGATTAAAGGCCATAATAAATATAGGAATCCTCTTTGAAAAGGTTCCTTAAGTGTATACTTTTTTAAAAAAATAAAGGAAAATTACTGACCTCTGCTCTCTTTCTCTTTTAGGTGGGAGATGTTGCTGCTTTTCTCCTGATGGTAAAGCTTTAGCTGTAGGTCTCAATGATGGAAGTTTCTTAATGGCAAATGCAGATACTCTAGAGGATCTTGTATCTTTTCACCACAGAAAAGATATTATTTCAGATATTCGATTTTCACCAGGTAAGATTTCATTGAATCTTTGATTATTAACTTGAGTCTGGCAATGAATAACTAAATATATCAATGTGTAAATTTTTTTCAGTTATTTTATCTCAGAATTTTAGTTTTTTGACCAGAAGAAGCAGTGTAGTGAGAGGTAAAATTCCTATGTTAGATCACTGGCAAAATATCTGGCTTAGTTCCAATTTTGTCACTGAATTTTCAGTGTGACTTAGGCTAAGGCATTTCTTTGAGCTTTATTTTCCTCATTTGTAACCTAAGAGGGTTTGGACGACTGTTTTCAGTATTATATTCCTTTTTTTTTTGCCTTTTCTAGGGCTGCTCCTGTGGCATATGGAGGTTCCCAGGCTAGGGGTCTAATCAGAGCTGTAGCCGCTGGCCTATGCCAGAGCCACAGCAACACCACATCCGAGCAGTGTCTGCGACCTACACCACAGCTAATGGCAACACTGGGTCCTTAACCCACTGAGCAAGGCCAGGGATTGAACCTGCAACCTCATGGTTCCTAGTCAGATTCGTCAACTACTGCTCCATGACAGGAACTCCGGGTATTATATTCTTAATGCTTTTGAAATTACATTAATTTTGCTTCATCAATTTGTATGTATTCATTACCAATGACAAAATCTGTTATAGGATTACTAATGTTGAGGCAAAATGTACCTATTTTGATTTACTTCCATTTTTTCTGAATTTAGTGGGTTTTTTTTTTTTTTGGTTAAATGCAAAGAATATCAAAATTACTTTGTATAGGAGTTCCTGTCGTGGCGCAGTGGTTAAAGAATCCGACTAGGAACCATGAGCTTGCGGGTTCGGTCCCTGCCCTTGCTCAGTGGGTTAACGATCCGGCGTTGCCGTGAGCTGTGGTGTAGGTTGCAGACGTGGCTCGGATCCCGCGTTGCTGTGGCTCTGACCTAGGCCGGTGGCTACAGCTCCGATTCAACCCCTAGCCTGGGAACCTCCATTTGCCGTGGGAGCGGCCCAAGAAATAGCAACAACAACAACAACAACAACAACAACAACAACAACAAAGACAAAAGACAAAAGACAAAAAAAAATTACTTTGTATATAATTTTCAATATTTGCTTTCCACCAAACTACTTCACTATACTAAAAAGTTTATTTCGTGTGTTAATTATAATATACTTGAAAAATGTTACCGTTTATCATTTGGCATGTATTGTTACAACTTACGAAATGCCTAAGAGTTCCTCAAAAGAAACATTAAGAAAATTAACTCTAGCTGTGGAGTGTAAAAAATATTTCTAAAGGCAGAAAATTTAAGCAAATATGTTTCTCTTACAGGTTCTGGGAAATATCTTGCCGTAGCATCCCATGATAGTTTTATAGATATATACAACGTACTGAGTAGTAAACGAGTAGGAGTATGCAAAGGAGCTACCAGTTACATAACCCATATTGACTGGGATATTAGAGGTAAGAATTTAAATAACTTACCGTTGGACGAAAGTTTGACTTAGTATAGCTGTTTTTTAGAGAAACAAGTTATTCAACAGATGAATTCAGAAGCATTGTGAAAAACAAATGTTATTCTCAAAATTATTTTCCACTACTTTATTTCACATCTGAAAATGAATGCTGTTGAGTTTAGACTTTTCAGTACTTCTAGTATAATTCAAATTGTAGTACAGTAAGTGATGAATTCTATAATTTTCAAATATTAATTTAAATATTATACAGTTTTTTTTAGTCATTTGTCTTGGTTTTTGTCAGATAAGCTTGATATAAATAGTAACTGAAATTTTGGAAAATAATTATGTTAATAAATATCTTAATGTCATTTTTGCAGCATTCAGTAAAATGTATTCCCTGAAGTTGTAGTTGTATAACAGATTTAATGATTATCTTTGTTTTTTATTAAAATGTGTGGCATATAACAGATTTAATGATTATCTTTGTTTTTTATTAAAGTGTATGGCATATTAATTTGGATAAATGCTAAATATTTTAAATGCTCCATTTTTAGAGATTTTTGTTTCATCTAGTATTATACCACAGCCACAGGAGAGGGCCACATCATAGGCACTCTGGCAGTCACTTAGGAAGTTGGTGGTTCTGCCAGCAGGAAGAAAGCAGAGAAAATAACTCAAGCACTATTCTCTCCTGCCCTCTGATTTCCCACTCATACTTCCAACTGCTGGCTGAATCCAACCAGAAGCCAGTGTGCACAGCGTCTGTGTCTTGGGGCACAGAGCTAGATAAAGGATAGAGAGTGGATATGGAGGGAAAAATGGGATACAGCCAGCATAGGAGGGAAAATTTTGAAATCTCATATATCTGAAACTATCTACTCTATTCTGCCTCTAGAGCAATGGTTTGGCTGGTATAGAATTCTGGGTTGGCAAGTCTCCTTCCTTGGGATTTTGGATGCAATTTCCATTGTCCCTAGGCTTTCAGAGTTGCTATTGAAAACTCTGTGCCATCTGATTCTCCATCCTTTTTATGTGACTTGTTTTTCCTTTCTAGAAACTTAGGATCTTGTCTCCCTCCACTGCCCTCCAGGGTGAGGGGCAACTTTCTGTTAATATACAACAAAGTCCCTAGAGTAGGCTAGGACAGGTATACTTCTTGTTCAGTCCCTCCTAGGTCCTGAAAATGCAAGAAACATGAATATGGGTGTCCATTCTTCTGCGTCATTATATAGTGGTAATGTAACTGCTCATGCGTGATGTCTGGTCACCATTATGCACCTGTGAGCAATGTAGCTTGATCGTAATGATGGTACATTAGGCTGGGATTCAGATATTGCTAGTACAGACAGCTCTGCCTCTTCTCCCAGTTTTGACTGGTTGATAGTCATTGGAGGTCATATTGTGAAACTAGTGTAGAGAAGAGAAGAGGGGGATTTTCAGAGGTAGGAGGCTCCAGTTGTTTTGAGAAAAATGGTCGGTTGATATGGCATTGAAATCTGTTCTCCTCAGACTCCTTTGGTCCTTGACAGTGGGCTGAGCCCCTAGGTTAGAGGGAGAGGTTCAAAAGCCAGCTAATCACAACCCTTGTAAATCAACTATACGTCAATAAAACTTAATAAAATAAAATAAATCTAGTATTGTAAATTAAAGTTTTCCAAATACAGATAAAAAAATAATTTTTTTTTTTTTTTTTGCTTTTTAGGCCCATAACTGTGGCAAATGGAAGTTCCCAGGCTTGGGGTTGAATTGGACCTGTGGCTGCCTATGCCACAGCCACAGCAATGTGGGACCTGAGCAAGCCATGACTGCAACCTACACCACAGCTCATGGCAACACAGGATCCTTAACTCATTGAGCAAGGCAGGGATGGAACCCACATCCTCATGGATACTAGTCAGGTTTGTAACCCACTGAGCTACAATGGGAATTCCCCAAAATACTTACTTTAAAAAAGTGTTTCACATTTTATTTCTAGGGTTGGTTTTTTTGTTTTTTTTTTTTGGCCACACCTGTGGCATGCAAATTCCTGGGCCAGGGATCAAACCCACCCCACAGCAACAACCTGAGCCACAGCAGTGACAATGGCAGGTCCTTAACCTGCTGAGCCACAAGGGAACTCCCTAGGGGTTTATATGAATGACAACAAATAGTTTATATGTATATATACACACACAAAAATGAAGCCATTTATGAATTTAATTATCTTACGTATGGTTGACTGCAGAGAAAAATGTTTTTTATGTTTAAGCTTAATTTTTCCTCTAAAAATTAAACATTGTATTAATCGTATATGTATTTATATTTTATCTATGTATATTTTTAATTTTTTTAAGGAAAGCTTTTACAGGTCAACACTGGTGCTAAAGAACAGTTATTCTTTGAAGCTCCCAGAGGGAAAAAGCAAACAATCCCCAGTGTAGAGGTAGGAAGATAGTAATGCTTATAATGATGTTGATATGACTAAGAGTGGTTAGAAAGCTAGTGCCTGTCTTCCGACATTTAGTTACATGAGAAGCCTGTTCTCAGATTATTCACGTTATGGATATTCTTTTTTATGTTTATTTTATTGAGGCTATAAAGATGGGTAAAAGAAGAGATGCTATATGAAGAAAAGGAATAAGTTGCTTCTTTAATATCTAGCTCTGCTCTAATTACTTTCCTCAAAGGACAAGAAGCATGCAGCAGCATGTAGAAGACATGCTGTCTCAGATTGAAGTACTACATGTCTGTCAAATCTTTCGGAACTCATGTGCCTAAGATGCATATTGGAAAATTCCTGTTCAAGGGAGAAAGAAAAAAATGTGTTCAGTTTTGTGACTGACAATATTAACAAAATTTTTTGATATGGCCAAGGAAGAAAAGCTAAACAAATTAACATAAAGTAGCTTAATAAGGAGAGGGACTACAAGTAAAATTCTAAATTTCCAACAATGATTAATTGGAAAACATGCTTATAAAGTGTAAGTAGAACTTTAGACATGAAGTGTAATAATGAGTTTCCTGATTATTCTCAGGGCAGAAACAGTCATTTATTATCACTGTGTGCTCAGCATCTAGAGAACACAGTGGATATAATAAATACGTTTTGAATAATATTAAATTTTTCTTTGGGAACTAGTGAACTTGGGAAGCTACAAAACCAAGACAACTAATAATTTATTTAATTGTTTTTATTAAAATTTTAATTTTACTTGTGACATATATTATTACAAAGAAAAAAATTCAGATTTTTTGTTGGTAATTTCTTAGGTTTAGATATTATAAACTTACAGCATTATTTTTTTTCTTTTTTAGGTAGAAAAAATTGGTTGGGCATCATGGACAAGTGTGCTTGGTTTATGCTGTGAGGGAATTTGGCCAGTAATTGGAGAAGTAACAGACATAACTGCCTCTTGCCTCACCAGTGACAAAACGGTCCTAGCTACTGGGGATGATTTGGGATTTGTGAAGTTATTTAGATATCCTTCTAAAGTATGTGTTTTTCTTTAATTCTTCTAATGATCATAATTATAAAAATGGTTAAGGTAACACCCTATCATAGCATTTCATTGTTGTAAAATTAATATTACATATTACATATGTAATGCTATAATAGGAAAGGTTCAGAATTAGGTTTCCTGGAGTTCCCGTTGTGGTGCAGCAGATATGAATCTGACTAGTAACCATGAGGTTGCAGGTTTGATCCCTTGCCTCGCTCAGTGGGTTAAGGATCCAGCATTGCCGTGAGCTGTGGTGTAGGTCACAGACACGGCTTGGATCCCACATTGCTGCTACTGTGGCATAGGCTGGCAGCTGCAGCTCCAATTAGACCCCTAGCCTAGGAACTTCCATAAGCCACGAGTGTGGCCCTAAAAAAAGCAAAAAAAAAATTAGGTTTCCTGTTCTTGACATCATATTTAGAGCTTTTATCTAGAAGTAGTATTATAATTTATGACTCCATGCCTTAAGTTGTATATTATATTGTACAGTTTGTCATTATTCATATGAATATCCCTTCTATAAGAAACATTTTCTGTCCCTAATATTAATAATTTTAGCATTCTTTTGATCAAACATATACCATTAACAGTAAATATAAGTTCTTTATATTTACAACTTTAAAGTTTAAAATGCTTTAACCAATTAAATACAGAATAGTATAAATATAATACCTATACAATCAAAATAAACATTGGATTAATGTGATGAGTGATGTTATTTTTCTAAAACCAAACTATAGAGATTCTTTGGAGTGTACATGCCCATGCTACTGTGTGCTGTGTGAGGACTCAGTCCTTTCATTGCTTTCCTCTATTCAAACTACTTGGCAGCATTAGGCTTTCACTTAGCACAAAAATAAAATTCATGTATCAAGTATAGATACATTTCTTTCTTTTTTTTCTTTTTAGGGCCATACCCACGGCATACAGAAGTTCCTGGGCTGGGGTCGAATCTGCGCTGCAGCTGCTGGCCTATGCCACAGTCACAGCAACGCCAGATCTGAGCCGCATCTGCAACCTACGCCATAGCTCACAGCAACACTGGAACCTTAACCCACTAAACAAGGCCAGAGATCGAACCCGCATCCTCATGGATACTAGTCAGGTTCATTGCCGAGCCACAGCGGGAACTCCAGTATTTTTTTTCTTGCATTTATTTCGTAATTGTGACAAATTCAGATATATGTTATAATCTAGCCCCAACATGAATACAAACATCAACTTGAAATAGGGCCCTGAAATCATGATATTCAGAGCACAGTGGTCTTAATTAACTGTTCATATTAATATTTTTAGATCAGCGTTGAAATGAAAACACAAATTTAAAAATTCTCGTAGAGAACTCAGGCACCCAAGGAAATATTCCACAACTACTTGTTTTAGATATACCTAAGTAATAGTACCCTATATAAAAGTGTTCTAATAAAACATTTGTTAGTCAAAAACATCACTGTCAATATTCTAGATGTTATAGAAGGCTTACAAAGAATATTGGTCTACAGATTCTTTCTTCACCTTACTGTAGCAAGAATAACAAAAACTTAGGGAAACTGTTTTCTTTCAGTGTTCTGATGACAGGTTCCCCTCCTATTTCAGCTAATTTTTATCACGCATCTTCATTTACCAAGAATTCACTGGTCTAGCAATTACTGTGTTTTAAGACATTTCTTTCTTTCTTTTTTTTTTTTTTGTCTTTTTGCTGTTTCTTGGGCCGCTCCCATGGCATATGGAGGTTCCCAGGCTAGGGGTCGAATCGGAGCTGTAGCCACCAGCCTACGCCAGAGCCACAGCAACGCAGGATCCGAGCCGCATCTGCAACCTACACCACAGCTCACGGCAACGCCGGATCCTTAACCCACTGAGCAAGGCCAGGGATTGAACCCGCAACCTCATGGTTCCTAGTCGGGTTCGTTAACCACTGCGCCACGAGGGGAACTCCAAGACATTTCTTTTTTAAACACCCTTGAAAAGATGTTCATCTAAAACTATCTTGTAGCTGAAATTTATTTATGTACTTTGGTAATGCTTGTGTTCTATATTTAAACATTGCCAGTATCAGTAATTTGGATTTTTCTTTATATTTAAAAGAATATGTATA
The DNA here is from genome assembly GCF_016906955.1 of Phacochoerus africanus. Classification (NCBI taxonomy): domain Eukaryota; kingdom Metazoa; phylum Chordata; class Mammalia; order Artiodactyla; family Suidae; genus Phacochoerus; species Phacochoerus africanus. The sequence continues at coordinate 113,210,999 of NC_062552.1, read as the reverse complement.
ATATCTGCTTATAAACAAAAACACTAATGAATTAAGATAAAAGATATTTACAGGATATATACCAAAATGTTTGCTAATTACTTTTTGTCAGCATGGCCATGCTACGTATACATAGGCATTTATATCCTGACTTTCTCAGTTATTGTGTCTATTTCTAACAATAATATGTCTGTAGTCATTGTTTTTAATATTTATGAACTATTCCAAAGTTATACACTGTAATTCACTATTACTGTATTGAATATTTAAGGTATTTAAAATGTTTCACTGCTGTAAGTAAACACTGTAACAAATGTTTTTTGGACAGATATGTCTTAGCATAGATCTCACAAACATTTTCATGCTTTCAAAGTAAAATACCAAGTTGATTTCCAAAAAAGTTGTACCCATAGTACTAGCAATGTGCAAAGCTACTAGTTTTATCCTGTCCTAAAAAGGTTTGGGAATTGTTATTTTTTATTCTAGTGAGTTTCAGTATTTTCTCATTTTTTTTTACAAGATGCCTTTGTAATGATTAATTTCCCATCAAGTATTAAGAAAGAAATTCACAATTATAACAAAGTTTTCAAGAAATAACATTTCTCAGAAAGATGTTTGAATTTTTTTTTTTAACCTTAGGGAAAATTTGGAAAGTTTAAGAGGTATGTGGCCCATAGTACACATGTCACAAATGTTCGCTGGACTTATGATGACAGCATGTTGGTTACCTTAGGAGGTACAGATATGTCTTTAATGGTTTGGACAAATGAAATGGAGGGCTATCGAGAAAAAAGGCCTTGTGATAGTGAAGAATCTGATATAGATTCTGAAGAAGATGGGGGTATGTTGTTTTTAAATATTTTATTTTAATGAATACATAGAAAAAATTTAGCACAACCGATTTAAACTGCATAAGTTAAATGTCATAATAACTCTTGAGTAATTGTGGTTTTAGTCTTTTAATATCAAATTGGTTTTGTGACTCAGAAACAACAGGCTGTCATATAAACTTCATTTACCAATGTATATATGATAGTCATACTTTATTTTTTTTTCATTTTTTATTTTATTTTAACTTTTTTTTCTTTGTCTTTTTGCCTTTTCTAAGACCGCACCCGTGGCATATGGAGATTCCCAGGCTAGGGGTCCAATCGGAGCTATAGCCGCTGGTCTTTGCCACAGCCACAGCAATGCAGCATCTGAGCCATGTCCACAACCTGCACGACAGCTCACGGCAACGCTGGAGCCTTAACCCACTCAGCAAGGCCAGGGATTGAACCTGCAACCTCATGGTTCCTAGTCGAATTCGTTAGCTACTGAGTCACGACGGGAACTCCATGATAGTCATACTTTAGATAAGTACTGTTAAAATAAATTTATAGTATTGAGCCTCATATTTTAAAATAATTTGAGGAAGTTCTCTTGTGGCTCAGTGGGTTAAAGATCTGGCACTGTCACTGCAGCAGCTTGGGTCATTGTTGTGCATGGGTTCAGTCCCCAGCCCAGGAACTTCCATGTGCCAAAAATAGCTCCCCAAAATAAGTAAAATGATTTTGATTTTTTCCTAATATACCACCTTATTATAGAAAAATTAGAAAGTACCTTTGTAGTAGAAAATAAATACAGCATCCATAATTTGACCACTCAGAGATAACACCTCTGTTAACATTTGGAGTATATCCATAGGGGTAGGTGCATTTATATACATTTTTTAAAACAAAAATGGCATCCTATTGAGTTTATTTTTTTGTAGCTTGCTTTTATCACCCAGCAATACTTTGAGAACATTATCATTAAATATTCTACATCATTTTTAATGGCTGTATGTTATTTCCTAATTTTACTATAACACTATTTCCTGTTGTTGAACACCCTTGTAACTAATTTTTAAGGTCATAATTGAGCTCCTCAGTTATAACATAAAGAATAATTCTTATATTTTGATGTTAGGCTATGACAGTGATGTTACAAGAGAGAATGAAACCAGTTACACCATCAGAGCCTTAGCAACAAATATTCGCCCGATGTTTGGAGTCAAGCCTCATTTGCAACAAAAAGAACCTTCAGTTGATGAGAGGTAACAATCTAGTTTAAAACTAGATGAAGGAAAAAATACTGGTATTAAAAAATTGAACTGATTGTTTAACTGAATGATTTTTTGCAAAAATTAAGAAACAGTGATATTCGTGCATTTTTACAGTTTCCAGCACTTTTTAGAAAGTGTGTTTGTTCTTAAGTGATTTTCGGTGATGACACTGTCTTTTGAAAGTAGTTTAGGGAGTGATGCTATATATGAAGTCTATATGATTAAAGGAATCTTATTTTCTAACTTTTATAAATATATGTGATGGGGTTTCAAGAAGCAAAAAAAAATTTGAATCCAATTGAACCTAGTATGTTTTAGGAAGCACATGAGCAGAGTGATGAATAAATTTTGAAAAGGCCTCTCTATCCATATGACTTTGATCAAGAATAGGAAGTCATTATTTTAAAATTTTTTCCCAAAAGGCAAGTTATCCTATAGCTTGTCTCTAATGGGAATTACTGGTCTTTGTCCAGAATCAGCAAATCAAAAATAATGAAAAAATGAAAAGTAATGTGCCTTTTTTTTTTTTTTTGGTCTTTTTCTAGGGCCACACCCACGGTATACGGAGGTTCCCAGGCTAGGGGTCCAATCAGAGCTACAGCTGCCAGCCTACGCCAGAGCCACAGCAACGCAGGATCTGAGCCACATCCGCAACCTACACCACAGCTCACAGCAACGCTGGATTCATAACCCACTGAGTGAGGCCAGGGGTCAAACACACAACCTCATAGTTCCTAGTTGGATTTGTCAACCGCTGAGCCACGATGGGCACTCCGAGAGATAACTTTTTAATTAAGTCTCTGAGATAGATGACAGATCAAGATAGAAGATAGAAAACAATAAAAACAATAAAAAGGCATATGGATCGATGAATAACATGGGTTTCAGAAATGAAGATGTTTTTAATAAATGATAGGGAGTTACTGTGGCTCAGCAGTAACGAGCCCGACTAATATCCATGAGGACATAGGTTCAATACCTGGCCTCGCTAAGTGGGCTAAGGATCCGGTGTTGCCGTGAGCTCTGGGGTAGGTCACAGACTCGGCTTGGACCCCACATTGCTGTGGCTGTGGTGTAGGTCGGCAGCTACAGCTCTGATTCAACCCCTAGTCTGGAACTTCCATGTGCTTCAGGTGTGGCCCTAAAAAGACAACAACAGCAACAAAAGAAAGAAATGATAAAGGAAGAATTATCCAGAAACTACAGTGTTAAAAATGAAAGGGAATTCATTCACAGTGAACAGAATTTGTGGAAAGAAAATTCAAGTGAATGTATCATTAGTGAGGATAGTTCTAAAGACCATTGGAGCTCAGCTAGATAGAGATGATATTATAAGCAAGCACTGGCAGAGGGATTTGGGTTTGCAGCTCTGGATTTAATATTCAGAGAAAGGATGAAGTTGAAGGGTGAAATTCATGTTACTGATAGAAAAGGGGAGAAATAGAGAATTGCACTGACTAGCCCTGAAGTCATGAGATTCTCTTCCAGCTGCCCCATTTGTGGACAGCATACCTCAGATAATAGAAATGGGGGGACAGGTCACCTTACAGAAAGGAGGTAGACAGTGATTATTCATTTTGTCATCACTTATAAAGAAGCACAGTATTAAATTAGAGATAGGTTTTTTAAAAGCTGAGCATGCTATAATCTAAATACCTGTACAGTATTCAAGGTTGAAGTGACTTGATGGAATGCAGTATCATAGAAGGCAAAAAGTGTGGGTTTTGGAATCAAATAAATGGGTTAAAATATTCATTTTTATCATTTGCTAGTTGTGTGGCCTTGAGAAACTATTTTCTCTAAGCCTCAGTTTCCTCAGAGGTAAAATGGGCATTTTAATCCCCGATTTATGAAGTATTTCATGAAATGAAATAATGTATATAAAGAATTTAAGGAAGATCCCTGGTGGCCTAGCGGTTAAGGATCCAGCATTGTCACTGCCATGGCTCAGGTCCAGGAACTTCCTCATGACACAGGCACAGCCAAAAAAAAAAAAAAAAATGTAGGTGGTAAGTTTTCAACCCCTTCCTTGGAATAAAATACAAAGTAACCTAAAGAAGATACCTAGTTAATTTGACACACTTCCTAAAATTAAATATCCACTAAACAATGAACACTACCTATATATTTACTAATTAGAGGAGTACATATCCCTATGTAAATATGGATGTTCATAATTAGAATATTTGCAGTATAGAACTTAATATTACCTAAAAGAAATTATATCTCTCAGGTAATGAAAAATGTACTCTATGGAAGAAAGAACTCGACATTTCCATTCGTCTTTTTTAGTTATTTTACTGATGTTTTCAAAGAAAAATATTACTTATCAGATGAATTTGGTATGTCAGAAAATGTGACCTAATTTTAATCTGTAGGTCATCTCTCATGGTAAAACACTTACATTTCTTCCTTCTTTTCTTTTCTTTTTTTTCTTTTTTTTTTTTTTTTTTGCTTTTTATGGTTCCACCCTCAGCATATGGAAGTTCCCAGGCTAGGGGTCATATCAGAGCTACAGCTGCCAGCCACAGCCACAGCCACAGCCACAGCCACAGCAACGCCAGATCTTTAATCCACTGAGTGAGGCCAGGGAGCCAACCCGCATTCTCATGGATCCTAGTCAGGTTTGTTAACTGCTGAGCCACGAAGGGAACTCCCCTTCCTTCATTGTTGAAGTGACCCAAATTCTGACAAATGGAAACATTCTACTGCTCAAAGAAATTGTTGACACTGTTGTAATTGTAATCACTGCTGTTAGCTTGCATTTTTTACAGCAAATTTTTCAAAATTATTTTTTAATTACTTTTCAATTTGTTCTTAAATTATTTTACAATTCACCTCTACTAAATTCTTCTGGAAATGCCAGGGCAGAGGAAGTCATTTTTGTGATTCATAGTTAAACGTCTTAACTTTCATAAAATGAAAGAATCAAAGGAGGTAAAAGTGAAGAGAAACTTCCTTTCACTGACTTTGAATTTTTCTGAGGAGATAAAATGGTCTGGGTACATGAATTGTTTTCATGTGTTAAATAAAATAGATTACCATCATTTACAAAACAAAACGCTTTTTAAACAGTTAAATGCTTGTCAAATACCCACTCTAAAGGAAAATATTTCTGATGACAATTTGACGGCTTTATTTAGTTGATAACTTTTGTGGAGTCTTTGTTCCTAAATGACTTTAATAATGCTATGTTTTTCTTTTTTAACAAATCCTATGTGTGTAAAGTAGTTATTTGTCAATCAGATTTCCAGTATTTTTTAGTAGAAATATTCAAAACAATGTGACATAAATTTAGGCATTTTTGTATTTCCTTGGAATTCTGTTGATAAATTACCTTTATTGTGTTTACTAAACTGCAACGTTTTATTCATCATCAGTTTTCATGTATGTCTCCTTTTTTCCTCTTGCTCCTTTTGAAGGCAAGGGGTAGTAAGGTAAGTATTTTATTAAAGAAAATATTTTACTCAAGAATTTACTCTTCTGTTTTGTCTTTATAGTATTTTAAGGTATTGATTGTTTTTTCTCTGTAAAACATTGAACTGCATTTGTTGAGAAAGAATCAGAAAAGGAAATAGCACAAATCCTGTAAAAGAGTTGCATTTATAGATATAGTATGTGGGTGTTGTTACATGGGTCTTCAGTATAATCAAGGCTTTTATAAATTACTTTTCACAAACTCCTATGCTCTAGTTTCAGTTTTTTCTTAAATTTTAAAGACTCATAAAAACAGTTAATCGCAAATATTTACCAGTGAATACTTCTTCAGTTTATAACAAACCTATCAGCTTCACTTAATGTATGTTTAATATTTTATTAATTTTAAAGCATTAGGAGTTCCCATCGTGGCGCAGTGGTTAACGAATCCGACTAGGAACCATAAGGTTGCAGGTTCGGTCCCTGCCCTTGCTCAGTGGGTTAAGGATCCGGCGTTGCCGTGAGCTGTGGTGTAGGTTGCAGACGCAGCTCGGCTCTGGCGTAGGCCCGTGGCTACAGCTCCGATTCAACCCCTAGCCTGGGAACCTCCATATGCTGCAAGAGCGGCCCAAGAAATAGCAACAACAACAACAGCAGCAAAAAAGACAAAAAAGACAAAAAAAAAAAGCATTAACATAGGGATAATATGGTATTTGTAACTTAATAAAATATGTGCAAGAAAGAACTCTTTGGGGTGGTTTTATAGCTACTTTTAGTGAGATAAAAATTTATTCAGTTTCCGAAAGAGGACAGTATGGAAAAGGCTGGTCTCTTTTAGAAGTGAAAAAGGTACCTTTAGGAAAATGCTGGCAGACAGGATGAAAAAGTAGATTTGATACCAGATTGTGTAGAACCTCAAATATTAGGCACTCCTTCTTTTATCTGGCAGATAGCAGGAATTCATTATCTGGTTTGTTTGTTTGTTTGTTTTGTCTTTTTGCTATTTCTTGGGCTGCTCCCGTGGCATATGGAGGTTCCCAGGCTAGGGGTCCAATCGGAGCTGTAGCCACCAGCCTACGCCAGAGCCACAGCAACGCGGGATCCCAGCCGCGTCTGCAACCCACACCACAGCTACGGCAACGCTGGATCCTTAACCCACTGAGCAAGGGCAGGGACCGAACCCGAAACCTCATGGTTCCTAGTTGGATTCGTTAACCACTGCGCCACGACGGGAACTCCTCATTATCTGTTTTAAGCAGGAGGTAATATGTACAAAGATGTGAGTCTAGAATGTGATGTGACTTCTAAAGAAGCCCACATAATCTTATACTATTTTAACAGAAATAAAACATTCAGACCCATCATCAGATCTGGAGTAGCTTATTCAGGCCTGATCTTTACATTTTAAAGGGACACTGACAGTTTTTGCAGTGATCTGGAAAGAAGCACGGGATATAGGAAAATTAGGAGGTCTCCTCACATAAAGAATTTTCATTACTTTGCATATCACTAATTTCAAAAAAAAACCTAAGTGGAGATGTAATTGCTGTTTGGGGTATGAATGACTTTTCTGTAGAAGTAACCTCCCTGTCACAAGCCTCGTTCATGCAGAGTTTGGTAAATGACCGCTTGTCATCAGTGCTATGAAGAGAGATTCTAGACGTGTAAAGAGGATTCCTGGTTTCAGTGGGAGGATGGATGAGGTTAACTTCTGTGATCCCATCCAATTCTGTCATGTCATTATATTATCGAGAAAAAATTTTTTTTTTTTTTTTTTTTGCATCTTAGGACTGCACTCACAACATATGGAGGTTCCCAGGCTAGGGGTCGAATTAGAGCTGTAGCCACCGACCTACACCACAGCGACAGCAACATGGGATCCAAGCCGTGTCTGTGACCCACACCATAGCTCATGGCAATGCCCAGATCCTTAACCCACTGAGCGAAGCCAGGGATCGAACCTACAACCTCATGGTTACTAGTCGGATTCATATCTGCCGCACCACAATGGGAACTCCAGGAGGAATTTTTTTTTTAAGTTACCTCCTTTGCTAGCAAAGTCCTAAATGTTGCATGGTCCTGAGACTTACTCTGCCCACTTGAACTGGCTGACTGGGAATCCCTCTTGAGTCAGAGTAGGGGGAGCTTAGGCTCCTTAGACAATTTCCTTAATAGCAGCGCCAATGCTAGTAGCCTTTTAAGTTAATTAACATTAGATAAGCTTAAATATTTCATTTGCACAAATTGCACTGTGGAAAAATAAAAATTGGAAGCTTTAAGGTTTACAACATAGAACATGTTGAATTCTCGTTTATTTTTCTTTCTCATCTTCTTTCTTCTGATTTCACTGCCATTAATGGAGTAACTTAAACCTTGTCTTATGTACAGCAAAGAGTAAAAATAATAAGCATTTACTATATGTAATATTTTATCCGCATTAAACTTGTAAAAATATTTTATTACAGGAAATATTTTACTGCTCTTTCAAATCTGAATTTGTGTTGTAATCTTTTCCCTTTTTTATCTGCTGCTGGGAAGAGGTTCCAGGTAATCTTCTGTCTTTGCTATGCTCTATGAGGCCTAACTTTGTATTTTTATTTTCTTTCATACTTACCACTAATGAGCTATATTACTTGATGTTCTTTACTTCTGTTCACAGTTTTCTATGTTTTTCTCCTCTGAAATGAATATATCAATTATTGGATTCATATTATATAAGTAACTGCTTTACTAAAATTTTACCAATTCAACTTGTATAATTTTACAAGTTGTATAATTTTAAGCAGTAATAAATCTTATATAAATTATCCTTTCAAATATTAAAATATGCCTAACTGTTATATAGGATTGTATAGATAAAAATTATCTGTTTATTTAAGCTGTCAGACATTAATATGGACTAAAGTTCAACAAAATTAACTTGGAAGAAAAGCCAAAACTGCTATCATTCCTTAAAATGACTTTAGCACAAATATTTTAAAATGTTAAATATTATAAATACAATTATATTCATTACTTATAGACATTCAAAAATTATATGAAAAAGGTTTGAAATTAAAACTTTTTGTGATGGTTTGAAAAGTTCTTTATATGGTGGTGTAAATGCATTTTAACTTTTATGTCACAGTCATGCTTATATACCTCTACACACTGCTTCATATTACATATGAAAATACACGTTTCTGGAATTCCCATTGTGGCACAGCAGAAACAAATCTGACTAGGAACCATGAGGCTGCGGGTTCGATCCCTGGCCTTGCTCATTGGGTTAAGAATCAGGCATTGCCATGAGCTGTGGTGTAGGTCGCAGACATGGCCCAGATCTGGTGTTGCTGTGGCTGTGGTGTAGGCCAGTGGCTACAGCTCTGACTCAGCCCCTAGCCTGGGAACCTCCATATGCCATGGGTGCAGCCCTAAAAATAAAAATTAATAAATAAATAAATAAAATTTTTTAAAAAGAAAGTACACATTTCTTTTATATTACATGTTTAAGACATAACACTTCACTTACGTTTTATAGATGTATAACTTGAAAATCCTTTTTCACTCTTTAGGGCCACACTCTCAGCATATGGAAGTTCCCAGGCTAGGGGTGCAACTGGAGCTTTAGCTGTCAGCCTACACCACAGCCACATCAGTGCTGGATCTGAGCCACATCAGCAACCTACACCACAGCTCATGGCAACGCCAGATCCTTAACCCACTGAGCAAGGCCAGGAACTGAACCCGCATCCTCATGGGTCCTAGTTGGGATCATTAATCACTGAGCCGTGAAGGGAACTTTGACTTGAAAATCATTTTGAAAATGCAAATATATTTTTATGACTTTAATTTTATGGATTTATTCATAAATGTTGAAATTTTTTACACTGGAAAATTAACGTATCATTTTCTTATTTAGTTGTTATAAAATTAATATTAAAATTTGGAGGGGGAGAGTTGATTTAGGTTCCATGTTCAGGTAATTAAACATTTGAATAACAGTTATCTGAGTTAAACTAAATTTTAAAAATGATGTGGGTTTTTTAAAAGAAAGGGTTTTATGGAAGAGCCTGCACATTTAAATGGTTCAAAATGGGAATTCTGTACATCTAGTGACACATTGTAAGTAGATCCAAACTAGGGTGAAAACAGAAGGAGAGGGCTAGATTTGGGAGCTGCTATATAGGTAAAGTTGATAAATCTGTAGTAAATAATGAGAATAAGGGAACGAAGGCATTGGGGCAATAGTAATAACCTTTAACAGAGGGTTGTGTGGTTTACAGTGCTTTGCAACTGTAAAATGTCTTACTTGACTAACTGAAGGTGATGCTATAATTACACTAGGGACTTCAGGCAGGAGAGGAGATAAAGAGCACAGAAGAGCAGGTGATGAGTATAAATTTGAACTGAGACATGGCTTATATTTCCAACAGTACAGAAAATTTATGGAAATATTATCAAAATTCAATTCAAAAAGAATGTATTACCTGCCATGTGCAAGATACTGTGATATTCTACATTAGCGCCATAACCCACACTTTGTTGGTAGTGCATGCACCCCATCAAGAGGTTTTTGAGTGTGTAAATCTAACATTTGTATATTTTTATAATCAGTCTGTTCTTGTGCTATACTATTAGTTATATTTATGAAGCATACACCAAAGAAATTAAAAGAAAAATGAATAGAAGTTCTGATATTTTCTTTCCACCTTCCTGCTTTAGAAGATATCAAAATATAAAGGGCAGAGTCTAGTGAGAAACACAGAGTGGGTTCATTTTGGTGAATGGCGTGTCAGACATCTCTCTCAGGAGGGCAGGTGAGAGAAGCTCAGTGAAGTCACCCAGTGATGGCGTCCTCTCCTCTTTCCCACTTCTCTGTTTCAGGCCTCCTGTGAGCAGGGCCCCACCGCAGCCAGAGAAACTCCAGACCAACAATGTCGGCAAGAAAAAGAGACCCATAGAGGTAAGGAAAATCCACTCCCCAGTGTTAACTCATACTTTAAAATGTATCCAGAGTTTATTTTGTTCCCTTTTTGTAAAACCACCCAAATCTTGTCATTATTTTTTATGAAAGTAGATGTGTTGAATACTCTTTTTTGTTTGGTTGTAAAGATTGATTTGTGTGTGTATTTTTTTGTTTGTTTGTTTTGTTTTGTTTTGTTTTTGTCTTTTTATCTTTTTGTCTTTTCTAGGGCCACTCCCTCGGCATATGGAGGTTCCCAAGCTAGGGGTCCAATCAGAGCCGTAGCCACTGGCCTACGCCACAGCCACAGCAATGTGGGATCCGAGACTCTGTAACCTACACCACAGCTCACGGCAATGCCGGATCCTCCACCCACTGAGCAAGGCCAAGGACTGAACCCGAAACCTCATGGTTCCTAGTTGGAGTCGTTAACCACTGCGCCACAACGGGAACTCCATAAAGATTGATTCTTAACTGTCAAGTCTGAGTCTTGGATTGATATCCTCTTTCCTTTTTTTACTAGTCTTTCTTTTAGTTTTCCATGAGTGATATCTTGAATTGAACTGTATCTTAAGAGAACTTCTAAATGTAAATATCCAAAACGATTGATGGTTTATAGAAGCATAGGCACCTTGGCAATGTCTTATACTTAAAGGTTTGAATTTATAAGTTAAAGATTTAATACTTATATCAAATCAAGAACTTTCACCCCATGTGATATATTCACTGTAGGGTTCAAAGAAAGCTCTGTTTCCAAGCAAAGAAAACTTCCACAATAATTGAATAATAAAGGAAAGTTCTCCCAGACATTTTGTAATCCTGTTATCAGCAGCAATAATCAGATTGTACTAAGTAAGGTCAAAACCAATGCGTAAAGCTGTGGGAGGGTGACTCCTGTACTTGCTGCCCCACTCAGCCTCACAGGGTCAATGAAAATGGACACTGAATAGCAGAATTATCTGTTAGAACTTTAGCATGAGTTTGTAGAATCAGTGTGCTTAGTTTTGTGCACCAAAGCTAATGTATTTGGATCTTTAAAAGTACATCACTTGGGGAGTTCCTGTCATGGTGCAGCAGAAATGAATCTGACTAGCAACCATGAGGTGGTGTGTTCAGTCTCTAGCCTCGATCAGTGGGTTAAGGATCCGGCATTGCCATGAGCTGTGGTGTAAGTTGCAGATGTGGCTCGGATCTGGTGTTGCTGTGGCTCTGGCGTAGGCCGGTGGCTACAGCTCCGATTCAACCCCCAGCCTGGGAACCTCCATACGCCATGGGTACGACCCTAAAAAGACAAAAAAAAAAAGTACATCACTTGGGTGTTCCCATCGTGGCTCAGTGGTTAAGAATCGACTAGGAACCATGAGGTTGCAGGTTCAATCCCTGCCCTTGCTCAGTGGGTTAAGGATCTGGCGTTGCCGTGAGCTGTAGTGTAGGTTACAGACGCGGCTTGGATCGCGCGTTGCTGTGCCTCTGGCGTAGGCCGGCAGCTACAGCTCCGATTCAACCCCTAGCCTAGGAATCTCCATATGCCACGGGAGTGGCCCAAGAAATGGCAAAAAGACAAAAAAAAAAAAAAGTACGTCACTTGGACATAATTTATTCTGAGTTATATATGCAGATCAGATACTGATTAATACTACAAATCAAAATATTCTTCTTTTGGGCATGAGAAGTATCTCAGTGTTTAATGTATGAACTCTTAAGAACTGAAATTCTTGGAATTAGATGACCTGTGGGTCTCTTTGTTTTTGTTTTTGTTTTAATTACTCAATGAACTTACCACATGTGTAGTTGTATAATGATCCCCTTTTCGTTTTTATAACTTTATGTAGAAAAGTGTGGAGTGTGTGTTTCAGTTGCCCACAACAGGTTACATATGTATATCTAGCTTAATTTTGTGTTTGAAGTTTATAAAACATCAAAAATATATCCTCCATTTTGACTGAAGACACCAGGCCTGTATGCAAAAAATAATGATGAACCTTTAGACATGAGGAATTGTTAACGGTTTTATCATTGTTATAGGACCTTGTGTTGGAGCTTGTTTTTGGCTACCGAGGCAGAGACTGTAGGAATAATGTTCATTATTTAAATGATGGCGATGATATAATTTATCATACTGCATCTGTCGGAGTTCTGCACAACGTTGCTACAGGTAGGAAACCCTGACTCTGCATTTGCCACTTTTTTTAATTTAAATTTTTTTTATTTAGCATCTTAAAATTCTTGTTAAAAATGTAAATAATTGGGAGTTCCTGCCGTGGCACAGTAGGTTAAGAACCTGACTGCAGTGACTCAGGTTGCTACAGAGGTGCGGGTTCAGTCCCTGGCCCAGCGCAGTGGGTTAAAGGACCCAGAGTTGCTGCTTGGATTCATTCCCTGGCATGGGAACCTTCATGTAGCATGGGTGTGGCCATTAAATATATATATATATATTTAATTATATAATTTAATCATATAATAATAATATTAAAATGTGAATCTAGAATATAAAAATTTCATACTGGGAGTTCCCGTTGTGGCTCAGTGGTTAACAAATCCAACTAGGAACCATGATGTTGTGGGTTCGATCCCTGGCCTTGCTCAGTGGGTTAAGGATCCAGCGTTGCTGTGAGCTGTGGTGTAGGTCACAGATGCAGCTCGGATCCTGCGTTGCTGTGGCTCTGGACGTAGGCTAGCAGCTACAGCTCCAATTCAACCCCTAGCCTGGGAACCTCCATATGCCATGGGAGCTGCCCTAAAAAAGACAAAATGACAAAAGTAAAAAATAAAAATTTCAGGAGTTCCTGTTGTGACGCAGTGGTTAACGAATCCGGCTAGGAACCATGAGGTTGTGGGCTCGGTCCCTGCCCTTGCTCAGTGGGTTAACGATCCGGCGTTGCCGTGGGCTGTGGTGTAGGTTGCAGATGCGGCTCGGATCCCGCGTTGGTGTGGCTCTGGCGTAGGCCAGCAGCTACAGCTCCGATTTGACCCCTAGCCTGGGAACCTCCATATGCCGTGGAAGCGGCCCAAAGAAATAGCAAAAAGACAAAAAAAAAAAAATTTCATACTGTAGAACTTTCCAGTAATATTTCAAGGAACGAATTTACAGTCTCTTTTCTCTTCTGGTATGCAGAAGCTTTAGGGCCAGGGATTGAACCCATGCCATAACGTGGCCCGAGCCACAACAGTGACAACACTAGATCCTAAACTCGCTGAACCACCAGGGAACTCCCAAATTTAGTCTTTAAGAGAGTATAACACAGCAGAAGAGGATTTCATAAAGCAAAGTGTTCATAGATCTCTATTTGAAGTGAAGGATTATTGCATGTTGAAACCTTGTTTTATAGTGAAACCATTTGTAACTTTATTCTATTTCCCTATAATCTAAACATGAAAGTGGTTGGCTTGGATGGTTGTCTTTGACAGTTAATGACTGTTGGGTGAGTGATTGCTAGGAGGGTGAGGTGGAATGGCAAGTGTTTTTACAGAGGCCTTGGAAGGCCAAGGAAATTAACTTAGCTAAGAAAGCTGCTTGCCTGTGGCTCAACTAATGATACCTTATTAGATTCAAGAAGACGAGAAAACATTTATTTATTTTATTTATTTTATTTTGATTTTTTTGATTTTTAGGGCTGCACCCACGGCATATGAAAGTTCCCAGGCTAGAGGTTAAATTGGAGCTACAGCTGCCGGCCTACACCACAGCCACAGCAATGCCAGATCTGAGATGTGTCTTCAACCTACGCCACAGCTCACAGCAACACCGGATCCTTAACCCACTAAGAGAGGCCAGGGATCAAACCCGCAACCTCATGGTTGCTAATCGATTCATTTCTGCTGCGCCACGACTTGAACTCAGAAATATTTCTTGATGTTTATGTAACTGATTGGATTGTTGAAAAGTAAATGAAGTTCTCTAAGCATCATTTCATGACCAATGATGTGATGATAATTCTACTGTAAATACTGAGTATTCATTTTGAATTTTATTTTACACGTAATTATAAACTTCATAAAGTCTGAAAGGTAGAAGTAAAAATAAACATTATCTAGTCCAACCATTTCTGGCTTTTTTCTCTGGTAGCCTCACTCTGATTATGTAGAGTGGATTATGTGATTCATAATCTCCTCCTCCTTGTCAATATTAATCATTAATATTATATTTCTGTTTTAGTTTCCTAATAAAAAAGATTCACCAAGATTACACAAATCAGTGGCAGTTTTCCATTTAATAATTTGAGTCATTAAAAAAAAATAACCTCTTAGAAAATCCTCTTCAGTTTAGGCTTCATATATCCTTCAAAGATTGATTTCTGTTGAGAAGAATAAGACAAGCTACATAGGGATAAATGTGCAAATACACTTTCATGTTTATGCTTGTAATTTCCTTCATTTTAAAATTTCCGACTTTTAATTAATCACTTTTCTTTTTTTTTTTGTCTTTTGTCTTTTTGTTGTTGTTGTTGCTATTTCTTGGGCCGCTCCCGCGGTATATGGAGGTTCCCAGGCTAGGGGTCGAATCGGAGCTGTAGCCACCGGCGTACGCCAGAGCCACAGCAACGCGGGATCCGAGCCACGTCTGCAACCTACACCACAGCTCAGGGCAACGCCGGATCGTTAACCCACTGAGCAAGGGCAGGGACCGAACCCGCAACCTCATGGTTCCTAGTCGGATTCGTTAACCACTGCGCCAAGACGGGAACTCCTAATTAATCACTTTTCTAATGAGGGGTTGTAGAGCAGGAGGGCAGAGAGAAGACTAGGCACCTGCTCCAGTCCTGATTATTTGGCTTCTCACCATTTGGGGGATATATTGCTAAGAAGTCCTGATCTATTAGCTAATATACTAATTAAGCCAACAGCACACATAATTGCTTGTTTGTGCTTTCTCTTTTGGAGGGGGAGATGTACCCACTTCGTATGAAAGTTCCTGGGGCCAGGGTTTGAATCCAAGCCACAGCAGCAACCCAGGCCACTGCAGTGACAGCACTAGGTATTTAACCCACTGCAGCCCAAGGTTACTCCCTGGTTGGTTGGTTGGTCTTTTAACTGAACTCTCAGCCCTGGAAAATGCAAAGCATGTTTCATTTTGAGGAGAAGTTTTCAAGTAATGTTAGATATGTTAAATGTCATTTTTAAATTTTTTTTTGTTTGGTTTTGTTTTGCTTCTCGGAGGACTAGTGTTGATGGACCTCTGTGTAGCCAGTCTGCCATCCTGACCTCATTCCCCTCCTCTCCATTTTACTCGCACAAGCCTCCCTTTATTACCTCTTGCATGGTCTTAGTCTGCTAAGGTCTCTTCACGGTCACTGCTTACTACTAGATGAGTCCCATTACTTCTTTGATCAGAATTCTTCACTACCTCCCCCACTGACTACAGAATAAATATGAAATGATAGACTGGTTTTTAAAAATCCTCTCTAAATGCAGTTTCAATTTGCCTTCCCAACTGTATTTCTCACTTTTCTTCTTTGTTACCCTATACTTCAGCCAAATAAGCCACTTATATGCATACCCAGTACTTTCCTGCCTTTGTACCTTTGCTTGAAGTATTCCTCTCCCTGTAACCGCCTTCTCCACCCACCTTCACATTTACAGATTAAGTTGTATCAATCCAGGAGTGCCATCTGCTCGTGAGAAGAATCTTTTGGGCTTTGAATTCCCATGGCATTTTAATCTTTGACTCTCTTGTGGCACTTGATGTCTTCAGTCTTGTATTATGTGGTTTATACCTTTCAGGGTTCTATTACTTTAAAGATTTCTTGGTCATGTGTCCATCCTTGGAGGAAATGTATATATTAAGTGCTCAAAAAATGCATGTTAAATAAGCAAGTAATTTAAACAGTTGATTACTCTGAATAAATGCATTTGTTTATTTTAAAGTTCTCTAATTTTCAAATTCTTTTTTTTTTTATAGGGACTCAGAGTTTTTATCAGGAACATAATGATGATATTCTGTGCCTCACTGTAAATCAGCACCCCAAATTTATCAACATAGTGGCAACTGGCCAAGTAGGTATGTTTCTATATTTTAAACAGAAACCATTTTAAGTAATTGTCTTGTTCAAATTAATTCAGTATACTGGGGGAAAAACTAAAATATATTTGCGTATGTTCAAATGCATTCGTAGGCATTCCCGTCATGACTCAGTGGTAACGAACCCGCCTAGTATGCATGAGACCGTGGGTTTGATCCCTGGCCTTGCTCAGTGGGTTAAGGATCCGGCGTTGCTGTGAGCAGTGGTGTAGGTCACAGATGTGGCTCAGATCCCATGCTTGCTGTGGCAGGGGTGGAGACCAACAGCTATGGCTCCAACTGGACCCCTAACCTGGGAAATTCCATATGCTGTGGGTTTGGCGGAAAAAAAAAAAAAGACAAAATGCATTTATATATAAAGCATACACCCAGTTTAACCATATTATTTCCTCTCAGGTACCTTTCTCTCACTTTGGTTACCTGAGTTGGTAAAGCTACTTTATGGTGGTTGAAATAGTTGGATGTAGTCCTTTAACAGAAGTTTCTTTTTTTTCTTTTTTTTTTAGCAGAAATTTCTAATCAGCAAATGTTTTAATTTTTTTCATTTTTTTAAGTTTTATTAAAGTATAGCTTATTTACAATGTTGTCATAGTTTCTGCTGTACAATGAAATGATTCAGTTATACATTTACACACATCCGTTTGTTTTCAGATTCTTTTCCCATATAGATTATCACAGAATATTGGGTAGAGGTCCCTGTGCTATACAGCAGATCCCTATTGGCTAGTCATTCCATATACCATAGTGTGCATATGCCAATCCCAAACCCCTCGTCCATCCCTCCCCACCAGCAAAGTTTTATAAACATATAAAACAGGAAGGAAGAATTTGAAGAGGAAATGGTAAATAAGAGGAGCCAAGAAGTAACTAGACTGAGAGGGGCAGAACATCTGCCTCAACAGGGGTTAAGCTAGAAAGAGAAGCCAAGTCTGTTCCGTGTTAGTAAAGCCCTTATTACCTTTTCCTTGGCACTCATTTGCCAACTATTTTAAAAGCCCCTATCTTGCTGTCTTCTTTTAAGTCTGTAGAATATTTAAAGGCCATAACTCAACAAGCAAAATGATGAGAGGATGGCAGGTCTCTTTAGGATGTATCTACCAGTCAGCAATCACTGTGACCTCCACGCAATAGACTTGGTCAGTCAGATCTTCACAACATGATATAGTTTGTAAAAATGATTGAAATCCTTGGGTTTGTTGGATCTCAGTGGTAAGCGAGCTTGATTGCTAAATTGATCTCAATTGCTAAGCCAGCTTTATTTTTCTTCTTGAATAAGGTAATTTATGCTTTTAATATCTCCATTTTTCAAAAAGTACTAAACTGATCATTAAGAAGCTTAGTTGATTAGTTCTACATTTATGCCACAAATACCCTTGTAATCTTCCTTTCTGTAAGTTTTCTACTTTTATTTATTTACTTATTTATTTATTGTCTTTTTGCCTTTTCTAGGGCTACTCCTGCGGCACATGGATATTCCCAGGCCAGGAGTCTAATCGGAGCTGTAGCCGCCAGCCTACACCAGAGTCGCAGCAACGCAGGATCCGAGCCGCGTCTGCTACCCACACCACAGCTCAAGGCAACTGAGTGAGGCCAGAGATCGAACCCACAACCTTGTGGTTCCTAGTCGGCTTCATTAACCACTGAGCCACGATGGGAACTCCAAGTTTTCTACTTTTAAAAGAAAGTAGAAGTTCCTGTCATGGCTCAGTAGCAACGAATCTGACTAGCATCCATGAGGACGTAGGTTCACTCCTTGGCCTCATTCACTGGGTTAAGGATCTGGCGTTGCTCTGAGCCGTGGTGTAGTCTGCAAATGCAGCTCGGATCTGGCGTTGCTGTGGCTGTGGTATAGGCCGAAGATACAGCTCCAATTTGACCCCTAGCCTGGTAACCTCCATATGCCAAGGGTACAGTCCTAAAAAAACAAAAAATTAATAAAAATAAGAAAATGAAAAGAAAGAGCAATACTTCACCTGTTACATACAAAATATTCTAATCTTTGAATATATTATTCATTTATTTTTATTGAAGTATACTTGATTTACAGAGTTGTGTTAGTTTTCAGTGTATAGCAGAGTGATTCAGTTATATATATATTCTTTTTCATATTCTTTCCTATTATGGTTTATCACAGGGTATTGAATATAGTTCCCTGTGCTATACAAAAGGATTTTATCTGCTTTATATATAGTAATTTGTATCTGCTAATTGCAAAATCCTAATTTATCCCTCCTTGCCCCTTTCTTCTTTGGTAACCATTAAATTTGTTTTTATGTCTGTGAATCAATTGCTATTTTGTAAATGAGTTTATTTATATCATTTTTAGATTCCACATGTAAGTGATATCATACGGTATTTGTTTTTCTTTCTGACTTCACCTCATGTGATAATCTCTAGGTCCATCCATATTACTGCAAATGGCATTATTTCATTCATTTTCTTTGGCCTCACCAGTGACCTGCAGAAATTTTTGGGGCCAGGAATCAAACCTGTGCCACAGCAGCAACCTAAGCCACAACAGTGACAGTGCTGGATCCTTAACCCACTGAGCCACCAGGGAACTCCAATTTCATTCTTTCTTAAAGCTGAGAAGCTGAGTAGTGTGTGTGTGTGTGTGTGTGTGTGTGTGTATCATATCTTTTTTATCCATTCCTCTGTTGATGAACATTTCGGTTGCTTCCATGTCTTGGGCTATTGTAAATAGTGCTCGATGATCATCGGGGTGCATTGTGTCTTTTCAAATTAGAGTTTTCTCTAGATATATGCCCAGGAATGGAGTTGCTGAATCATATGGTAACTCTGTTTTTAGTTTTTTAAGGAACCTCCATACTGTTGTCTGTAGTGGCTGTACCAATTTATATTCCCACCAGCAGTGTAGGGGGGTTCCCTTTTCTCCACACCCTCTCCAGCATTTGTTCTTTGTAGACTCTTTAATTATGGCCATTCTCACTGGTGTCAGGTAGTATACCTCATTGATAGTTTTGATTTGTATTTCTCTAATAATTAGTGATGTTGATAATCTTTGCATGAGCCTATCAGCCATCTGTAAGCCTTCTTTGGAGAAATGTCTATTTGCATATCCTGCCCATTTTTTTATTCCATCATCTGGGGTTTTTTGTTATTATGTTTGTATATTTTAGAAAATAAGCCATAAGAAAAAAATAGTCCATAAGTCCTTCTTCAAACCTCACTTGCAAATATTTTCTCCTAGTCCATAGGCTGTTTTTTTGTTTTATGTATGGTTTCCTTAGCTCCTTTTTTTTTTTTTTTTTGTAAATCCAATCTGTCGCTCTATGTCTTTTGATTGGAGCACTTAGTTCATTGATATTTAGGGTAATTATTGATGGATATGTATATATTGCCATTTTTTCTTTTCTTTTTTTTGGCTCTGCCTGCAGCATATGGAAGTTCCTGAGCCAGGGATCAAACCCTTGCCACAGTAGCGACCCAGGCTGCTGCAGTGACAAAGCCAGATCCTTAACTCACTGCACCACCAGGGAATTCCTGTTTATTGCCAGTTCAAACCTTGTTTTCCATTTGATTTTGTATTTCTTCTTTTTGTATTTCCTCTTGTGGTTTGATGGTGTCCTTTTGTATTATGTTCGTGTTCTCTTACTTTTGTTTTTTATTAGTCTTTTGTATGTTTTTGACTTGTAATTACCCTGTTTTTCAAACTTGTTAACCTATTACTATGTCTACTTGCTTTAAACAGATAGTCATACAGGCTGAAACATTCTCTTTTTTTTGTCTTTTTGCTATTTCTTTGGGCTGCTTCCATGGCATATGGAGGTTTTCCAGGCTAGGGGTCTAATCGGAGTTGTAGCCGCTGGCCTACACCACAGCCACAGCAACACAAGATTCGAGCCGCGTCTGCAACCTACACCACAGCTCACGGCAACGCCGGATCATTAACCCACTGAGCAAGGGCAGGGACCGAACCCGCAACCTCATGGTTCCTAGTCGGATTTGTTAACCACTGCACCACGACGGGAACTCCTGAAACATTCTTTAAAAAACATATACATTTTTCTTTCTCTGCTCCCCCACATTTTACGATTTTGATGACCTTGTTTGCATTTTCAGGCTTGTCCTTTTGCTATTTATTGTAATTATAGCTTTCACAAAATTTTTAAATGTTTTTATTTTGTTTATTTATTTTTGTCTTTTTTGCCTTTTCTAGACCTGCTCCCACAGCATATGAAGATTCCAAGGCTAGGGGTCCAGTAGGAGCTACAGCTGCCAGCCTACGCCAGAGCCACAGCAGTGCCAGATCCGAGCTGCATCTGTGACCTACACCATAGCTCATGGCAACACCAGATCCTTAACCCACTGAGCGAGGCCAGAGATGGAACCTGCAACCTCATGGTTCCTAGCCAAATTTGATGGGAACTCCTTTTTTTTTTTTTTTTTAAATAGTTATTTCCCCAGTACATTTTTTTTCCTACTGTACAGCATGGTGACCCAGTTACACATACATGTACACATTCTATTTTTGCACATTATCATGCTCCATCATAAGTGACTAGACATAGTTCCCAGTGTTTTTTAATTTTTTTAATCTGTGTATTGGCTTATTTAAGTGATTTACTTTCCAATTGTGATTTTTCTCTTTCCTATGTATTCTTGCTTATTTTCTGTTTAGAGAAGACTATCAATATTTCTTTTAGGATAGGTTTTGTATTGCTGTATTGTTTTAGTTTTTGCTTGTCTGAGAAATTCTTTATCTCTCCTTCTATTCTGAATGATAATCTTGCTGGATAGAGTATGCTAGTTTGCAGGGTTTTATCTTCCAGGACTTTGAATATATCTTGCCACTCCCTTCTGACCCACATTTCTGTAAAGAAATCAGCTGATAAGCATTATGGGGGTTCTCTTGTCATTAACTCTTTTCCTCTTGCTGCCATTTAGAATCCTCTCTTTAACTCTTGTTTGGGATCCTCTGTGCTTCCTATGCGTGCATATGTTTCCTTCTTTAGGTTTGGGAAGTTTTCAGCCATAATTTCTTCAAACACATTTTCAATTCTCTTCTCCTTCTTTTGGGATCCTATTATGCATGGATTGGGGTGCTTTACATTATCCCATAGGTTTCATACATTGCTTTTTTTTTTTTTCATTTGTCTTTTTGTCTGGTGTTCTGATTGGGTGACTCCCATTATTCTATCTTTTACATCACTTGTCATTCTTTTGTATTATCCAGTTTGGTTTTTTTTTTTTTTTTTTTGCTTTTAGCTCAGCTTTTGTCTTGGTAAATGAGTTTTCTAATTTTAATTGGCTCATCTTTAGTTTCTAGTGTTTTGTTTTGTTTTTACAGTAATCTGCATTTCTGTTGATAGCCCTTCTTAATCTTTCAGTATTTTTATTACCTCCTTTTTGAACTTGAGGTTGGTGGCCTGGAGTGGTCTGTTTCATTGTTTATTCTTTTTTTTTTTTTTGTCTTTTTAGGGCTACACCCACAGCATTTGGAGCTTCCCAGGCTAGGGGTTGAAGCAGAGCTGTAGCCACTGGCCTGTGCCAAAGCCACAGCAATGCCAGATCTGAGCCTCATATGCGACTTACAGCACCCAATCCTTAACCAACTGACTAAGGGCAGGGATCGAACCTGCATCCTCATGAATGCTCATCAGATTTGTTTCTGCTGAGCCACAAGGGGAACTCCTTATTGTTTATTCTCTCAGGGAAATTCTCCTGATGTTTTAATTGGGAATGGTTCCTCTGCTTCTTCATTTTACTTACGTTTCTCTGATTCTATGTGTTTAGGAGGAACAGTTATATACTGTGGTCCTAAAGGGCTTTTTTTATGTGGGAGTGTCCCTGTATATCTTTCATGAGTCTAATATTTTTGGTGCAATGGCTGTTTTTAATATGGATGCCTGCCACATCTTCCTTCTGTGTTGATTGTTAATCTCCTTGATAGGGGGTGTGATTGTTGTGGTGGTGACTGGAGCCTGTACTAGATGTTAGTCAGGGTCTTCTCTTTGTTCTGTGGTTTTCACAGCCCTGTCAGGGGCGGGGCCTGCTCCCCAGTTGTTGGAGTAGATACCACCAGATCCATTTCTGAACTACAGTGTGACATAGGCAGGGCTGGAGCACTCCCACTTGGAAATGAGCCACTGAGTATTCCTCCTCAAGAGCTGTCCATTGGTAAGTGTGCTCTGTGGTGTCACCTGTCACCCATTGTATGGGCTCACAAAGTATGCTGTTTTTGACACTGTCCTAGGTCCTGCCCCATGGGAATTAAGGCAGTCAGCCTGAGTGTCCCTTAGATGATGTGTTCACAAAGCTACGAGTACAGATCCACTGAGGCCAGGCACTGGGACTGCTATAGTCATGTAGCTGGACCTTGGGAGCTACTAAATCAGCCTAGACCTGGCCCTACCTCTGCTGGCCCCACCCCAAACAAAGGAGCACCAGTAATCCACTCATCCACTCAAATGCCCTGCAGGCTCTGAGTTTACAAAGCTGCCTGTAGTGCTTCAATTCATAGATCACACAGCTGCTGGCACACTCACATTTCAGCCCTGCTTCCAAAGTTGTACAGCCTGAGGATCAACTCTGATTTCAGCCCCATCTCCATATGTGGGCACCCTTAAGATACTTGAGCACTCCCAGAATTTAGACAGGCAGAGCCACACCCACTGTCAGGCTGCCACAGTCCCTCCCTTGTGCCCGCATTAACAATGAGTTTTCAGTGGCCAACCTGGGCTCCTTCCTGCTCATACCCCCAGCTCCAGTTGTAGCTTGGACCAAACTCCAGCCTCTTCAGGATGTCTCTGCACAGCCAATCCCTGTCCTCTACCCAAGTCTGTCCTCTGAAGCTTGAGTTTGAGAACCCTGTTCCCACCTGCACCAGGAGATGTATGTCTTGGGCTGGGGAGTGCAGGGGGGTGGCCAGGACCATCTGTGAGGTTTCTCTCTGTTCTTCTGTTATGCCTGCCGCAGTGCAGCTGCTGTACTGTCCTCCAAGCCTCTGAAACTCCTTTTCTCTCCCAGCTGATCTCACCACCCGTGAAGGGGTTTCCAAGGTAAGGGATCTTTCCACTTTCCCAGTTCCCTCCCAGGGGTGCAGGTCCTGTCTTGATTCCTTTTTTTTTCCCCCCTTTCACCCTATTTGGTTATATGCTAATCTTTCTTACAATTTGTTTTTGTGAGCTCTTCTGCGATAGTTCAGCAGGTATTCTGTGAGAATTCTTCCACATATAGTTGTATTTTTGATGTACTTGTGGGAGGAGGTGAGCTTTACATCCTCCTATTCTACCGTCTTGATCCAGCCTCTCTAATAATACTTAAGCATAGCCTCTTTTTTGCACTAAGTTTTTTGAAATTGAAGTCTTATTTTCACTCGGCATGAGGAGTAAGTGACCATGTTACCATTTTGGTCATGAAAGCACCTAGTTTGGTGCCTCTTGGCGTGTAGTTATTGCTCAGTTAATTTTTATTAAGTTCTTTTATTCAGTGAACTGAATACCTACTTTGTGTAAGATATTGTTCTTGGTTCTGGGGGTATAAGCAGCTTACAAAAAAAGGCAAAATCTCTATTTCAGTAGAATTTACATTTTCTGAATGGAATTCTAGAGGGTGGTTTTCATTTCCCAACTTTGCTCCTTCTCCTTTTCTTTCTCCTTCTCCTCCTTAGTTAAGAAACTTGTTTAACATAGTAATGCTGTTACCTTCCTCTTTCGATTAAAAAATGTTGGAATTCTTACCTGGCTTAATCCTACATAGTGTTTATGAGGTTGGGGGTTCAATCTCTGGCCTCATTCAGTAGGTTGAGGATCCAGGGTTGCTGCAGGCTGCGGCATAGATCACAGATACGGCTCCAATCTGGAATTGCTGTGGCTATGGCGTAGGCCTACAGCAGCTCCAGTTTGACTCTTAGCTCAGAGAACTTTCATGCCACAGGTACAGCTGTAAAAAGAAAAGAAGAAAAACGTTGGGAGTTCCCTAGTGGCCTAGTGGTTAAGGATTCAATGTTGTCACTGCTGTGGCTCAGGTTCAAATCCCTGGCCCAGCAACTTCCACATTCTGCAGGCATGGCCAAAAAAAAAGGAAAGAAATATTATGGTTACAAATTAACCTTTCATAGAATTTAACCCTCTTCTCCATTTTTTTTTTTTTTAACTGTAATATAATTGACATAATATTATGTTAGTTTCAGGTGTACAACATAACGATTTGATATTTGAAGGGTAACACTGTAAAGAATTGGGAATGGCTAAATGATCTCCCCCGCCTGTTCTTCCACATCAATGTCCAGACAGTGTAGAGGTGAATTTTTGATCATGCACGTATTTCTATGTCTTGCCCCACTTATACCATTCCACAAAACAGCCAATTTTTTTTTTTTTTTTGTCTTTTCTAGGTTCTCTCCCGTGGCATATGGAGGTTCCCAGGCTAGGGGTCTAATCAGAGCTGTAGCTGCTGGCCTACACCACAGCCACAGCAACGCCAGATCCGAGCCACGTCTGTGACCTACACCACAGCTCACTCCAATGCCGGATCCTTAACCCGCTGAGCAAGGCCAGGGATCGAACCCTCAATCTCATGGTTCCCAGTCAGATTCGTTAACCACTGCGCCATGACGGGAACTCCAAAACAGCTAAAACTCTTTACTGATGACTAAGTAAGTGTGAAATAGACTCAAGAGAAGACCGAAGAGCGAGGGACTTTTTTTCCTCTGAACCTAAAGAGAATTGAATCAGTAGTTAGTTTGCCTGTCAGGCTTGTTTAATACCCACAAAGCACAAAAACACTTTCTAGGGAGTTCCCATTGTGGTGCAGTGGTTAACGAATCCGACTAGGAACCATGAGGTGGTGGGTTCGATCCCTGGCCTTGCTCAGTGGGTTAAGGATCCGGCATTGCCGTGAGCTGTGGTGTGGGTCTCAGATCTGCGGTTCGGATCTGGCATTGCTGTGGCTGTGGTGTAGGCCGGCTGCTGCAGCTCCGATTCAACCCTTAGCCTGGGAACCTCCATGTGCTTCGGGAGCGGCCCAAGAAATCGCAAAAAGACCAAAACAAAAAAACAAACAAACAAAAAAAACATTTTCTAAAATGTATATGGTTCTCTTTGTAAAAAATTATGTAAATCATAAAGGAACTTAAATATTTGCTCTTGCAGTAGTTTAGCCAATTAAACTTGAACTTTTCTTTTTTCTTGGCTAAAATCTTGGAATCTCAGAGCTTTCAAATGTATAATTTTATCCATCATTAGATGTTCATCATTAGATGTTTAAATTTCCTTTGTTACATATCTGATTAAGGGTTTTCCTACTTATGCTTGAACCCCATCATCACTTGATTCCTAACAGAGTAACCTAACCTCTTCTTAGGAAGCTCTGTTATAAAGTGTATCTTTGTATGAAGTAGAAATCTGTCTCTCTTTAGTTACAATTCATTGGTCCTCATTTTGGGGCATCTAGAATATTTGGACCTGTGATGTTTAGGTCTTTATCTGTACCCCTGTCCCAGGCACTGCAGATATTCAGGAATAAGCCTAATCTCTAAAACCAAAGACCCTCAATCTTTCAACCATTCTTCATGTGGCATAGTTTCAAGTCCTCTCACCATTTGGTTGTTGTCAGAGCATGTTCAAAACTAAAAGTGGAAACCCTGTTGTCTGCTCAGTGAGTCAAGTACTTCATGACTTTTTCTCTCATATTTTAGATCAGGACGCTATAGGTCTACAGTGTGTCCTTGAAATAATTATTTCACAGGGTGTAAAGCTCTACCAAAGCAAGAAACAATCATCTATCTTGAAAAGATTCCTAAATGTTTTCTTCTTTCTTTCTAAAGACTGTTGCTTCTAAAATTTTGGTTAATAGATATTTACACTGCAAATATAATGAGCATAGGCTTTCATGTTTCCTTTTTGCGCAGCCTTTTACTCATACAGAAAATTTTTACGTTAAAAAGAGAAGAAAGGGGTTCATTTGTGGCCTGAATTAAGGGGGTTTTTTTCCCTTCAGTTACATGGTAACTTTTGCCATGGTTTCTCTCAGAAGGCTTAGATCTCATTTTTCCCCGCAAGTAGGAATCATTAAAGCCTAAAGGATCTATTAACAGGGCACTTTGTTAAACTAAAATAAGGCCATGAAAACTCACTAAATATAAGGAAAATACTGATCCAGAGATTGAAAGATCAGAGTTCCTGTTGTGGGTCAGCCAGTTAAGAACCCAGCATAGTGCCCAGGCGGATGTGAGTTTGATCCCTGGGTTAGGGATCCAGCATTGCCACAAGCTGTGGAGTAGGTTGCAGATGTGGCCTGGATATGGTGTTGCTATTGGCACTGGTGTAGGCTTCAACTGTAGCTAGGATTCAAACCCAAGTCTCGGAACTTTAATATGCTGTAAAAAGAAAAAAAAAATTGAAAGGTTATATGCATAAAATGTTAATATACATGTAATTGAGATTAATGGTTTGACTTTCAAACAGTGCACTGAGTTTTACATAATAAAATTAATTTTGTATGTGACAATTATTTAAATTATTTTAAATTATCACTTTATCATAATTGCATCTTTACAGATTTTACTTGTAGTGTTTATCCTATTTATGAGTAATTTTTTTCTGCTGCTTTTCCATTGTAGGTGATTCAGCAGACATGTCAGGTAAGGAAATTAATCATCTTCTGTTGTAGTCATATTGTTAAATAATGACAGCCCAAATTTTTATAGAGTAATAAGACACTTGAAACTGTGACTTTTTAAATTATGAATACATCATTTTAATGTCATGATACTGACTCCAATCTGCAATAATAAGTTTTGGGGGGGTTGCGTTTTTTTTTTTTTTTTTTTTTTTTTTTTTTTTAGTGGTAGTACATGGAGATTCCCAGGCTAGGGGCCAAATCAGAGTTGCAGCTGCTGTCCTGTGCCACAGCCACAGCAACATGGGATCCCAAGCCGCGTCTGTGAACCTATACCACAGCTCATGGTAACATGGATCCTTAACCCCCTGAGTGAGGCCAGGGATCAAACCTGCATCCTTGTGGATACTAGTTGGATTTGTCACCCACTGAGCCACAATGGGAACTAAGTTTTTTTTTAAAAAATAACGTATTTTGGAATTTAATTATTGCACATTTCAGATCAACAGAGCAGCATTTAAAGATTTGAAAATAACTTTTTATTACTGATTTTGACCATGGCTCTGTGATTTTAAAAAGCTCTTGAATAAATGGTGCATGTCTGTTTTTTTTAGTTATTATAATAACCAAGCTTTTTCAACTCAATTTTAGCTTACAGAATATAGTAAGAATTACCTGTTTGATAAGAAAACATTTCCCAGTGATTTGTGTCCATTTCATTTCAGTTTTCCAGGGTAAGGCATGATTTTGTGATTCAGCTCTTCAGTTACAAACTTACTCAATACAACAGGCGAGGTCTTTGATGTCTTGGGTTTCACGCAAGAGCAGTGGTTAGTCCTTGGGCCTTGTACAGCCTGTGACTGAGTATACTTTTTATTAATTTAAATAGTGGGGAAATATCACAAAAGATGGAAAATATATGAAATTCAGATTTCAGTATCCATAGATAAGGTTTTATTGGAGACAGCCACACTCATTCAGTAACATGTTGTCCATGGCAGCTTTTGTGCCAATAATGGCAGCGTTGAGTGGTTGCAACAGAGACTGCGTGTAACACTGTCATTGCTTTCCACTGCTGCTTGGTGCACTACAGATTGCAATGATTCTGTTTTAAAACTTTTAGGTTTTGAGTGCTGCATGTATTGCTAGGCCACAGTATTTTTGTTGTTGATGTACAACATTGTATTAGTTTCAGGTGTACAGCATTGTGATTTTTGTTCATAGATTATACTCCACTAAAAGTTATTACAAGATAATGGCTCCAATTTCCTGTGCTATATCGTATGGTCTTATATACTGTTGCTTATCCATTTTATATAGAGTAGTTTGTGTCTCTTAATCCCATACCCCTAACTTACTCCTCCTCTCTTCCCTCTTTCCCTAAGTAGCCGCTGGTTTATTTTCTATATCTGTGAGTCTGTTCCTGTTTTGTACATAGAAAGAATATATAAATACACATATACATGTGGAAAGAATACATGTCAACATTTTCATCCTAAGCTTTATCACAGTATTCTCAGTTCACAGGGAAGCAAAGATTAGAAAAATTAGAAAATTTAAAAGAGTATTTCATCACAACAGAATTTCTACACAAAAATAAATATAAAATATGGCTACATCCTGAAGTAAAGTTCTGAGTGACTCATTTGTTAGCCAATCAAGAAAAGCTGTTTATGGAATTCCAACCTTGTGGCTCAGTGGAAACAAATCTGACTAGTATCCATGAGGATGCAGGTTTTATCCCTGGCCTCGCTCAGTGGGTTAAGGATCTGGCATTGCTGTGAACTGTGGTGTAGGTCAAAGACTCGGCTCAGATCCTGCATTCCTGTGGCTGTGGTGTAGGCTGGCAGCTGCAGCTCTGATTCAGTCCCTAGCCTGGGAGCTTCCTTATACCGCAGGTGCAGCTCTTAAAAAAAAAAAAAAAAAAAAAAAGCTATTTATGACTTGAGTTAATTAAATCATGTTTAATTGCAGCAAACAAGTGTCCAGAGAAAATAAACTTGTTTAAGACTTTTTGTCAAAAACCATTGCTAAAAAATTGAGAACACTGGGAATAACATCAGTAGTCTTTAAAAAAAAAAAAAAGATTTTGAATGGCTTCCCTTGGCTCTTAATGGGTTAACAAATGTCATCAGTTGTTTTTTTGAGGAATAAGTGCCGACTTTTAAGTGACTGATTGCTTTGTTTCTATGAATGGCCTAACAACTGCAAAAGATAGTATTTTCAAATAAGTCAGAAAACAGTAATGTGGTGCAACCTGAAGTAGAATCTGCTAAGATGTATTACAGTGATGGTGGTAAATGTATGTGTGGACTAGAGCAGAAAGGGGAGTAGTTGGTTAAATTTATAAGCCTATTCATTGTGTTATTCATTAGCAGGTGCTTTGTGGAAAATATTTCCATTTATCACGTGTAATTGAACCTCAATATTTTGTTATTGAGAGTCGGCACTTAATTTTGTTTGCTGTCGTAGACTTAATCAGTCCCATCAGTTTGTTAGAAGGCGAATATCCTGACTTGCTCTATCCCCATAGCAGTTCAGCGATTTAGCAGTGGCAACGTTTTTTTTTTCCCTGCAATTTCTGGAGCTCAGAACCAGGACTGAAATTTTTCCAAATGAGAAGAATTGCCTTTAGTCAATTTTATGGAAAACTAGATACCTTTGGAAATTATTTTTTGCTGTAAACTTGATAATATTTGTTAATGATTCATCCTGAAATTATAAGGAAACTGCAAGTACAATTACAACCTTAGGTTACAATTACAGTGCTTATACGTGAAACTTATACTGCAGGAAAATCATTTGATGACAACTCATCTTTAAATCACAAGTAATGCCAAACTGCACTGTATACTTCTCATGCTGTAAAAATTAAGATGAGAAATGAGATTCTGGAGTTCCCGTCGTGGCGCAGTGGTTAACAAATCCGACTAGGAACCATGAGGTTGCGGGTTCGGTCCCTGCCCTTGCTCAGTGGGTTAACGATCCGGCGTTGCCGTGAGCTGTGGTGTGGGTTGCAGACGCAGCTCGGATCCCGCGTTGCTGTGGCTCTGGTGTAGGCTGGTGGCTACAGCTCCGATTCGACCCCTAGCCTGGGAACCTCCATATGCCGCAGGAGCGGCCCAAGAAATAGCAAAAAGACAAAAAAAAAAAAGAAAAAAAAAGAAAAGAAATGAGATTCTCATTCTCGCACAAATTTGCGGCAAGTATATTTTCTGGGCTCAAGTTAAAGTTACAGCAGCATTTTTTAGATCTTGATGTAAGTGTAAAGAAAATTTCCATATTTTAAATATCTGTTTAACTGCACAAATAAGGAACCTTCAATTTAGGATTGTTATTCTGCAATGTAATACATTATAAAAGGCAAGTATCAAGACAGGACTCTAATAGAATTTTCTAAATGTCTTCAGGTGATTAATATGCTCAATTAAAATCATATGCTTTTGGATCAATACTCATATTTGACAGTACCTACCTGTGTGAAACATTTTCAGGGTTGAAATGTGTAAAATTATTACAGATCATCATTAACAAATGAACATCTGCAATTATTTTTGAAACATAAAAACTCCGACTTTGAACCCCACTTAACTGGAACATTATCCCCCCCAAACAATTTCATTCTCATTAGTAGATGTATATTATAAAATTTTTCACTCAGTGAATTTCATCAACAAAAATTTTGTGGAAATTTGTTTTCTTTTGTTACACAGGTACCTGCACAATATCTTCAGTTTTGTCTCTTATCTGACCATTTAGAGTAAAAGCTTGCTGACTCCTGCTCTAGAAGGAGACAGGCAAAAATAAGTAAATTTTTAAATATAACATGATCTAAGATGGTGATAAATGTGATAAAAACAGCAAAAAGGGTGATGTGATGGCAGCAAAGCATTTGTTTCTCAGAAGTGGTAACATTTAGCTAGGCCAAAAATGATACAAAACAATGATAACTGAAGGGTGGTCTAGCCAGGGCAAGCCAAGGCCTGGTTTGGGAGTCTCAAGACCACCCACACGTTCAGTGATTCACAGACGGAATCAGAAGACCCAGAGATACTTAGGGGTATAGCTTATTGCAGTGATCAGCAAGGGGAAAAGATATATCAGGTAGAGTCTTGAGGATCAGATACAGGCTTTCTGTGTCTCTCCCAACATATTCTTCTAGGGGTCACAAAGAACCTGATTCTTCTACCAGCAACCAGATGCATCAATGTAGGTGCAGTGTTTCTGCCCAGGGAAGCCCACCTAAGACTCAGAGTCTAGGGTTTTTATTGCGGATTGGTCACAGAGGCGTAAATATCATACTTCCAGGAGAAAACAGGTATTCAGTGCCCCCGTGGACAAAACAGCCTGATCAACATGGAGAACATTTCAAAAGTCAGGTTCTTCCACACTAGCAAGCAGATCCTTCCAGTGATAGTAACCTCAGGCCTGCTTATTTAACTCTTTCCCTAAGGCTGAATCAAGAAACAGAAAGGTCAGTGTGACAGGAGAAAGGCCTCTGAGATAAACTTAGAAAGGGTAGGAGTCAGTCATGTAGGGCCTTGTAGATCATGGAGCAGAGTTTGGATTTATGCTAAGTGCAGAGTCCATCATTGGAGAATTTTAAGCAAGGAAGTGATGTGATCTGATTTATACTTTGAGAAAAATCACCCTTTGCACTATTGAGAATATTGGAGGGGAAAGAGCCTCCAGAAAATTAGGAGGTTTGGATCATAGTAGTTTAAGCAAAAGACATTTTAAACTAGGGTGGTAGGAGTGAAAATGGAGAGAACTAGATGAATATGACCTATATTTTGAGGGTAAATCCAGCAGTTTTTTTCTGCCAAAGTAGACATGGAGGCATGGCAGAAAGCAAGGAATCAAGATTGTTAATTTTTTTCTTGAGCAGCTGGCTAACTGAGATAGGGGAATACTTTGGGAGAAATAGTTGTACAGGGAGAAATTATCTATAGTCATAAGGAATGAAGGGATTCAAATGCAAGGAAACTAGTAGGTCTGGAGGTGGGGGAATAAGAAGCTCCTCTCTAATGGCTTTTATTTCATCAGGTGAGTGAAGAGGTGGCGAAGTAGGTGGGAAAAAAGTTTTGAACTTGTCACTTTGGAATGTAGGAGAGTAAATATATGTATTAGAAAAGATACGGTATAGTTACCATTTGAATGTAATACATGTGTTTTGAGTAGACCCTAAGAGAACATCTTTTGTCTCTGACAAAGTCTTCCCAGCCCACATAAGACTGTGCCAGAAGGTAAGAATTTGACGTTTTTGTTCCTTAAGGCAATTCAAGGCAAGAGAGCTCTCTTCAGCCTTTGTTATTACTGTTTGTTCTGATAGGCAGTTGCCCATTAAATAAATATCTTTAGTGATCTTCCCTGTGCCCTCTGATGACAGAAAGTGAGGAAATCTATTATCACACAGAGTGATGGGGGCACACTGGTCTCCTGAGTCTGCTGATTCAGGAGCTCCCCATGTGTTTCCCATCTCTTCTGCTCTGTCATCCATAGCACTGGCCTCATCCCAAAGACTGGTTGAATTCATGTTATAAAAGGGCTGCCAGTGACAGTTAAAGTTACATGCTTCCTTGCTTTTTCGTCAGATGGGAAAAGGGATTAAAAATCTTTTTCAAAACCGTGACCTTTATTTATTTATTTGTTTATTTTTTGGGCCTGTTTGGGTCATTTTTAAGAGGAGCCAAACGCTGTACCAGGAATACATCAGGTGAAGTTCTCTTTGTGGCTCAGGAGATTGCAAACCCAACTAGTACCCATGAGGATGCTCTTCAATCCTTGGCGGTGCTCAGTGGGTTAAGGACCCAGCGTTACTGTGAGCTGTGGCGTAGGTTGTGGATGTGGCTCGGTTCTAGCATTGCTGTGGTTGTGATGTAGGCTGACAGCTGCAGCTCTGATTTGACCCCTAGCTTGGGAACTTCTGTATGCTGCAGGTGCAGCCCTTAAAAAAAAAAAAAAAAAAAAGAGGGAATGGATGCTAGGTTACAGCAAAGAGTTGTCCACTACAGAAATTACAGGGCGAAATACAATTGGAACACTTAATGGTCCACATTAAAATTTTGTTTTTAAATATAGTGTTTTTACTATGCTATGTCAAAGGAAAAGTAGGGGATAAAAGAAAAATATCCTTTAAAACTTTGATTCTTGGAGTTCCCGTGGTGGCACAGCAGAAATGAATGTGACTAGGAACCATGAGGTTGTGGGTTCGATCCCTGGCTTCTCTCGGTGTGTTAAGGTTCCGGTGTTGCCGTGAACTGCAGTGTAGGTCACAGATGCGGCTCAAATCCTACATTGCTGCGGCTCTGGTATAGGCCAGCAGCTGTAGCTCCGAGTCGACCCCTAGCCTGGAAACCTCCATCTGCTGCAAGTGAGGCCCTAAAAAGCAAAAAAAAGAAAAAAAAGAAAAAAACTTTGATTCTTATGAGGTCGACTAAGTACTTTTAAGAGAACCTTGTGGCATCTCTATACTGGAGACAGAGAGTCAAGAATAGTTATGACAAGTTGGTGGGATTGACTTTCTGGAGATAGCTTGATATGAAGAGAGTAAAACTAGTTCCTGGGTACTGAAACTGCACACCTCTGCTGGCTCTGCCAGCTCTGAGTGGTGTATGACCTAGGTTAAGTCACTTAACTTCACTGAGCCTGAGTTCATAGGAAAACATAACTGCCTAGAAGTAGAGATTAGAAAGTATGACATGTCCTTGGTAATATGCCTGGCCCATGATATGCACTTCTGTCTGGTAGCCTACAGGAAGGGGAAAAATAAGAGTAATATCTGTGTTACTCTAGCGTCATGAATGACCACTTCCAAATTATAGGAGAATATAAAATATCTAATGGACATGTTTAACTTTTTTATAAGTTTTATTGGAATGTAGTTGACTTACAAAGTTGTGTTTCATCTGTATAGCAAGGTAAATCAGATATGCATATATGCATATCCATTCCTTTCCAGATTCCTTTCCCGTGTAGGTAATTACACAGCACTGAGTAGGTTACCCTGTGCTCTACGGTAAGTCCTTGTTACCCATCCATTTTATATGTAGTGGTGTGCTTATGTCAGTCCCAACCCCTAATTTATCCTTTCCCTAACCCAGTTTCCCCTTTGGTAATCTTTTGGTTACCAAAAGATTTTGTTTTCAAAATCTTTGAGTCTGTTTCTGCTTTGTAAGTTCTTTTTGTCACTTTTTGTTAGATTCCACATATTAGTGATCTTGTATGATAGTTATCATCTTCTTTCTGACTTCTTTCTTCACTTATTATTGTAATTTCTAAGTCCATCCATGTTGCTGTAAATGGCATTATTTCATACCTTTTTATGTCTGAGTAATATTCCATTGTGTATAGGTACCACATCTTGTCTCTCCAGTCCTCTATTGATAGTCCATGTCTCGGCTGTTGTAAATAGTGTAGCAATGAATATTGGGGTGCATGTATCTTTTTGAATTATGGTTTTCTCCAGATATATACCCAGGAGTAGGATTACTGAATCATATGGTAGTTCTACACTTAGTTTTTTAAGGAACCGCTACAGTGTTCTCCATAATGGTTGCACCACTTACATTCCCACCAACAGTGTGGAACGGTCTCCTTTTCTCCACACCCTCTCCAGCATTTATTATTTGTATTCTTTTTGATGATGGCCATTCTGACTTATGTGAGGTGGTACCCCACTGTAGTTTTGATTTGCATTTCTTGAAAAATTAGTAACATTGAGCATCTTTTCGTGTGTTTTTCGGTCATCTGTCTGTCTTCTTTGGAGAAATGTCTGTTTAAATATTCTGACTTTTTTTTTTTTTTGTCTTTTGTCTTTTTAGGGCCGCAACCGCAGCATATGGAGGTTCCCAGGCTAGGGGTAAAATCAGAACCACAGCTGCCGGCCTAAGCCACAGCCACAGCAATTCGGGATCTAAGCCGAGTCTTTGACCTACACCATGGTTCACAGCAATGCCGGATCCTTAACCCACTGAGCAAGGCCAGGGATGGAACCTGCAACCTCATGGTTCCTAGACTGATTCCTTTCTGCTGCGCCATGACAGGAACTCCTATTCTGACCATTTTTTAATTGAGTTGTTTTTTGGTAGAAAGCTGTATGAGATGTTTTGTATATTTTGGAGATTACGCCCTTGTCAGTTGCTTCATTTGCAAGGATATTCTCCATTTTGTAGTTTGTCTTTTCATTTTGTTTAATTGTTCTTTAGTAAGTTAGGCCTTGAGAATTTCCAGTAATTAATTAATTAATTAGTGTTTGTTTGTTTGTTTGTTTATTTATTTTGGTCTTTTTGCTATTTCTTGGGCCGCTCCTATGGCACATGGAGGTTCCCAGGCTAGGGGTCGAATCGGAGCTGTAGCCACCGGCGTACGCCAGAGCCACAGCAACATGGGATCCGAGCCACGTCTGCAACCTACACCACAGCTCACGGCAACGCCGGATCGTTAACCCACTGAGCAAGGGCAGGGACTGAACCCGAAACCTCATGGTTCCTAGTTGGATTCGTTAACCACTGCGCCACGACGGGAACTCCGTGTTTATTTATTATGTCTTTTGAGGGCTGCATGTGTGGCATATGAAGTTCCCAGGCGAGGGGTTGAATTCGAGCTACAGTTGCCAGCCTGCACCACAGCCACAGCAAGGCCAGATCCGAGCCTTGCCTGTGACCTGCACTACAGCTCATAACAGTGCTGGATCCTTAACCCACTGAGTGAGGCCAGGGTGAATCTGCGTCCTCATGGATCCTGGTCAGGTTCATTCCTGCTGAGCCACAATGGGAATCTTAAATATTGTTACTGATGTAAGTTTAGAACAATCTTACTGTGTAGCAATCCTATAATATAATCATACCTGTGTTTTAAGATATAAATTTCTGGTATAACTTTCTTACCATGTCATTCAATTTTTTGTAAAAGTTTGAAAAGCTCAGTGATTCACTTTACTTAAAATTACTTGCTGTTTAAATTTTAGGTTGTTAACTCTTTGTAATTTATGGAATATTAAGTTTGGAAAATATTAAATAATTGAGTGATGTTTCTTAAAAATCCATTATTGGAGTTCCCATCGTGGCGCAGCAGAAACAAATCTGACTAGGAACCATGAGGTTGCAGGTTCCATCCCTGGCCTTGCTCAGTGGATTAAGGATCCATCATTGCTGTGGCATAGGCCGGCAGCTGCAGCTCTGATTTGACCCATAGCCTGGGAACCTCCATATGCCATAGGTGCGGCCCTGAAAAAACAACAAAAAATTGTAGTTGATTTACAGTGTTGTGCCAATTTCTGCTGTACAGCAAAGTGAATCAGTTATACATATATACATTCTTTTTCTTATGTTTTTCATCATGTCAATCCCAAGAGAATGAATAGTTCCCTGTGCTATACAGTAGGGACTTGTTGCCTATCCATTCTAAATGTAAAAAGTTTTCACGTACAAACCCCAAACTCCCAATTCTGTCCCTCTCCCCCTTGGCAACCACAGGTCTCTTCCCTAGGTCTGTGAGCCTTGTTTCTGTTTTGTAGATAGGCTCATTTGTATCATTTTGTTGTTGTTGTCATTGTTGTCTTTTTATGGCCACACCCGCGGCATGTGGAGGCCAGGGGTCAAATCAAGGCCACTGGATCCTTAACCCACTGAGCAAAGCCAGGGATCAGACTCGAAACCTCATGGTTCCTAATCAGATTCATTTCCCGCTGCACTAAGATGGGAACTCCTGTGCCATTTTTTTTTATGGGCATATTCATGGCATATGGAAGTTCTCAGGCCAGCGACTGAATCTGAGCTGCAACTATAGGCTATGCCGTAGCTACAACAGAGTCCTTTAACCCAGTGGCCAGGCAGAGGAGCAAACCCATGCCTCTGCAGTAGAGTGGCTGCAGTTGGATTCTTTTGTTGTTGTCTTTTCTTGGGCTGTTCCCTCGGCACATGGAGGTTCCCTGGCTAGGGGTTGAATTGGAGCTGTAGCCACCGGCCTACGCCAGAGCCACAGCAACGCAGGATCTGAGCCGTGTCTGCAGCCTACATCACAGCTCACGGCAACGCCGGATCCTTGACCCACTGAGCAAGGCCAGGGATCAAACCCGCAACCTCCTGGTTCCTAGTCGGATTCGTTAACCACTGTGCCACGACGGGGAACTCCTGCAGTTGGATTCGTAACCCACTGCACCACAGTGGGAACTCTCTGTGCCATATTTTAGATTCCACACATAAGTGATATCATGTAATTTGTCTTATTTCTCTTAGTCAGAAAATCTAAGAGAATCTCTAGTTGCGTCTGTATTTACATTTTAATTTTTTTTGAGGTTAATCCATTTTATTAAGGGGCTTTGGGGGAAGGTTGAAGGATTGGGAGAACAATGAGATCTGATGTCCTCAGTGATCTTGTAGCTTCACAGTTGCTGAAAGCTATTTACATTTTAAATTTGTCACCTAACATTCCTTCTTGAATGAAGCTCAAGTCCCTTGTAGCCTTTGACTTTTATTGAATGAGGTACATTCTAGTTATAGTCCAGTACCTAAATTATTGTGGTCAATTTTTCACACATAAATATTGCACTTATTATATGGTAAACTTTTATGTCTGTTTCCATGTAGTTTTGATTTTTTTACAGTTTCATAAATCGTGAACAATTTTTACTTTGTGATAGTCAAATTTAATTCCCTGGGTTAATATATTTTAAATACTTTGAAGAACTATTAGATTTAATTTATCATTGTATACTATAAATCATAGATGGTGTCCAATGTAGTCTAAATTTATTATCAGAAATTTTTTGGAGTTCCCACTGTGGCACAATGGGATCAGTGGTGTCTTGGGAATGCTAGGACATGGGTTCGATCCCCAGCCTGATACAGTGGCTTAAGGATCTGGTGTTGCCACAGCTGTGGCTTGGGTCTTAACAGTGGGTCGTATCTGATCCCTGTCCCAGGGAATTCCATATGCCACAGGGCAGCCGAAAATGGGGAGACAAAAAGAATTTTTTTAAATTGTCTTTATGTAATATTTATCTATTTTTTCAATATTTGTAGCTGATTTATAAACAAATGCACATTTTGATTATTTTACTAAAAGTACTTATGTTCTAAGACTGAATTAGCTGAATTGACTTATCCATTTTTATAGGGTGCAGTTCATGAAAAAAAAAGGACAATATAAAGCTATGGGTTTTTAACCTAGAAAATATAGGAAACTGGGAAAACTTTTCAGGCAGTACCTGAAAGGCTACACAAGATAAATAACAACAAATATAATTTTTTAAAAAAGATTAGCAGTGTTGGAATTCCCTGGTGGCATAGAAGGATAAGGATCCAGCTTTGTCACTGCAGGAGCTCAGGTCACTGCCCTGGTGCAGGTTTGATCCCTGGCCCTGGAATTTCCGCATGCCACAGGCATGGCCAAAAACAAAAACAAAAACAAAAACAAAAACAAAAAAAGATGAGCTGTTTTACTTCTCCCATGAAATCTTGTTAAAAAAAAAAACAAAACAAAAAAACCCTATCTTATAAAATGATATGGGAGTTCCCATCGTGGCGCAGTGGTTAACGAATCCGACTAGGAACCATGAGGTTGCGGGTTCAGTCCCTGCCCTTGCTCAGTGGGTTAACGATCCGGCGTTGCCCTGAGCTGTGGTGTAGGTTGCAGACGCGGCTTGGATCCCGCGTTGCTGTGGCTCTGACCTAGGCCGGTGGCTGCAGCTCCGATTGGACCCCTAGCCTGGGAACCTCCACATGCCACGGGAGCGGCCCAAGAAATAGCAACAACAACAACAAAAGACAAAAAGACAAAAAAAAAAAAAAAGAAAGAATCCAGTGTTGCTGTGAGCTGTGGTGTATGTCGCAGATGCAGCTGGGATCCCGCGTTGCTGTGTCTATGGCATAGGCCAGAGGCTACAGCTCCAATTAGACCCCTAGCCTGGGAACCTCCATATGCCATGGGAGCAGCCCTAGAAAAAGCAAAAAAAAAAAAGAAAGAAAATTTCTTTAGTGATCTATTCAGATGGTTTCCTGCATATTGCGTTTCTCAATTTGTATTCACTTTCCATCTCTTCTTCATATAAGTACTAAATATATCTTGGTATTTCATCATTTATATTGTTTTTCTTCACATAATTACATAAAGATTTATCATGTATCAAAAACATAATATTGTTTTTTAAAAAGTTGTTTGGGGAGTTCGCATTGTGGCTCGGTGTTTGATGAATCCGACTAGGAACCATGAGGTTGCGGGTTCAATCCCTGACCTTGCTCAGTGGGTTAAGGATCAGGCGTTGCTGTGAGCTGTGGTGTGGGTTACAGATGCGGCTCGGATTCCCCCTTTGCTGTGGCTCTGGCGAAGGCCGGTGGCTACAGCTCCGATTCAACCCCTAGCCTGGGAACCTCCATGTGCCATAGGAGCGGCCCAAGAAATGGCAAAAAGACTAAAAATATTTTTAAAAATTAAAAAATAAATAAAAAGTTGTTTAAAAGTTGTGGTTGCCTAATTTGCTTGTCTAAATGCTGTTTTCTCAACAGTACAGTTTGGACTATAGCCTAGGAAAGTAGTCGGTATTTTTCTCCTTTCCTTTCCTTTTTTTTTTTTTTTTTTGCTATTTCTTTGGGCCGCTTCTGCGGCATATGGAGGTTCCCAGGCTAGGGATCCAATTGGAGCCGCAGCCGCCGGCCTACGCCAGAGCCACAGCAACGTGGGATCCGAGCCACGTCTGCAACCTTCACCACAGCTCACGGCAACGCCGGATCCTTAACCCACTGAGCAAGGGCAGGGATCGAACCCGCAACCTCATGGTTCCTAGTCGGATTCGTTAACCACTGCGCCACGACGGGAACTCCCTCCTTTTTTTCTTTTTAATTTAGTTTTAGGTTTGAGCTATTTTTTCTTATTAAGTACAGTCTTTCTTTGGTTCATGTTTTTCCGTGTTCCAGACTAGAGTATGCGTCAGCCTTAGAAATGGAGACATTTGTAATAGGTATATTACAACTTTTGGATTTTATCTTTATTTAGCTACAGCACCTTCTATCCACATCTGGGATGCAATGAACAAGCAGACTTTATCTATACTAAGATGCTATCATTCAAAGGGAGTGTGTTCAGTCAGTTTCAGTGCTACAGGTAAACTCTTGCTGTCTGTGGGACTAGACCCAGAACATACTATTACCATTTGGAGATGGCAGGAAGGTAGGATTTTTCTTTGTAATTTTTTAAAAATTATTAAAGTATAGTTGATTTACAATGTTGTGCTAGTTTTTTTCTTTACAATGTTTAAAAATTAAAATAGAAATAGGGTCATATGAATTCTGTTTAATATTTGTGTTAATTTGGTGATTGAAACCATTATTCATTACAGCCCTACACAATACACGTATACAATTATTACTGTAAGTATATTACACTTTAAAACCCCAGTGAGATGGTAAAGTCACAAAACATAAATTAATGAAAGTTATTAATATTATAAATCATTTACTGCTCTTTCATGGAAAAACTATGCATATAAGTGTCTTTGCTAATTACTCTTTTGTTGGCTATAGAGACTCTTACTCAAGAATAGAAATGAAGCATAATGTGATAGTGGAAGATCAATAGGGTAATATTACCTCAGTTATGTAACTATTATAAAAAATGAAATTCATAGAGCTACATAGAAAAATGAGACACAGTTTCTAAAGTCTACAGTGCCCCTTAAATGATAATGAAGCTCTCCATAAATCACATATCACTTGCAAAAATATGTAAAAAGGACCCTCTACTCTAGTAATGGTATGTCATGTGACTACTAGGTGGCATTGTAAGGGACATGCCCTCTTTTAAGCGCAGTTGTTTTTTGAACTATGTTACGTTCAGTAACTCTTTGATCCTGTAAAAATGAGCTTAGTTCTTACACTAACCTAGATAATTTTGTTGTATCTTTTTTATCAGGTGCCAAAATTGCCAGCAGAGCTGGTCACAACCAACGTATTTTTGTGGCAGAATTCCGACCCGATTCAGATTCCCATTTTGTCTCTGTGGGAGTAAAACATGTGAAGTTCTGGACACTGGCAGGAAGAACCCTTCTTAGCAGAAAAGGGCTGCTGAGCACACTGGATGATGCCCGGATGCAGACCATGCTTGCTGTCGCATTTGGAGCAGTATGTCTCTTAAAATGCATGTGGTAGTGTAACTGTGAATGAGCCAAACTGGACCGTTTTGAATTTTCTTGCCTTAGATAGTTGAGCTACAGAAATGTTATTTATATGGCACTATAATCTACTAATCATTACGTATGTCCTGGTCATGAATATATTTCATCTTTCAGATTCTGATACTTGAGAAATGATGGAGTGAGAGAGAAAGTTCGTGAGGGAGAGGGGTTATAATGAAACATTTAAGTCCTTGGGTCACTGCTATTCTCAAAAGCCTTTATTAATTTTATAATTGTCACCCTACATCTCCTAGGTCCTAATAATTTGTCAGAATAAAAGAAAGATCAATCATGAAATGTGCTTTTCCAGTGTGGTACTTGGTTTAGGATTTTCTTTGCTTCCTCTCATCTTAACTCACTGCTTGTCATGTAGTCAGAAGTGGGCCAGTGCCTCTCGTTCAGGGGAAAAAGGCAAGCCCAGTTCCTGGTCTTATTGGAAAGAGCGTTAGAGCCGTTCCCTCCCCACCATCCCGATTCCACCTGGGCTTGTGGTTTACAAGTCACATCTCTTTCCTTTAATACCTTGCCCTGGCCAGACTTTTTAAACCCTATGATGCATTAAAAAACTAAGTCAGTTTTCTTACTAAAGTGTTTATGTGTGTTTGTAATACTTGAAGAACAAAAATTATAATTCTGGAATCTTAAAGCACACTTACATTTTTTGAGAAAAAGACCATTGCAAATGTTGGTTATGCCCTGTCAAACTTGAGTTAAATATTTTGGACATTCTTAGTAGAAGGCAAGTAATTCTTCTCCAGAAGAAAAACCCTACACATTCAAGTGTTTCTTGCCCATGTAAATTAACTTTCTTTACACATAAAATTCCCTAGTTACTCAGTTACTCATTCCCAATAGAAAATAAACTTGAAGATTAGAATTTTAGCCGTAGGAGTTCCTGTTGTGGCTCAGTGAAACAAATCTGACTAGTATCCAAGAGGATGCAGGTTTGATCCCTGGCCTCACTCAGTGGGTTAAGGATCCGGCATTGCCGTGAGCTGCAGTATAGTTCACAGACTCAGCTCGGCTCAGATCTGGCATTGCTGTGGCTGTGGCATAGGCCAGCAGTTACAGCTCCAATTGGACCCCTAGACTTTGGAACCTCCATATGCCACAGGTGAGGCCCTAAAAAGACAAAAAAAAAAAAGAATTTTAGCCATAATTAATTTTTTATGTTTAAAACAATAGTACAATCAGTGTGAATGTTTTGTTACATAACAAAATGGGTTGATGTTCAGTTTAAGCCTTTTTGAACACATGTTCGCTAGGGGCTATGAAAAAAAGCAAAGGAAATAAAATATTAGTTTTTACATTCCAGTCACAGATGAGGCATGAATTAAAGCTGCTCCTATTTGGCAAGTACAATCATTGTTTTCTAAATGTGAGCTATAGAGAATAAGCATAAATGCTGAGCAATTTGAAGTAATATTAAATTGTTGCAAGGAAAGTAAACATGCAAACTATCTAGTATTCTCGGAAAGATTACAGAAAGTCTCAGTTTGTTTTTGATATAGTCCAAAATTTCCTATTGATTTTTTTTCCATTTTGTTTTGGATGAACATTTTATACACATTGCTCTAAAACTGAAGCTAAAATGAAACAGTACATGATGCAGGATTTGATAAATGTTTTTGCATAAATGAACTGTATCAGGATTGCAGTTCTCAAAGTGATCTAAAGCATTCTTAAACTTTTGGTACCTTAACAATGTATCTTATTTTGGATTCACTGCAGAAATGCATTAACTTTTACTATTTTAAGAAATCATGGCAAATGTTTTCTTATATAACTTCTGAAAAACTACAACTTTGATACAGATAATAGTTTTTCTTTCCAAGACAAAAGATTTCATCAAACCTAATAAAAGTTTTCATTTCCTATTTCTATTCTCTTTTTTACTCTCAGTTTCTAATGACCTTCATTTCTGGGGTAGCTAGAGGGAAGCAATACAAAGGGATGACAGAAACTAGAATTACAGCATTTTTTAATTAGAAGGGGCCTTAGAGCCTGAACTCCTTCATTTTACACATGAAAAAGTTGGTATAGAGGCTAAAAGTCTTGGCAAAGATTATTCCAGCTAAAAGCAACAGACCTAGAAAAGAAAATGGCCCTAATGAAGATAAGCCTCAAGTTCAGGTTTTCTGACTCTTTGAGTCTACTGTTTTTCCCACACCATGCTCTCTTTTTTTTCTTTTTCTTTTTCTTTCTTTTTTTTTTTTTTTTTTTTTTGCTTTTTGGGGCTCCACCCATGGCATGTGGAAGTTCCCAGGCTAGGGGTCAAATTGGAGCTACAGCTGCTGGCCACAGCCATACAGGATTTGAGCTGTGTCTGTGACCTACACCACAGCTCACAGCAGCACCGGATCCTTAACCCACTGAGTGAGGCCAGGGATCTAACCTGCATCCTCACGGATGCTAGTCAGATTCGTTAACCGCCGAGCCCCGACAGGAACTCCTCTCCATGATCTTTGATTCAAAAAGGTGACATAGGCTCACACTTACATAGAGAACTGCTCTTTGAACTCTATTGGAACTGTTGATGAGTTTATCTCCCCCTTCCCCACTCCTTTTCAGAATAACTTGACGTTTACAGGTACCATCAGTGGAGATGTCTGTGTGTGGAAAGATCACATATTGTGTAGAATTGTGGCCAGAGCTCACAACGGGCCTGTGTTTGCCATGTACACCACCCTTCGAGACGGACTTATTGTCACTGGAGGCAAGGAGAGGCCGTGAGTCCTCTTTCTTTTCACAGTCTTACTGAACGTTCATGAGTTGTGATGCCTCTGTTTGCGGTTCTTTCTCGATGATGTAGACTATGCTCTTTGACCTCCTCATATGTTTCTTCTGCTTCAGTGCCTCTTATGCACTATCTTGATTCTTATTTCTGGTCTTAAATAGTTTCCTTTTTTTTTTTTTTTTTTTTCACATTATAGATAAACCTAACCTCTACCACCTGGAGTGGTCATTTTTCTGAGGTATGGATAGGTAGCTATCCTGCAGATTAGGAATTGATTTTCTTTTTTCTTTTTTTTTTTTTTGCCTTTTTTTAGGGCCGCATTCACGGCATATAGAGGCTCCCAGGCTAGGGGTTGAATCGGAGCTATAGCCACCAGCCTACGCCAGAACCACAGCAAAGCAGGATCCAAGCCGCATCTGTGACCTACACCACAGCTTATGGCAACGTGGGATCCTTAACCCACTGAGCAAGGCCAGGGATCGAACCCACCACCTCACAGATTGGTTAACCACTGC
Organism: Phacochoerus africanus; assembly: GCF_016906955.1. Classification (NCBI taxonomy): domain Eukaryota; kingdom Metazoa; phylum Chordata; class Mammalia; order Artiodactyla; family Suidae; genus Phacochoerus; species Phacochoerus africanus. The sequence goes on along the minus strand of NC_062552.1, from coordinate 113,166,547 downwards.
ACCATGACAGGAACTCCAGGAACTGATTTTCTTAAAGTCTCTTTGCTGAGTAGTAGGTGGCGACATAAGAGAGATTCTTTGCCATTGGACTCGGGATGCATCTTGACTGCCTGCTTTCTTTTTTGTGCAAACTGGATACTAAGGTATAAAATTCATACTGCTGCATTAGAAAAGGATGAGAGGATGCTAGAAACAAACTTTGCCTTGTTTGTTTTTGCTTGAGGCAAAGTTCTTAGATAAAATTAAGATCTCAAACTCTAAGTCTGAGGAGAGGCCTTTTTCTGAGTGATTTACAAATCTCCCAATGGAAACCAGATACTTAAAATTGATTTCATAACAGCATATTTGTATTCATGTTAAAATGGAGTATATATGTGACCAAGCAGTAAGCGATTCCTATGCAGCAGTGAAAGAACCCACACAAGTGCAGCAGCTTTTGCCTTTCACACAAAGGAAGACTGTATTATGCTGCAGGAGCATGGTTTTTCACCCAAGACAAGCAGCTCATCTAGCAGAAAATAAAGGAATGTACTTTTCAGTTCCTCAAAGAGAACATCCATAAATGCACTGTCTTTTGTCCTTTTGCATATTACTCTGACACTCATGTTCCCCACCTGCCATCTGGTCTTGCACACCCTACTCCACTAACCTACTAAACTGTGTCAGTAGCATATTTAATAATAGCAGTTGGAAAGAAATACGCTGCTCTTTTGGCTCTAAAAATGTATTCTGTAGCCTAGCATCTGTAATCCTGTTATGTAGCCTTGCATTTACATTATTCTCTTAACGTTAAGAATCATTTTGTACATTTCCTCAGTCAGAAAGTGCTATGACAGGAGTTCTGCTGTAGCACAGTGGGTTAAAAATCCAACTGCAGCAGTTTGGGGTGCTGCTGAGGTGCATGTTCAGTCCCTGGCCTGGGAACTTCCAGATGCCACGGGTATGGTCATTAAAAAAAAAAAAAGAAGAAGAAGAAGGGAGTTCCCGTTGTGGTGCAGAGGAAATGAATCTGACTAGAAACCGTGAGGTTGTGGGTTTGAGCCCTGCCTCGCTCAATGGGTTAAGGATCCGGCGTTGCTCTGAGCTGTGGTATAGGTCGCAGATGCAGCTCGGATCCTGTGTTGCTGCAGCTCTGGCGTAGGCCAGCAGCTTACTGCTCCAGTTAGACCCCTAGCCTGGGAACCTCCATGTACCACGGATGCGGCCCTAGAAAAGCCAAAAAAAAAGAAGAAAGTATTATGAGAGAGGATATATGTATGGGGGGGCTAAATAAAATTAGGCTCATGTCAGAAAAATTAATTTTCATAAAATACGATTTGCTTAAACTGAATGTTTGAGATACAGTATATCTTTTTTTTCCCCCTTTTTATAGCATATGGAAGTTCCCAGGCCAGGGATCAAATTGGAGCTGCAGCTGCACCCTAAACCACAGCCACTGCAACACAGATCCAAGCTGCATCTGCAACATACACCACAGTTTACAGCAATGCCAGATCATTAACCCAGGGATCCTTATCCCAGCAAAGCTAGGGAGCAAACCCACATCCTCACAGAGACAACTTTAGGCCATTAACCTGCTGAGCCACAACAGCAACTCCAAATACTGTGTATTTTAAAATTGCCACAGCAAGTTTAGAGGAATATAAAGATTGGAGCCTCTCTTAGTATTCTGCTTATAATTTAGCTTTTGTTTATAATGAAAATTATTTGTAATGGCCAATAATAACTGCTTCTTTCGGTTTGGGTTGTCATTTTCGTAGGTCAAAAGAAGGAGGAGCAGTCAAGCTGTGGGATCAGGAGCTAAGGCGATGCCGTGCCTTCAAGCTTGAGACAGGACAGGTCACAGACTGTGTCCGTTCTGTGTGCAGAGGCAAAGTAAGAAGTTCCCTGCGCCACTGCAGTGCAGCAGACGATAGGAAACAGTTACTCCTGTGATTCCTTCACCCTTTGCAACCTGATGAGTAATAACTTAACCATGGACTTGCGGGTTTGCTCTGCCTCCTCTCTGCTGCTCTCTCTGCAGAAAGATAGGAAGCTGTTTTCCTAAGCACTGTGTCTAAACCGCCTTATTTTCTTGAATCTGCTAATTCAACTGTGGTGGACAGTTGAATTTTTGCCAGTTGACTCATTTTGATCAAAGCAGCTATCTCCATTCATTTAAAAAACACATTACTCTAAAAATTCAACCATGTATGCATTCACAATAAGTGTATCTATAAATTGAACACGTGTTATTATCCTCAGTCTGTGTGTTAAATATTAATCTTACTTGTATTTATACTTACTTCTACCTAAAATCCAATGCTTTCTTCCTATATCCCAACGCACTGTGATCTAAAGCATCGTAGTCGGAACTTTGATGCCTGGAGAGGCCAGATGTGTTCTCTTTTGCTTTTATTTATCTTGGACTCTCACATACAACCTGGCCCAGTGCTCTCACAGACGTGCCTCTGGTCATAGAAAACTGCATGAGTTAATGTCTTATTACGAGATTAGTCAGAGCAAAAAGTTCTCTGAAAGATTATTTTGGTTTTGGACCCAAACCCAACGTATGTATGTCGAGAGCAGGGAGGTACTTCCCCCACACCAATGCTAGCAATGTGTCCAGTAATGCCACTAAATCCTGACAGCATCTACCAGAGAAAGCACCAGATTCCACAGGTGAAAGGTACAGTCCTGTGAGACTGCCCCTGTCACCGCCCCAAGTTGTTACCTGTGCTTCTGACCGGCTATAGTTCAGAGGTTCCAACAACCCCTCCTTGGACTTCAGACACTAGTCAGTTACTGTCCTTCTGGTCCACTTGCTATAAATCAGAGGTTCCCACGACCTCCTCCTCGGGTTTAACTTTCTAGAGTAGCTCACAGAACTCAGGGAAACACGTTACTCACTAGATCACCAGTTTCTTGTAAAAGACAATAACTCAGGAACAGCCAGATGCAGAACTGCCCAGGGAAGGCATACAGAAAGGGGTGTGGAGCATCCATGACCACCTGGCCTGTTTCTCCATGTTTTCACCAACCTGAAAGCTCTCCATGCCCTGACCTTTTGGGTTTTTATGACGGCTTCATCATGTAGTCATGATCAATTAAACAGTTGGCTATTGGTAATTGATTCAGGTTCTAGCCCCTCCCCCATCACTGCCAGTTCCAATCCCCTAATCACTTGGTTGGGTCTTCTGGCAACCTTAGTGAGGTCCAAGAGTCACCTTAGCTAACAAAGACACCTCTCTTTTGCTTATCACTTAGGCAGTTCCAAGGGCTTTAGAAGCTTCATGCCAGTAACTGGGGACAAACCAAATATCCAGACCATCCTTGAAAATTTTCAGTTTTAAGATGGTGTAAAAGTAATCCACACTCCATAGAAACCGTACTTTGAATTTTGAATTTTGATCTTTCCCCGGCTAGTGGTGTGTGGTACAGTCCTCTCTCGTGACATTGGGCAGCTCAGGTCCCAGTTGGCAGCACAGGGATCAGCAGTCAGTTCACTTACAGCCACTCTGCTTTTCACTTTAAGGGTAGTATTCAATAAACAACATGAGATACTCAACACTTTATTATAAAACAGGCTTTGTGTTCAATGATTTTACCCAGCTGTAGGCTCAGGTGAGTGTCCTGAGCATGTTTGAGGTAGGCCAGGCTAAGCTGTCGTGTTTGATGTTAGGTGCATTACATGCACTTTTGACTTATGTTTTCAACTTATGATGGGCTTATCAGATGCAATCCCGTCCTAAGTCGAGGAAGATCTGTGTACTTCTTGTAAGTTGCCTAGGTCAATAGGGTTGTTCTTATTAAAAGCAACTGTTATATTCCATTAAATTTATTGGTCCCACTTGTGTTTCAGGGCAAGATACTAGTAGGAACAAGGAATGCTGAAATAATTGAAGTTGGAGAGAAAAATGCAGCATGCAATATTGTAGTTAACGCTCATGTGGATGGACCTATATGGGGACTAGCAGCGCATCCTTCCAGGGATTTTTTCCTTTCTGCTGCAGAAGATGGGACAGTGAGACTCTGGGACATTGCTGATAAAGTAGGTACAACTTTTTTAAGATGTCACTTTTTTTTTTTTGGTCTTTTTAGGGCCGCACCTGCGGCATATGGATGTTCCCAGGCTACAGGTCAAATCTGAGCTACAGTTGCCAGCCTACACTACCACCACAGCCATGTGGGATCAGAGCCACGTCTGTGACCCACAACCCAGCCCATGGCAACGCCAGATCCTTAACCCACTGAGCGAGGCCGTGGATCGAACCCACATCCTCATGGATACTGGTCGGGTTCGTTACTGCTGAGCTACAAAGGGAAGTCCTAAGATGCTACAATTTTTAAAAAGCAAAGTCCTAAACTGCTAGTACTTAAAAGAACTATCTCAGAATTGTGTTCAGAATTTGGGGGAGAAATTGCCTTACTTTGTAAGTACTCTACTTAATGTAGTTCTCTATGACTCTTTTGGTTCTTCTAATGCAGAAGATGTTGAACAAAGTGAATTTGGGACATGCTGCTCGTACTGTGTGTTACAGCCCTGAAGGGGACATGGTGGCTATTGGAATGAAAAATGGAGAATTTATTATTTTACTTGTGAGCTCTCTGAAAATATGGGGAAAGAAGAGAGATAGACGATGTGCAATCCATGATATCAGGTTAGTCAACAAATGGAATATTACGTTTAGGATACTCTTAAATGACCCAGCTTGCTTTTGGAAAAAAAAATCCCTTAGAACCTATTGCATTTTGTCACATAAGTTGTGTGCTGAAATATAGCTGTTTGTGTACTTATTTACTTCTCTTTGCCAAATTATGAGTCAGCTGGGCACCAGCCACAGTGCCGTATAGTAACAGCAAGTACTCAGGGGACGTTTGATGAATAAGTATCACACTGGACATGCCCAGTTAAGTGTGTCCTGCCAAGAGTTACTTCCATCTGCCCTTCAAAAGACTGGGAAATTATTTATAACCCCAAATTTCTCTTCTTTCATTTATTTATTTATTTGCTTTTTAGGGCTGCACCCTCGGCATATGGAGGTGCTAGGGATGGAATCAGAGCTACAGCTGCCGGCCTGTGCCACAGCCACAGCAACTCGGGATCCGAGCCGCATCTATGACCTACACCACAGCTCACGGCAATGCCAGGTCCTTAACCCACTGAGCCAGGGATCGGACCCGCAACCTCGTGGTTCCTAGTCAGATTCGTTTCCTCCGCGTCACAACAGGAACTCCATCTCTTACTTCTTTTAATCTTGACTAAATAATGTAGTTCGTTTAATCCATAGTCATTGAACATCTATGCCCTAGAATCTGAATTGATTAAAACTTTTCTTGGGCCTTTATTTTTCAGTGCTTAAGCTTATTTTAACAGTGGCTACCACTTGTTGAGCACTTCCATGTGCTCAGAATAGATTAATGAATCCAGGTCTGCCAAAACCTTGCACTCTTCTCACAGTAAAACTCTTTTTACAAATGAAAGTCTCCTCAAATTTCAGTGTATAAACAGTAACCGTGGCTTCCCTTTTGCCCTCCAGTGTCCCAAAGGTACATTAGCAAGACTCATGGAACATTTTCAAAAAACTGATCGGTCCCAAACTGCTTCTCGTGATCACCAGGCAAACAGTACTTTTTAATTTATTGATATGGCAAATAGTACTTTATTGTCTTAAAAATAACTTCTTCCAAACTTCATTTAATAACCCAGCATGAGTTGAGCTGGTCTGTGTCCTCTGCTAAGACAGTCTTTCCAGATGAAAGGACCCTGTCTTAATGGATTATATAACTTAGTAAATATGTGATTGTCAGTGGCTTTTTAAAAACAGAAATTTTTTTTAAATTAGGAGATAAAAATACAGAAATGATTTAACATTGAAGTAAAATATAAAGCCTTTTGTTCCGTGCATCACAGACAAATATACTATTGGTATTACGCAAATATAAAAATCAGTTGTGCCTATTAGGTAAATCTCTGAGGCCATATCACATATTTATCTCAAGTACTTATTTTCGAGAGCTGAAAAGGAAGTCTCTGGTCTTCAATGTTTATACTATTCATGTGGTCTAATGCATCTTTTACATGTAATCTTTTGTAATATGTTCAGATTTAGTCCAGATTCCCGGTTTCTGGCAGTGGGTTCTAGTGAGAACTCAGTGGATTTTTATGACCTAACATTGGGCCCCACCCTTAATAGAATCAGCTACTGCAAAGACATCCCAAGCTTTGTCATTCAAATGGACTTCTCTGCAGATAGCAGGCATCTCCAGGTACAGTACCAACACTATACACCAAGCCACAAGAAGAGTTCTGCCCTTACATTAGTGAATGCTTTTAAAATTCCCCAGTTCCAGAGCTTCTGAACTCTTGCCTTTTATGACCGGTCGCTGTTTCTGCATAAATCCTTTACTATCCTATTACCTGTCCTTTTCATTTTTTGCTCTTAGATTTTTGACGTCATCTTTTACATTCTCAATAATGCTAGCAATGTAAATCAAGTAACATTTTGCCAACATACTGTAACTCCTACTGGATTTTCTCTCACATAATGGAATTCTTGTCCCACTTTAATATTATGAAAGGTCTCCACTGGTTGCTATAAACGGCATGTCTATGAAGTGCCTTCAGGAAAACATCTTATGGATCAGACTGCCATTGACAGAATTACTTGGGCTACGTGGACTAGGTAAATATTTCATACACTCACAAGGGAAGGACTGAAGGTTAGGAAAATTGGAAAATCTGTTTCTTAACAGTAGAGCCATTCCACTAGGGAGTAGTAATTGTTAAGCTTTTTGTTACATCTTGAATTCTTTCCAAGAGGATATACTCATGCTGGGACCCCTTTTGATCGAACATACAAGTTCTTTTAATTAAAAGAAGTTGTGACTTGAAAGATAGGTCCTTTACATAGTAGGGTTTTTTGTTTTTCCTTTTTAGGGCCACACCTGTGGCATTATGGAAGTTCCCAGGCTAGAGGTCGAACTGGGGTTGCAGATGCCGGCCCACGCCACAGCCATAGCAACACAGGATCAGAGCTGGGACAGCAACCTACACCACAGCTTATGGCAACACCGAATCCTTAACCCACTGAGCGAGGCCAGGGACTGAACCTGAATCCTCATAGATACCAGTCGGGTTCATTATCCACTGCAGCATAACAGTAGGCTTAATAGGAGACAATAAAAATCTACATTAGGTGCTGTTAGGCACTTGTATTATTTCTCTCTCTAAAGGAATGCTATCGCTAGCAGCTATCAGAAATGAAACCTTATATATGTGTTCAACTTTGCTGGCCGTAGAAGAGATGTAACCATCAATGAAAATGAAAAATGCCATCAAATTCCTGTAGCATAAACAGTTTTAATTATACCAGCTCTCATAAAGCATTAATTTTTATTAAAGGGTTATAAAACTTCACTAAGAAAAGGGCAGGGGAAATAACATCCCAGGTGGAATTCAGGCTTCCAGACACCACCTTATAATTTCCTTGCTATATTTTAAATAACATAATTAGGCACTTAGAAATTAAGTGACAGTGAACTCTTTGTTTAGCTATATGTGTTTGTTATGGTGGACTTTTTATTCCTTCTCTCTAGTATTCTAGGAGATGAAGTTATGGGAATCTGGTCCAGACATGCGGAGAAAGCCGATGTTAGCTGTGCCTGTGTCTCTCATTCAGGAATCAGCCTTGTCACAGGAGATGACTTTGGCATGGTTAAGTTATTTGACTTTCCATGTCCTGAAAAATTTGTAAGTTTATGTTGAGTTTACTATTTTATATACTTTTACGCCTGACTTAGACTTTTTTTAGGGGTGCATCCCAGCATATGGAGGTTTTTCCGGCTAGGGGTCTAATCGGAACCGCAGCTGCCGGCCCATGTCACACCTACAACACGGGATCCGAGCCTTGTCTGCGACCTACGCACAAAGGCTCACAGCAACATTGGATCCTTAACCCCACTGAGCAAGGCCAGGGATCGAACCCAAGTCCTCATGGATACTAGTCAGGTTTGTTAACCACTGAGCCACAGCGGGAACGCCTAGACTTCTGATCATTAGTACTTCCCCCCACACGATAGCTAAAACGTTGTCTCCTGACTTGAAAATACTTTAAAAATTTTAAATTTGTGATTCTAAAATTTTTCCCAAACTTCCTAAATTCATTACTCTGATATAAATGCTATTAGAAATTTCCACCCCTTGGAGCCCCACTGCAGTACAGTGGGCTAAAGGATCCAGCAGGGGCTCAGATTCAATCCCTGGCCCAGAAACTTCCATATGCCACAAGTACTGCCATAAAATTAAAGAAAAAGAAAAAATTATCTCCCCTTGCCAACCCAAGTAATACTATCTTTGTAAACGATCCTAAAAAAAGCTGATTAGCCTTTTATGAAACCTTTTACTCAGTTACCAAATTTCAAATGTTTTTCCATGCAGATCTTTTACTAACTCTGAAAAAGCATTTAATCATCGGCCGAGGTCAGAACTGCTTACTCTCTCTACAGCCCTTGTGATGGAGATTGTGGTTTCTGATAGGAACTTCTTTAACTTTTGTGTTCGTCACACACCCTGAGCTTTGTTTCTTATTGTTTTTTAGGCAAAGCACAAAAGGTTCTTGGGTCACTCACCCCATGTGACAAATATTCGATTTACCAGTGGTGACCGACATGTTATTAGTGCTGGAGGTGACGACTGCAGGTTGGTAACTTAGCCCAAGAAAAAGAGCAGACTGTCTTTTACTAGACTTTTACTAGACTGTCTTCAGCAGGTTCAACTTATGGACTCAGCTAGTCAACATCATAAAGTAGCATAACTACCTGGTTCCTTAAAGTTGCATACTGTGTAAACATGGAGTAAGAGGAGCTAAGGAGGAAAACCTGTATACATGTATGATTTGAAAACTTCACTAAAAACATTACAAACTATTCTGAATATGTAGAAATATAAGGAACTCACTGTAGTTTTTTTCTCTGATTGCAGTTTATTTGTCTGGAGATGTGTACATATGCCTCACTGAAAGATAATGGATGCTGAGAAGACTCTATAAATTAACAGCCTTGGGAAACCAGAACTACGCAAGAGGGGGAAAAAAGAAACAGAACTAAACCCTGCATGGTCAAGTGGTGCTAATTTAAAAGATTGTAATAAGGATAAATGCCCAAACTCATCAAAATAGTAAAAGATCGATAAGTTCAAAATACTTGTCATATGCACTGGATAACTGTCCATATTCCACACACTGCCAGATAATTACACTTCAAGGAAGGACTGAATAAATACTTGATAGGAAAGCCAAGCCCCCATTCATGTGCAGATTTGGCAGACCTGCTAGGGAGGTTTAGGATAAAGTGCTCCTCAAGAAACAAACCAAAACCTTAAAAACCCAACTTGGATAATTTTCATCCTTTTTTTAGCAAAACTTTTTTTTTTTTTAGAATTTATATTTTATTTTCAACGTCACTGTTTATTAAAATATTTTATCCTTGTGTTTACAGAAGGAAATACACCATCACTCTAAAGAATCACAGTTTTTTAAAAGGTGAACATCATTTTCCCTAAGAAAAATACAGACAAGCTTCTTAAGCATTAACAAAGTCCTGTTTAGAAAGGACATTTTTCTCCTGGCAGTTTTAAATTCAGGAACAAATCCAAATCATATCACTGCATTTTCATTTTTGAGCTGTCAATCTTTTTATGTTCAGAATTAATCTCTATAATTAAAACAGTAAAACATGATTATATCCTAATGAAAAAGTAGTATGATTAATAACCATTTTCACTGGTGTACAGTCTAAGGTTTTTAAATAGCAATAGTATTTAACTAGGAGCAAATAGTGAATATTTGAAGTTGTAGTCTAATAGAAACATTTGTTTAACATGTAAACTAAAGTGTTAATAAGTTCACGTTTACAAAGTTATACAATTTAGCAATGAAATAAAATTTTTATAGCTTTTTTTCTATTGGAGAAATTTTAGTTAGATGTATGCCACCCCATAGGCTGACTCCCAAAAGGAATGAATATAGGTCCACTTGTAAAACTTGTCTATAAAAATTCCTTTTTGGTGGATTGGGGCTCAACTCTTAGATCTTTACTCCTCTTCACATTAAATGCTGCCAAAGATCAGTACTTGCCATTCAGGAATTTGCCGTTTAGCTTATCTGTAGTTTCCTGAAGATTGGAAATTATGTAGACTACTATTAAAAAATATATTTTTCTAAGTATGAAGAAGTTTAAGATGTTCTATTGGTCCTACGAATTTTTATTTTACTATGTGTTAATTATCTTTGTAGCATAATAGACCCCATCGGGTTTCTGGAAATGTTTTCTATATGCAACACCTTGTAAGTATTAAAAACGGAGATGGCTGTACTATGTCATGGAAAGCCTAGCCAGTGACTGATCCTGGTTGGTTTTAAGGCCCTGAAGAGCAGTCTGAAGAACCAACTGGGATGTTCGTAGTGAAGAAGCTTAAAACATACAATGATTTTCTTTCATTTTCCGTATCAATGGATTCTCCCTTATTAAGCCCAATTTTACGTTGTACTAATGTTAAATTTCTATTCATGTATATTACAAAGGAGCAATCAATAAATTAAAGCAAAAAATTCCCCTGAACCACACTCTCCCTCTATTTTTGAGGCTGTTTCAGTTTCAAATTTTCCTTCTCAGTCAAGTTTGCCTGCATTTGGCTAAAAAAAAAAAAAAAAATTCCAGTTCCATTGCCGTGCAGGCAGAAACTTAATAACCTTAAGCAAGTAAACCTTATAGGATGAAACTCCAAAAAGTTCTTGCAAGCGGCCAACCCAATAAGTCAGCCTTAATCACTGTTGCTAGTTTCATGACTAAAGGTCATGTTGATTTTAAGTGTCATTCACAACCACCTTGCTTGTCCCAGCCATCAGCTAATGGAAGGTGAATGATGTAGCTTCTGCCCTGTGTTTGTTTTTTTTAACCCAGAGAATTATTTTTATGTGCAGTATTTGACTAAGTTCCCAAATTTGTAACGTGAGCCTTCTCATGGTACCTTTAGTCCGTTTGTGTGTAACGCATGCCAAAGCACACTGCAGCCTGGTGCCACTCACTGTGGACTGCCAGCCACATGCAGTCCCTTCCTTGTCATCTTTTTTGATGGTGGTTCACTTTGGACCAAGTTATCAACAAATACTCTCACCAAAAAAATATATGGTTTAGCTTGCCCATAAACCATAGCAACTGAAAGATTCAACTCTTACACGTGTCTCCAGGCTGTGTCTATTAAATAGCGCGCGCACACACACACATCTGATTTTAGCATGTTATTTCCTTGTAAAATTGGCTCAACTAAACCGCTTAAGCCCTTGTTTTCCATATGTTCTTTATAGTGGAATTATGCGAATACCACTATATATACTCCATTTATAAGTGATGATACTAAAAATGTTTACATTTCTGGAAATACAATTTAAAACAAATTTCTTCTACAGAATATCTCAAGTAAGTTAACAATGGAATGAACAAATGCCTTAAAGTCAATGGAGTGAAACTTTTTAGAATGAAATGGAATTGTCATTTCATCTAAGTCTAGCTACACAATAGCTTTAAGTATGCTGTGTGCTTTGACTTTTTCTCATGTTTCAAGCCTGATGAGCACAACAAAGTGTAACTTAAAAGATGGTTTAATAACGAATGAGTTAATCTTCTCTCAATGGAAAGGCAATGGCCATAAGACAAGAGACTGCTGGTTTTTAGGCTCGCCAATGTGGACTTTTACACATGTAGTTTTATTATCCTTTGGGTATATGATTAAGCAAGTCAATAAGTTGGGTTTTTTTTAATAGTTAATTTGGTCCTGAGAATGTTTTTGAGTCATTACTATCCCTTCTGCATTAACCAACTTTTAGCTTTTCTAACTGATTTTTAGCTTTACTTTTTAAAAAACTACATCAAGTCTTTAAAATCAGTGACCTATTATTTTAATTCTAAAGCATTTGACACTTCTTGCCTTAACAAATTTTAAAACCACACACAAAACCCTATTTTCATTCAGTAGTCCAAAAGTTTACTCCTGTTTTGCCGTTTACCCACCTTATAGCTGTAATTATATAGTTTGTCATTTAAAATATACTATTTAAATCTAATTTTTACATTTAAAAAATTATCTTCAGTAATAACTATTTTCTGTGGAGTTATTTCTGAGAATGTTATTTTTCAGAATGTGAGAATATATATGTATAGCTATAATCTTGTGGATTTAAAGTTTGTTCTGATACCTTATGTATATACTTACAAAAAATTTTGTATAATTTTGTGATAATGTAGATCCCCAAAATATTTATTTAAAAAGCATCTGTAAACAGTAAATGAAAGCACTTTAAGGACTTGTTCATATTTTTTGCCCTTGCCACTCCAACTGTTTTCACTGTACATGCCCCACCTCACTCATCCCTTCTCAGAAAGCAAGGGATTAGATACTTGGGAACCATTTACCGAAGTGGCAAGCCACCCCACAAGTTCGTCTCATGCTTTCCAAACTAAAGTCACTTAAAGTTAAAAGGTAGGACTGAATAACTGTTTTAAGCCACCTCAGCACTGTGGGCCTCTCCTGTTTTCAGAGTGGAACAAGTGAAAGCAGCTGTCGACTTCTGGAATAAAGACACCCCCAGGTACCTCTCACTATACACACAGCGACACCGTAGCCTCAAATTGGACGATCAGGACTGACAAGGGTATCACACCACGTTGTAAATGCTGATACTTGAAAACAGCAGTGTACAAACACGCCTCAAATGTTTTAATAGAATTCAGCTTTTCCTTAAACTCTTCTCATAGTCAAAACAAAAACACCCAATGTTAATAAAATCACTTAATAAACTTACAAACTTGAAAAATTAGACACTTCAGATAGGCAATAAATTTCATATTATGAAAGCAATATATTCCAAGTTTCAAAGATTTGACAAATTCTGTAGAATATCTTTCATCAGTAGATGGAAACTTTCAAGCTCCACAGTCTTCTGCCAGGTAGGACTGGATGTCATTCACTGAGTAAACAAAACCAAAAATTTTTTCAATTAACTTCAGTTAAGAAGTTGGGTATTGGAGTTCCCGTTGTGGCGCAGTGGTTAACAAATCCGACTAGGAGCCATGAGGTTGCAGGTTCGATCCCTGCCCTTGCTCAGTGGGTTAACGATCTGGCGTTGCTGTGAGCTGTGGTATAGGTTGCAGAGGCGGCTCGGATCCTGCGTTGCTGTGGCTCTAGCGTAGGCCGGTGGCTACAGCTCTGATTCAACCCCTAGCCTGGGAACCTCCATATGCCGTGGGAGTGGCCCAAGAAATAGCTAAAAAAAATAAATAAAAAAATTAAAAAAAAAAGACAAAGAAGTTGGGTATTTTCAGACAATGAGTATTTGTCTACAGATAACAATATAAGTATAAGATTTGTAAAAGAATAATTGATTACATAAGGTACATAAAAGATAACATATGCATTTAAACTTACAGGCCATAGTAAAAATATTTTGAAACTTCCTTTCAGTGTTTTATAATTACCCATCTCTCTCTCTTTTTTTTTTTGTCTTTTCTAGGGCTGCACCGGTGGCATATTGAGGTTCCCAGGCTAGGGGTCTAACTAATTGCAGCTGCAGATGCCAGCCTACACCACAGCCACAGCAACATGGGATCCAAGCCAAATCTGTGACCTACACCACAGCTCACAGCAACGCCAGATCCTTAACCCACAGAGCAAGGCCAGGGATCAAACCCGAAGCCTCATGGTTCCTAGTTGGATTCATTTCTGCTGCACCACGACAGGAGCTCCAGTAAATTATTTTTCAAAAAAACCCTTGTATAAAACTCTGAACAGCAGAGAAAAATCAGAATAAGTTACCTCCAAATCTATGTACTTAAAAATCTAAGAAATTAGACAGTAGAAAAGCATTTGAAATGACATTAGAAAAACTAATTTTAGCCTTTACCTAGTTTGAGGTCGAATCCATTTCAAGGCATGTCGTGGTGGTACAGTAATGGTGGGATGGTAAAATGTACAGTCAGGTCTCGTGCACTGAGTGTTAAACCTACAGTGCTAAAGACAGAGAAGAGTCTCAACAATGTCTGCAAAGCTAATACCAAAACACCACAACCACCAGCCCACCCTAACGTTAATGGGGACACAGAGATGGTCTATAACACTCATTTTAATACTGCTGAAGCCCCACTGAACACGAAATCCAGGTCAAAGAATAACAGTTAAATTTCACAAGGAACTTCCTCTAGTCAATGTAATAACGATCCTGCACACCCTGCCCAAGACCCATTGCATTTTTCACCCTCATCTATGCCCCAGTGCAGGTGAAGGTGAAGGCCTTTCATATGGCTTTCAGGCTGCCTCTTCAGAGATGATTCATACCGAGCACTGAGACAGCTGGAAATACAGCAGGCAATCTTAATACACAGTTCAAACCGCTGTGCATGGACCGTATCATCGAGTACTACTGGGTTTCACCATCTCAGTTCCAGCATGAGGAGCCGGGAGGGGGAACACGTTCTCTGGGGGAGGCACGGAAACTGACGAGCAACGGTGAGTTTCACTGTCCTCAGAGATTAGCTACTAACATGAAATCCTTTCAAATCAGTTGGCCAGACAGGCTCAGGGACAATGAAGGAGTAACTTCAAGGTCTTAAAGACCTTAAAGTTCAACAAAGTTAAACCGGGGGTGGGCTGGGGGTGGGTTTCATTTGATTTAGTTTGCTAGTGATCTTACAAGTCTCTATGGAGAGGTTATCACTGAATTCATTTTTGGGAAAATGAAAGTTCTTACTTTTGGATGATAGAAGGGACATTCCATTTTCTTACAAGCAGGGAAGTAACGGCAGAGCTGACCACTGGAAGGTGGTGCTGGTGTTGTAACTGCCACAAAAGTAAGGACAAAGATCAAAGTTACTGGGCAAAATAATTGTTAAGGCAGTCTGCTGATGTTTCATGGGAACCGCTTTTAAATTAAAAACCATAAGATTTATATATTAGTCAAGAAAATATTTTTGAATACTACAGGTTGAGCACACTTGTTCGTTCTAAAGAGGTGCTTTAGATTAACTGATTCTGGCACAATGATTTCTAAAACAATCCTTGTTTCTAATTCAGCTTATAGTCACAAAAAGTCATTTTCCACTTTTTATAGTACTGCATAAAGTCACTAACCTGGTTTTGGAGGCAGTACTGGAATTCTTCTACTCATATGAGTAAAGGGACAATCTGGTTTAGTACATTTTGCATCATATTTACAATTTGGATGAACAAACAAACATTTTTCAGCAAATTTACAGTTAGGGAAAGCTCTATAAAAGAAAAAAACATATTATTCACATTTAATCTCCTCAATCCATTATTAGCTTTTTTGCAGAGAGGATCCTTTATACTTCTCTTCCATCACTACTTGTTTAGACGAAGGTAGAAGAAACAGGAAAAAAAAGAAACTTTTTTTTTTTTTGCTTTTTAGGGCCACACCTGCAGCATACGGAGGTTCCCAGGCTAGAGATCGAATCGGAGCTGCAGCTGCCGGCCTACACCACAGCCACAGCAACACAGGATCCAAGCCATATTTTCGAACTACCCACAGCTCAGGGCAATGCCAGGTCTTTAATCCACTAGGTGAGGCCAGGGATTGAACCCACATCCTTGAGAATACTACTCAGGTTAGTTACTGCTGAGACACAATGGGAATTCTAGAAATTCCATTTTTAAATGAGGCCAGCTATCAAAACAACACAACTGTCTATTCCAAAGCCGGGGGTAGCTCAAGACACACCACCCTGAAAGAGAGAAGGGTTTTTTGTGATAATGAGAAACATCACTTACTCTATACGGTCTATGTCTGTAATACTTTATGGAGTAAACCCAAATTGGTGAACACAATATGTGCAAGGCACTGCACTACAAAAAAATAAAAATAAAAAGACTCATTCCATGGTCTCCTTATACACACATCTATGTAATTCTCACATCAAAATTTCCTTAAAGGAAATTAGAAGATACAGATTCCACCTATAGGACAAAAAAAAAAAAAATCTAAAAGCCATCTCTCAAAGCTTACTCAACTGAACTAACCAAGTGGCAAAGAAAAATTATACTCAAGTCCAAAATGTTTTCTCATTACCTCAAGTTTATTTTCTTGAAGTTCACATTGTAGCTCAGGCAGGTTAGGAACCTGACTAGTATCCATGAGGATGCAGGTTTAATCCCTGGCCTCACTCTGTGGGTTAAGGATCCGGTGTTGCCGTGCACTGTGGTGCAGGCTGCAGACATGAATCTGACATTGCTGTGGCTGTGGTGTAGGCCTGCAGGTGCAGCTCTGATTTGATCCCTAGCCCGGGAACTTCCATGTGCCATGGGTGTGGCCTTTAAAAAAAAAAAAAAAAGGAAAAAGTATTTTCTTCCCCAATACCTTAAAACTTGTATGTGACCACAATGGATATAAACGCAAGTTTACTCATCTCCTTAAGTGTACAGAATCCTCAAGAAAACCCAAAAGTTTCAGTATCTCAAATGCATGAGGCAAAAGAAGCCTCTTCCTACCTCCCCCACCAAACACACAAGTGTATGCTGTCCTGAAACAGCCACAGCAAGTGCCACAGTTGCACTGAGTTGTTAGACTCAAACATGTCCACAGGAAAAAATAATATGCTGGACGTAGAAATTAAGCTAAAAACCAGAATGAATTTGCTGCTACTCACTTGCAAGGTGAAATAGGATGATGGTAAGCACACTCATCCCCATTTTTACACGCAGGCCAGTACTTGCAGCGCTCCAGAAGTTTTTCTGGTTTCTGTGCCACACTCAGTTCACTCATCTCAGCTAGAAAAGGGAATTAGAAGTGTCTTGTTAATGATCAGTTTAGGACATGACACCTTTAATAAATTTTGCCTCAAATCCAGTCTTAAAATCTTCTGTTTTTCTATGTCTACAGTTACACAAAATAAAAGATTCTAAGTAATCGGATTAACACGGATACCAGAACCCCATACGAGATTACCAGAAAACTTAAGTTCTCACTGTAAAGCATCAAGTAGACAGTTTGCTGCAACCCTAGAGTCCAAGTTCTCACCAAAAAATTCCAATTCTCAAAATTATTTCAACTGAATTAAATATAAAAGAGGAAAGCATGTCAAATAGGAAGCCAGTAAAATGAAACAGGAACTGAAAACACCAGGCGATAAAAAATGTCAACTAAGTCTCATATTCAGGTAAGATGAGGAGTGTTTAAATACAATTGTGCCCATTCACTGAGATATGTGCAATTTTCTCAGCCCAAGTGATAAACTCATATCAGTATCTACAAAGGGAGGGCAAGATTTTTGCCTAAAATGAGTCACAAATGTCACCACCTACAGGGTTCTGGCAGATCACCAAGCAGTGAGGCTGGCTGGGTGCAAGGTGACGAGATGGCAGGAAGCCTCGTGGAGGAAACAACAGTGGAGAAGAGCAAACTGGAGGGCAGGTGTGTGCCCCAACCACCCGCACGCTCACTGCTGCTCCACTCATCAGGCTGCGTCCATTTACAACGTCAAGTACAAGATGGGGGGGACGCAGAACTTGTGGTGGTGCCAGACTGTCTTGCAATTCAGGAAGCTAAAAACCTTTTTATTTTTTTGTCTTTTTAGGGCTGAACCAGTGGCATATGGAGGTTTCCAGGCTGGGGGTCGAATCAGAGCTGTAGCTGCCAGCCTACACCACAGCCACAGCAATGCCAGATCAGACCCACGTCTGCAATCTACACCACAGCTCAAGCAATGCTGGATCCTTAACCCACCGAGCGGGGCCAGGGATCAAACCTGCATCCTCATGGATACTAGTCAGGTTCGTTTCCACTGTGCCATGACAGGAACTCCCAAAAACCTTCTTATCTGATACCTAAATTTTAAATGCTAGCAACTAGTTGAAATTTAAAACAAAGAATAAAACAAATAAAATTACATCTGAAGGCCATAAAGAGTTGCCAAGCTTCTGGCCTAAGACACCCTAGCCAAAAGAAAAGGGCAGCACTGGTATTACGTATTACAGTTCACACTCATGTTAATGAAATCAAGTGTCACTTCAACCACCCCTCTGGTCCTCTTACCCAAGGTCATGCAGTTCAAACTTGGCTGGCACTTACTGGCTGAGCGAGACACTATGGGCACATGTTACCTAACATCTCTGAACTTCTATTTCCTCATCTACACCGAGAGAAAATAATGTCTTCCTTACAATTTCATGATTCAATGGAAACCCAAATGTAAAATACGTAATCAATCAAAACCAATCAATGCCACCCCAACCAGTATCAGGGGTACTTATCGTTCTGGTCACCCAAACTCAGTGTGCATGAAGGAGAACAAGGCTCACAAGTCCCATCCTGAAGCCCAGCTAGAAGCTCATCAGAGTCATAGGACTGTGTATGACATAAATTTTCCATGCTACTTAAAAAAAGTCAATAAAATCCATTATTTAACTCCAAGATATGAAAGTATTCTTAGTCTCAAAATACAGATAGGGCTGGAAGGGGGAGTTTTCTCCAATTTTAAATGTTTTTTGCATAATTCCTGCAGAGAAAATGTGTCTTACCCTCCCCTCCTAAAGAGCATACTTTAAACTCTGGCATATACATGAAAACCCAGACCAAGTGAAAGAAATTAACAGAAAACCCAAGAACAGGTTGGCTGGAAAACAGAGTAAAGGAGCTAGATCTCATAAGCAATATTAGAGAAGTTATGGAGTTCCCGGCGTGGCTCAGCGGTAACGAACCCGACTAGTATCCATAAGGACGTGGGTTTGCTCTCTGGTCTTGCTCAGTGGGTCAGGGATCCCCCCGTTGCTGTGGCTGTGTTGTAGGCCAGCAGCTGGAGCTCTGATTCAACCTCTAGCCTGGGAACTTCCATATGCCACGGGTGCAGACAAACCTAAAAAGCACCCCCCCAAAAAAAAAGGATTAGAGAAGTTAAACACTTTACAAGGAAACTATCTTTCTGATGAAAAAATTACATCAATGATACAAACGTGGCAACTCTGGTTTTCTCTTTAATATACTTCATAAGTGATTAAAACTCTTCCTGTTTAAGAGGCAAACTTGCTTTTTATTGCCAGCTATAAAATCTGTGCTGCCATGTAATGGCCGGTGGGAGTGGCTTAAAATGGATGCCGCTGTTGAAATAAAAAGCCATCAAAGCAATCACCATAGTTTCAAACCCCTGCTTGGAGGAGGAAAGGAAGAGAGACCAGAGCGCCTTTGTGGAGTCTCCCCAGCCTTACTACTCCAGAGCTCACCTTTGAGCAGCAGGGAAACACTGCGGGCTCCAGATCAAAGCAAAGGTAAAGGAGGCTGACCACTCATCACCGCTCTCTCCACCAGGGGCACACACTTGCCCAACAAGAATTTTTACTAACATGCAATTTAGAGCGCCACTGTTGTCACATATATACCAATAAAGCCCAACATGAATGCCTACATTTAAGTGAAATCAGGTTCTAACATACCAAAAATTAAACTACCAAACTGAAAACCAAAACCACCCGGATCTTATTTTAGACAAAATACATAGATAGGGTCAAGAAATCTGGACCTCCTAACTACTGCCTTTTTTTTCCCCTTTGGTCTTTTTGGGGTTGCACCCACAGCACATGGAAGTTCCCGGGCTGGGGATCGAATCGCCTGAGTGGCATCCATGATCTACACCACAGCTTGTGGCCACACTGGATCCTTAACCCACTGAGCAAGGCCAGGGATCGAAACTGCATCCTCATGGATACTAGTTGGGTTCTTAACCCATCAAGCCACAACGAGAACTCCACTACTGCAGGTCTTACCACCTTTGTTACCATTAAAAACGTTTCTTCCTTTCAATGGTCAGATTTTCAACCCCTCCACCAATCAAAACCATGATACTCCATCCTAAACCACAGCAGAAAAAGCATTCCGTTCAAGATAACAGCCATATCTCCTTCACTCACTCCTGATCTCCCCCTAAAGGCTATTTTATTTTTAGTGACTGAAAAAGGTACTTAGTACATTTCCATATCTCTACCAAGAAGAGGGTTACTTCGGAAAAATTTTTAAATTTTTTACTTGATACTGTTCATTTTTATGATTCAGTAACTATCTCCCCTGCCCATGAAGGTTTCCTACAAGGAGCATGATTATCACTCTCTCATAAGTGCAGGAGAGAATAGGGCTGCACCTGCCCCTGGTAGCCAGTGAGAGAAGAAAACACTGCTGTGAAGTTCATCCGCCCAAAAATACGCCGCTATGTGAATTGAGTTCATTTGACTCCAACTACCACGCCTCAATATTAATTAACTTTTTTTCTGAACTTCTAAGACACATTTTCAGAAATTAAGCAAGAAACCCCTTTCAAGGGAACTTCACTGAGGAAGAAATTGCATCAAAATCTGAATTGATTTTTTTCTGTCAAGTTAATTACAAGAGACTACTGCTGGGTCAAGGGGAAAGTTAACAAGTATAGTTTCTAAAGGGGGAAAAAAAAAGGGAAACTAAGCACCAAGAACCGTGGTTCATCTTTAACAAGCATAAATGGCTTCCACTGCTGAACTCCAATTTAGCACTAGATTAACAGCCCAGCTACGAAACACACAGGGGACAAACAGTCTCAAATTTAACTGGTCGTTTTGTCTGAAAACCACTGAGTTAGAAATAAAAGTCCTCCAACCAATATTCATTCAAGGTACAGAAACATGTCAAAGATGCCCTTCGCATGACAGCACCCTGAGAAGGAGAAGTCTGAGCTCCCAACACACCGTTTGAAAAGCTACCATCTGGGTCCTCAAGCTGCCTGCTCAGCAAGTGCAACTGCTGTGGGTGGAGGAGACCCGCGAGTCCCTCGTGTGAGGCTGCAGTGTGGTGTGCGGGTCTCATTCCTTCAAAGCACATGTCCTCCTCTTGATCTGACATGTATCCTGGGGGGCTGGGGACACCATCCAGCGTCACTATAAACTTGGGACTTGCAGGTTTATCTGGTTGTACAAGATCTCTGCCAGACAGATAGAAAATACCATAGAATTAGGGAAACACGCACAGAAAGCTGAGCCTCCTAAAGTGCCCTTCGACACAACTATCACTTCCTTGCTTGCTTTGCAGTTTCCTCATTAACAAAAAAGACCTGGTAGGACTTCCAGGTCCAGCATTAGTGGACTTCTGCTGACACACAAGGGCTACGGCCAATCACTGTGGCAGCAATGCCAGCAACCCACCAGGCTGCTCTCAGGGCAAGCTCCCCTCAACCCTGACCTCCAGCTCCATCTGACCCTCATAGGGTCACAGGAAAAGTAAACTGAAAAATCAGCACTGATCCTCAGAACGCAAAAGCCAGAAGTTCTATATTTACACTAACTTTATTACCTGTATGTTTGTTCCTTTACAGAACATTTAGTTCATTATCTGAGACAATAATCACCCCAACCCCTAACTCTATGCTAAGACTACTGATTTTGATCACCTGGCTCTTTCAATTTCATTCCCTAGATGTGCCTAAAGAAAAAAAACATATTAACAGAGCTAAATCGTATACTGACTTATTTGTAGGAAAATGGATTTCTGAACAAGACAGATGAACGAGAATTTTCGAAAACTCGATGCGCTCTATGATATATGGCCTAAACACTGACTCAGTAAAGAACTCTAGACTGGGGGTTGGATAGGGAGGAGAAAAGCTGGGAATTAATGGTTAACCTCTACTATCTAATCAACGCAAATAAGCTACACAAGAAAAAGAAACCATCTACCGTGTCTGCATAAGGTGTCCTGAAAGTACCCGAAGGGTATCTGCAGTCTTCATCCCCGATTCCTGGTTTGGTGCCACTACTATCTCCTCAGACAGCTTTGGCTTCTTCAGAATAAATGATCTTGTGTCTGCATGGACCATGGATTCCATGTCATAGTAATCTGAGCCAAAAAGATTGGCCACAAATGTTTACTTCTGAATATACCTTGCATTCCCAACATCACACACGTCCAAACATCTTTTCAAAGAAGTCAAATATTCCTTTCCTCATACAGAACATTTCCAAGGCATTCTAGTGAACACTTCCTGCCTACAGTACAGAAAGGGTCTTCCATGAGGCAGCTAATGGGATATTACCAACAGAACAAAGTACAACAGTATTTTCTAAAAACATAAAGAATAAAGAGTTCTAATGTGCCATAGAATTATGATACAAAGACGATTAAAAAAATACATTTCTGGAGTTCCTGCTGTGGCACAGTGGGTTAAGAATCCGACTGCAGCAGCTTGGGTCGCTTTGGAGGTGTGGGTTTGATCCCTGGCCAGGAACATCCATATGTTGTGAGTGCAGTGACATTTAAAAAAAAAACTTTTTTCTAAAGCCTGTTTTGTTCTTCACACTTGAAGAACATACCCTGATGAAAAGAACACAATTGGCATAACTTGTCAGGTTGTAGATAGACTGTTTTGAAAAGAAATTTTAAGATGAATGGACACTGATAAAAATACAGCAAGGAAAACACTGACCTTTAATGCAAGTAGCCACAGATGACATCATCTACAATGATTCTTAAGCTTGACTATTTTACAAAATATACCAAGACCTGGAGCCTAGAACGGAGATGGCTGACCTACCAATAGGCAATCAACTAACCAAATTTAATGTTGCCTGTCTCTTAAAATTAGCAGGCAAATAACAGAGACCAAAATTCACAGGACATTTATTCACGTTCATTGCACGAACAAACTCAACACATGAGAGCACTGTGCTGGTACACAAAATTAAAAAAATAGATGTACAAACAACTTCAGAACAGCAGGCCCTCAAAGAGGTGTGAACAAGGTATGGGGAGAATGCAAAGCAACCTACTCTATCCAGCTGAGAAATCAAGGAAAAGCTTACAGAGGATGCACATTTGAAGCAAGTATTAAAGGAATAAGCATTGGCGTTTCCATCATGGCTCAGTGGTTAATAAATCCGACTAAGAACCAAGAGGTTGCAGGTTTGATCCCTGGCATTGCTCAGTGGGTTAAGGATCTGGCGTTGCCATGAGCTGTGGTGTGGGTCGCAGATGCGGCTCGGATCTGGCGTTGCTGTGGCTGTAGCTCTGATTAGACCCCTAGCCTGGGAACCTCTATATGCCACCAGTGTGGCCCTGGAAAGACAAAAAGACCAAAAAAAAAAAAAAAAAAAGGAATGAGCATGAATTAACTAGGAGGGCAAGAGAGTCGGAGAAAAAATAGAGCATTTGAGGCAGAAGAGAGCTGGAGAAAGGCAGGGCAAGGAACTGGAGATGGGGTGAGAAATGCGATGTGGCTCGAAGGGTGTGTGATGGGCTGAGGAAGCAGGGGCAAGGTGGCTGAGGCCTAAAGCCCATCTTATATGTGTCAATGAGTTTAGCCTGTGCTCTAAAGTAATAAGCCATCAAGAGAGGTTTCTAAGAAGGCAAGTGACATGAGCAAGCTGGTTTTTAGAAAAACAGTGGTAAGAATGGACTGGAACCCAGCAGTGATAGTGAGGCTCTGAAACACAAGATTCTCAGCCCTTGTCCTCTTCTCAGGCCCTAGGATGGAGAGGAGACACGTTCCACATGCACATCGCTGAGCAGTCACAGCAGGTGTCTTCAACTACCGCCCCAGGAAGGAGGCAGAACTCCCCCAGCCCCAGCCACCCCTGCAGGGGCAGTAGGAATGGTAAAGACAGGCAAAGAGGAGGAACTCAGGATAGGAGAAAATAGATTTACAAGAGAGCAAAGGTAAATTTCAATTTTAGATTTATAATCTACAGGCTTTATGGGGCTCTCAGTGTTTATGAAAAAGTTGAAAACTTAGATTTGACCATAAGAAGGGGGAGAGAAATAACAGAAGTAGAGTCAAAGCTGAAGGTGAATGAGAGCATTTAGTAAACTGAACACAATGACTAATGCTGTCTTCTCACCGAATCCGTTCAGGCGGCCTAGGAAACAGACTTTCCTCCCATGTTAACAGATTACCAATTTGCAATTCAAAGTCCTTAAATGACTGAATGAGTTCTCACAGTCAGCAAATGTAGGACTAGGATCCATGAGGATGCAGGTTCAATCCCTGGCCCTGCTCAGTGGATTAAGATCTGGTGTTGCTGTGAGCTGTAGTACAGATCATAGATGCAGCTCAGATCCCATGTTGCTGTGGCTGTGGCATAGGCCAGCAGCTGTAGCTCCAATTAGACCCCCTAGCCTAGGAATTTCCATATGCCATAGGTATGACCCTAAAAATGAAAAAAAAAAAAAAAATCTCATAAAAAAAATAATTGTAGGGAGTTCCCACTGTGGCGCAGCAGAAACAAATCCGACTGGGAACCATGAGGTTGCAGGTTCTATCCCTGGCCTCGGTGAGTGGGTTAAGGATCCGGAGCTGCTGAGAGCTATGGTGCAGGTCAAAGATGTAGCTCAGATCCTGCACTGCTGTGGCTCGTGTAGACGGGCAGCTACAGCTCTGATTTGACCCCTAGCCTGGGAACCTCCATCTTCCACAGGTGTAGCCCTAAAAAGCAAAAAAAAGAAAGAAAATAATTGTAAGAAATAGACACATTTTGAAAGTGGAAAACTAACTTAGTATATCTCCAAAAGCTGAGTCTTAAGGAAATAATGAAGCAACCTAAGGTGGATCCCGAGATTCTCCAAAGGCTGAGAAAGTGGCAACAAAGAGGACCCTTGGAAGAAAGGGGTCGGGGAGAAGACAGGGCAGAAGAGAAGTGGGATCAAGTGCCCATTTCAGAAACACTTAGTTCTTCCTAAACTCTATCGGTTTTCTTCTTTTCTGTCCTTACAACACGCATCCCCTACCTCGATAGTGAGGATACCTGGAATAAATGCAGATACCACCACTGCTAGAAAGTTTTATGGATGAAGCATCATGGCCCCCGATGAAAAGGTGCTACAACAAAATTAACTAAATGTGTAAAAGCAGTTAGATTTCCTGACAACCTCTGACTATTTTCTCCCTTAGAGAAAAGTGAAGCTTTAGACTCTTGAAAAGGTAAAAACAGCGGGTTTCTGGACCAATGAATGCCAGCCATGTTGAAAGAACCATTCTGAAAATGGGGTGGGGGGGCAGTGGTGTTTGAGGTGGGAGCTAAGTAAACCTTACACAGTAATTACTGCTCAGGCACCTTCCTCAGCCGCCTGTCCCACTTAGCTCCCAGACCCTGGCAGCCAATCCATCTCCTGAAACATCTTTCTTTGGAAAAGCTGACCAACCTAAGAGAAAAGACCAAAGACACCGACATCACAGTGCCCCCAAAGTAGAGAGGCAAAACAAATCACTCTCCACTGCAGGATTCACACTCAAAAGTCAAAAACCCCCGGGAGTTCCCCTTCGTGGCACAGAGGAAATGAATCTGACCAGGTTCGATCCCTGGCTTCGCTCAGTGGGTTAAGGATCCGGCATTGCCATGAGCTGTGGTTAGGTCACAGACGCGGCTCAGATCCTTTGTTGCTGTGGCTGTGAGTAGGCCAGCAGCTGCAGCTCCAATCTGACCCCTACCTGGGAACATCCATAAGCTGCAGGTGTGGCCCTAAAAATGGAAAAAAAAAAAAAAGGAGTTCCCGTCATGGCGCAGTTCCGACTAGGAACCATGAGGTTGCGAGTTCGGTCCCTGCCCTTGCTCATTGGGTTAACGATCCGGCGTTGCTGCGAGCTGTGGTGTAGGTTGCAGACGCTGCTCGGATCCCACGTTGCTGCGGCTCTGGTGTAGGCCGGCGGCTACAGCTCCGATTCGACCCCTAGCCTGGGAACCTCCATATGCCGTGGGAGCGGCCCAAGAAATAGCAAAAAGACAAAAAAAAAAAAGTCAAAAACCCTCTACTCCAATGAAGCCAAAACACCAATCAGATTTTTAAGTGCCTGCTCTTAAATACAAGTCAACCAAGGATCCCCAGACATCTGAAGAAAACCTCTGTCCTGAAACACAGTAATCAAAACAAACAACTTGGAGAAGATAAGACCAAGGAAGGAGAGAGGAACAAAACGTGCAAAACTACCTTTGATATCTTCACAGAAATAAGAGAAAGTACTGCACACATGAAACAAAATCACTATGTTAAAAACTAAATTTTAATAAATAAAATTCGGAGTTCCCGTCGTGGCGCAGTGGTTAACGAATCCGACTAGGAACCATGAGGTTGCGGGTTCGGTCCCTGCCCTTGCTCAGTGGGTTGACGATCCGGCGTTGCCATGAGCTGTGGTGTAGGTTGCAGACGTGGCTCGGATCCCGCGTTGCTGTGGCTCTGGCGTAGGCTAGTGGCTACAGCTCCGATTGGACCCCTAGCCTGGGAACCTCCATATGCCGCGGGAGCGGCCCAAGAAATAGCAACAACAACAACAACAAAAAAAGACAAAAAAAATAAATAAATAAAATAAAATTCCTTTAAAATTTTCAATAAATATCCTTTAAAAAGGATATGCAGAAACAAAAGGGCTCTCAGAAATAAAAAAGCATGACAGGTTAGGCGAAGGAGGTACTCATTCATTAGCCTCAGAGAACTACTTGATGCTTCAAATTGTTTATGCACCATGGATAAAAATAACTAAAGAAACAAAAAGAATGTACAAGAGTGGATGATGTGAACACAACAAACTCAGATTTTGGCTGCCAAATACTTTCAAAGAAAATACTTTTATGTAGAAACAGGATGGAATGTTGGGAGATGAGAGGGCAAAAATCAAGGACAGAGAATATCTCAAAAATTTTATAGACAGAAGGGAGAAGCCACAAAAGAGGTAGAGACTAAAGCTACAGAAGTGAGGCAACACCACAATATTCACCAACTGGGAAGGATCTGGCATCTGGGTAGAAGGCAACCCTTAGAATAAGCTCATCTTTCTGGGACAAGAGGCCAGGAAGGGATCAAAGAGTACAGTTGCTGGCTGTGGAATCCTGTACACCAGTGAAGAAAACTCAGGAGCAGAGAGGAAGGGATCAAGGGACCAGAGCTTCCAACAACGGGGGTGGGCGGTTTAGAGGAAACAGAAGGATGCAGGAGGAAACAATCTAAATTTAAGTCTGCAGGAATCCAACGACTCCATTCATTTAGTCAGCAGACAGTTATCAGGCACTGAACATGCATCTGGCAGGGGTCAGGCACTGAGAATACAGATTAATAAGGCACTCACACCAGTTCCAAGGTAGCCCAGGGTATGTGTGTCTGAGTGTGCTGAGGATGGGGGAGACAGATAACAAGTTACAATGGTTCTAAGAACAGGAAGTTTTAGAACAATCCTGCACATGAGCTTCTCAAGTGGAGTAAGGATACAACTGAACAGGCCAGAGGACATTAAAGCAGCTCAGGGCGATAACAAAATTTGGATGGAAGGCAGGGCAGGAACTCAAATGGTCCCTAGAGCAGGGAAGTGAGTAGCCAGCAGCTTCCAGGGACCCAGGTGAAATGGCATCAAAGGAAGAAAGGTTCTGAATGAGGGAAAAAATACAAACATCACATAGTGTGAAGAAAATGCAAGTCTTATCTCCTGGCCCTAAAATATTTCCAGAGATCTGCATCTTAGGGCAGGGTCTAAGAGATACGAGATACATTAAATGAGGTATAAAGAATGGAAATAGCAACTGAAAAATGTTAAGATTACAATGAAAATTTATCAATATCACCAACCTTGACTGATCTGCAGAGTTTCTGCCATTACTGGGTCAATTTGCAGTCGGGATAACAACTGTCTCTGCTGAGTTCCTAAAAATATAAATTTAAAAACTTCACTAAGCTTAAAAAACAAATAATACCAGCATATGTGCTTCCCAGAAACAAGGACCAAAATAATCTTTCTGGGTTCTTAATTGAAAATAGTTTAAAGCTTCAACAATACAACTTAGCAATATTTACGTACAGCAGAAACTGAAAGAACACTGTAAATCAACTATAATAAAAATTTTTTAAAAAATAATAATATTTATGGACCAAAGGTCTTTAAGACAGAAGAAACCTGTACTCAGGTTAAACCTAAATGGCCTTGCCTGTCTGGAAGCTGGTTTTCTTGGTAGTAAAGACTGGTGATAAAGCTAAAAGGGTACAAAAGCCAGGAGGAGGTGCTGCATAGACCCTCAACTTGTGCCCTGGGAGACAGGCAACAGCCAACTGCAAGATCAATACAAGAGGTATCACCTGGGCTCTCACCAGGACAAGTCACTCCCCCAACCCCAGAACTGCAAAAACCACACCCAGAGTTATCTGGCCACGGAGTTCCTTCCCAAGAGACAAACTATGGGCTTAGGTAGATACAAAGAGAATAATAAACAAGTAGACACTCAGAGCTCTGCAGTCCAAGTCCAGTACCAGCAAAGCATACAAACAATTACTTGGCTCTCCTGTGGGATGCTCAGCTAAAGTATGTATTATAACTTCTTGAACAGATTTATAATTTCCTCATAGTTACACTGCAAAATGAAACAAAATGGTGACAAAGAACTGATTTTTCTATCTTCAGTTTGATGGTAGGTTCTTTTGAGGGATGGGAAGATGTCATTCTCCTTCTAACCTCCCCAGCCGAGTGCTCAGCAGACACTAGGTACTCACTTGATTTAAAACAGAAGGGTTAGAGTATAGTGTATGAGGAGATGCAAATGATAGGGTTCCAAACACTGAAACATCACTCAGATGTGTGCGTGCTGATTCTTAGTAATCTATTACTGGTGGTATCACAAGGATGGTCTACTCACTCAGTGCAAACATGTAACTTTGCAATTGCCATATTTCATTAAAAATGTTTTTTAAGGAGTTCCTGTCGTGGCGCAGTAGTTAACGAATCCGACTAGGAACCATGAGGTTGCGGGTGCGGTCCCTGCCCTTGCTCAGTGGGTTAACGATCCGGCGTTGCCATGAGCTGTGGTGCAGGTTGCAGACTCGGCTCGGATCCCGTGTTGCTGTGGCTCTGGCGTAGGCTGGTAGCTGCAGCTCCGATTCGACCCCTAGCCTGGGAACCTCCATATGCCGCAGGAGCGGCCCAAGAAATAGCAAAACGACAAAAAAAAAAAAAAAGTTTTTTAAGGAGTTCCCACAGTGGCTCAGTGGAAACGAATGTGACTAGCATCCACACGGACGCAGGTTCAATCCCTGGCCTTGCTCAGTAGGTTAAGAACCCAGCATTGCCATGAGCTATGGTGTAGGTCACAGACGCAGCTCGGATCTGGCGTGGCTGTGGCTGTGGAGAGAAGGCCAGCGGCTACATCTGCAATTCAACCCGAAGCCTGGAAACCCTTCATATGCTGAGAGCGTAGCCCTAAAAAGATGAAAAAAATTTTTTTTTTAATTTTAAAACATATCAAATCTTTATAACTTTTTTTTTTTTTGGCTGTGCTACAGCACATAAAAGTTCCTGGGTCAGGGATTGAACTTGCGCCACAGCAGTGAACTGAACTGCCGCAGCAATAATGCGGATCCTTAACCCACTGTGCCACAATGGAACTCCCAGCTATTTTCTTTTAGCACATATGCTATATTACATTACTCTTTAGTTGTGCATAAAAAAAAAAAAAAAAATTCATTCCAAAATTTTCATGGTAAAGAAAAACAATAAATCCTGAGAAGCTAACATGAAACACCTATCATTTGGTCAACTTGTATTCCTACAGGACAGCTTGAAAAACCACTATGTAATTAGGGTACATAAGTATGCTCTTCTAATTCAAATACTAACCACAGGTCTCTTTAACATAAACAGTGAACAATGAAAGAATTATACATTTTAAAGTAATTTCACAAGACAGATACATGAAAAAGTACTATTTTCTCACATTTCAAGTTTTACTTCATCTCTCTATACTCATCTTTTTAAAATATCATTTTAGTGAAAGCCACTAAAAAGGATAGAATTTCTTTTTTTATTTTTTTGTCTTTTTGCCATTTCTTGGGCTGTTCCTGCGGCATATAGAGGTTCCCAGGCTAGGGGTCGAATCGGAGATGCAGCCTACGCCAGAGCCACAGCAACGCAAGATCCGACCCGCATCTGCAACCTACACCACAGCTCACAGCAACGCCAGATCGTTAACCCACTGAGCAGGGGCAGGGGTCGAAACCGCAACCTCAAGGTTCCTAGTCGGATTCGTCAACCACTGCGCCACCACGGCAACTCCCAGGATAGAATTTCTTAAGTTCTAGGCTTTTAAGTTAAATCATGTAGAAGAGGCCAATACTGTCAGTGAAGGTCCAGGAAAAATTTAAGTTCTTTGTGACTTGCTGCCTCCAC
The DNA here is from genome assembly GCF_016906955.1 of Phacochoerus africanus. Taxonomy (NCBI): domain Eukaryota; kingdom Metazoa; phylum Chordata; class Mammalia; order Artiodactyla; family Suidae; genus Phacochoerus; species Phacochoerus africanus. The sequence goes on along the minus strand of NC_062552.1, from coordinate 113,136,364 downwards.
ATGAAAACTACAGTCAAGTTACATGACGATATCACATACTAAAAGTTTACCTTTCTCAATGTTTCTAAGGAAGCCAATTATTTTAACATCAGTAGTCCTTGACTGTGATTCAAAATCTACTTCCTCTTGAAGATCTTCAAATTGTCTGTTGCATTCAGATGCTGACGCTGAATATTCATTCATTTTAACCTCCAAAGATGAAATTTTTGCTTCATTCTGTGACACTCTAACATTTAAATCAAAAAGATTTGCTTCCACTGTCAAAACTGCTGCTTTCATGCCTTTAATTTCATTGATATCAGTTGATATTTTCCTTAAAAGATGGGAAATATTGTCTAGCTCATTAAGTGAACAAGAGGAACTTGTTACAGAACCTGGCTCAGGTGAAAAGGGAACTGGTAAAGATGGAGATGGAAACCTTGAAGACATTTCCATAAAATTCTCTCTCTTCCTTAGTATTTGATAATTCTTCTTTCACAGCCCATTAAACTGTTTCATCAACAGTAAAAGTAGTCATTAAGGCGACTTTAAGAAGTATTAAGAGTGAATAACATTTTTAAACCTATAATTAAAAAGATAAGATTGTACATTTCTAGAGTCAGAACCCAAAAGCAAATCTGAAAATGCTAAACAAACCGGACTGATGTTCTCTTTGCTACAACTAAGAAACCCTAACTCGCAGCCCACTGTATCCTGTCAGGCCTACTTACAGTTCCTCCCTAAACAGTAAACCCTATTATTACACACAAAGTAATCCTGGCTTCTGATTGGCTGGAAACAGACACGTCACACAAAGAATTTTCTATCATTGACCTCATATGAGAAGCACTAAAGATCTGAAGCGTTAAGCAATATAACCACATAAAGCACTTTTTTTGTTGTTGTTGTTATTTTGGTCTTTCTGCCATTTCTTGGCCATTTCCGTGGCATATGGAGGTTCCCAGGCTAGGGGTCTAATCAATCGGAGCTGTAGCCACCTGCCTACGCCAGAGCCACAGCAATGTGGGATCCGAGCTGCGTCTGCAACCTACACCGCAGCTCACGGCAACACCAGATCCTTAACCCACTGAGCAAGGCAGGGACCAAACCCACAACCTCGTGGTTCCTAGTCTGATTTGTTAACCACTGCACCATGACGGGAACTCCTAAAGCACTTTGTATGTAAAAATATACAAAGCACATTTATCTGAATATTATGTGAACTAAGGTACTTTTGCCCCTTCACCGATTACCCATAATTTTCAAGCTTCGGATTATTCTATTTATTTGTTTTTTAGGGCCACACCCACAGCATATGGAGGTTCCCAGGCTAGGGGTCAAATTGGAGCTGCAGCTGCTGGCCTATATACCACAGCCACAGCAACACAGGATCCGAGCCACATCTGCGACCTATGCCAAAGCTCAGTGCAATGAAGGGAGGGAGTTACCATGATCACAGACAAATCTCTTTAAAAACAGATTCAGTGAAGGGAGTTCCTCTTGTGGCTCAGCGGAAACAAATCTGACTAGTATCCATGAGAATGCAGTTTTGATCCCTGGCCTTGATCAGTGGGTTAGGGATACGGTGTCGGTGTCGCTGTGAGCTGTGGTATAGGTCACAGACATGGCTCAGATTCCACATTGCTATGGCTGTGGTATAGGCCAGCAGCTGTGGCTCCAATTCAACTCCTAGCCTGGGAACTTCCATATGCCATGGTGGCAGCCCTAAAAAGCCAAAAAAAAGGCAGTGATAATTGAATTCAACTGTACTGATATAAATTGAAATTTTAAGTAGAAAAAATGAGAACTTGACCTTGGTTTGACAATAGATCCTTATTAAGTATGTAATTTTCTCCCATTCTGTGGGCTGTTTTTTCATTTTCCTGAAAGTATCCCTTGAAACACAAGTTCTTAAACTCAATTTTTTCTTTGCTTGCTTGTGTTTTTGGTGCCCTATATAAGAAATCCAGGCGCATTTAGAGTTTTAACTATTTTTTCTCCTAAGAGTTTTATAATTTTAGTTCTTACATTTAGGTCTTTGATTCATTTTGAGTTCTTATTTTTTGGCCACACGCATAGCAAGCAGAAGTTCCTGAGCCAGGGATCACACTCATGATACAGCTACAACTTGTGTTACAGCTATGGCAATGCCGAATGCTTAACCACTGCACCATACAGGAACTTCCAAATTTGAGTTAATTTTTACATATGGTATAAGGTAAGGGTCCAACTTCATTCTTTTCATGTGGATATCCAGTTGTCCAGCACCATTTGTCAAAAAGACTATTCTTTTCCCAATTAACTGTCTCTGTATCCTTGTTGAAAATCAACTAATCAGGTGTGTACTGGTTTAAGGATTCTCAACTTGATTCCATTGGTCCATATGTATACCCTTATACTAGCACTAGGCTTGATTACTGCAGCTCTGCAATAAGTTTTGAAATTGTGAAATATAATAAGGTCTCCAACTTCATTATTTTTCAATAGTTTTGGCTCTTCTAAGTTCTTTCACCTCTATGCGAATTTCAGAATCAGCTTGCCAACTTCTGTAAAAAAGCTAGCAGAGATTTTTTAACGGAGACTGAGCTGAATTCAAAGAGCTACTTGGGGAAGTTCCCACTGTGGCACAGTGGGGTTAAGAATCCGAATACAGTGGCTCGGGTTGCTACAAAGGCACAGGTTTGATTCTCAGCCTGGCAAAAATGGGTTGAAGGATCTGGCATTGCCACAGCTGTGGCACAGGTCGCAGATACTATGCTGATTCAATCTCTGGCCTGGGAACTTCCATATGCCATGGGTGCAGCCATTTGGAAAAAAAAAATATCCATCTGGGCCCAAGAGTATCACCATCTTAACAATATTGAAACCTTCCAATCCAAGATCACAAAATGTCTCTCCCTGGCTTTAGTTTGAGTAAGACTGTTTTCACTTTGGTTTACTTGCCAAGGAACAAGTAAGTTGTGATACAAAATAATTAAAAAATTAAAATATGGGAGTTCCCTTCATGGCTCAGTGGTTAACAAACCCAAGTAGAATCCATGAGGATACGGGTTCAATCCCTGGCCCCACTCAGTGGGTTAAGGATCCGGCATTGCCATGAGCTGTGGTATAGTTCACAGATGCGGCTCGGATCATGTGTTGCTGTGGCTGTGGTGGGCCAGCAGCTTCAGCTCAGATTTGACCCCTAGCCTGGGACCGTCCATATGCCTCGGGTACCACCCTAAAAAACAAAAAAAAACAAAAAATAAAATATAAGGATACAAGATGGCAAACTTGACTCCCCACAGCCTCTCCAAAATAATTCTTTTTTTTTTTTTTGGTCTTTTTGCCTTTTCTAGGGCCGTTCCCGCAGCATATGGAGGTTCCCAGGCTAGGGGTCTAATCGGAGCTACAGCTGCTGGCCTACACCAGAGCCACAGCAACACAGGATCCGAGCCTCATCTGCAACCTACACCACAACTCATGGCAACACCAGATCTTTAACCCACTGAGCAAGGCCAGGGATCGAACTGGCAACCTCATGGTTCCTGGTTGGATTTATTAACCACTGCGCCACGATGGGAACTCCCAAAAGAATTCTAATATAGAATTGTATCATTTGGCTTCTCAGTTAAATAGATGTCATTCACAGTAACAGAATAAAGAAAAAGTGCTGAAATTTTTAAGAATCTTTATTCAATTCTCCACTATATCTATCTGTAAATTAATCTAATTCTTCAAAATCTTTATACAGATACTAATCACAACATTTATAAGGCTTTGGATTCACATGGGATTTTTTAAGAGCACTAGCTGACAGAGGACCTGTATAGCAAACATCTGAAAGAGCGGGACATCCTCAGCTATGCAACATCTGCCAACAAACTGGTTCACTAGAGGGAAGCAAACAACACTTCAATGAGAAAAACAGGAAAGTGGTCTAACAGGAGAAATCACAAAAAACAAGGTGCCCAAAAAGAGCCCATTTGAGGCTTCTGGGTATTCCCATTCTGCCCAGCCTAACCTTAGAATGCACAACAAGCAGCAGATCTTTGCACAGATTCCAGTGTAAACATCCATCAGCAGAGGGAGCATACATATTCTTGGGAAATCAGAGCACGGAAAGATTATGGTAAGCTACTAAGTGACAGCGCCTGGTTAACACCCAAGTGGTCAGGTTCTCCGAACCTATACTCAAAATCACTATATTATTATATTTCTATGATACATGAAAGGGAACAAAACGTCACAGAGAAATTAATGGGATTCAATGCCTTTTTTATATACGTGTGTGTGTGCATATAAATTCTACTTTATACAGAAAAGATTAACACATACATACATTTTTTTTAAAAACACCAAGACTACAGACATACATCAGTATGTATGTTAAGTACAGTGCTTACCTCTGAGGAAGGCAGTGGGCAGAATGAAGTGGGGGGGGATTCCCTTGTTTCTCTGAATATGAAAACTACTTTTTACTAAGAGTCTTTCACAGTGCTTTCCAGTCCAACATGATGTATTTAAGTACATGTATTTATAGCCTCTCCTTCTGGAGAGTCCATAAAAATGAAATAAAAAACTTAAAAAGGGCACAAATCCTTAACAACATACAGCAGTAGAATCCACACTGGGTTTCTAAGATGATAATCTACTTTCTCCACTGTGGTGGAGGTGGAGGAAGAAATGCTATTACATTAGAAATATTTTTATCTCCATGCTCCTTAGAGTTCTATTTTTACAAACTCTAAAATACCTATCAATAATAGCATTTGTTTATGTGTGTGTGTAAATAAAACACAAACACTGAGGTTACACACTGAAAGATCGTTTTAGTATACAAAAAATTGTATGCGGGAGTTCCTGTTGTGGCACAGTGGTTAGCAAATCTGACTAGGAACCATGACATTGTGGGTTAGATCCCTGGCCTTGCTCAGTGGGTTAAGGATCCGGCATTGCCATGAGCTGTAGTGTATGTCACAGACACGGCTTGGATCCCACGTTGCTGTAGGCTGGTGGCTACAGCTCTGATTCGACCCCTGGCCTGGGAACCTCCATATGCCACAGGAAGCAGCCCTAGAAAAGGCAGAGAGACAAAAACAAAAAACAAAAAAAAAACTGCATGGTCAAAAATATGGAGATCCCTGATTTAGAGAGGGCATCATAGCAGTTGAGATTTCAACTATCTCTGGAAAACAGAAAATACATGAACGCATACTGGCTGAGGCCAAGCACAAAAGCCACAAAGCAGACCCTAGGAAAACTCCAAGTGAGATGAAAGGCAGGAGTGACACATTCATTAAAGCAACAGACATTTACTAAGCTTCTACTACACGACAGGCACTGTTCTGGGGACTCAATGACAGCCCTGAACCCCCTCCCCAACACACACACACATACCATCCCTGGTCAAAGAGTTTTTATCATGGTGGTAAGGGGAAGGAGATGAACTCAAAAACAAAATACATTTTATGTTGATGACATTTAAAGCCCTGAGTCTGGATAAAAATATCTAAGCTATAAAAATATATAATGTATATTAGACGGCAGTTAAGTGCTTTGGAGAGAAATAAAGCTTTAGAAAAGGTTAGGGAGTGTGGAACTGGGGTGCTGGGAAAGGTCTCACAGAGATGAGCAAGCTATGTGGGCATCTAGAAGAAACATTCCCAAGAGAGGGCAAAAGCAGCTCACACATGCTCTTTGAATGTTCTCAAAGAGAAGGACACCACATATACCCTATGAAGAACAAGGAGACCTTGGTGGAGCAGGAGAGGGTGGAAGATGATGAAATCAATAGGGCTTTTTTCATCTAGAGTCTAAAAGGGAGCCACCAGAGGGTTCTGAGCAGGGGAGTGCACTGTGATCTAATTTACTGTGTAAAAGGATCACTCTGCTGCTGTGTGGAATGAAGAAGAGCAAACAGACCAGTGAGGACACTACTGCAATAATCAAGGCAGAAGTCATGGATGATGGCTTAGACTAGGATAATAGAGTCAGAGGAGATAAGGGGCGGGTAAATTTTAATTTATTCTGAAGGGAAAAGATGACAGGATTTGCTAAATGTGGAAGGAAGGAGGGAGGAAAAAGGAGAGGGATGAAAAAGGCAAAGAGAGGGAAAAGCATGGAAGGAAAGAGGAAAGGAGAGAGGAGAAAGGAAGATCGGCAGTAGGTTTAAAAGAAAGAATAGCACTAGTCTCTGGCCTGAGCAACTGTTAACTACAATGAGGAGGACTGCAGGAAGAACAGGCTGGAGGGGAAGGCCACCAGCAGTTCAGTTTAGATAAGCTTACAAGGGTTTATTGTACAGCCAAGAAGTGCAGAGTTAAGTTGTTTAATAAGAATTAGGAATTCAGGTACAAGATCCAAGCTGGAAATACAAACTATGGCAGCTGACAGTGCTTAAACACTGTTATTTAATCTGGATAAAATGGGAGTTCCCATCGTGGCGCAGTGGTTAACGAATCTGACTAGGAACCATGAGGTTGCGGGTTCGGTCCCTGCCCTTGCTCAGTGGGTTAACGATCCAGCGTTGCCGTGAGCTGTGGTGTAGGTTGCAGACGTGGCTCGGATCCCGTGTTGCTGTGGCTCTGGCGTAGGCCAGTGGCTACAGCTCCGATTCAACCCCTGGCCTGGGAACCTCCATATGCTGTGGGAGCGGCCCAAGAAATAGCAACAACAATAACAACAACAACAACAAAAGACAAAAAGACAAAAAAAAAAATCTGGATAAAATGAATAAAAGGGGAACCCAATCCTGAGAGGCTGGAGTAATGAGCAAAAACTAGGAAAAATGTGAAACAGAAAACAAGATTTTGTGAATGGTATATGCATAGACATGCATGCAAAAGATAAAATTTTTAAGTTTTCTAAAAAAGATTTTTTTCTGGGATTCTCTTGTGGGGCAGGAGGTTGAGGCTCTTGAACTGTCACTGCTGTAGCTTGGGTTCGATCCCAGGCCCAGGGATTTTCTTATTTTCCTTGTCAAGTTAGATGTATATTTAACATGGTACCAGGTAGAATAAGAGGGAATTCTGTGGAACTCCTACATGCCACAGCCATGGCCAAAAACAAAAACAAAAGATTCTTTTCTAAAGAAACTCAACAGATTATCCTGGGAGAATCTAGGCAGCTAGTGGGAGCTTAAGTGCTCCGCCCCGCCGTCCCTGCCGTCTCCCCATGCGCCCCCCAACCCTGCACGTGCGCGCGCGCGCACACGCACAGACACACACACACACACACACACACACACAGGGAAACTTCCCTGCAATTTCAAGGCCAACTGCAGCTCCTTATTTGCTTAAAACAAAACCTGCTTAGAGCCCATGCCACAAGTCTAGATAAGCCTCTTTTCTGCCTTTCCTTACACTACGAACCAGAACGTGTCCAGAGGCTAGTGGAAAAGAGCTTGCAAATGAAAAGGCAAAAAAGCTAACAAAAACTGACCTTGAAGGAAACTATCCATTAGGGACAACAGAGAACTCTTAAAAAAAAAAAAAACAAAAACCCTCTACTTATGTTCTTCAGACAAATTTGAAATGTTTCTGTATTCACAAAATAAGACACTATGAAAAATAGAACAAGAAGAGAGCTTGTGAAAATTTAAAATATGCCTGCCTTAAAAAACAATAATAACAATGGAGGACTAAAGATACACTCAAGAAAATATTTCAGAGTAGAACAAGATCATGTCATAAGGAGACAGAAAATCAAAATAGGAAGCTTATCATCCAACTGACAGAATTTCCAAAAGAGAACAATGAAACAGAGAATGTTTTACAGAAATAATGTAAAAGAATTTCTCAGTGAAAGCATAGATTTTCAAATTAAAAGGATGCACAGGTATCCAGCCCGTTAGTAACTAACTAGTATCTAGACTTATCACAGTAAATTTCACACATCAAGAACATAAAGAGTAGGAAATCCTGCTGAGGTGGAGTAGGTTAAGAATCCACCCATAGCACCTCAAGTCCCTACAGAGGCAAAGGTTCCATCCCTGGCCCTGTGCAGTGGGTTAAAGAATCTGGGGTTACCACAGCTGCAGAGTGGGCTGCAGCTACAGCTCAAATTCAATACCTGGCCCAGGAACTTCCATTTGCCTCAGGTACAAGGCCATTAAAAAAAAAAAACACAGAGAGTAGTAACATACAACGGGAAAGAATCCACAAAAGTATATATGTACATATACACATACATAAAACCGAATCATTATGCTATATATCTGAAATATTTAAATAAACTATACTTGGAGTTCCTGTCGTGGCTCAGTGGTTAACAAACCCGACTAGGAACCATGAGGCTGTGGGTTCAATCCCTGGCCTCACTCAGTGGGTTAAGGATCCGGCGTTGTTGTGAGCTGTGGTGTAGGTTGCAGACGCAGCTCAGATCCTGCGCTCCCGTGGCTCTGGCGCAGGCTGTCAGCCACAGCTCTGACTGGGCCCCAGCCTTGGAACCTCCATATGCTGCAGGAGCGGCCCTGAAAAAGACGAAAAGACCAAAAAATAAAAATAAAAAAAATAAAAAATAAAATAAAATAAAAAAGTGGTGGCCTCCGGGAGAATCAGTGTGAAGAATAATGAAGTAAATAAATGTTCCTTGTTATTTTAGTCTTTTCTAGGGCTGCACCCACGGCACATGGAGGCTCCCAGGCTAGGGTTCTAATCAGAGCTGTAGCCGCTGACTCATGCCAGAGCCACAGGAACTCAGGATCCAAGCCATGTCTGAAACCTACACCACAGCTCACGGCAATTCCAGATCCTCAACCCATTGAGTGAGGCCAGGGATTGAACCCACAACCCCATGGTTCCTAGTCAGATTCGTTAACCAACAAGCCATGATGGGGAACTCCTTTTGTTTGTTATTTTAAATTGTTCTATACTATTTGATTATTCTTTCTATCATATCAGAAAGTACTGCAACAATTTGTTCTGTTTTTCCAAATCTTCTATGGGTGAATATATATTACATAACATAAAATGTTTTACTTGAATATACATTTTATTCAACTCATACCAAATAGGAAAAATAAAAGGAAGTCCATGCCTAGACACGTCATAGTAAAACTGGAGAACATCAAAGACAAACAGAAGATCTTGAAAGCAGCCAGAAAAACGACAGACCTCCTACAAAGGAACAATAGACAATTAGAATAACAGAAGTCCATTCAACAGTAATGGAAGCCAGAAGACAATGGAATAAATGGAATAATATAAACAAGGTATTGAGAGCAAATAGCTGCTCATAACCTAGTTGGGTATGCAGCAAAACTACTGCACAAGGAGAAATGAACACACTTGTATGTAAACAGACTCTTGGAAAATTTACCCCCAACAGACCAGTTTTACAGAAACTCTCACAGAAGACACTTAAAAAACACTTCAAAATAAGAGTTCCGTGTGGTGCAGTAGAACTGAATGCGACTAGTATCCACGAGGATGCAGGTTCACTCCCTAGCCTCACTCAGTGGGTTAAAGATCCGGCACTGCTGTGAGCTGTGGTGTAGGTCACAGACGCAGCTCGAATCTGGCATGGCTGTGGCTGTGGTGTAGGCTGACAGCTGGAGCTTCAATTCAACCCCTAGCCTGGGACCTTCCATATGCCACACCTGCTGCCCTAAAAAGCAAAACAAAAAAACACAGTTCAAAATATGGAAAATGATGATCCCCAAGAAACATTCAAGAGATATGAGAACAAAAAAAAAAAAGATGTACGTAAATGTGAACATTACCTGAGTAAAATAATAACGGTGCCTCATTTAAAAAAAAAGAGGCCAAAATGAAGCACTGGAAACAATGTAAAGTCTGAGGAGGTAAAGACTGGAGCTAAATTATTCTACAATCCATTTACTGTTTGGGGATAGGGTCAGAATATTAACTTTTGCAATAGCCGATTAAATCTGTGTGGTAAAATATCAGTGGTGGCCAGTAAAAGAACAGAAATAAGAGTTTAATGTAGTAAAAAAAAAACAAAAAAAAAAACAAAAAACATAAATCTGGCAATCAACAATTACAATAGTAATTAATGAAAAAGGCAAAAAAAAGGTCAAGCAGGCAAATTCAAAACAAAAAAGGGGGATAGAAAGTGGTCCAACTATACCAATATTTCTCATAAATGTGAACAGTTTAAACTCTCCAATAAAAAGCAAGCTCAGACTGAATTTTAAAACAATAACCTAACTTTATGCTAGTTAACAGGTACATATGACTAATGCATAAGGACAGAGAAGAGTGAAAACAAATGCCTGAAACACACACATCAGGCAAATACTAACTAAAAGGCTATATTAATATCAGACAAAACTGAGTTAAGATAAAAGCATCACTTGGTATTGAAGATCATAGGTAAAGATAAAAGGTTCAATCCAAGAGGAAGATGTACCTTCCTGATTCAATTTAACAGTGTAATTTAAAATATATATGCACCCGGTTTAATAGCCTCAAAATAAAAGAAAATCTAACAGAAGTATGGAGAAATTAAGACAAATCTGTCATCCTGACAGGCAATTTCAAAACCCTCTTGATTATTGGTAAGTCAAACAGACTGAAAACAGCAAGGTCAAGATCTGAACATTAACTGTAGAGCTTTATCTACTAAATGCAAAAAGTCTCAATCCAACAATTAAGAGTCCACTTTCTTCCAAATGCACCTGGAAGATGCACAAAATTGTCCTAGGTCAACTATTTTCAAAAGGTTATTGTATTGTAAAGACCACATTATCTGAACATAATGCAACTAAGTCCACAGCATATGTAGTTAAAAAGATTAAAACAGAAAACCAAAACTTGCACTCAAAATGGCTTGAAGAGTTAAAGACAAGACACTTTAAAACTCCTAGAAGAAAACATAAGCAAAACATTCTGACATCAACAGTACAAATGTTTTCTTAGATCAGCCTCCCAAGACAATAGAAATAAAAATAAACAAATAGGACCTAATCAACCTTACAAGCTTTTGCACAGCAAAGAAAAACCATAAAAAAAAAAAAAAAAACCATGAAAAGACAACCTACAGAATGGGAGAAGAGAGCTGCAAATGATGCAACCACAAGGGCCTAATTTCTCCAAAATATTGAATTTAACAACAACAAAAAAAAACAACCCAATAGAAAAATGGGCAGAAGACCTAAACAGACATTTCTCCAAAGATATGGATGGCCAGCAGGCACATGAAAAAAATGCTCAACATAACGAATTATTAGAGAAATGTTAATCAAAACTACAATGAGGTACCACCTCACGCTGGTCAGAATGGCCATCATTAGTAAGTTTACAGGAATTCCCACTGCGGCTCAGCAGAAATAAACCTGACTAGTATCCATGAGGATGCAGGTTTGATCCCTGGCCCTGCTCAGTGTGTTAAATAAAGGATCCAGCTTTGCTGTGAGCTGTAGTGTAGGTCACAGATGCAGCTCAGATCTAGTGTGGCTGTGGCATAGGCCAGCAGCTGTAGCTCTGACTTGACCCCTAGCCTGGGAATTTCCATATGCCTTGGGTGCAGCCCTAAAAAAGACAAAAAAAAAATTTTTTTAAATAAAAGATGCTTCCCTCATCTACTATATCACAAGGGGTGGCAAACATTTTCTATTTTAAGTTGTGCTGGCTTTATGGTCTGTTGCAACTATTCAACTTTGTAATTATAGCATAAAAGCAGCCATCGACAATACATAAACAAGCATGGCTTGGTTCCAATAAATTTCACATAAAAAAACAAGTACTGGAGTTCCCATCGTGGTGCAGCGGAAATGAATCCGACTAGGAACCATGAGGTTGCAGGTTCGATCCCTGACCTTGCTCAGTGGGTTAAGGAGCCGGCGTTACCGTGAGCCGTGGTATAAGTCTTGGCTATACAGTAAACGTGGCTGGCATTGCTATAGCTGTGGTGTAAGCTGGCACCTGTAGCTTCAATTAGACCCCTAGCCTGGGAACCTCCATATGCCATGGGTGCGGGCCTAAAAAGCAAAAAACAAAACAAAAACTGCTTTACTACTCTGTTACCCAGTAGTTCCTCCTTGAAGGAAAGGCAGCATAAATAAATGCTCTGTTACTTTATTTCTCTGGTTTTCAAGAAAATGAATTAGTATCTATTCTCCCCTAAAAGAACCAATTAAGGATTTACGTTTTTAAAATGTCATCATGAGGAGTTCCTATTGTGGCTCAGCAGGTTAAGAACCAACATAGCATCCATGAGGATGCAAGTTCAATCCCTGGCCTCACTCATTGGGTTAAGGATCCAGCATGGCCACAAGCTGCAGCATAGGTCACAGACGAGGCTCAGATTCAGCACAGCTGTAGCTGTGGCTGGCGTAGGCTGGCTGCTGTAGCTCAGACTCAACTCCTAGCCCAGGAACTTGCGTGTGTCACAGAAAGAAAAAAAAATTTCTTTTAAATATCATCATGATATTTAAAAACCTGTCTGATGGGTTTCAATCCACTGCAAATCTTTACTGAATGTCAAATCCCAGTTTCCAATTGCTCTTCACAAATTGGCCCACTCAGACTTTCCAGTTAGTCCCTACTGACTGGGTTTTTTTTCCTATTCTCAGGTCCATCATTTATTGGAATTGCATATAATGTTTACGTGGCAAATTGCACACTAAAGTCAAAAGATTTTTTTTAAAAAAATGAATGAAGAGACAAATACAGGATGGACTCATAAGCCTCCATGAATCAAGTAAATTTAACATGAACTTGGAAAAACTTAAAGGACACAGCTGAGGAAAAATAAAAAAATGTACTCCAGTTTTATTAAAGTATTAAGTCATGACGAGCACATGCTTTGGTGGGGTTTTTAAATCAGATCTCAATAGAAGAGGAAAAGAACAAACTAGAATCTTTCCTGAAGAGAAAGAAGAACAGACTGGAGAGCAGTGGAGGAGGGCCAGGCAGGCCTAGAGGCCAGATAATGAAGCTGCCTAAAGGCCAAGCTGATGGCATCAGTCCTTGGCACTGTGTAGTTGGGGGAGGGGAGAGGGAATAAATGCTCCCACAAAGGACTCACATGATCAGTGTCACACTTTAGACAGGAGAGTCTGTGCAGGAGCTGGGGGTGGGGCCCTGAGAGAAAGGAAGCAGAAAGATGAGCTCCCTGAATTACGTCAGGCACAAGGAGATAAGGTAGCACCACTGGGACAAAAAGGCAGATTCTTCAAGTCAGAAACAGGATGCTCAGAGAGAGAAGCAAAACTTCAAGTTTAAGAGGAGAGGGGTAGGATTAACAAAAAGGAGGAGAGAAAGAATGTAGGTATCTACGAATCTTTAAGTAGAAGCTTTCTAAAGACCAGCAAACTACTGATAATTATTAAAGATGGGTAACTGGGTTCATGGGAAATCACTGCACTATTTTTTCCACGTTTGAGAACATTAAAAAAACTAACATTGCACAAACACCCATTGAAAAAAATTTAATACTTCATGAAAAATGTACAATAGAGTGCGAAATATAATTTAAATTATTACCTTGACTTTTGTCTATGTTATCTCCTTTTGTTTCCTCTTCTTTAACGGGGGAACTTATTCTGGGGGCCTTGCTTTGCCCCTGGACCATTTCTGCTAGCAATTCTTCTTGAGAAGTTCGAGTTCGGGGAGCAACTGGAAGTGTCTGTTTCTGTGAAACTTTTATATAAAAAGCAAAAAAGATGGAAATCCAAATGCAGTAATATATCGAAACTTAACAGTGAAAGTCACATTAAACACAAATGTCTCCTTGGGTTTAGAACATATGAAGAATTTCAAACAGTTCATAGATACTGCATTTTTTCCTTACAGCATTCCCTGACGTGGTTACTCATACTTATGTAAACGTCTATACATTTTAAACTACATGCCATAAATACACCGCAAGTACACGTCCTCATTTTTAACCAAATGCAGTTGGGTTCTGCTTCATGACTCTGTAACAATTTTAAACTATAATCTAGATAACCTAGGTAAAGAAAGAATTTCAATGCTAACTCTCAAACTTGGAGACTCTCCAATTATAAAAGCAGGAAATTTCAAGATTACAGTAAGTCTTTAAATTTGTCAACATTCTAAACACTCAATACTGCTGACAGACCTAAAAAGGGAATGTAAACAGATAGCTGTTATGTCAAGCATCGGCCTTTGCCTAACAGTCCTTGCCCTATAAGCCAAAAGCTCTTTAAGTTCCAGGGAAAATTAGGAATAAGGAGAAGCAAGGGGACAGATAACTATCAGGCTCAAAAGTTGCTAGCTTACAGCTTACTTCACTTTAGCTAACAGCCATACAGAGAGATGCGAAACAGAACAGAAAAGCAGAATAATGCTAAAATGGTCATCAAATCCAAAGCAAAAATACAATTTAAAAATTTAGAGTGGATAATCACCATAAACTATTAACAAAGTTTTACATACTGGCTATAGCACACAGGGCAGAGTACAGATTTAATGGCAATATGGCACCTATCATTTGGTTTATATTTTAGAATGAGCTTTCTGTAAGATCAGATTACAGCTGACTCTTGTTTTAAAAACATATTCATAGCTTCACATTCTCTTATAAAATAATTTAGTACTTTCACTAGGATTGGGGCAGGAATATCACAAATGAGTCAATTCTGTGCCTTATATTCCATTAATGGGTTCTACCAAAACAAACCAACCTGTTCATATACTACAAAAATTCTTCTAATTTCAGCCTCTTAACGTTTTCTAATTTTGCTTCCTTTAATACAACATAAATTCCTATCTAATGTTGGTTCTAATGCTATAAATACGAAAGTCTCATATTTATCAAAACTCCCTTTAAAATTTCCATTATATGGAGTTCCCGTCGTGGCGCAGTGGTTAACAAATCTGACTAGGAACCATGAGGTTGCGGGTTCGATCCCTGGCCTTGCTCAGTGGGTCAATGATCTGGCAGCGTTGCCGTGAGCTGTGGTGTAGGTTACAGACGTGGCTCGGATCCCGAGTTGCTGTGACCCTGGTGTAGGCCAGCGGCTTCAGCTCCAATTAGACCCCTAGCCTGGGAACCTCCATATGCCGAGGGAGCGGCCCAAGAAATGACAAAAAGACAAAACAAATAAATAAATAAAATTTCCATTATAACGACATTTTAAATCAACTGTAATTTTAAAAAGTAAAAAAAAAAAACTAAAAATAAAATTTGAATTGTAATGAAAAATATTTCCATTATAAGAGAATTAAATTAATAAATAAAATTTCCACTAAGTATTTCACACGCATTATGAAGAGAAGTAAAAGGCACTACAGTTGCTCAAAGAGAGAACTCAAGTTCCACTGACAGCTGCAAAAGTCTCTCGTACGGTTCACAACCTGAGGTGCGATTATCTCTGGCTTACTCAAGAATTATAGATATCTTACTTAATATCAACATAATACATTTAAATTACCTGTAGAGTAGTTAGTTGTTTTTGTTACAGATTCCTGAGCTTCAGATATAGCCTTCAAAATCAGATTCTTGTTAGCTTGTTTAGAAGGTGGAAGTGAAGGTCTAAAAGTTAAGAAAGGTATTTTGATTAACTTATTATTATTTTTCTTCTTTGTATTTTTAGGGCTGCACCCGCAGCATATGGAGGTTCCCAGGCTAGGGGTCCAATCGGAGCTGTAGCTGCCAGCCTACGCCAGAGCCACAGCAATACCAGATCCGAGCCACATCTGCAACCTACACCACAGCTCATGGTAACACTGGATCCTTAATCCACCAAGCAAGGCCAGGGATCGAACTCGCAACCTCATGGTTCCTAGTGGATTCATTTCAGCTGTGCCATGACGGGAACTCCATTGATTAAATTTTAGATTTCTTCACACACCAGCCATCCTCTATACCTTTACTACAGCCTTCCCTGAGATATGGAACAGATCAACTGTAGTTTTTAGGAAATGCCAACTGGACCGAAACCTTGTAACTTTTTTTTAATTTTTATTATTTTTTTTTACATTTCGAAAGTGGAGTACCAGGAGGTACTCTGTTCCCCAGAACAAAGGTGCCTAGACTTTAGCCCATGTCTTTTTATTAAGGATTGTAACTTTTTTAAATAATGAATTTGAATCAACCTTCCTCCCACCCATTTTTTTCCTAAATAGTCATCACAATCTTCTCCAACTTTAGGCAACCTCTTTCATTACTTTAAGTGTTTCTCACAAACTAATGGAAAAGTCTTACATGCTATTAAATTTATATTTTCACGACATCCTCTTCAAGAAACCCAGAAAACTCCATCAGGCAATGAAAGATTACTTATAGAGACATGATCGGGTACCTCCGTTCAGGTTTCGCTGGCACTGACACACTGCTGGAGATGCTTCCTGTACGGGACCCGCAATCATCCTCTTCCTCCTCCTCTTCTCCATCATGATTGAATTTTTTTACTTTAACAACCGAACTTACCACAGGTAACTTTCTCTTCCGGAAGTTTTCTTCCTGCAACCAGATAAATTTATTCTTAACTGGTCTCAGAAAATAACAAGGTTCTACCACAGAACATTTTTTTTCTTTTAGGAAAAAGCCAAGCGTATTAAGAATCATAGGCTATTTCCCTGGTTTCTTAAAAAAAATACAGGAAATCTCTCTAAGAGCCAACATTTAACTAAAACAAGAACTAGTGCTTGTTTATAAACAGCAGCATACAGCACTGTTGAGGAAGCCAATAAAATGAAGTTATTCAACTGTTTACTAGCAAGTGTCATGAAGGATCTAAAACTGACCTATGATCTTCCCAAAATTATAAGGTAAGGTTAAAGCTCTCTCAAACGTTAGCATCCCAGAAAAGTAAGCAAGATGTAAAACATCTGTAGAAGAAAGAGTGGAGAGGAAAATCTGACTAGCGTATTATGTTGAGTAGCACAAAACTCAGCTTAAAACAAACTCGAGGAGTTCCCGTCGTGGCTCAGCGGAAACGAATCTGACTAGGATCCACAAGACCTCGCTCAGTGGGTTAAGGATCCAGTGTTACCGTCAGCTATGGTGTAGGAAGCAGACACGGCTCGGATCTGGCGTTGCTACAGCTGTGGTATAGGCCAGTGGCTGCAGCTCTGATCAGACCCCTAGCCTGGGAATCTCAATATGCAGCAGGTGTGGCCCTAAAAAGACAAAAAAACAAACTTGCAATATGTACTATGTATTCAGTTATTTCATATATAATTTAATATTAAGACCTGCCAATTTTCAGCCTAACAAGCTAGGATTTAAAAGTATATACAAACCTCTATACTCATCTTTTCTGAGTTGTTTCTAAAGAAGGGACTATAAGTCTCTTCTAAGCTATTAAGCACTTCTGGTTCACACAAACGTCCTGTTTCATATACCCGACTACTCTGTATATCGACCTGCTTGGCAGCATGAATACTGTTTTGCTGCTGTTGAAATTGCAACCTGTTTAAATGAGCACCACTGTCTGCATTTCGACTTGCAGGTGGTCGATAAATTTCAATAGATGGGCGAGAAGAACCATATGTAAGCGTCACTGTAGGTTTTTTCTGAGATAAGGGATTCTCCTGCACAAAATTGAGGTCTTCATCAATGAGATCATCCGGTTCTGGCTTAATATCAATCACATCTTCAGAGGGTGCTGGTTCCCTCAAAGGTTTCACTGTTGACATTAGTCGGGTTGCAGCTCCATCATCATAAGTCTGTCTATTAAGATATAAAAACCAAAAAAAGGACAGTATCTTCAACTCTTCAAAGAATGTTTACATAAATCCTAACAAAAAGTATGGAAAATCCTGTTACATAGTCCATTAAAAACTACTTCAATTGCATTCTTTTTTTAAACTTTGATTTACTACATTTTGTACAAAAAATAATTATACTTTGGTCTCATCTGCTCATTTTATTCTAAAAAATTGCTCACACAAACACCTATTTTCAAAAATGTGTGAAAAGCAATCTAAAAACATATTAACTAATGTAAACGTCACCTACACACATCCACCTGCCCACAGGCAGTCTACACAGGACTCTTACCTGACATTAGTGGCTTTCTGCTCCTGCGAACTTGTAGAAACTCTAGAGTCTCTTTTTTCAGGTCTAGTGCTAGAAACTGCAAGAGGAGGAATGGCAGCTTCATGCCTTCTCTCATCTCCCCGACTGAAACTGCTCTTGTTTGAAGCTACGTTACTATCAAAGATGTTGGTATCAGAAGACTTGAAATTAGAGGGGTCTAGAAAAAAAGCACACAGTCCCTTTAAGCAATTTTTATTACCTTGAACCTTTACCTTCTTCATCACCAATTTAAAAGCAATTTGTGTCCTTCCACAACATTTGTAATGTCTAAATATCACTTCATACATAGTGATATACTAATTTATCTAATTTACTATTACTGCACTTTTAAATAATTTTCAATTATAAAATAGTGAAACACCCCTGAAGCTAAATTACGGCACACATCTATCTATAAATATTTCCTTAGGATAAACTGCATAGTTTCCCTGCACTTGCTTAAATTATCTTTGAATTATATTAAATTTATTGCTCTTAAATAAAAAAGTGTACTTCTTAAAAGTTCAAATGAACTGTTTATAAATTTGTAATTTTTTTTTTTCCAAAAGCAGTGGAAATGACTTTAGGAAAACAACCATATGCTCTAGCAAACTCAAAAAAACCCCCAGACATCACTTCTGTGAACCTTACCAGTTGTTACAGAACGAAGTTTATCTAAGACACCATGAAGCCTAAAAAACAAACAAACAAACAAAAGGTTAGAGCTCCCTTTAATGAAGAAAGATGGTATTTTGAACTTCCTTTGTGGTGCAGTGGGTTAAGAATCTGGTGTTTTCACTGCAGCAACTCCATGGTTTGGGTTCCATCCCTTCCCCCCTGCCCAGGAACAATTTCCACACACCGCAGCACAGTCGGAAGAAAAAAAGATTGTATTTCAACTGTCACTCTAAATTTAATCACATTATAGAATCGATCTTCACATAAATATTGATAAATGGTATTTAATAAATAGTATTAAAATAAAGTTTCACTTTTTAAAAAAAAGCTTTACATGAATACTGTAGAAGCTAATCAAAAGCCTTATTTTTTCATCATTATTTTCAACATCTAGCCTCTCTAAAAAAAATACAGGACAAGGATATCATCTGACCACACACTCCTGACATTTTGTTTCATAAGGACTATAGACTCAATGTAGTTTATGATAAAAGAAGACAAAATACTACAAACATGTAATACAACATGCCATGCCTCCTGAAAACACCAGAAATATCTCATTATAACAGTGTGCCCCCAGAACTCAATCACATGCCACTGTCCCCTAGGACACAATTACTGCAGGACTCCAAAGAATAAGAATGGCCTGTTTAAGGCTGGTGTTAATGGAATTTATGAAAGCAAAGAGCCAAAATAAAGACCCCATCCCTTTTATTAGTACATGTTAAAGAACTAAATTTATACCAAGATGAGAGACTTGAAGTATTTGATTTTAAATTCAAATTCAGTTAGTAGTTTGTAGGGGGGTTTGTTATTTTTTTTTTTTTTTTTTTTGGCAACGCCTATAGCACATGGAAGTTCCCCAGTCAGAGATCGAACCTGGGCCACAGCAGCGACACAAGCCACTGCAATGACAACGCCAGATCCTTAACCTGCTGCACCATGGGAGAACTCTCCTTTAAGGCAAACTTTGGTTTAAAAGCAAGTTAACCAGTTTCATATCCCTCCTTACTCTTCTCCCAGTCTCTTGACATTCAAAGTAAGCAGGCCACTGTGCTCATTCAACTTTTGCTCATCATCAACTTGTGCTGTAATTGGTGGTTCCCCATGAGGCTCCTTACATGAGTACTTCCTGCTCTGATCTGAGCCACATCATTATACTCCCCAACCCTCATGCAATCTCAAACCTGGTACCAAAACCTGGCCTGCCTTCTTAAATTGAATCTCACGGTTTTAGTCAGTACTCTCAACTAAAGGCAGGTGTGCTTTGAAAAAGGTCACTGAAAATTATATATTAATTTATCTTTGAACACAAAGTCACCTGTTTTAAAATTCCAAACTTTAAAAAATGATTGGAAATACTGGCAAAAAACCTTGCCCCCTAAGTTTAACTCACTGGAGAAAGCAACTTAGGAAGTTATTAACCCAGTCCACAAAACATCTGTAATTGATTTTGGTGAAACGAAAGAAATGACAAAAGAAACATACTAACTGAGGTCAACACATACTAAGGACTTGCCATGGGCCAGGCACAGCTGTAAGCACATTACATGTTTTACCTCATTTAATTTTCACGACCACCCTATAAAGATGGAGAAGCCAAGGAAAGAGACAGATCTAGGACTGAATCTTGGCAGTCTGGCTCCAGAGGCTGTGCTCACAACACTGAATCTGACTCTTGTGTCAAAAACTTCTTTTTAAGGAGTTCCTGTTATGGCTCAGCAGTATCCAATCCAACCAGTATTTACGATGATGTGGGTTTGATCCCTGGCCTCGCTCAGTGGGTTAAGAACCCAGCAATGCCGTGAGCTGTGATGCAGGTCACAGATGTGGCTCAGATCCCGCGTTGCCGTGGCTGTGGTATAGGATGGCAGCTATAGCTCTGATGTGACCTCTAGCCTGGGAACTTACATATGCAGAAGGTGCGGCCCTAAAAAAGACAAAAAAAAATTAAAAAAAGAACCTCTTTTCAGATACAACACCTAGTCTTGACTTGTGCCAAACTTCAGTCCAAGGGGTAAATGTTTAGAAACATACCATACGGTGAATCGAATTGTGTTGTTCCCTAGAAATAGGGACAGGTCCTCTGTCATTTGGTCCTGACTTTTCTTGTTGGCCACCATCACCATAATGTAATCAGGAAGTTCTTCATCTATTTAAAAGGAAAAGTATATAAAAACTTTTTATGCTTTCCTTAGTATTTTCTAGTTAAAGTTGACGTGCTTAAAAATATATAGATGTTAGCACTAAGAATACCTCGGCTACACTAAGAATTACGTTGGACAAAAGGTATAGCTTTCTTTCTCTTTATATCATTTCAATTACTAGAAGGACAGGGATTAGGAATAACTCATGAATACTTACACAACTAGATATCCTGCATTACAGTATCAAATTTGAGAGTACATTCATTTCCTTTATACCTTTTTTTTTTGGCTGCACTCTTGGCACGCAGCAGTTCCCAAGCCAGGAATTGAACTCACACAACAGTGACAACACTGGATTCTTGACCCACTGAGCCACCAGAAAACTCCTAATTGCCTTTCATCATTTTAACAATGCTCATTAATTTCAGAGAAGCTTCCAGAAAGCATATGGCTATTTCTCAGGAATAACTGAATTTAGTTTTGTTTGTGATTATTTCAAAATGATACTCATTTCTTAAGAACACCATTTCCTTGGTAAGGGCAGATTTCAATTACTCAAGGTAACAAACCTGTGGCAACATCGAGTAAATTAAAACCACTTAAAAACTCTATACTGGAGTTCCCATCGTGGCTCAGTGATTAACAAATCTGACTAGTATCCATGAGGTTCGATTGCTGGCCTCGCTGAGTGGGTTAAAGATCCGGGCGTGCCATGAGCTGTGGTGTAGGCTGCAGACACAGCTCAGATCCTGCATTGCTGTGGCTCTGACACTGGCTAGCAGCTACAGCTCCAATTCAACCCAATTCAACCCCTAGCCTGGGAACCTCCATATGCCGAGGGTACGGTCCTAAAAAGACAAAAAAAAAAAAAAACACTTCTATATCATTTAAAAAAAATTCAATCTTAAAATTAGTTAAATAATTTCTATTCAACTCACTGTTTCAATCTTACACCCTCCTAACACAATGAATTATGTGGGAGAGGTCTAGGGCCAAAAACAACAAAAGCCAAAACCAACACAGAATAAGGAAAGCAAAAGCCATTTCTTAGGAACTCTGATCCCTACCAAAAAAATTTCTTTAGCTTCTTTTTTCTTTCTTTCTTTTTTTTTTCCCAGTCTTTTTTAGGGCCGCACCTGAGGTATATGGAAGCTCCCAGGGTAGGGGTCAAATCAGAGCTGCTGCTGCCGGCCCACACCACAGTCACAGCAACACCAGAACCGAGCCACGTCTTCAACCTACATCACAGCTCAAGGCAATGCTGGATCCTTAACCCACTGATCGAGGCCAGGGATGGAACCCGCGACCTCATGGTTCCCAGTCAGATTCGTTTCCACCGCGCCACAACGGGAACTCCTCCTTTGGCTTCTTTAATAACTTAAACACTCTAACATTTCCATGCAGGCAGAAAAACTGATTTCAGGACTACTATCAGACATTTGTTTCAAGAAGAAACATCAAAAATCCAATTCAAGAAGAACACAAAGATATTTCAAAGCCCAATCTACAAATGGAAACAGAGAAACAAGACGACTTCCTGGAAGCAAGCAATTTCAGGGAACCTAAGACTGCTCTATGTTGTAACTGACATCTTACTAAGCACTCCATTCTAAACAAACATATGAAGGAAACCTTATCAACTCTTTTAACAATACCTTTGTATCCTACCTGAACCTTGAAAATATATATTCAAATGTTTACTAAATGACTGTTTCCAATGAGTTCACTTGTAATGCATCAGGATAAAGATACACTGTTGCCACTGCAAGGGCTGGGGTTGCTGTGGTGCAGGTTCAATCCCTGGCCTGGGAACTTCCACATGCCCCAAGTGCAGCCAAAAAAACATTTGTTTCCATAACCTGAAAGGTTTCTAGGACTCTTTCTAGCACAAAGAAAGGGATTAGAAGGTCATCCTTTTCAGAAAGCTAATAATGTATACACATACAAATAATTAGGCAGCTAATTATAAATAATTTATACTTTTATTTCAAATAGAACCTAATGGAGATACCTCTTTACCCAAGTAATCAACATTTATGAAAACATCAGGCACTCTGCTAGGCCACTGGGACACAACCAATTTGAAGTCTCTGCCCTCAAGAAACTTCCAGTCAAGAAACAGGGAGAGGAGTTCCCATTGTGGCTCAGTGATAATGAATCGAACTAGTATCCTTGAGGATTTAGGTTCAATCCCTGGCCTTGCTCAAGGGATTAAGAATCCAGCATTGCTGTGAGCTGTGTAAAGGTCACAGACATAGCCCGGATCCGGCATTGCTGTGGCTTTAGTGTAGGCCAGCAGCTGCAGCTTCTGTTCATCCCCAGCCTAGGAACTTCCATGTGCTGCAGGTACAGCCCTAAAAAGACAAAAAAAAAGTTCTCCTTATAGATTTTCTGTGGATTTCTTTTTGAGCCAAAAGAAGTTCCCTGCACAAATTTGGTGTCCGTAATGCGTTGAATGAATAAAAGAAAATAAATCAATCCTAGTTTGGCTTCATCTTTAACCTCTGAGCCTCAATTTTCTTATCTGTTAGTCTTAAAATATTCCTAACAAATAATCAGTATGCGGTAAATCAGCAGTTTGCAAGCTATTTGGTCTCAGACCCTCTTTACACTATTGAAAATTACTTATGATCCCAAACATCAGTGTATTTTTATTTGTGTGAGTAAAGCTACTGATATTTATCATACTAGAAACTAAAACTGATAATTTTTAGACTTATTCTTTTAAAATAACCTATCCATTAGTTAACAATAAATCTGTTTACATTAACGCTATTTTCATGAATACCTAATGTTTCCGAAATAAAAAAGTAGTGCAAAAAAAGTTGTATTTTTATACATCTTTTTTAACACCTGATTTAAAAGACGACAGCTGGAGTTCCCATCGTGGTTCAGTGGTTAATGAATCTGACTAGGAACCATGAGGTGGCGGGTTCGATCTCTGGCCTCGCTCAGTGGGTTAAGGATCCGGCGTTGCTCTGTGCTGTGGTATAGGTTTCAGACGCAGCTCGGGTCCTGAGTCGCTGTGGCTGTGGTGTAGGCCGGCGGCTAGAGCTCCAATTAGACCCCCTAGTCTGGGAACTTCCATATGCTGTGGGTGCGGCCGTAAAAAGACAAAAAATTTAAAAATAAATAAAAGACAGCTCAATTAATTTTAATTTCTAGTTCTGCATTTAATCTGACATGCTATGCTGTTCAAAATGAACAATGTGAGGAGCTTCCTGGTAGCATAGAGGTTACCAATCTGGCACTGTCACTGCTGTGGAACAGATTCCATCCCTGACCAGGGGACTTCCCCACCCATGTTGCGCAGCCACCCCCCTACCCTGCCCCACAGACTATTTAGAATATTTAGAAAATCTGGTCTCTGGTCTTACATAGGTATGTAATTGGAAGAAGACTATTTTAACACCCTTTTCAGATAACGTGGATTTTTTTTTCCATGATACGACACCAAAACTCACCAAGTGGAAGGGTCTTAAAGGTTAGCAGCAATACTGAAACTAAAAATTGTACCAATATTTTTGTACTCCTTTACAAGAAAACTCACTGATCCATCCTGCACGTTCAATGGATCTTTTATCCTTATACTATTTTATAACATCATGCAATGGTCATTTGAAAAAATACTGGTTCACTGAGCTGTACAAATCACTGACATGTATGTATTTCATTACACAATTTTAGAAGAATGACTTGGTAATACATCACTGACTTCATCAGAAATTCTTTAACGGTCAAATTTAGAGGAATACATAAACTTTCCAAAACTGTTATCTTCATTTGAAAGCAAAACCTCTGTCAATGGCCACAAAGTCTATCAGTTCTTTTCTTTTGCTCACTTTCAAGAAAATGTCTGCCAAGTACCCAAAAGTATATTAACTAGCTTGCCAGTCCTTAGAAATTAAAAATGATGTTCCAAAAGGGAAAAGGAGGGAGAGGAGGATAAACGAGGGCTATGGGATTAGCAGATACAGACCACTACATATACGATAGACAAGCAACACAAGGATTTACCACACAGAACAAGGAACTATATTCAATATCTTATAAGCCTGTAACAGAAAATAATGTGAAAAAAAAAATTCATGTATAGCTTTCAGTGACTGTGAAGCTAGGAGATCCTGCCAGGACGAAGGATCCCATTGTTCTCACAGCCCTTCCACCTCTCGAAGCACCTCGGTAAAATGGAGTGATCGAAAAAACGCATATAACCGAATCACTTTGCTGTGTACCTAAAACATAATACTAAATTTCAAATTTTTTTTTTTTTGGTCTTTTTTGGCCATTTCTTGAGCCACTCCCTTGGCATATGGAGGTTCCCAGGCTAAAGGTCTAATCGGAGCCGTAGCTGCCAGCCTACGCGAGAGCCACAGCAACGCGGGATCCGAGCCGCGTCTGCAACCTACACTACAGCTCAGGGTAACACCGGATCCTTAACCCACTGAGCAAGGGCAGGGATCGAACCCGCAACCTCTTGGTTCCTAGTCGGATTCGTTAACCACTGCACCACGACGGGAACTCCCTAAATTTCAATTTTAAAAAAAAGTTCCACAAAAAAGGTGGCTAGTTCAGTTCTCAACTCACACAAATCCTTTTAAGATAACCATCATGCTTTAAGTATGAAAGAAGTACTGTATAAGTACTTCCTATTTCCTCTCAATGCAAATTAAAAGGATGTAATCAGGGCCAGGGTTTAAAAAGATATTTTAATTTATCAATTGCATTCCCAAGTGAAACTCAACTCTTTTTTTAATTCCAAGTGGAAGGGTGATGAGGAACAGGATGATTTCTTGTAAAGTTTGGTGTGAGATTCTGATTCAAGTTGAGATATAAGAAGCTTTATCTACCATTACTTTTGCATAACCTAAAGTCAGAACAGTGACAACAGCAAATACCCTGTCAGTATTAACATGAAAAGTTTGGACTTCAGAGACCCTTGGGGTCTTCCACACCTGAAGAACTACTATCTTAGTAGCTATTACTTTTGATAGGAGGCACCGGCTTTGAAGCCAAACAGACCCGGGTCCCAGTCCATAATATCTTGCTCAAGTCAAGCATCCAAAGCCTCAATTTCCTTGCTTATACAAGTGGGGATATTACCACTTACCTTCCAGTATTCTCCTGGGGATTATCACGACCTAACGCACATACAACAATTAAGCACAGTGCATGGCCCAGAACACTCAAACTTGAAATCATTAAATAATTTTTTTTCTTTAAGAAAAAGAAGACACATTACTGTTGGGAGGTAAGAGAAAAAGGGAGAGGAAAAAAATAAAGAGATCTGAAAATAAAACTCACTGAACCATGACAGAGGCAAATGCCAGAAAACGTCATACGCTCATATGCAAAATCATAATTCTGCAAAATGAAGATTAAGAGAAAAGAGAACAAGAGAAACAATAAAAATCAGACAAATACTAAAGACAATATGACAGAGCCTCAACAGAGGAAGCTAAACAATTTCAAAACACCCTTCGAAGGGGGTTTGGAAAGAAACATTAAAAAGGTTGCATATAAAGCGCTCAATGAAAAGATGGTAAGAAAAAAAGGAACAGGGAGTATCAGATTTGAAGGTAAAAGGGCGTTTCTCCAAAGTCAAAGGTATGGTAGGGAAAATGCATTCAATTCAACTGAAAGTTCAATTCGCTGCAAACTCTAAGGTCTATTAGGCTAACAACATGTAACTTACCAACATAAGCTCCTAATTCTTGCAATTTCCCCTTAATGGCACTCTGAGGGAAAAAAAGACAAACGTGTGTGTGAGAAAGGCGGCCCTGGGGAATCAGACCCACTGCAGCGCAGAGGCAACTTGGCGGGTGCGCGCACCTCCGGGCCCCTAGGCGCCCAGCCCCCCCCGCCCCCCCCCCCCCAGCTGCCGGAACCCCCACTCCTCCCCCCGTCTCCAGGCGGCTCTTTCTTCAGCTGCGGCCCCGCTCTCCAAGGCCGGGGCTGCGCACAGGCCCGAGGCGGCCTGGCAGAGGAAGTGCCGCTCGCCGCCCCCGCGGCCCGTCAGGAGCGGCCGGCGACCAGCAGGCCGCGACGTCCAGGCCGGGCCCACCGTCCCCGTTACTCTGACAACCGCGCGCCCACCCGGCCCCCAAGGCCCGGCTTCCCGCCCTCGCCGGACGCAGGCCTCACTCGGATCTTGCGGCTGATCTCGGTGCCGATCTCCATGGCTCCGGGGAGGGCGGCGGGCTCAACACTGCGCGGGGTCCAGCTTACTAGGAGGCCAACGCCGGCTCCCAGCCCACAGCCTCACCGCCACCGCCGCTCCCGGCCGCGCGCTCTGCGTGACCCGCCCCCAGCGGCTCGACGTGCCCGGGCGAGCCAAGACGAGCGCGCCTGCGCTTGCGCCTGCGCCTGCGCGTACTCGGACCGGCGGAGCCTGCGCTCTTGCGCCCTCTGCTGGCAGCAAGGAGAGCTGCGGCATGCAGATGGCCTGGGCTGCTTTTTCTCCCTCTCTGGGAATCCGTTTCTCCGCCTCTGGGAGGCTGTCCATTCTTCATTGTCCTTACCCACACTCTCCTTTGGAATGTAAGTATGAATTAAATGTGCCCCGGAAAGATCCCTGGGTTTGGTGTGAGATCCAAATTTGAATCCAGCTTTCACTTACGGTTAGTGTGATATTGGTCTAGCTAGTCGAAGTATTTTTTTCACTGTATGATTCAAATTCTATAAAATTCCGGAAAATAGGAAATGATCTGTAGTGACAAAAAGAAGATCAGTGGTAACTTGGGCATGGGGATGAGGTGGTGAAGGCTAGGTGAAGGAATTACCAAGAAGCACAAGAACTCTTTTGGTTATGTAAATATTTTCTGTTTTCATTATGGCAATGATTTTGTGGGTGTATACATACAAAAAGTAGCAAATTATACACCTTCAGTAGTGTTATTTATTATATGTAACTTGTACCTTAATAAAAAAGAAAGCAAGCTCTGGCTCATTCTTGCGAAGCATGATTTTCACATGATTTTTAAAATATGAATTTTACACTCTGGCAAATAAAAAATAAATGAAGCTACAGTAATCTAAAATGTTATTTATAATGATCCAGTACAGCACATACTACACAACATTGTAAATTTAATTTAAAAAAAAAAAAAAGGAGTTCCCATCATGGCTCAGCAGTTAGCGAACTCGACTACCATCCAAGAGGATGCCGGTTGGATCCCTGGCCTCACTCAATGGGTTAAGGATCCGGTGTTGCTGTGAGCTGTGGTGTAAGTCGCAGATGCGGCTTGGATCATGCGGTGCCACAGCTGTGGCGTAGGCCGGGGGCTATAGCTCTGATTGGACCCCTAGCTTGGGAACCTCCATATGCCACAGGTGCCGTCCTAAAAAGAGACAGAAGGACAAAAACAAACAAAAAATAGAAGCTCCCATTGAGGCACAGAGGAAATGATACTTATTAGTATACTAGTATCTATGAGGAGGTAGGTTTGGTCCCTGGCCTTGCTCAGTGTGTCAGAGATCCAGCTTTGTGGTGAGCTGTGGTGTAGGATCAGAACCTGCGTGGCTGTGGCTGTGGTATAGGCCAGCAGCTATAGCTCCGATTCGACCCCCAGCCTGGGAATTTCCACATGCCATGGTGGCAGCCCTAAAAAGCAAATAAATAAGTAAATAAATAAATATTGAGGTTGTCATCATCTTCCCCTTCCCCCACTCACATAGGCTTCTGCTCCTGACCTCCCCATTTCTATAAATAGCAGAGCTTAATTCTCCATGTCCCTGATCATAAAACCCTGGAATCAGTGTAAGCATAGAGAATGATCTCCCCTCTCCCCATATCTACTAATTCCTGAAGTCGTCTTCATTAGCTATCAGTTGCTGCATAACAAATGACCACATACTTAAAAGCTTTTTTTTTTTTCGTCTTTTTTTTGCTATTTCTTGGGCCGCTCTCACGGCATATGGAGGTTCCCAGGCTAGGGGTTGAATCGGAGCTGTAGCCACTGGCCTATGCCAGAGCCACAGCAACGCGGGATCCGAGCCGCGTCTGCAACCTACACCACAGCTCACGGCAACGCCGGATCCTTAACCCACTGAGCAAGGGCAGGGACCGAACCCGCAACCTCATGGTTCCTAGTCGGATTCGTTAACCACTGCGCCATGACGGGAACTCCATCTACTTAAAAGCTTAAAACACATTTGTCAACTTCTGGTTTCCATAGGTTAGGAATCTGAGCACCGCTTAGCTGGGTCCTCTGCTCAGGGTCTCATAAGGCTGCAGTTGCTGTGTCAGGCAGGCTGTGCTCTCATCTGGAGGCATGACTGAGGAAGAAGCCACTTTCAAGCTCATTCAGGTTGTAAGCAGAATTAATCTCCTCCAGCCTCATGAGTGAGGGCCCCAGCTTTTTCCTGGCTATTGTCTTGGAGGCCACCCTCAGGTCATAGAAATTCTTCTGAATTCCTATAGCATCTATGTGGGAGCTACTCGTATGGCACAATAACCTTTCTGTAATGTTCATTTCATTTGCATGTATGTGTACGTGTGCATATGTGTGTTTGGCCTAGCAAAATTAGAAGCTCCTTGTAGGTCTGTATGTCTCCAAAATGTCTTTCAGGATGCTAGACACGTAGTGAGCACTTACTAAATATTTGTATGATAGAATAAGTTAATGACCTAAATTGCAAAAGCGTGCCTCGTGAATAAAGCCAATGATCACAGACTCATTGAACTCATGAGAGACAGTGGAGCGGAGTGGCTGAGAACAAGGACGCTGGGGCCAGACTGTCTGGGTTTGAATCCCAGCTCTGCTACTCCCTCTGAGACCTTAGGCAAGTTGCTTATCCCCTCTCTGCCTTAGTTTCCTCATAGGTTACTGAAGTATGATAGCAGTTTCTCCTTCATACAGTTATTATGAGGATGAAGTAAGTTAGTCATTGGGAAGCATTTCAAACTGTACTTGGCTGGTTGCCGTGCTGTATTTGTTGATTAAAAATTAAATGCCTACAGTCAGATGCTGTGCTGGGTGCCAGAGCACAAAGATGAGCGAGGGTGCCTGCATTTGTGACACAATCCAAAAGACAGGTAAGTTATTTCTATCTCTTCGCCCACCATTTCAGAATGAAGAATGCAAATACATGGTTTGCTCTTACTGGGTACAAAATCCTTAATCAATATTTAGATCATTTTGAAAGAACGTTTTATGAAAAATAGTGAATGTCTTCATTAAATGCATTCAGAATAGGAAGACATTTATTAAAATATATTCAAGGAAGAGTTAACTTTTTAGACAATCCATTTAAAACTGCCGAAGAAGGAGTTCTTGTGGTGGCGCAGTGGAAATGAATCCAACTAGAAACCAAGAAGCTGCAGGTTTGATCTGGTGTTGCTGAGCTGTGGTATAGGTTGCAGGTGTGGCTCGGAGCTGGCTTTGCTGTGACTCTGGCATAGGCTGGCAGCTGTAGCTTCGATTAGACCCATAGTGTGGCCCTTAAAAAAGCAAAATACAAAACAAAACAAAAGCCAAAAAAAAAAAAACTGCAGAAGGAGACTTTCAGGCTGCTCGAGTACTTGCTTATTTAGATCTCAATTGTGTGTCTGGATCACAGAAGGGGTAACCTCACTAAACCTGTGGTGTTCAGGGGTCCAGTACTGCTCCAGCTGCTTCCTGTAATATACATCTTCATAAATCACTTTGCAGCCAGAGGAAGATGATCATAAACATGCCCAAGAGAAACCATTACAGGGACTAGGAAGGAGTTCCTACTGTGGCTCAGTGGGTCAAGGACCCAACGTTGTCTCTATGAGGATGTGGGTTCAATTCCTAGCCTGGCATAGTGGGTTAAGGATCTGGTGTTGCCTTAAGCTGCAGGTAGGTAGCAGATGCAGTCCAGATCTGGTGTTGCTGTGGCTGTGGCCTAGGACCCCTAGTGCAGTAAATGCCATATGCCGTGGGTGTGGTTGTAAAAAGAAAAAATATTGTAATTAAAATACAAAGGGACTGATGTATTTGGCTTGAAAAAGACTAAGCCCAACAATGAGAATTATTTTCTTTTTTTTGTGTGTGTGTGTGTTTTTGCTATTTCTTGGGCCACTCCCATGGCATATGGAGGTTCCCAGGCTAGGGGTCTAATTGGAGCTGTAGCTGCCAGCCTACGCCAGAGCCACAGCAACAGCAATGCGGGATCCAAGCCAGGTCTGCGACCTACACCACAGCGCACGGCAACGCCAGATCGTTAATCCACTAAGCAAGGCCAAGGATCAAACTGGCAACCTCATGGTTCCTAGTTGGATTCGTTAACCACTGTGCCACGACGGGAACTCCACCAACAATGGGAATTCTTTTCCAGCATGGAAGTGTTCTACAGTTCACAAAGAATGACACATCTTGCTCTAGGAGACAGGGTGAGACAGATATTTCAATGAATCTCAGAGCCAGCTAAGAGGACTCTGGACTGTCTTTTGGAGAGAGAGGATGACTAAAAAGAACATTGGGCCTGCTGTGGCACAACAGGATCAGTAGCAAGTCTCTGGAGTACCAGGACCCAAGTTTGATCCTCAGCCCAGCACCATGGGTTAAGGATCTGATGTTGCCACAGCTGCAGCATAATTGCAGGTGTGGCTCAGATCTGATTCCTGGCCCAGGAACTCCATATGCCACCAGGCAGCCAATAAAGAATTAAAAAAAGACCATTGCTTGTAGAGTCAAAGAAGCTTGAGTACTAATTCCAGCTGATGGAGCTCCTAGTCCTCTAACACCGGCCTCCTGGCCTTTCCAGCCTCCTCTCAGGGCAGCAGCCCAGCTGGGTGTTGTATATCCTTTGCAAGTGTGTCAGGAACAGAGGAGGGGTGTGTGTGGGTGTGGGGGGGTGGCCCTTCAGCCTGGAATGCTTTTCTGTTTTTTCCTTTGAAAGCCTAGAAAACGTTTATTTGTTCTTCCAGACTCAGGCAGAAGCTGGGCACAGTGATAAACCAGATGTGGTCGTTCCCCTTAAAATATATGCCCATTAAGTATATTTGCCCACTAGAATTAAATAGTCACCTGTTCCTTATATAGTGAGTCTTTGAGGACAGGGCTGTGCACCTCATTTATCTTTCTCTTGGCAGCATCCGGCTTCCAATAAATGTGGGATGACCAGACAAGTTTTTTTCATTAGCGAATATCAGATAGCATGTCTGCTCTCGGATCAAAAGCCCTAAGGGTTGGGAATTCTCGTCATGGCCGCTGCTTTGGCTACTGAAGCGAGCATATGTTTCTTCATTTTCTTGTCTATTTGAACAAATATATTACCAACATCATCATTGCTCTGATGTCCAGGGGAAACTATCCCCTGAAGTCTTGCTTTTGCAGCTAGAAAGGTGCTGCCACTGAGATGGTGTTGAGTGTGGTGGGCAGAGCCTACAGTTAGGATTTAGGGACCAAAGATTGATTTCCGCTTTCTAGCTCTGGCTGCCACTACCCCTTCCTCCCAGGCATCAGCGTCTCTTTAGGATGCAACATTTATTCTGTTTAGATTCTTGCAGAGGGTGGCAATTAAAATTTTTTTTCTGAAGATGGTAATTTCTTTATTGGCTTCCCCCATGGCATGTGGAAGTTTAGCGGCCAGGGATCAAATCTGCACCACAGCAGTGACCTGAGCCGCTGCACTGACAATGCTGGATCCTTAATCTACTGCACCACAAGGCAACTCCTGAGGATGGCAATTCATATAGCAAAGGATAGTGGGTACTCACCAAACTATCAAAGCACATTAATTTTTTTTTTTTTTTTTACTTCTTACTGCCACACCCATGGCATGTGGAGTTTCCCAGGCTAGGGGTCCAATCTGAGCTGCAGCTGCAGGCCTATGCCACAGCCATGGCAACACAGTTTTGTTCCCTTTTTTCTTTTTTTTTCACCTCATCCAAGGCATGTGGAAATTCCAGGGCCAGGGATCAAACCCGCGACACAGCAGCAACCCAAGCCACTGCAGTGACAATGCCAGGTCCTTAATCCGGCATGCCACAAGAGAACTTCTTCTTTCTCTTTTATTGAGCATTTTCTTTTAGTATAGAATTTTAACATTTGGGGGAGTTCTCTTGTGGTGCAGTGGGTTAAGGATCCTGCATTGTAACTACAGCTGCTTGGGTCGCTGTGATGTGGGTTCAGTCCCTGGCCTGGGAACTTCCACATGTCATGCGTTCAACACAAATATTTTTTCACTTTATTTTAATAAGAATTACCTTCATGGAGTTCCTGTCGTGGCGCAGTGACCATGAGGTTGTGGGTTCAATCCCTGGCCAGGAACCTGACCAGGAACCATGAGGTTGTGGGTTCAATCCCTGGCCTTGCTCAGTGGGTTAAGGATCAGGCATTGCCGGGAGCTGTGGTGTAGGCTGCAGACACGGCTCGGATCGCGTGTTGCTGTGGCTCTGGTGTAGGCTAGTGGCTACAGCTCTGATTCAACCCCTAGCCTGGGAACCTCCATATGCCGTGAGAGCGGCCCAAGAAATGGCAAAAAGACAAAAAAAAAAAAAAAGAATTACCTTCATATGAAGAAGAATATATAATTTGCCACTTCTGGATAACAAGAGGAGGTAAAGATACAGAAGTGTAATTGCTTATTGAGTCACAGAATATATCTAGACGGGTACACAGGCTTATGGTAACACACACCAGTTAACCCCAGGAGGAGAGCAGGCAGGGTAGGAAGGAGACTTTTTGCTTAATATTATTTTGTATCTTCTGGTGTTGAACTATATAAATAACTTCACTTTCTTCCATACAAACACAAGCCAATGATAATTTTATGCGGAACACTTCGTAGGCGTTTTTGAGTGGCTTGCCATGGGATGTTACTGTCAAATTAACGTGGTTGAGGGAAAATAGAACTTAAGCACTTGGTCAGTAAATGACACTTGTGGACTGTGAGGGAGGAAGCTCAGCTCAGTGCCTAGCATGGTTGGGGTTTTATGATCATTTTCTATTTTTAAAATTCTTTTATTTTCTTCCCAATTCAATTAACACGTTTTTATTTAGTGCCTACTCTCTGCCCAGTGGTGTCCTAGGAATTCTAGGAGATATAAAAGAAGCCTTCATGAAACCCTTTTTTAAAGTTCTTGCCAAGTGTGGGGATCACTGTGGAATGGGGTAGCTAGCGAGTTGTCTTAGAAGCAGAGCTCTGAGTTGAGGCTTGGAGGGAAACAGAAGGCTTAGACAAACGGAAGGGGGGCAGGAAGTGCTCTGGGCCAGAAGAAACAGCTTGATGGAGGCATTAGGGGAGAAGAGAGAAATAAGGATGATCAGACAGGCTGAGGCTAGTTTAGAAAGGCCCTAAGGGTCAGGCAGAAAAGCTTGAACCTCAAGAGTCCATTAGGAGTGATAAACCACAGGTAGAGGTAAGCCTGGTATTAGAATAGGAAGAAGAGAGAGTGGAAAGCAGAGGCAAAGACACCACCCTTGTTGCAATAATCCAAATTCAAAATGATGAGGGACGAAGGTTTGGATTAGAATGGTGGTGGGAGGTGTTCAGGAACAAAGAGGAAAGAAAACTGGTGAGACATTTCAAAGGAGGGAATATCAGGTCTTGATAATAGGCTGCAGATCGAGAGGGAGAAGATTCACACATAATTTCAGTTTTTCTAGTTTGGGAGACCAGAAGTGACTCATTTTCTCTTTTCTTTCCTTGCACACAAATTGATCCCGTCATAGTGTCTGGGTGAAATAGCAATTATAAGCAGAATTATTTCCACTTAGAAACATATATAATCTTTTTTTTTTCCCTCAATGGCCACACCCACAGCACATGGAAGTTCCTGGGCCACACAACTGCGGCAACATGGATCCTTTAACCTACTGTGCTGGGCTGGGGATTGAACCTGAGCCTCCATAGTGACCCAAGCCACTGCAGTTGGGTTTTTTTTTTTTTTTCCTTTTCTTTCTATGGCCCGCACCTGCGGCGTATGGAAGTTCTGGGGCTGAGTAGAATTGGAGCTGCAGCTGTGGCCTACACCAGATCCTTAACTCGCTGAGCTGAGCGATGCCAGGGATCCCACCTGCATCCTCAGAGAGACAACATTCGGGTCCTTAACCCATTGAGCCACAACACGAACTCCTGTAGTCAGATTCTTAACCCACTGCACCACAGCAGCAGGAACTCTGAAACGCATATAATCTTATTTGCCTTGAGCTCTGTTATCCAACCTGAGTCTTGCCTGGGGTTTGTTCTCCCATAGTACTCATACCTCTAGGATAGTGCCTCCACTTAGGCCTTGTTTGTCCTGTATATGTGCGGTGTGTAGGTTTATCACCCACTGGACCAGAAGTCCTTTATGTGCAGGGATCATGGGTATGTACTCCATAAGTGTCTGTTAACTGTTGAAGAAAATGAGATCTAAATGGAATGCAAGATAAGACAGCTTTCCAGAACAACCAAAACATTAAAAAAAATCATAAATTTAAATGATTAAAGTTTCTCACTCAAATCACATGCCAAGGAAAGATGGAACACCCTACTCTGGTGTTAAGGCCACACACTTTTATTCCTTGGCTTAAGTGCTGCAATGCAGTAATAATAATAATAATGTGGTGTGATAATACCATGTAATAATAAAATTGCTAAAGGGCCTAGAATGAAACGAAACCCTTCACATATATTTTAAACAATTTACTGGATAGTGATTATTATTATTATTACCATTTTATAGGCGAGGAACGGGCATAGAAAGGTTAGGAAATTCGCGCAAGGTCACCCAGGTAGTAAGTGTTGGCACTGAGATCTGAACCCAAACAACTTGAACCCAGAGCTCCCCATCCCTAAGAGAGCTACTTTGTATTGCTTATGCTTACAGCACTTTCTGAAGACCCACAGGTTATTTGAGGCATATCACCTTATTTTGGGGGAGGGGACTTTGCCACCCTGCACTAATCAGTGCTTTTCCTTTTTTATGGGGTCTGCCCTTATTCGTAAGCGCGGGTGGAAGAAACCTAATATGTGAACTGTTTTCAGAAATGTAGAAGAGTCAACGACCGAC
This sequence comes from Phacochoerus africanus, assembly GCF_016906955.1. Taxonomy (NCBI): domain Eukaryota; kingdom Metazoa; phylum Chordata; class Mammalia; order Artiodactyla; family Suidae; genus Phacochoerus; species Phacochoerus africanus. Next base: position 113,100,661 of record NC_062552.1, on the reverse strand, counting down.
TCCAGCAAAAACAACATTTTACTGACCACCTGATGACAACAGGGGAATGAAATCCTTTACCTGGCACTGAACTAAGATCCCCCTCCCCTCATTTTTATTAAAAGCCTAAATAAAGTTGCTTTATTTGGCAACTCTTAAAATAAGTGGTCATATGATTAAAAAAAGCAGCGGCGCGCCCCCTCCGCGGCGGCCGGGCGCAGCTGTCCGCGCCTCCCCCGCCCGCATTCCAACTCTCTGAGGTCACAGGCCGCCGCCGCCTCCCCAGATCCGCCCGCCCGACCCAGGGGGAGGGACGCCCGGCCCTGGCCGCTCCGCTACTCCCGCCGCGCGTCCCGTGCCGGTCCGCCCGTCTTCCTGCCGCCCCGGCCCCCGCCTGGCTTCTTTGTGCGGCGCCGCGGGCCGACCGGTCCCACCTCCGGGCCTCTCCCCTTGCCGCGGCCGCCGCGGGACTCTGCGCGGGGGAATGGTCTGCGGGCCGAGTTTGCGGAGACAGGAAGTGAGGCGTGCGAGCCCCATGAGCGCGCCGCGGCGCGGGCTGGCTTGCGGGCGCGGCTGCGGCGGCCGCGCGGCGGGGCCCCGGGAGGCGGGCCGCTGAACGGGGCGCGCGGCCCCGAGGATGCGGGAGCGGGAGCAGGTGAGGGAGCGGGGCCCCGGCCCGCGGGCGGAGGGCGGGCGCCGGGCTGAGCGCTGGGGTGTGTCCGGGAGCCGGGACCCCGGAGCGTGTCTGCTGGCCCCGAAGCCCTGGAGGATGAGTCTCGGCTCCCAGACCGAAGGCAGGAGCGAGCGTTAACAAAGAAAAGTCTTCCTTTCCCAGCTTCTCCCTGATCTACTTAAGTAATTTCTAAAGGAGGTCTTGAACTTCTTTTCTGAACTCCTTGGCTGATTGCAGCGGCTTATTTCTGGATTAGGGTTTTAGAAGTCTTAGGCATATTTGTGCCTCTCGGAATATCAAGTGCGGTTTGCCAGATAACTTTGGCAAGTAGGGAAGGACTGTTCGCTGGTGATGACTTGTTTTGTTTTTGGAGTAAAGAGTGTTTACTCGGGAAGAAAGAATTCTTGGGGCTGCAAATTCTGACCTGTGATTTCTGCAGATCCTAATTAGATTGGCCGCTTTTGGCATGCTCGTCTTATTTTCTTTTTTGCTGAGAAAGCCTTATAATAATAGCGTGTGCTCGGAAACCTGTTCACAACACTCCGTGTGCTCCAAGTGACAACCGCTGTATGCCTAATGGTTGCTGAAAGATTTTTTTTAAGTTTGGGATGTGATAGAAATTTTACTCTGAAAATAATAGTCTTGTGGCTAGGACATTTTAATCTTGAGCTCGAGGCATAAACTTTTTTTTTTTTCAGGAGAAACATGCGTTTGATTTAATGCTATAGATCTATTAACTCTAAAAATATCATTATACTCTTTTAGTGATTGTTTTATTTTAAAGCGTCGTTGGCAAAATTACATGTCCTGAGGACTTCAGCAACAAAGGGGGAAATTACAGGATTCAGAATTAGTGTATGTGAGAAACTTTTGAAGGGGGATGTGAAAACATTAAAATGAATTCACAAATACCCCAGACTGACTTTTGAAAACTTTGAATTTAATATGTACCTGTTTTCTTATTACATAACACAATGATTTTTGTAAAAACAATCTTACTTTCTCCTTCAAAAGCTAATTATGAATTTTCCGTTTACTTTAGTAGTTAAGTAAGTTAATAATTCTAGACCTAACTACCTTTCAAATTAATTCATATTATTTTACATTGAAACAGACTCCCCTCCCCCTGCAAACAGCATCATAAATTTCTACTCCTCATAACTCTGACATCATTTGGTAGCAAATACTGTGCATAGCTGAAAATTGAGTATGTTGATAATTTTTTAAATTATTAAGCAGAACATTATCTTAACACAGGTTTTATATAATCAAAAAGTAAGCTATTCTTATTGATAGATCTTAGGGAAAAATGCATCTGATACACACACAGACATACCCTCCCTTTGGCTTTTTCAATTACATTGTAACATCTACCAGAATAAAACAGAGGAAACATTACCTTTTCTTTATCCCTGATACTGTAAAACATTTCAAATCTCAGGCACAACTGAAAGTTTTACTCTGTTTGCTTCATCAACACTAAAGTTAATGATTAAGTTATATAGTGTAGTATCTACTGCCTACAAGGCATAGTTCTGTATTTGTAGTGAAGAGAATACCAGTTCTGAACACCCCCAGGTCAAATACTCATCTTTCCTCTGCATATATTGCAATATCTTGTCTTTCATCTACACAACTTAATCTGTTCTGTTTCCAGTTACCATAATTTGTAAGAAAAATTTAAAATCACCATTTCATCTCTTGAAAAGGTATTTAGTATATATAATTTTAAAAAATCTATACAAACACTCAGGGCTCATCAGGCAGTTTTCTAGTTGAAAGTTTATTAAAGTTCTAATTTCTTTTTTTTTTTAAACATTCTGCCTCAACTATCTATTTGGTTTATACCCTGACATAGAAAAGATCATTGAAAACAAGAGGATATTGGCACAACATTGTAAATTAACTACACTTTAATTTTTTTAAAAAATGCAAAAAAAAACCCTGTTAAGTGGAGTCCATGTCTTTTCATAATTATTTTCTATTTCCTCCTTTAGTGTGGACCTTTTACATTTCGAGGATACTCAGCAAATGCTGTTAATGAGTAATACAGTGCTTTAGCTAGTTTTCTTTTTTTCTTCTGGCCTTTTTTCTCTATTCCTATATTATTATTATTTTTTAATTTTTATTTTTCTGCCTATCTAGGAATAACTAGAGCTCAAAAAACAAAACCCAAATAACAAAAAGCAAACAAAACCCAGAAAACTGTGGTTGGACCCTCATTAGAGATACTGTCATGTATGTAATTATAGTATGCCTGTCTCCTTAAGAGCAGCGACGTTTTAGGACTCGTCATAGATTTCTCTAATAGCCTACTACACTGCCTTGTACTCAGAGACACAGTACGCTTCTGTGGAATGGAAATATGAAATGTTAAGTTTGGCAAAGCGTAGTGTAAAGCTAAACTGTATTCTCTAGCACTGCCACCCCTCAGCCCTGAGTGCCCATCACCTCTGGGGCTAAGACGCAGTCAGGAAAGCAGAAAAGAGCAGGGGCTGGGAATGAAGAATCTGGGATCGGTTCCCGGGTCAGGCCATCCTAGTGTGAAGCTGAGAAAGCCGCTACTGTAGAGACGTGGCTTTCGTGTCCACCAGATGAGAAGGTTGGGGGCCAACTCTGCCCCTCCGTGCGGTTTTCGGTGCAAATTCAGGGTAACCGGCAGCAGCCGAGCCTAGCCGAACAAATCATCCTCACGCGCAGTCTCTGTTCGAGGGATAACGAAGGCTTCGGAACCGTCCGGGGATTCTGGAAATTTCCGGGATTTTGTCCATTTGTTTGGGGGGGGGGAAATCCAGCCAATGTAAAAGTTCCCAGTTGCCGCTCATGCCCAGTTCACTTCTGCCCAAGAGTTGTTTTAAAAAGTTAAGTTGTGCACTTTTTTTTGGTGGTGGGTTGGGGGTAGTAGTATCCTGAGGCTCCAAGCCCTGTATCAGGTGGGCCCCTCCCAATACTCCACCTCGCCTCTGGGGCTCCAACTGGGTCCTTTAAAAGTTCCCTCCGGCATCAGCGGGAGCCTGTCCTTTCCCTGCACGTCCGTCCGGAAACGCGGCCGCAGGCGGAGCGTTCCGGAGCCTCTAAGGCTGTCTGGGTGTCGCCCAGGCAACGCCGCGCGGGGGACGCTGCGGGTGGTGGACGCGGAGCCCAAGCTCTGCTCTGTCCTCTTCCCGTCATGGGTTTGTTAAGCCCCATGTGCCCCTTGTAAATTGAGGATGGCGTTTAAGGCCTCACCTGCATCCTCTTCTGGGCTGCAGCCCCGCGTAGGTGAAGGCTCATCGCTTCCTTAGGCTTCCCCACCTGGAGAGGGGCGGGGCCGCGCTTTTCACAGCCTCCGCGCTTCTAGTGGTGAACCGCTAACAAGCATTTATAGGGCCTTTTATGATTTGTTTATAAATAAATCAATTTGGTGATGTAAACCAGAAAGGGTTCTACGAATGCTTTTTAATTGTTCCCCTCGTTTCAAACTCACAGTTGCCATATGTTACAGAGGATTATTCCATTCGGGTTGAGGGTTAATTTGCCTAATTGGGACTGAGAATTGAGCTAGCTCTTTTGGAAGTTTTTGGCAATTACCTCACTTAAGGACTAGAGAACCCTGACATCTGGAGTATCGAAGAGCCGAAAAGAGTTAACTATGAAAAAAACAAAACTTTGTCTAAAATAGAAAGAGGACCATTAATGCTTGGTACTAAATTTGGGTTTATAGTAGTGCCAGACATTATCTCATTTAATCCTGAAGGTTGCCACACGCTGTCACCGCTATTCGTGGGACTGAGTGAGGGGTGGAGTCTGACCCAGGGCGTTACAGCTCTGATGATATACTTCCCCACTGCCTCCCAGATCTTGCTAAAGCCTTATTTCTTCCAGAAGAGGCTGGATGCTTATTCCATAGATACAGCTTTACTGATTTTTACTTTTAAAAACAAAAGCCCAGAGTTGCTACTGCCTCTAACCGGTTGTTCCTCCTTCCCCAGGACTGGCGTGGGTGCTCCCATCACCTGGTCTTTGGAGACTCAGTTGTTATTTAATGGCGGCAGCAGCTGCTGGGTGAGCAGCCGGAGACTGTACAGTACTCCTCCCAACAGGACAGGATCACTTTCTCCCGCCATCATCACCACTGGATTGGTGGCGGTGCTTTTCCCTTTTCACCTCTCCACTCTTGAAGGGAGAAGAAGATGCCACTGCCATTTGGATTGAAACTAAAACGCACCCGGCGCTACACGGTATCCAGCAAGAGTTGCCTGGTTGCTCGGATCCAGCTGCTCAACAACGAGTTTGTGGAGTTCACACTGTCGGTGGAGAGCACTGGCCAGGAGAGCCTGGAGGCTGTGGCCCAAAGACTGGAGCTGCGGGAGGTAAGCCCAAAAAATGACTGCGGGCTTCTCTGGCCTGGTTTCACTCCTTGCTTTTCCACTGCAATAATGCTGTGTGTTCTCAGAGTTTGTCCCTGGCCATGATATCTGATTGTGCCCCCCCCCCATGAGCAAGAAATAATACAGAGCAGAAGGGTGTTTTCTTGGATGTGCCCCATAAGACAGTTAACAGTGCCTGAGTTTTGAAAATGTGTGTTTATTCCTACGAAATGCAATCAAAAAACGAATAGGAGTGCATTTTGGCATCTGAGTGGAGAAGCCATCTTGGAGACTAATCCTTTTAGCCCCCAGCCACCCAGCTGACTCTCAGCCAAGTCCTTCCTGAATTCCAGACCCACAGAATTGTGAGCAAAATAAAGTGGTTGTTTTAAGCTACTAAAAAAAAAAAAAAAAAAAGGGAACAAGGAGTACATTTTGGATTATCCAAGTAGTTCTGGTTTTCTAGTAAAATCTCCAATGGGTCATCCTGATCTAGTACTTTTTACTGACTTCAGTCATTCATTCACCATTCATTGACTATTTTGCAGAGGCCAAGCCATGTTTCTCCAGACATATTACCTGAGTTTGAGTTCTAGTTTGTTCATCAATTAGTTGTTTACCTTTAGGTGAGTTATGTGACCTGTCTGAGCTCCAGTTCCCTCATCTGAACCGTGGGTAACAATGGTGCCTAATACTCAGAGTGGTCGTGTGATTTAATATGCATGTAAAGCCATAGCTCTAATAATTAAGAATCTGTTACAGGAATCATAGGGAGGTTTGTCCTGGAAAACTCAAAGTCCAGTTAGTATGAAGTTGTAGAGTCCTTAAGTATCCATATAATAGCTTAAATTTATTTATTTTTTATTTTTATTTTATTTTTTGTCTTTTTGCCATTTCTTGGGCCGCTCCCACGGCATATGGAGGTTCCCAGGCTAGGGGTCTAATTGGAGCTGTAGCTGCCAGCCTATGCCAGAGCCACAGCAACGCGGGATCCGAGCCGTGTCTGCGACCTACACCACAGCTCATGGCAACACCGGATCGTTAACCCACTGAGCAAGGGCAGGGATCAAACCCACAACCTCCTGGTTCCTAGTCGGATTCGTTAACCACTGCACCGCAAGAGGAACTCCCTATAGCTTAAATTTAAAATGCTGTGTAAGGAGTTCCTGTCGTGGCTCAGTGGAAATGAATCTGACTAGCATCCATGAAGACGTAGGTTCAATCCCTGGCCTTGTTCAGTGGGTTAAGGATCCAACGTTGCCTTGAGCTGACACGTGTAGGTGGCAGACATGGCTTGGATTCCACGTTGCTATGGCTGTGGCTGGCAGCTGTAGCTCCGATTCGACCTCTAACCTGGGAACTTCTGTATGCCCCCCGGTGTGGTCCTAAAAAGACAAAAAGAAAATGTTGTATAAGGCCTGTGAAGAAAAAGGGCTCTACTCAAACCTAGATCCCTTCCAGTCTTGGCTGTCTGGTTCTAGGGTAAGGGAACCTGGTTATAGTCTTGGGAAATCCTGCTGTTTTTGAAAAAAGTCGGGAATAGATAAACCGTGCCCCTGGTGAACTGAGCATTTGGTCAGTCAGTACTAAAGACCTGTTGAGTACCAAGCACATAGGTAATAGGAGCTCTCTCGAGTATTGATACCGGTAAGAAACGGGGATGGTCCAAGCAATGATAGGGGAAGTAGGAGATGCTATAGATAATAAGAGGAAACAGCATAGGGAAGGCTTCCCATAGCAAGTGATGTCTGGGCTGGGATCTGAAGGATGGGGGAGGGTGGTTCTATCAAGGGCTGGAAAATACTCTTCCAGCAGAAGAAGGGCATAAGGCCAAAGACATGAGGCAGGTCATCTGCCTGAAGTTAGGAGAGGAAAGGCAGTAGGGCAGGGGCCACGTAATGAGTGGGTCTTGTTAAAGGGTTGAGGCTTGTCCTAAAAGTAGTAGAGAAGTGAAGGGTTTTGTTTGTTTGTTTGCCTTCTCTAGGGCCAGTCCCTCGGCATATGGAGGTTCTCAGGCTAGGGGTCTAATTGGACCTGTAGCCGCTGGCCTACACCACAGCCACAGCAACACAGGATCTGAGCCGAGTCTGCAACGTACACCACAGCTCATGGCCACGCCAGATCCTTAACCCACTAAGCAAGGTCAGGGATTGAACCTGCAACCTCATGGTTCCTAGTCGGGTTCGTTAACCACTGAGCCGCAATGGGAACTCCTGATTTTATTTTATTTATTTATTTATTTGTCTTTTTGCCTTTTCTAGGGCTGCTCCCGTGGCATATGGAGGTTCCCAGGCTAGGGGTCGAATTGGAGCTGCAGCCACCAGCCTACGCCAGAGCCATAGCAACTCGGGATTCGAGCCTCGTCTGCAACCTATACCACAGCTCATGGCCACGCCAGATCCTTAACCCACTGAGCAAGGCCATGGATTGAACCTGCAACCTCACGGTTCCTAGTCGGATTTGGTAACCACTGTGCCACGACGGGAACTCCTTATTTTTTTGCTTTTTAGGGCCACAGCTGGGGCATATGGAAATTCCCAGGCTGAGGGTCAAATAAGTTAGAGCTATGGCTGCTGGCCTACACCACAGCTCATGGCAACGACAGATCCCTAACCCACTGAGCAAGGCCAGGGATCGAACCTGCATCTTCATGGACACTGGTCAGGTTCGTTACCACTGAGCCACAACAGGAACTCCCTGAGACTGATTTTTAACAGAAAGAAGGAGTACTGTAAGTGGGAACAGGTGTGGTCCCTCGAAAATGCCTTGCTCCCAGACAGGCTGTCCCAGCATTTCCAAAATTTAATGATAGTCATGGTGAGAAAGTTTGTATCGCAAGCTTTTCAAAGCTCCGGAAGCTCAGCTCTGTTGCATGTAAACAGATGGCTTAGGCCCAGGCCTAATCTTACCCAGTGACTGTTCAGAAATCATCTGAGGCAGGGAAACACCTGTTTTAGTTGGTGTTCATACATCGCTTAGAGATTTATGCCTAGAGATAGTGATATGTTATCTTGTACTATTCTTCCATCAAGCAGACTCACAGTTACCATAACTGTAGATTTGGCTGATAATAAGCTTTGCTACTGCCCACATTTAAGCTGGGGGGACAAATCTCTCCTTGCTTAGTTGAATACCGTTTCACTTCTCTAAAGACAATTATAAGGGCTATCCAATAATACCGTTAATATACTGCAACCAGCAGATTCAACTATATGGGTAGTATTTATTTCTTAAGCTGAATGTATGGCTAAATGATGTTTCTTAGTCTTCACAGTGTTTTGGCTGTGTGAAATAGGAACTAAAACCAAAAATGTTAATGTTTATATCTAATATAGTTAACTTAGATCGTTGACTTTTTTCTAAATCCACTGTATTGGAACCGTGCAAAGTGACTTTTAAAAATGGGAAGAAAATGACTCCGGCTGGAAAATGTTGCTGTTCATTATAGCAATAGCCTTCAAGAGCTGTTGAAATTCCTTGCATGTCATTCATTGGGTTTCATAACACTTTTTCAAGAGAGCCTCTGGAAATCTTTATAGAATATAAGGGGAATTAAGAAAACTTCCTCATTGTGAAAACGTATGTTATAGAGGTTTGATGGAGGTGGTGAGATGAGTGTGTCAGCTGGGCACGACCACGCCCATGGGGCAGCGTGTCCTTGAAAGACTATCACAGTCTAGAGTGAGATGGCCAGGCTTAGAAAACCTAATGTATCAGAGCGTAAGACCTGCCTCACCCCAGCTCTTTGGGAATTTGTAAAGCCAGGATGCAGGTTTAGTAATTTACCATGAGATATGGAACCACCAAAGGCCTCAAGTATGTGTGCCCTCTGGCCAGGCCGTGATCTCTCTCTAAGCAGGCCATGTGGGAGCCAGAGAAAACCAGAAATTGTTGGGTGAGCGTGGAGTCAGAGAAGGGAGGTTGCCCAGAAAACCTTACCGATCTTCAGAAGGGGAACCGTACCTACCGCCTTTGGGATGAGACACATTCCTCTGGTCTGGGTCTACTTTCTGGTTCGTTCAAGGGTGAGCACAGCCTCTATTTGCCTCTCAAGAAGGCTGTTTAACAGAGTGGTTAAGGCGTTTACCAGTTGGATTAGAAATACCTGGGTTTGAATTCCAGCACTGCCCCTCACCCAGCTGTGTGACCTTGGGCACGATAGGTAATTGCCCAAGTCCAGTGGTTTTTCATCTGTAAATGGGAGATGCTAATATCTATTTGACAGTTGTGAGGATTCCATCTGAAATGTGAAACATTTGGCAGAGGACTTGGCATTTAGGAAACTCTCAGTGTTATTTTTCAGCACTGTTATTTGTGACTCCCGTTTCCACCTTGTGGTGACTGACTTCTTCAAGTGAACTCTTTTCTTACTTTTGTGAATATCTTTGTTTCTTCCTTTTAATAAAAGAATACATGCTTGTTTTATAAAACATTCTTAAAGTACAAACAAGTATAGTGGCCACTGGTCATTGCACTTCTGACGTTACTAAACTTTTGGTTTTTTTGTCTTTTTGCCTTTTCTAGGGCTGCTCCCGTGGCATATGGAGGTTCCCAGGCTAGGGGTCCAATTGGAGCTGTAGCCACCAGCCTACGCCAGAGCCACAGCAACGCAAGACCTGAGCCACATCTTCAACCTACACCACAGCTCACGGCAACGCCGGGTCCTTAACCCACTGAGCAAGGGCAGGGACCGAACCCGCCACCTCATGGTTCCTAGTCAGATTCGTTAACCACTGAGCCACGATGGGAACTCCTGATGTTACTAAACTTAAAATTTTACTATAGCATTGTAATTTTAGCAGTCATGGTTAAACCTCTATTTTCATGATAGCCGAAATTAATTTGTACAATGTCATTGCCTCGTTGTCCTCACATACAGCTTCAGTAGGTTTTCCTGCTCTGTTGTTTCCCTCACCCCTAGGATTTAAACAACAAAAACATTTTTTGAATGAAATTTTGGATTATGGGTTTATATTTTTTTCCTTATGGTGTACCTTTTTCAATAATTCTTTTTTTTTTATTTAAAATTTTTTTTATAGCTGCACCTTTGGCATGTGAAATTTCCCAAGCCAGGGATTGAATTTGAGCCACAGCTGCAGCCTACACTGCACCTGTGGCAACACTGGATCCTTTAACTCACTGTCCAGCGGGGCCACGGATTGAACCTGTGCCTCCTTAGCCACTACAGTCAGATTCTTAACCTACTGTGTCATAGCAGCAACTCCTCAATAATTCTCTTTATTTTATTTTTTTATTATTAAGGCTGAAACTGTGGCATATTGGAGTTCCTGGGCCTGGGATCAAATCCAAGCTGCAGCTGTGACCTGCACCACAGCTGCAGCAATGCCAGATGTTTAACCCACTGTGCCACAGTGGGAATTCCCCAAGGATTCTTTTTACTATATTACATTTGATAATCACATTTTTATTATGCTGTTATGGGTTTTAATTAGATTAATTGAAAGTATTATTTCTTACATGGCGCATCTTCCTTCATTTTAATGTCCTTATTCAGCTCAAATTTACATTTGGTTGGAGTTTTTAAGTTTTTATATCTCCAGTTAGGTAACAGGGATGTTTTAAAATCCTGGAAACTTTTTGAAGATAACTTTTTTTGTGTTTCTGCTATGATACATCGTGTGTTAGCTTTATTTATTTATTTATTTATTGTCTTTTTAGGGCTGCATCCACAGCATATTGAGGTTCCTAGGCTAGGGGTTAAATCAGAGCTTTAGCCCCCAGCCTACGCCATAGCCACAGCAATGCCAGATTCGAGCCGTGTCTGTGACCTACACCACAGCTACACGGCAAGGCTGGATCCTTAACCCACTGAGCCAGGCCAGGGATCAAACCTGTGTCCTCATGGATACTAGTTAGATTTGTTTCCGCTGAGCCTTGGCAGAAACTCCTGGCCTCTCATTTTAAAATTACGATTATAGTCTTTGATGTTTGGATACTCTGTTGTGGTTTATCACAGATCTTCAAAAAATGTTCTTAATGTTTTTATTATTTTTTTTCGTTTTATGACCACACCTGTGGCATATGGATGTTCCCAGGCTAGGGGTCGAATCTGGCAACACCAGATCTGAGCTGCGTCTGTGATCTGTGCCACAGCTTGTGGCAATGCTAGACCCTTAATCCACTGAGGGAGGCCAGAGATCATACCTGCATCTTCACAGAGACAAGGTCAGGTCCTTAACCTGCTGAGCTACAATGGGAACTCCCAGAAAATGTTTTTAAAATTGTTTTTGAACTACATCACATGTGTCAAGTTTCTAAGCTTTGGAATGTAAGCTCTGTCACAGTAGATCTGTTGTATCACCAATGTCTGGAATAGTGCCTTGTACCATGGTTGTTGAATGTCTACTTAGTTTAAAAATTAAGGTTCTTGTTTTGAATTTAGATAAGCACAGACCATAGTTCAGTTAAGCCAGCCTTTATTTGCTGTATGATTTTATTTCCTGGAGAGAGTTGAACATTTACAGACTTTGAGCACAGGTAGAAAAAAACCTTTTTGTCTTTAAACTTCTATTTCTTTTTCATTTTGGGCCTTCTCTGAGATACTTAGAAAATATGTTCCGTCTGAGCTAAGATTGCTATGTCAGGGGAGTGCCAACTTCTTTGCTGAACTTTGAACAGATTCTTCCCATAGCGTTGTCTGGCTGATGGGAATTTTTTTTGGCTAAGGGGTTTGTTGGAATAGAGAGAAATCAAGCATTTAATGCAAACCATTACTCTCAAGCACAATTTAGAAAGTGTTCTTGGCCATTTGAGTGTTTTATTTTAAATTAGTGTCTTAGGTATTCCAAATATCCACTGACCTTATCTTGACTGTTATCTGAGTAGACCTCAAGAATTTCATGCGCATTTCCTTCTGTACTAGCTGTTTTCATTTGGACTCTAAAAATAGCTGAAATATGTGTAAGGTAAGAGTATAGTACCTGCAAACGTTTTAACCTTTGGGCCGAGTTGTTCATTCAGGTATGTGTGTTATAAAACAGGTAAGATTGACATGTAGACAAGGATCAGTAAATATTTTAGTTAGCTCTATTGGACCATTTGAAGCATATGTAAGTCTTAGATTGGCGTCTCTCCCTAGAGAAAGAAAACTTTCCAGAGTCTAAACTTGATTATAAATGAGCAAAGATTTTCCTTGATCTTTTTTTATTTTTTATTTTTTTGTCTTTTTGGAGCTGCATCCTCACATGTGGAGGTTCCCAGGTTAGAGGTCAAATCAGAGCTGTAGTGACCAGCCTGCACCACAGCCACAGCAACCCGGGATCCCAGCCACATCTGTGACCTACACCACAGCTCACAGCAATGCCAGATCCTTAACCCATTGAGTGAGGCCAGGGATCGAACCTGTGTCCTCATGAATGCTCGTCAGATTCATTTCTCTTGAGCCATGAAGGGAGCCTCCCCCCCCTTTTTTGTTCTTTTGTAAGGTTTTCTGTTACTTTTCTTACTTGGTCTAGATAATTAAGAACTAGTTATAAATAAGTAGAGGGACTATACTTACAAACATGGAGATACTATGCATTTTAAAGTAATGTCTCAGCACACAGGTTAATATAGAATTTGGACACCTTTTTACTCAGAGAAGTGGAATATTTAGCCTTTGCTTAATTTCTAATACATTTAAGGGCTAATGGTCTGAGATGCTTTTCTCCCAGTACTGGGTTTTTCACCTAAGAGACATGAGAGATATTCTTGAATCTCTCTCACCAGTGGCCTGCTGCATCATGTGGTCTCATGGAATTAAGCATGAATTTGCTCAAATGGGGAGGCTTGTGAATTGTGGCATGTATGGGGAACTGGTGCTGTTTTAGGGGCTCTCTCTAGGTTCTGTCATTGCTCTTGGTGTATATGGTTTTAGATTTCATTCCTTCTAATACAGCTTGCTGCTGTGCTCCTGATGGGTAGGTGAACACTGTCATGCTGGAAGCTTAATGTGCCTTATCTCACTTAATCCCTTCAGTGAGCTGGGCATTATCTTTTCCATTCTAAAACAAGGAAACTGAAGTTCTGAAAATTAGGTGATTTGTTGTGCTGATCTGGGTGATCATACAGCTAAAAGAGCCATGCATCTCTATCTGTCAGACTTCTGCATGAACTTTGAAAGTTATAGGTGTCATGGACCTCTTTGAGAATCTGATTAGAAGGCAGAATTTTGCATTCAGTTTAGGTGGGTCTCTGATACACTCAGGCTGTGGGTCTAGAAGCCTCTTGGATGAGGCAGTCTTTCCCCTTCTTTCAGCTTAACAGGATCCTTCTTAATCTTTCTTTCTCCAGAGGGAAAAACAGTGGTAGGATGGTAAGATTGGAAAAATTGAAGACCTTCCTTTTTTTTATTTTGCTTTTCAGGGCTGAACCTACGGCATATGGAAGTTCCCAGGCTAGGGGTCAAATCAGAGCTGCAGCTGCCAGTCTACACCACAGCCACAGCAACGCAGGATCCCAGCCGTGTCTGCCACCTACACCACAGCTCATGGCACCGCCAGATCCTTAACCCACTGAGCAGGAACAGGAATTGAACCCAAGTCCTCTTGGATACTAGTTGGGTTAAGCTAGGCCACGATGGGAACACTTATGACCTTCCTATTTTTGAGAAAATAATTTTCTCTGATGTATCTCTTTGCACCCACTTCCCCACAAATATGGAATGACTTTTTCTTTAGATCTCAGGAAAGGCCATTTGGGATATTCATTCCCTCACTTGGACAACTTCACTGTTAAGGAGAAATCTCTTTTCAAGGCAGAAAGGGAGGAAGTTGTAAATGGTTCTTCAGTGCACCTCTGATGGTAGATCCATGTCCCTCTTGCCTTTCAGACAGCATGTGAGTGCCCCACCTGAACGGTAGGTGTGTGACAGTTCTCCAGTGAATGGATGGATGACCCAAACTTCCTTGATGCATTAACTGCATCAAGTTTGTTGAGTGTGCAATACTTTATTCCTTCTTGTCAGATACACACCTTACCTGAGCATGGTTTTTTCTTTCCTATTCATTAAGCCTTTGCTTTATGAATTACTGTCAAGACAGATCACTGTCTTAACAATATGCTGGTTTAGCAAATATTGTCCTATTTGGTTCTTCAGACAATTTGTTCATAAATAAATGTCACTTGAATTTATCTTCCAAGAGTTCCCACTGTGGCTCAACAGTTAACGAACCCAACTAGTATCCATGAGGACATGGGTTTGATCCTTGGCCTCGCTCAGTGGGTTAAGGATCTGGTATTGCCGTGAGCTGTGGTGTAGGTTGCAGACACGACTTGGATCCCGAATTGCTGAGGCTGTGGCATAGGCCGGCAGCTACAGCTCCGATTCGACCCCTAGCCTCCTGGGAACCTCCATATGCTGCGGATGAAGTCCTAAAAAGCAAAAAAAAAAAAAAAAAAAAAAAACCAAAAAGCACAAACAAACAAACAAAAAAAATTCTAATGAACTGACAGAATATCCAGATACAGTTTAAGTTCTGAAAGAATTAGCTCCAAATGTTCATTTCACAAGAAGAAACAAGCTTTATGTTAGAAGTAGTGGCATGTTGTAGAAATAACTTTTCTATCAAGAGTTTATGTCACTTTATACAGATTATTCAACTAATATGACTAAAAGATGTGCAGTGCTTAGATTTATAAATAGGACTGAGTGCTGTTATTTTGAACAAGCTTTAAGCAGGCTGAAAAGATGCACAAGTAATTTCCTGCTGGGTGGCAGCAGCTTGTTACTTTGTGAACATAAAAACAACTTGTCTTTGCTCAGTCATGTTACTATTATTTAGGTGGCTCAGATTTTGAATTGACAAGTTAATTTTATTTTTTCCTTGTTGGGAAGTTCCTGGGCTAGGGGTGGAATCAGAGCCGCAGCTTCCAGCCTACACTACAGTCACAGCAATGCAGGATCCCAGCCGTGTCTGTGACCCACACCACAACTCACAGCCATGCTGGATCCTTAACCCACCGGATGAGGCCAGAGACTGAACCCACATCCTCATGGATACTAGTTGGGTTCATTACCACTGAGCCATGATGGGAACTCTGATAAATTAATTTTGGTGTCAGCTGAACTTTTAGCAGATTGAACTTTGTCCCATCAAATTCAACTGCCGTTGGCAAAGCAGGGTTTTATCGGCAACAAGGTGAGGTTTTGGTGCCAAATGCACATGGGCTCAAATCCCTGCTTTTGTGGAAAGCAACTTGATTTCTCAGGATTTTATTTCTTTCGTATGTGATATAGTTGCACATGATAGTAACAGTAGGTTCTTATTGGGTACTGACCATGTGCCTAGCACAGTACTAGATGCCTGACATATGTTTAATTTAACCCTGAGTGTAATTGACTTCCTTCTTCTTCCCATCATCTCAGGGCTGGAGCGGACCAAAGATGGGCAGTGTCGACCAAGGGGAGGTCTTGATGCAGGACACTTATTTTTAGTGTGGAGTTATTTTTCTTGAGCCATTTCTATTTTCTCTTCATCCTGTAAATGTGTTCATTAGTTGGAATAATTTGCTGAGGGCAAATGGACTGGAGAAAAATGACTCAAGCTGTTATCATTAAGTCTGCCAATTAAGTTCAGAACTATACCACTGAGAATGAGGATATTCGCTATAATATCTTTTCTTCCTTGCAGAGTTTGGAGTGAATTATCTAGAAAATAACCTTAATTTTCACTCAGCCATGTTTTGTGGGGTTTTATTTATTTATGTATTTTGGCTGCCCCATGGCATATGAAGTTCCCAGGCCAGGGATCAGATCAGAACCGTAGTTACCCATATTTTGCAGGTATATATTTAACTTTCATTGTTGGCACGTATTTCAGGTTTATGTTTGAATGGTGACTTAAGGAAAAGAACATCTTTAAGTTGTATATTAAACTATGATAACCGAAAGAAAGATGAAGCATGTTTAATAGTGAAGACTGTATCTAAAACGACATGTTATTATTTATACAATATCTGTCACTCAGTCCAAGAGTGCAGGCTTTGGTGTCCATTACAGCATCTCTAGTGTCTGATTCCGGCAACTAGCCAGTGACAGCCCCCAACCAGAATTTAGGTCTTCCAGCTCCAGGTTTAGCACTTTTTCCTCAACAACCACTTTTCCTTTGAGCCATTACCATTTTCTTAAGGAAAAGCAATCCAAGTGGTTTTTTAGGTTTGTTTGTTTGTTTGTTTGTTTTTTGCTGCAGCATGCAACAGCTTGATGTGGAATCTCAGTTCCCAGACTGAGTATTGAACCTGGGCCACAGTGTTGAAAGAGCTCAGTCCTAACCACTAGACAACCAGGGAATTCCCCAAGCGTTGTATTTTTTGATAATTTATTTTGGAGTTGCCATCGTGTTTCAGCGGAAATGAATCTGACTAGCATCCATGAGGATTCAGGTTCAATCCCTGGCCTTGCTCAGTGGGTTAAGGATCCAGCGTTGCTGTGAGCTATGGTGTAGGTCACAGACACGGCTCAAATCTGGTGTTGTGTGGCACAGGCCAGCGGCTACAGCTCTGATTCGACCCCTAGCCTAGGAACCTCCGTATGCTGCAGGTGTGGCTCTAAAAAGACAAAAAAAAAAAAAAAATTATTTTAGTAGTTCCCTCTATGGTGCAGTGGGTTAAGAATCCAACTGTAGCTGCTTGGGTCTCTGCAGAGGTTCGATCCCCAGCCCGGCACAGTAGGTTTAAGGACCTGGCATAGGTCACAGTTGTGGCTTGGATTCAGTCCCTGACCTAGGGACTTCCATATGCCATGGATACGGCCATAAAAATAATGTTTTAAAAGGAAACAAAGAGAAAGAAAAGGAAAATTTGCCAAAGAGAAAGTCCTGTTAGTGAAGGAAGCGTTTAAATGTAGAGTTTTCTTGCATCTGGAGTGGATAAGCAATGAGGTCCTGCTGTATAGCATAGGGAACTATATCATAGTAACTTGTGATGAAACATGATGGAGGATAATGTGAAAAGAATGTATGTATATCTGTATGACTGGGTCACTTTGCTGTACTGCAGAAATTGACAGAACACTGTAAATCAACTGTGACGAAAAAAATAAAAATGTAGAATTTTGTAAACTGTAGAAGATGTAATATGAAAATTTTTTTTTTTTTGTCCTTTGGCCTTTTCTGGGGCTGCTTCGCGGCATGTGGAGGTTCCCAGGCTAGAGCTCTAATCGGAGCTGTAGCTGCCGGTCTATGCCAGAGCCACAGCAACGCGGGATCTGAACCGTGTCTGCGACCTACACCACAGCTCACGGCAACACCGGATCCTTAACCCACTGAGGAAGGTCAGGGATCGAACCTACAACCTCGTGGTTCCTAGTTGGATTCGTTAACCACTGAGCCATGATGGGAACTCCGTAATATGAAATTTTATACTGTTTAATGGGACTTAAACTCTGATAATAGGGAGTTAATATTATTTGAGCACTTATTGCATGTGAGACACTCTTATAAGTCCTTCAAATGTTTTCGCTTATTCTGATCCCCAGCAGTCCTATGAGTGGGTCCCTCTTCTCTCCATCTCCATTTTATAGGTGGGTGAACCGAGACACAGAGGTGTTAATTAACGGGTTCATGATTTTGTGGCAGAAACCACAATGAGACTAGTTCATCGGCTCCTTGATCAGCATCTTTCCCCCTAATATATAACCTTGGGCTAGTGACAAGTGACTTACTATGGAGCTTGTGTCTTTAAGGACAGCCTGGCATAGTGCAGCCTCCCAAATCTGATGGAGATTTTTCAAAGTACTCTTGAGGTTTGTTATCTTTTACTTTAATTCCTACAATTTATTTTGCTTAAAACATTTTGAAGTCACATCAGGCAAAGAGAGGTGAGCCTGAGAAGGAACATGCGTGATGACAGTCCTCAGGACACGGATGGAAATGCCCGAAATGCTGAGGGCAGAGCTGCTTCATAGGAAGCCTTTTGTGAACTTGTTCCCTAGCAGAGTTAG
This sequence comes from Phacochoerus africanus, assembly GCF_016906955.1. Classification (NCBI taxonomy): domain Eukaryota; kingdom Metazoa; phylum Chordata; class Mammalia; order Artiodactyla; family Suidae; genus Phacochoerus; species Phacochoerus africanus. Next base: position 113,082,720 of record NC_062552.1, on the reverse strand, counting down.
AAGCAACAGGCTGATGCAACACACCCCAGGAGAGTTCCCTGCTGAGAGATTTTCCAAAGCAAGATCTGGTTGCACTGCTGTTGGATGAACGTGGGGGCTTCTGGAGTCAGAATCTGCAGGCAGACGAGAAAAAGTGGTAGAACCAGTGAGCCCATTGAATTGCTTGCTGCCTTTATTGGTGGAACAGGATCACTGCAGTTTAGCGGCTGTGTACACAGGTGTATTTCCACCAGTTACAGCAGTTCACACCACCGAAGTGTTTCTGTTCCACCATCTGTGAATTATGGGCATGGGGACAGGGCCACTGTAAATTGTTATTCCACTATTAATTTCTCTTCTGCAGTCACGATTCTATCATTTAACCTTTATGTCTTTTTTTCATTGAGATGTTTATCATTCCTTGAATATAGTTGGCTATAGGCTAATAGAGGATCATTTCTGTTATCTTTGCTCGCACATACATATTAATGGCTAGTTCAACCTCTTCTACTTTTAAATATAATGAAAATGTCTTATTTTTAATGGTTGCACCTGAGACATATGGATGTTCTTGGGCCAGGGGGTTGAATCTGAGCCACAGCTGCAACCAACATCTTTAATTGTGGCAATGACAGATCCTTTAACTCACTGCACCAGGCTGGGAGTCGAACTCGGACCTATGCAGTGATCTGGGCCACTGCAGTCGGGTTTTTAACCCATTGCGCCACAGTAGGAACTCCTTTTATGTGTTTTTAAGTAGCACTTTTTCAAATAAAGTGTAACTGGTATAATGACACTTAATTAAAAAATACTGAGTTACGTACCCCCACGCCTTGATCTTTTTGAGGAGCATGGTTTAAAAGGGAATTCAGGAGTTCCCATCATGGCTCCGTGATTAATGAACCTGACTAGTATCCATGAGGACATGGGTTCGATCCCTAACCTCACTCAGTGGGTTAAGGATCTGGGGTTGCCATGAGCCGTGCTGTAGGTCGCAGATGTGGCTTGGATCCAGTGTTGCTGTGCCTTGGCGTAGGCTGGTGGCTACAACTCCGATTTGACCCTTAGCCTGGGAACCTCCATATGCTGAGGGTGCGGCCCTAAAAAGACAAAAAGACCAAAAAAAAAAAAAAAAAGTAACAGAGGTCTATGAGTTTTTTCATGTGTATCTCTTTAGAATTTTAACCATGAAAGTGATTTCCTTGATTTTATAATCTTCAAGTGTAGTCAGATTAAGCACAGTGGAGCTGCTGTATTTGTTTTTTTAAGGCAATGGAGAATATGTTGGGTAATAATCTCTCTCTTTTTTTTTTTTTTTTTGGTCTTTTTGCTATTTCTTGGGCCGCTCCCTCAGCATACGGAGGTTCCCAGGCTAGGGGTCGAATCGGAGTTGTAGCCGTCGACCTATGTCAGAGCCACAGCAACGTGGGATCTGAGCCGCTTCTGCAACCTACGCCACAGCTCATGGCAATGCTGGATCCTTAACCCACTGAGCAAGGCCAGGGATCGAACCCGCAACCTCCTGGTTCCTAGTCGGATTCGTTAACCACTGAGCCATGATGGGAACTCCAAGGAACTTCTAGATTCTTTCTTTTTTTTTTTTTTTTTTGCTATTTCTTGGGCCGCTCCTGCGGCATATGGAGGTTCCCAGGCTAGGGGTCTAATCGGAGCTGTAGCCACTGGCCTATGCCAGAGCCACAGCAACTCAGGATCCAAGCCGCATCTGCAACCTACACCACAGCTCATGGCAACGCCGGATCGTTAACCCACTGGGCAAGGGCAGGGACCGAACCCGCAACCTCACGGTTCCTAGTCGGATTCGTTAACCACTGCGCCACGATGGGAACTCCTTTTTTGCTATAGATTCTTTTTTGAAATGTATTAAGACCCACATTCATTAATAGTTCTAAAATCCTCTTTCTAATTCCCTTTATCTATTTATGGCCTTCCTCCCCTAACGTTGTAACTATTTCTGTGTAATATGAATGAGCTATAATTTTCACCTGACAAAAGTGAATGCCAGGAGTTCCCTTGTGGCTCAGTGGATTAAGGATCTGGCATTGTCACTGCTATGGCATTAGTTTGATCCCTGGCCTGGGAAGTTCTGCATCCTGCAGGTGCAACAACAACAACAACAGTGCATGTCAGAAAAATAAGCAGCTGTTTCTAAAAGGACTCATTTCATCTCTTCATTTTCACATTGTACAATTAACAACTTCTAAAAATATTGCTCACAGTACTGTCTTTGGTGAGATAAGATAGGATTGATACCTAAGACCTGAATTCAAGAAACCTTAAAAAAATTTTTTTTCCTGGGACTTCATTAAAATATAAAAACTGGAATATGGGCCTATTTTGGCTGAGTTTGTCTTTTTTTCACTGGCCTCCCAATAAAAAGAGAACAGCTATGATTTATCCATTTTCCTGAAACATAGGCATTTGTCAGTTAATCTTAATAAGCAAGCCCCTGAAAGCTGAAATTTAGGGGATTTGAATAAAGAGAAATCTATCTAATTCATTTCTTGAAATGAGATGTAAGTTACGGGCCTGTAATAGAACAAACTAGTTAACTAAAGTGACTGAAGAATGGGAGGCTGGTTTACCTTTAACCACTGAGCCATGACGGGAACTCCCTGGGTAATATTCTTTTAGGCAATAGATACTGACTAGATTGTTTTTCTTTCTTTCTTTCTTTCTTTCTTTTTTTTTTTTTTTTTTTTTTTTTTTGGCCACACCTGTGGCATGTGGACGTTCCCAAGCCAGGAACCGAACCGACATCATAGCAGTGACCCAAGCCGCTATTTTTTGGTTCCTAAACAAAACTACCTTTTACATGGTAGCACCAAATAGAGAAGAGCAGCTTTTGATGTTGAACGTGTATGCAGTAACATCATTCTTGCCTAGTGCAATGTTGTAAATACTAAAGTTTCCCATTTCCTTCTAGCTTACTCTTTAAAAACTTTAGATATTAATCTTATAATTGACTATTTTTTTTCTGGATTTAGCAGTAATTATTTCTTTATTTTTTATGAATTTTATTGCATTTATAGTTGTACAATGATCATCACAACCCAGTTTTACAGCATTTCCACCCCAAATCCCCAGCCTATCCCCTCACCCCCCCCAACCTGTGTCATTTGGAGACCATAAGTTTTTCAAAGTCTGTTCTGCAAAGAAGTTCATTCTGCCATTTTTTAGATCCACATGTAAGTGATAGCATATGATGTTGGTGTCCTGACTGTTTTTCTTCATAGCCCTTACCAACATCTGACTTCTCCTATAATTCGGCTTGTCTTTCTCCTCTTACCGGCATGTAAGTACTTGAGGGCAGGAATTGTGTTCTTCTGTTCAGTGCTGTAACCCTACCACCCAGAACAGTGTTTGACATATAGTAGGTATTCAGTCAGTATTCACCGAAAGAATAGATGAATCTTTCTAAGACATTAGCCCATTTTTCTTGGAAAGTGCAGTATAGGTGTTCCTGTTGTGGCACAACGGGATTGCTGGTGTCTCTGGAGCTCCAGGTTGCAGGTGTGGTTCCCCGGCCCAGCACAGTGGGTTAAGGATCCGGAATTGCTACAGCTGCAATATAGGTCGCAGCTGTGGCTCTGATCCGATCTTTGGCCCAGGAACTTCTATATGTAGCAGGGGCAGCCAAAAAAAAGAAAGGAGAGTGCAGTGTATATATGTGTGTGTGTATGTATAATATACAGCTTTTTTTGTTGTTTTTTTTTTTTTTTTAGTTTTGACTGTACTTGAGGCCTATGGAAGTTCCCAGGGCCAGGGATCCAATTGGAGCCACAGTTGAGACCTGTACCACAGCTGTGGCAACTCCGTATCCTTAACCCACAGTGCCAGGGCTGGGGAGAAAACCCACGCTGACACACAGGCAATGCCAGATCCTTAACCTGCTGTATCATAGCGGGTACTCTAGAAAGTGCGCTATATTTTATGAAGAAGGATCTTACTGTGTTTCAGGATCCTTGTGTCTTCACAGCATCTTATTGTCTGGGGTGGTGAATAGAAAAGGTATGAGCAGTCCTCTATGCAGTTTATGATCTCAATTCATGCACTGGACTTTCTTTCAAGACACTGGCTTACCGTTTCAGTTTTTTCCTGAAAGTTAAATGCCCCAACAACAACAAAATCTGGCTATTTGCAAACTTCAGCTACTTGAGCTTCAGTTTAAGAAGTTTCAGAATAGTTTCAAGACTAAGATGTACTTTTGATATCTTGACTCCTCATATGTGTAGCGTACAGTGATATTATATATTACAACCTTGACTGTAAAATAGATAATATATTAATTGACCAACAACAGAAGAAAATGGATTGAAATTAAACAGAAGAAAAAGAATTACTGTTTGCTTTGAGGCCTTGTGACCAGCACACTATCTGTCCAAAGGAAGAAGTGCAATGCTTCATTATTTATGCCACACACAGTGTAGAGGTAAGCTCTAGACTTGAATTAGGTTAATACTTGTTAACTACTCTTGTTAGATGATCTCTGCCTGGGATAGGCTTTATCTAGTGCTACCTCCTCTCATCTCTCTCCTGATGAAAAGTCTTCTGGCTTCTGCTTAGTCTAAGAAAAGCATCAGGATAAAATTATAGTTGCAGTTTTTTATGGGATTAGCTTTTATCAAACTCAATGCATCAGTGGCTTAAAAAACCCTCTGGCTAATTTGTGTGTCCCTCTGCTCTGCTTTAAAAATAGTACAACTAAAGAGACTCTTAGAATAAGTAGACATGAAATGACTTGAATTAGGAAAATGTTTACATTCTAACAGGATTTGGACCTGCTTGTAACACTGGTATCTCTTTCAACAACTGCGACTTGGGGCACTGCACCTTTTACCCAAGCTCTAACATTTGTCAACTCTTTTCCCCTCTGAACAGAAAGGCGAGTTATCACAATCACCTCATTCTTAGAGTAAATGTTAGTTTGTTTAAAATAAGTCAACCACTTTGGGTCTGGAAACACCAGGTAGCTGTGTAACTTTTGTATTTACCGTCGTTTGCATAACAGGCACAGTTATCTGTACAATTTTAGGAGGGTAGCTGTGGAACATTTAAAGGGTTATAAAGAAATCACTGAATAACTGTGAAAACTACTAATATGTTTGTTATTAGAAAAAAGTAGGAAGGGATAAATGTAAACATATGACAATGAAGTTTCATAAAAATTATTCAGTGATAATTGATCTAGAAGATGCTAGAAGATTCAGATATTTAAAGGCGAGACTGCTATTGGAATGAATTTCCCACAGGTCAAGTCAGCTTGTTTTGGTTACCAGTGGGGGTAGGCAAAGCCGTGGAGAAAGAGAAGCCAAAGTTTCTCAGTGGGAAAGGTACTGGGAAGTTAGAAAAGGAGTGGTGGGAGGCCAATTATTCAAGACCAAAAAGCCAATTATTAAAGGCTGGTCTATGGGGAACTTTTATTACAATTAAACCAAGCCAATAAACAATATAGGACATACATAACCCCAAAACTTGGTTCTAGAGAGAAGACTTTTAATTTTGAGAAAATATCCTGGACCAAGCAGTGACTGGTAATAGTCGAAATTTAAGGCACACATGCAACCTATCTGTATCAGAGTTTTTGTATTAAAAAAAAAAAGATCCTGGTAACTTTTGTTTATTTATTTTATTTCAAAAGCAACATTTAATGAGACCTAAGACATCAAAAGGGGAAATAAAATGATTGTTGTATACATTTGGCAGGAATAAAAAGAAGATGATATATGCTCATAAAGAATCTGAACTCTAAGAAAAGTGCAGAGGCACCTGGAGGATCCTGGTAACTTTAAAGGAAGACGTTAGTTTGGCTATGATTTGGATGGTTGTATTTTCAAGGAGGATGCATGCTTGACTCAAGTTTTGTTGTGTTTTCTCAGACACACCTGAAGAGATTCTATCTGCTGCATTTATGTACGCATAGCAAATATCACAAGTACTTTGAAGTTTTGCCGGCACAGGTATAACTTAGAAAGTACTTCACCACAGCTTTTTGAGGAAGGCAGGGTATGTGTTATTTTCCCCACGGATAAGCTATGACTCCATGAGGAAGTGACTTGCTCGAGAGCTGGTGAGTGGTGGAGCCAGGATACAGAAACCAAGCCTTTGTACCATCAGCCTGTGCTCTTGGCATTGCAAGGTGCTAGTAGTGGCAGTTATGGGAACTGCAGGAAATAGAAAGAATAGCTCTTCCTCAAATAGCACAGATTGAAATATCTTTCATGGCTTTGAAATAGTATGGTGGAATTTACAAGTGAAGTATGGAACCACAGTAAGCTTAAGTACTATAAAGTGTCTAAGGGATTTTTCTAACCATATTTGGAAAATGAAGCACTCTTCATAACTAACTTCACCTAATAATCAAGGAATACTCTTTTGTCAAAACTCTATATTTTTTTGCCTCTTTTGTCATTCAAGGGCTGCACCTGCGGCATATGGAGGTGCCCAGGCTAGGGGTCCAATCGGAGCTGTAGCCACCGGCCTATGCCACAGCCACAGCAACAGGAGATCTGCATCTGCAACCTACACCACAGTTCATGGCAACGCCGGGTCCTTAACCCACTGAGCAAGGCCAGGGATCGAACCTGAATCTTCATGGATGCTCATCAGGTTTGCTAATCTCTGAGCCACATGACAGGAACTCCCTGTCCAAACTATTTTTAATGCCAATCTTTAGAAAGCTTTTTAAACTAGTCTACCCGTCTTAAACGGAAGGACGCTGACTAATTATTAGCAACAGTGGTTGCTATTAAATACATACTAATTAATGTTTAGAGTTATTTGTTTGAAAAATAACTCCAGACTACTGTGCCTTGTAATCTTTATAACTTCTTTTGAAAGGATTTTTATTTAGTATGTATTACCCATCACTTCCTGCTACTGCCAACATGTCTTTTCCCTTTAATGTGTCATCTTTTATTCTGCTTTAAATTGCATAACCAAATCACTAAACTCATTTCAAATATGTATAAAATAAGAAAAAAAAGTCCAACGAAAGAGAAAGGAGGGAGTTCCTGTTGTGGTGCAGTGGAAACTAATCTGACTAGTATCCATGAAGATGCAGGTTCGATACCTGGCCTCAAATTAGTGGGTCTGGGATCCAGAGTTGCTGTGAGCTGTGGTGTAGGTCGTAGATGTGGCTCGGATCCCACATTGCTGTGGCTGTAATGTAGGCCGGCAAAAAAAAAAAAAAAAGAAATAAGTAAGCCTTGTGTCAAGGCATTTATTTTGATTTTGACAGTTTTTCCATTAATCAAACACATTTTTGCCTACGCAGTGTTTTATTTTGTTTTATTTTTGGCCGCATCTGTGGCATGTGGAAGTTTCTGGGCCAGGAATGAAACTGGCACCAGAGCAGCGACCCAAGCTGCTGCAGTGACAATGCCCCTTGACCGACTGCACCACAAGAGAATTCCCAGTGTTTCTGATGTATGCTGCAGATAGTTGAGTTTGCCAGGTACTTGTCAAACTGTACAAGTATACATATTAGAAAATAGATATTAGATAAATTATATATATATATATATATATATATATAGATGGTAGAAAATATGCAATCTAATTAACACATAGCTAGGTTTCATCTATTTTTGTTTCATTTTTTTCCCTTAAGACTTTTTCAGATAAACTGAATTTAATATATTTAAACATTTACAAATCAAGATTTAGGAGTTCCCGTGTCGTGGCGCAGTAGTTAACGAATCTGACTAGGAACCATGAGGTTGCGGGTTCGGTCCCTGCCCTTGCTCAGTGGGTTAAGGATCCGGTGTTGCCGTGAGCTGTGGTGTAGGTTGCAGATGTGGCTCGGATCCCGAGTTGCTGTGGCTCTGGCGTAGGCCGGTGGCTACAGCTCCGATTGGACCCCTAGCCTGGGAACCTCCATATGCCGCGGGAGCGGCCCAAAGAAATAGCAAAAAGACAAAAAAAAAAATCATCAAGTTTTAAAATTCTGTACTTGATTTTAATTATGAGTACTGATCTTTAAAAATATCTTTTTTTGAGATAAAAGTCACATAACAGGAAGAACTATTTTTTTTTTCTTTTTTTTTAAACAAGTGACCGTACCTATGGCACATGGAAGTTCCCAAGCCAGGGGTCAAGTCACAGCCACTAGTAGAAGTAATGCCATTGTAGTGACAAGGGAAGCTCAAAAATTAACGATTTTAAAGTTAACAATTCAATGGCATTTAGTACATTCACAGTACTATCCCTACCTAGTTTCAATTTTTTTTTTTGCCTTTTAGGGCTGCACCGGTGGCATATGGAGGTTCCCAGGCTAGGGGTCCGATTGGAGCTGTAGCTGCCAGCCTACACCAGAGCCACAGCAACTCGGGATCCGAGCCACATCTGCAACCTATATCACGGCTTATGGCAATGCCGGATCCTCAACCCACTGAGCAAGGCCAGGGATGGAACCCGAAACCTCATGGTTCCTGGTTGGATTAGTTAGCCACTGAGCCCCGACGGGAACTCCCCTATTTATTTTTATTTTTTAGTTGTGCTTGTGGCATGTCAAAGTTCCCATACCAGGGATCAAACCTGAACCACAGTTGCAACCTGTGCTACAGTGAGAGCAATGTCAGATCCTTAACCTGCTGTGCCACAAAGGAACTTTCATTGAGTACCTGCTTTTAGTTCTTTGAGGAAAATATGTAGGAGTGGAATTGCTGTGTCCTATGGTAATTATATGTTAAAGATTTAGCCACACTGTTTTCCATAGCAGCTGAACCATTTTACATTCCTACCAGCAGTGTACAAGGGCTCCAATTTTTCTGATTCCTCAGCAACACTTATTTTTTATTTTAAATTATGACCATCCTGATGGGTATCATTGTAGTTCTGATTTGCATATATCTAATAGTGTTTGAGCATCTTTTCATGTGTTTCTTGGCCATTTGTATATGGTTTTTGGAGAAATATCTATTCAAATCCTTTGCCTATTTTTATTTATTTAATTTTTTGCCTTTTTTTTTTTTTTTTTTTAGGGCCACACTCATGGCATATAGAAGTTCCCAGGCTAGGGGTCGAATCAGATCTGTAGCCGCTGGCCTACACCACAGCCACAGAAACGCTGGATCCGAACCTCTTCTTCGACCTACACCACAGCTCACGGCAACGCTCGGTCCTTAACCTACCGAGCAAGGCCAGGTATTGAACCTGTGTCCTCATGGGTACCAGTTGGGTATCTATACTGCTGAGCCACAATGGGAACTCCTCCTTTGCCTTTTTTTTTTTTTGTCTTTTTGTTGTTGTTATTATTGTTGTTGTTGTTGTTGCTATTTCTTGGGCCGCTCCCTCGGCATATGGAGGTTCCCAGGCTAGGGGTCGAATCGGAGCTGTAGCCACCGGCCTACGCCAGAGCCACGGCAACTCGGGATCCCAGCCGCGTCTGCAACCTACACCACAGCTCACGGCAACGCCGGATCCTTAACCCACTGAGCAAGGGCAGGGACCGAACCCGCAACCTCATGGTTCCTAGTTGGATTCGTTAACCACTGCGCCACGACGGGAACTCCTGCCTTTTTTTTAAATTGGGTTATTGTGCGAGTTTTTTTTTTTTTTTTTTGGCTTTTTGCTATTTCTTGGGCCGCTCCCGCGGCATGTGGAGATTCCTAGGCTAGGGATCCATTCGGAGCCGTACTCACCAGCCTACGCCAGAGCCACAGCAACGCGGGATCCGAGCCGCGTCTGCAACCTACACCACAGCTCATGGCAACGCCGGATCGTTAACCCACTGAGCAAGGGCAGGGACCAAACCCGCAACCTCATGGTTCCTAGTCGGATTCGTTAACCACTGCGCCACGACAGGAACTCTGCGAATGCTTTAATATTATTTCTTATTACTTTCCATTACTAGACCCTTTCGAATATGTAATTCACAAGTATGATTGCAAATATTTTCTCCCATTCTATAGGTTGTCCTTTTGCTTTCTTTCCTTTCTTTTTTTTTGGGGGGGGGGGGGTTTAGATCCACACCCATGGCACATGGAAGGGGTTGAATTGGAGCTACAGCTGCCGGCCACAGCCACAGCCATACCAGATCTGAGCCTTGTCTGCAGATTACACCGTAGCTCATGGGAAACGCCAATTCTTAACCCACTGAGTGAGGCCAGGGATTGAACCGACATCTGCATGGGTATTAGTTGGATTTGTTTCTGCTGTACCATAACAGGAACTCCTTTTTGCTTTCTTGATTGGTCTTTTGTTGCAGTTTTAAATTTTGATCAAGTCATATTTATCTGTTTTTTCCTTTGTGGCTCATAGTTTTGGTATTATATCTAAGAGTGTATTTCCAGAAGTTCCCACTGTGGCATAGTGGGTTAAGAATCTGATTGCAGTGGCTTGAGTTGCTGCAGAGGTGCAGGTTTGATCCCCAGCCTGGTGCAGGGGCGTAAAGGATCCAGCGTTGCCACAGCTGCTGTGTAGGTCACAGCTGGGGCTTAGAGTAAACGCCTAGCCTGGGAATTTCCATATGCCATAGGTGCAGCCATAAAATTAAAAAAAAAAAAATCTATGTCCAAATTCAAGGTCACAAAGATTTACTTCTGCATTTTCTTCTAAAGAGTTTTGTGGCTTATTTGTTAATACTTAGGTTATTGATCCAGTTTGAGTTAATTTTTGTATATAGTATTATTAGGTCAGTATCTAATTTCATTCTGGTGATTGTGGTCTTCAGTTGTCTCAGAACTATTTGTTGAGGAGACTGTTTTTTCTCCACTGAATTGTCTTGGTGCTCTCGAAAATAAATTGATGAGATGCATGGGTTTATTTCTGGACTAAATTTTATATCATATTATTGGTCTAAATGTTTCTCCTTTTACCAGTATGTCTCTCTCTCTATATATAGAGGATATCAGGATATCCAGATAATGATAATCAGGATAATGCTGCCTTATAGAATGAGGAAGGAAATATATATATATATATATGTGTGTGTGTGTGTGTATATGTATATATATGTATATATGTGTGTATATATATATATATGTATATATATGTATATGTGTGTGTATATATATATTTGGCTTTTTAGGGCTACACCCACGGCACATGTGACCTTTACCATGTCACATCCGGCAACCCCGGATCCTTAACCCACTGAGCGAGGCCAGGGATGGAACCCGCATCCTCGTGGATGCTAGTTGGGTTCATTAACTGCTGAGCCACAATGGGAACTCCTCAATATTTTGATTATGGTAGCTTAGTAGTAAGTTTCAAAATTAAAAAGTGTGAGTCTCCCAACTTTGGTCTTTTTTGCTATTATTTTGCCTGGGGGCCACTTGTAATTTAAATTAATTTGTGGACTGGTTTTCCATTTCTGTGAAAAAAGCTCTTGGAATTTTGATAGGGATTGCATTTGAATCTGTAGGTGTTTTTTCATTTAATTTTCTTTTAGCAATGTTTTATATTATTCGGTATATACATCTTTTCACCTCCTTGGTTAAATTTATTTCTAGATGTTTTATTCTCTTGGTTGCTATTATAAATGGAATTGCTTTCTTAATTTCCTTTTTGAATTTTCCATTGTTGTTATATAGAGTCCATGTTCTTTCTTTTTTCATATTGATGTTGAACCCTGTGATTTTACTGAGTTTATTGGCTTTAGTAGTTTTTGTTATTATTCTTTTGGTAGGGGCATTTTGGGGATTTTTTTTTTTCTTTTTATGGCCACACCTGTGGCATCTGGAAATTCCTGGGTTAGGGGTTGAATTGGAGCTGCAGCTGTGGTTTACTGCCACTGTCATGGCAACACTGGATCTGAGCCACATCTGTGACCCATGTTGCAGCTTGCATCAGTGCTGGTTCCTTAACCCACTGGAAGAGGCCAGGGATTGAACCCTCATTCTCATGGATACTATTTGGGTTCTTAACTTGCTGAGCCACAGTGGGAACTCTGGATTTTTTAAAATATATAGGATCATGTCATCTGTGCCTGGAGATAGTTTTGCTTCTTCCTTTCCAGTTTGGATGTCTTTATTCTATTTTCTTACCTAATTGCTTTGGCTAGAATATTCAGTAGTGTTCACTAGTAGTGGGGAACATGGGCATACTTGCCTTGTTCCTGATCTTAGGGGAAAAACTTTCAGTCTTTTACCATTCAATATGATGTTAGCTGTAGGTTTTTCATAAATGCTTTTGATACTCAGAAGTTCTTTCTGTATTCCTAGTTTTCTGACTATTTTTATCATGAAAGGGAGTCAGGTTTTGTCAGATGATTTTTCTGTGTCAGTTGAGATGATTTTTCCCCCCTTCATATCAATAATATCTCACACTGATCAGTTTTTTTTTTTTGCACTCCTGGGTTGAGTCCCACTTGGTCATGTCATATGTCCCTCTTGGTATGCTATTGGAGTCAGTTTGATATTGACTTATTGAAGTTTGATAGTATTTTATTGAAGATTTTTGGCAGCTATAGTATTTTACTGAGAATTTTGGCATCTAAGGATATTGGTCATTTTTTTTTCTGGTGATCTTTCGTCTGGCTTTGATATCGGGATAATGCTGCCTTATAGAATGAGGAAGGAAATGTCCTCCACTTGTCTTTTGATTTTTTTTTCTGCCTTTTGTATGCTTTATGGATGGCTTTTACTTTTTATTTTTTTGAAATTTAATTATCCAGCTTCTCAAGATTATCATCTAAGACAAATCCCTCAAAATGAATTTATATGGAAAATTCTATTCCTGATGAAAATATAATCACATTGCTCAAACTCTGCTTATCTTAGAAACAACCCATATTAAGTTATAAAATCTCATGGAATCAGAATTTATTACATTATGTATGTGTAGAAATTCTTTTTTTAATTTAATTTTTTAAATTAAAATTTTTTTTTTTTTGTCTTTTTGCCATTTCTTGGGCTGCTCTCATGGCATATGGAGGTTCCCAGGCTAGGGGTCAAATCGGGGCCATAGCCGCCAGCCTATGCCAGAGCCACAGCAATGCAGGATCCAAGCCGCGTCTGCAACCTACACCACAGCTCAGGGCAACGCCGGATCCTTAACCCATTGAGCGAGGCCAGGGATTGAACCTACAACCTCATGGTTCCTAGTCAGATTCGTTAACCACTGAGCCACAACGGGAACTCCCTATTTTTTTAAATTAAAAATGTTTTTTTTTGTCTTTTTGCCTTTTCTAGGGCTGCTTCCCACAGCATATGGAGATTTCCCAGGCTAGGGTCTAATTGGAGCTATAGCTTCCAGCCTACTCCAGAGCCACAGCAATGTTTGTTTTTTGTTTTTTTTTGTTTTTTTGTATGTGTGGAAATTCTAAGAAAGCATTGAATCTAAGAATTAGAATATTATAATTATCTATATGTATATAAACATTTTTAGCAGCAATTTTAGAAATATAATATCTCCTTGGAAGTATTTTACAAGATATAGACTTTGTTTTGGCTAGCCTTAACTGCTCCTTAGGATAGGGCTTGAATACAAGGGCAAATGCCAGATACTTTACTACAATATAAAATGAGTTAATGTTTAAATGTCTAAAATTTTAAACTCTCCTACATCTAAAATAGTTAATCAGCAAATGACTTGTTAAATCTGTATTCAGCTGTTTGCACAATTAAAGTTCTTGCTACTCCTTTGAGGCGTATAATTTGTAAAAATTAATTATGATACAGTTTCACAAATGTATTTGTTTTTGATTTTTTTATCCATATGTGGCTTAATAAGTGCATCGCTAAAATAAATAAACAGCATATTTTAAGAGTTTGTTTCTTGGAGTTCCCGTTGTGGCACAGCGGAAAAGAATCTGACTAGGAACCATGAGGCTGTGGGTTGGAACCATGAGGCTGTGGGTTTGATCCCTGGCCTCGCTTAGTGGGTTGAGGATCTGGCATTGCTGTGAGCTGTGGTGTAGATTGAAGATGAGGTTCTGATCTGACATTGCTGTGGCTCTGGCCCAGGCCAGCAGCAGCAGCGCCAATTAGACCCCTAGCCTGGGAACCTCCATATGCCGCCAGTGTGGTCCTAGAAAAGACAAAAAAAAGAGAGTATTTTTAAGACCTTTTGATTTTGGTTAAAAGTGGTATACCATTATAACCAAAACAGCTTTAGATTCCTAAAGAATGCCCAATCTTGGGGAGGGGGGAAGCGCAATATTCTATATTTATGGCAAAAAGTAAATATTTGTAGAATTTAATGCATAGAAGTGGTACGTGTTATAGATCAAACATAGTACACACAGTCCACTGCTCAGGTAGAACATAGCACATAAGTACAGTTAACAGAAATGTGTTGTAATCAATCCAAATAAATGTAATTAGAAAAGTTTTTTTTTTTTCAGAGTCTTTGTTTTTTTTTATTTTTTTAGTATTTAGGAGAGTGGGTGAAACTAAATAATCTTTAAAAAAATAATGGTTTCCGGAGTTCCCGTCGTGGCTCAGTGGTTAACGAATCTGACTAGGAACCATGAGGTTGCGGGTTCGGTCCCTGCCCTTGCTCAGTGGGTTAAGGATCCGGCGTTGCTGTGAGCTGTGGTGTAGGTTGCGGACGCAGTTTGGATTTGGCATTGCTGTGGCTCTGGCGTAGGCCGGTGGCTACAGCTCCGATTCGACCCCTAGCCTGGGAACCTCCATATGCCTCGGGAGCGGCTCAAGAAATGGTAAAAAGGCAAAAAACAAAACAAAACAAAACCAGCTTTTCCAGTGGCCAAATGCATTCATATATGCTTTGCATTTGAATCTCATGCGGGAGCTGTGAAGGAAGTATTACCTTACTTTACACTTGAGAAAACTGAATCGGACTGATTGACTTTTCCACTTCCTAGCTAGCAAGTGTTGGAAATTAATCCCAGGACTTTGGACTTTAATCAATGTCTCCTTTCTTCTATGAGTTGCCATTCAAAAGAAAGAATAGGAGTAGGAATAGTACCTGTTTTCTAAAAAGGTGCTACTATTCTTTCCTTACAGATGACATGTAATTTATTTTATAAACATGATCAGAGTTATAGAAAATAATTAGCAGTAGGACTGAGACTTTCTGTTGTGTTCAGGTGTGTTTGGATTTTCAAAAATTTGATTTCCATGTGGCTTGTCAAGGATAGATTACTCCTAGGAGTTATTTTCTGCATAACATTGGAGGGGGGCCGTGTGGTGTAGTGTAGTGGTTTTTAGACTTTAACAGTTAGAAGAATTGCTTGAGAATTTAATAGCTCTGTAGAGCTCACTGCTGTCCAGGTACTTCTGCTAGAGGTGGTCCAAAGACAGCACTTGGAGAAACACTGGTTTTAGAGTTTTTAACACACACAACGAATATCTATCTGATAAGGTATTGCTGGTGATTTAATACATGATATTGATTTAATCTTGGAAGAGAATGTGGTACATAATACATGTTTAGAATATTCCATTCGTATGTGATGACTTGGGTGGCAACGTAGAAGTGAAGGAATATTCATTCTTTCATTCAAAATTCACTGAATTCCTGCACTATTCTAGTTGTTTGGATATAAAGGGAACGTGGATACATTGTTCGCTATTGTTGAGTTTATTTGATTAGTAGACTCGTTTTAAAGATATGGTTCTTCTTCCCTTGTAAAAAATTCTAAGATGGGAGTTCCCGATGTGGCTCAGCGGTTAGCAATCCCGACTAGCATCCATTGGGACATGGGTTCAATCCCTGGCCTCGCTCAGTGGGTTAAGGATCCAGTGTTGCTGTGGTTGTGGTATAGGCTGGCAGCTGTAGCTCCGATTTGACCCCTAGCCTGGAAACCTCTATATGCCACAGGTGCAACCCTAAAAAAATAAAAAAAGATAAAAAGACCTTAAATAAATAAGTAGAATAAAATAAAATAAAGAAAAAATTGTAAGATGAAATTAATATTGAGGACATGTTTATATAATTACTCTTTCTCTCTGTAAATTAAAAACTCATTTTTTGGAGTTCCCTGGTGGCCTAGTAGTTAAGGATCCAGTGTTGTCGCTGCTGTGGCTCATATCACTGCTGTAGCTCAGGTTCAATCCTTGGAGTTTTCTGCATGCTGTGGGCGAGGCCAAAGAAAACAAAACGAAACAAAACCCAAAGCCAAAAAACCCAAACCAACAAACAAAAAAACTCACTTTTTGACTGAGGATTATAAAGCCTCAGTATCATTGTTTCTCATTTTATTGTTGCTCTGAAGCTGTATTATTCAATACAGTGGCCCTTAGATGTTTACAGCTATTCAAGTCAAGTAAAATTGTAAATTTAGTAACATTATAAATTTAGTTCCTCAGCTGCACTGGCCGCATTTCAAGTGCCCAGCAGCCACATGTGGCTAGTGGCTGCTGTTCTGGAGCGTGCAGATACAGAACAGTCACCTTGTAGGAAGGTACAGTATTCCTGTAGAGCCTCAAACAAAGCAGTGATTTTTCTAGTTGCCTTGATCTGTAAATTAATCTTGAGGTAAATATTAGCCGTGGCCTGGGGCTCTCGTTTCTACCCCTGAGTGCATGAGCACTCTTTCAGGTTGACCGTGTCAAAGGTGAGGACTGATTTACCTGAACAGTTTCATTACACAGCAGCTGGAATCTGAATGCTAATATTTGGGTGTTTTTCTTAAACTTCTTAGTAAGACACTTAAGTTATTTTACTGCTTTAGGTATAGCTTTTCTTGTGTGTGTTTGGGGGTGGGGTGGGTGGGTGGATGTATTTACCTACATTAGCATTATAGTTGCTTTATTAATTTATTTAAAAAAAATTTTTTTGGTCTTTTTTTTTAGGGCACATGAAAGTTGCTAGGCTACGGGTTGAATCAGAGCTGTAGCCATCAGCCTACACCACAGCCACAGTAACATGGGATCCGAGCCCCATCTGTGACCTTATGTGCCTTCAGTTTCACAGCAACGCCGGATCCTTAACCCGCTGAGCGAGGCCAGGGATTGAACCTGTGTCTTCATGGATACTTACTAGTCAGATTCGTTTCTGCTGAGCCACGACGGGAACTCCCATTATTACAGTTGCTTTAAATTTGCACCTAATGCACTTTGGAGGATGAAGAGAGTTGCAGTTGTATCTTTATTACTAGAATTTACAGTATTTACATGAAATAATTTGTATAGAAATCATTTATAGAAACCACATTTGAGCGTTGTGAAAAGTTGGATTAACACTGTCTAGTCAGGGGAGTTCCCATGGTGGCTCAGTGGATAACCAACCTGATTAGTATCCATGAGGATGCGGGTTCAGTCCCTGGTCTTGCTCAGCAGCTTAAGGATCCGGCGTTGCTGTGAGCTGTGGTGTAGGTCGCAGACACGGCTCTGATCTGGCATTGCTGTGGCTGTGGCGTAGGCCTCCAGCTGTAACTCCCAATTTGACCCTGGTCTGGTAACTTCCATATGCTGCATGCGCAGCCCTAAAAAAGTAAAAAATAACAACAGCAAAAAAACACCTACTATCTTGTCAGATTTCAACTAGGTAGAAGCCTAGTTATGCTTTTTATAAACTATTAATTATGATAAATTTAGTATTTTGATAATTTAAAAACTTATTTTTTTTCAGTATTTTTGTTGTGGTTGAACTTACGTGAAATGGTGTAGCACCTGCTGCATTCTGATGTCTGGACATTTGCTGTGCAGAGTTCAAGAAATAGTCTGCAAGCATAATTGACTTTTCACCTCTGTTTCCTGGATGAGTATCTACATAGAGATAGGTCTTGCCGCTCTTTTTCCCCTGTCAGGTTTTGCTGTGGCCCTTTTCTGAGAAGAGAAGCGATATAAGCCTGTGGTCCCTTGGTCCCAGGTCCTAGATTAGAGCAATTAATGTACAGAAATCCTCTTGTACGTTTCTGTCTCCTTCAGTGACTCCCCCTCTTTCCAGATCACTTACTTCAGCCTCTGGTACTACAACAAGCAAAACCAGCGCCGGTGGGTGGATTTGGAAAAACCTCTCAAGAAGCAGCTGGATAAATATGCATTGGAACCTACTGTCTATTTTGGAGTCGTGTTTTATGTGCCTTCAGTTTCACAGCTGCAGCAGGAGATTACCAGGTAAGGAATATCGTGCTGCCTGTTTTTAGGATGTGTAGTGAGATTAAAAAAGTGAAACTAAGGTTGAAGTCAGGAGTTCAAATTAAACCTTGCCCTCTGGCCCCGCATTTTTAGCTGCAGTGTCACGGGGAGGTTCTGGTATGGGATGTGTCAGAGTGCTTTATTGCATGTTGCATGGATTATGGGTTCGAAAGGCCCAAAGGAATGATTAAGGGGAAATAGGATGTTTTTACCCTGGTGGCGAACTCTTCTTGTAGTGCTATCACTTTTTAATGTTTTTTGTTGATTTGTTTCTTATCTTTGTAACAGTGACATGAGAAAGGAGATTTTTAAAAAATTAGTCACAAAGTCTGTATCTACTGAAGGAAGCGTGTAGAAGGGTCCTTCTAGTTGTGACACCAGCAGCCGAATTCTATACGCAGATGGGGGGAGAAGGACAGGTAGAGAGTTTGAGATCAGAAAACTTTGGGCAGTAAGTGCACTTAAAAGGGACAAAGGCAGAAAAGGTAGAAGGTACCAAGGAGTGGGCTAGAGGATCTAATTTTTTTTTTTTTTTTTCATAAAGATGAAGCAAAAAACCAAGGAATAAAATTTGGATTCTTGAGCCTGCCTTTTATATTCTTCAAAATCCACCACCAACCTTATATTTTTAGACCTTTTTTTTTTTTTAATTATGTTTTAGGGCCATACTCCCTGTCTATGGAAGTTCCCTGGCTAGGGGTTGAATCAGAGCCACAGCTGCTGGCCGACACCACAGCCACAGCAATCCCAGATCTGAGCCGCATCTGTGACCTACACCACAGCTCACGGCAACACCAGATCCTTAACCCACTGAGTGAGGCTGGAGGCTGAACCTGCCTCCTCATGGTTACTAGTCAGGTTTGTTATTGCTGAACCACAATGGGAACTACTCTTTTTTTTTTTTTCCTTAAAGATAAAAAAAAAGGCCAAGGAATAAAATTTTGGATTCTTGCCTTTCGTATTTTCCAAAATCCACTACTACCCTTATCTTTATTTAGACCCGTTTAACGTCACTTTTGAGCCGAGCTGGACTACTTCCAGTGTCCTGAACATGCTATCTGCCTTCTCACTTTGGTGTCCTGTACCTTGCTTTCATATCTATGTGCTGGAATCCTGTTCATCTGAATTTTAGTTCAAAAGGCACCTCCTCTATAAAGCTTCTGTGACCCCTGCAGGCTGGAATGAGTTTTGCTCTCTCCAGGCTGTTCTAGAATTTGCTTGTACTTACGTTAAGATGGCAGTTGTCACAGCCTTTCACTATAGTTATTTGTGTACCTGTCTTTTTCTTAGATTTTTAAACCCATGTTTTCTTTAAACTTTGCCTTTCGAAAAATATTTAACACATGAGTTCCCATTGTGGCTCATTGGGTTATGAACCCAACTAGTATCCATGAGGATGTGTGTTCCATCTCTGGCCTCGCTCAGTGGGTTAAAAATCCGGTGTTACTGTGAGCTGTGGTGTAGGTTGCAGACGCAGCTCAGATCCTGCATTGCTGTGACTGTGGCGTAGGCCAGCAGCTGCAACTCCAGTTTGACCCCTAGTCTGGGAACTTTCATATGCTGCAGTTGTGGCCCTAAAAAGCAGGAAAAAAAGCCTTAACATAATGCCCTGCAGATATTAAGAACTTGGTACTCAGAGTTCCCGTTGTCGCTCAACAGTTAACAAACCTGACTAGTATCTATGAGGATGTGGGTTCAATCCCTGGCCTTGCCGTAAGCTGTGGTCTAGGTCTCAGATGAGGCTTGGATCCTGCGTTGCTGTGGTCGTGGTGTAGGCCGGCAGCTAAAGCTTCAATTCGAACCCTAGCCTGGGAATCTTCATATGCTATGGACGCAGCCCTAAAAAGCAAAAAAAAAAAAAAAAAACAAAAAAAACCCCCAAAAAACAAAACTGAAAGAACCTGCTACTGCCCTGTGTTTGTGGAATGTTCTTTTTATGTATCGAGTTTACAGTTAATTATTGGAAGAAGATGGAAAACCAAAGAAGCTAGGATCAGTTGTAGGGATAAGCATGCACTGACTGTAACACAGATCTGAGATATAAATACTGGAGAGAGAAATAGGTAGGAGGAGAAAACAGCAACTGACCACCTTGACTCATTTATTTAAACCTTTTTTTTTTGTCTTTTCTGGGGCCGCACCCACGGCATATGGAGGTTCCCAGGCTAGGGGTCTCATTTGAGCTGTAGCCACAGGCCTGTGCCAGAGCCATAGCAATTCAGGATCTGGGCCGCGCCTGTGACCTATACCACAGCTCATGGCAATGCTGGATCCTTAACCCACTGAGCAAGGCCAGGGATTGAACCTGCAACCTCATGGTTCCTAGACGGATTTGTTAACCACTGAGCCATGAAGGGAACTCCCTTATTTGAACCTTTATTAAAGATATAATACAGGGAGTTCCCGTTGTGGCGCAGTGGTTAACAAATCCAACTAGGAACCATGAGGTTGCGGGTTCGATCCCTGCCCTTGCTCAGTGGGTTGACGATCTGGCATTGCCGTGAGCTGTGGTGTAGGTCACAGACGTAGCTCGGATTCTGCGTTGCTGTGGCTCTGGCGTAGGCCAGAGGCTACAGCTCCGATTCAACCCCTAGCCTGGGAACCTCCATATGCCGTGGGAGCGGCCCTAGGAAATAACAAAAGACCAAAAAAAAAAAAAAAGAAAGATATAATACAGTGTGTAAGATTTATATTGGTTACTGTGGGAGGTGAATGTACAAATGGAGATGCTTTACCCTTACTCTGGAGGAGTTCCTCACAGCCTGATGGAACTGACAGTTCACGTAAGTCAAACAGTTATAGTGTATTGTGGTAATAAATGCTTTAGTTAAGGCCCTGGACTTCTAGGGGCGGGATGTGGGGAACATGAACAGGGAAGGTAAAGGAGCTGACTTTTGGAGTTCCTGTTGTGGCTCAGTGGTGACGAACCCGACTAGTATCCATGAGGACACGGGTTCGATCCCTGGCCTTGCTCAGTGGGTTAAGGATCTGGTGTTGCCATAAACTGTGGTGTAGGTCTCAGATGCGGCTTGGATCCCTCGTTGCTATGGCTGTGGCATAGGCTGGTAGCTGCAGCTCTGATTCAACCCCTAGCCTGGGAATGTCCATATGCCGTGGTACAGCCCTAATAGAATTTTAGGGACAATGCAATGAAAGATAATAATAAAAGGAAGCACTTCTGTTCCTTACTGTATGTTTGCCACTATGGCCAAGCACTTTACACTTGTTAATTCGCTTAATTCTCACAACCAATCCTATAATATAGGTATTGTTGTTATTTCAGTTTCGTGGATGAAGAAAAGTAGTCAGAAAGGGCAACTCTTTTGCCCAAGGGCACACCGCTCTTAGGCAGTGGCACTGGGATTTCAGTTCAGGCTGGCTCCTGAATCCTTGCTCTCTACCATTGTAGTCTGTGGACAAAAGTATAAAAATACTTAAAAAAAAAATTATGATAAAAATACTAGAAAAATCCATAACTGATTTGTGGCCGTTAAGAACATGAGCTTTGGAGTCATTTGGGCCTGGCTGAATGCAGACGCCAACTCTGTGGGTTTGAGCATGTGACGTAATTTGAGCTCCAACCCCTCATCAGTAAAAGGGGGCTCTTACGTTGGAGACAATGGCCAAGAGGGTAATGAGGGATGTTCATTCAGGTTATGCCTGGATTTTAGCTCTGAGCTTCATGGCAGTCAGGGGGAAAGAAGGAATATTTTGAATTCCAGCATTCATTTTCTTTCCTTTTTTTTTTTTGTCTTTTGTCTTTTGTCTTTTTAGGGCTGCACCCACGGCATCTGGAGGTTCCCAGGCTAG
Source organism: Phacochoerus africanus (assembly GCF_016906955.1). Classification (NCBI taxonomy): domain Eukaryota; kingdom Metazoa; phylum Chordata; class Mammalia; order Artiodactyla; family Suidae; genus Phacochoerus; species Phacochoerus africanus. The sequence continues at coordinate 113,060,920 of NC_062552.1, read as the reverse complement.
GGATCTAAGCAGAGTTGCAGCTGCTGCCTACACCACAGCCACAGCCATGCCAGATCCGAGCCACCTCTGCGACCTACCCCACAGCTCATGGCAACGCCAGATCCTCAACCCACTGAGCGGGACCAGGGATCGAACCCGCAACCTCATGGTTCCTAGTCGGATTTGTTTCCGCTGCGCCACGATGGGAACTCCAGCATTCATTTTCTGAGGAAGAGAAGCGTACCAGTTTGCACACCTGACAGATTTTCCTGGTGTATCATTTAGAAGGACATTATCAGGGGGGATTTTATGTAAAAGGTATTGAACAAGCAATGAGTAAATGTGGAGGAAACGACTCTCATCACAGCAAAAGTATACTATAAGGCAAAGAAAAAAATTCTGTTGAAGGCTAAGTTAATGTGGTTCAGGTGTGCCGCTTTCCAGTGAGAAAAGTATGGAAAGAACCAAGAATATTTAGAGTGGACTATGTGGAGAGCATGTTCAGTAGATATATTTCTTTATGCACAACCTTCCAGTAGGTGATTGAAAGAAACTGCCTGGTAGAAAGTTTCAAGATTTCCTCTTTGACAGGATCCCAGAGCTCCCAGCCTTCTGTTGCGGGCTGAGGGGGATCTGTGGGTTCCGCAGGTGGAAGGGGATAAAGCTGGATCTAAATTCTTCTTCTTGCAATGGATGGTGTTTTGGTCAGGTTCTTCGATAACAAAGAATGGAAACCTCAAAGGTAGCTAGAGTAAATGAAGATGATGTAAAGACATCTATGAAGTGATTAAAGGGGTGGGCTCTTGGCGGAATTCAGATGTGACCTGTACCTGGACAGACATCAAACCTGGAAGAGCTTCTGTCTTTTTTTTTTTCTTTTTTTTAGGGCCGCACCCGAGGCATATGGAGGTTCCCAGGCTAGGGGTCAAATCAGAGTTGTAGCCACCGGCCCACCCCACAGCCATAGCAATGCCAGATCTGAGCTGCATCTTCGACCTACACCATACATGGCCATGCCGGATTCTTAACCTTTTGAGTGAGGCCAGGGATCGAACCCATGTCCTCATGGATACTAGTTGGGTTTGTTAACCACTGAGCCATAGGAACTCCTGGAAGAAATTCTGGATTCAAGATAGTTCTGTAGACCATACTGGCAGAAAGTTGGTGGACCTTCTTTCAACAATGGATCCCCAGCATCTAGAACAATGCTTGATGTATAGCAGACCCTAGTAAATTACCTAAGTGAATAAATGAAAGGCAGAATAAATCTTCACCGTAGAGCTTTAAGATGGACAAGTGATACTGATGAAATACTGCTCACTGGCTGGAAGTACTTTTTGTTTTGGCCATGCCCACAGCATGTGGAAATTCTTTGGCCAGGGATTGAACCAGTGCCATAGCAGTGACCCAATCTGCTACAGTAACAACAGTGGGTCCTTAACCTGCTGTATCATGAGGGAATTCCCTGACTGGCTGAAAGTAGATGGCTGCTAATAGTAATAACAAATGTTCATTAAATTATTTTGTAGTATTATACTAAGAGCTTTACATATATTCCTTGATATGTTCAGCCTTGTGAAGGGATGGTAGTATCCTCATATTACTAATGATAATTTGTTTATTGATTGATTGATTGACTCTTTAGGGCCTCACCTGGTACGTATAGAAGTTCCCAGGCTAGGGGATGAGTTGAAGCTGCAGCTGCTGGCCTACACCACAGCTGCAGCAACACGGGATCTAAGCCACGTCTGTGACCTACACTGCAGGCAACACTGGATCCTTTAACCCACTGAGCAGGCCAGGAATTGAACCTGCATCCTCATGAATACTAGTCAGGTTTGTTAACTGCTGTGCCACGACGGGAACTCCACTAGCGATAATTTAAACCCACAGATTATGCCTTGCCCAAGTTCAGGCAAAATGCTAAGTTGAAGATCTGAAATTTAACTTGGGTCTGCTTGACTACAGCTTGTGCTGGTAACTAGTGCCCTATATATTGAAAGCCTAAACAGAAATAAGCTCACATTACAAGAATATTGAGAAAGCATCTTAGCAGCTATTCTTTTTGGTATTTCATCAAACAATATCTTAATATACGCCTGGTCTAAAATATCAGGGACCATTTTCTTCTGGCTTTACTTTCCAGAGTTAGTAAAGTCTTACATCAGCAAGTTACTAATTAGAGTTTTTAAAGATTGGCCATTGATTCTCTGTTTCTCCAACTAAAATGGTGAAACTTAGAGACTGTTTTATAGGACATAAGACAGATGACTAGCTGTCTTCTAAATGATTATAGCTTGTAACTTTGAAATAACTACAGCGACTGTAAATTGATTATAGTATGTTTGGGGGTGTGTGTGTGTGTGAGTATAGATAAGGTCAAAGACATTCCTGTCATTCTTTGAAACCATCTGATCTTTTTTTTTTGCCATTTTTGGGGCCGTTCCCTCGGCATGTGGAGGTTCCCAGGCTAGGGTTCTTTCTAATCGGAGCTGTAGCCACCGGCCTACGCCGGAGCCACAGCAACTCGGGATCCGAGCCGCGTCTGCGACCCACACCACAGCTCACGGCAACGCCGGATTGTTAACCCACTGAGCAGGGCCAGGGATCGAACCCGCAACCTCATGGTTACTAGTTGGGTTCGTTAACCACTGCGCCACGACGGGAACTCCGAAACCATCTGATCTTAAGGTTTTGGTTAGTTTATGCTCCTCCACCAAATTATGTTAAAGTGCACTGTGTCTTAATTTGGAGGTAATACTGATACTGACTTTTGAAAATTGTCCTCTTTTTTTTTTTTTAATAGGTATCAGTATTATCTTCAGCTGAAGAAAGATATCTTGGAAGGAAACATTCCCTGTACATTAGAACAAGCAATTCAGCTAGCAGGTTTAGCTGTTCAAGGTAAATAATGGCAATTAATAATGTAATAGATCTATCAGATTAAAATGTATGTTAAAAATAGTAAGGGGTTTATAAAGTAACTGACTTTATAGAAAGTAACTACTATAGAGCAGTTTTCTATATTAGTAAAATATCATTCTGTTATCTAAAGGGCTTCCTTGTGGGGAGTAAATGAGTTTGGATTACCTCAATGAAATATGAGACTTCTGGAAGCTTTGGCATGTCATCAGATGTCAGCAGAGCAAACAGATCAAAAATAGAGAGAAAATACACACACACACACGCACACACAGCATTTAACATGCTGTACATTCCTCTAGTTCAAGGACTTGATCTGCTGCTAGCTTATGTTTTCAAAAGAAAGATCAGCCAGTGAGTTGATGAGGTTACGTTCTCTTAATACTTTAAGCATACATTATTTATTTGGTGTCTTAAACAGTTGTCCTAGATTGTAGAGCATTGTTAACCACAATAGTTTTGCATTTCGCAAGGATTTTTGAATTGTTTGTTATTTTTCATGTATCTAATCTATGTGTATGTCATATACTTAGGAATGATTACTGATGGGGCATTATTTACAGTAATAACTGGCATTTAATCTTGGGAGTTGAATTTTAATCAGAATCATTACAAAATGCATTCAGATATTAGCAGGCATGGAGACATATCTCTAGACAAGCAAATGCCTGATACACATAGCGCCGCATTCAAAGGAGTGTGTACTTTGAATGCAAGGTACTTTGAATCTTCTTAAGTGCCATCTTTGGCTTTAAGACTTAGTTTTTCATACGCTTTTTGCTGAATTTTTTAACTGTTTAGTTTTTCTTTTTTTTTGTCTTTTTGCGTTTTCTAGGGGCACTCCCACGGCACATGGAGGTTCCCAGGCCAGGGGTCCAGTTGGAGCTGTAGCCACCGGCCTACGCCAGAGCCACAGCAACGCGGGATCTGAGCTGCATCTGCAACCTATACCCCAGCTCACAGCAACTCTGGATCCTTAACCCACTGAGCAAGGCCAGGGATCGAGCCCACAACCTCATGGTTCCTAGTCGGATTCGTTAACCACTGCGCCATGACGGGAACTCCACAGTTAAGTTTTCTAAGGAAATACATCTTACTGTAACATACTCAGATGATATAATTCCATTCTCTAGAGGTAATCACTACTTTGAATGGTTCGGTTTCTTCCTGATGTTTTTCTGTGTGTAAGTAAGCATACATGATTACAGGGTAGGTTTTGTTTGTTTTTTAATGACAAAAATTGAGATCATTTATATAGTTTCTGTCTTTTTTTTCACATTATTAAAAGGCATTTTTCTAAGTCAACTCAAATGAATCTACCTTATTAATGTTTTCTAAAATTTTTAAAAATTTGAAAAATATACACTTTATGGAGTTCCTGTCATGGCCCAGTGGAAACGAATCTGACTAGCATCCATGAAGATGCAGGTTCGATCCCTGGCCTTGCTCAGTGGGTTAAGGATCTGGTGTTGCCATGAGCTGTTGTGTAGGTCACAGACGTGGCTCGGATCCTGCATTGCTGTGATTGTGGTGTAGGCCAGCAGCTACAGCTCCAATTCAACCCCTAGCCTGAGAACCTCTATATGCTGTGGGTAAGGCCCTAAAAAGACAAAAATAAAAACAAAAATATATATATACACTTTAGGAGTTCCTGCTGTGGCACCATGGGTTAAGTATCCAGCATTGTCACAGCTGTGGTGCAGGTTGCAGCTGTGGCTTGGATTCGATCCCTGACCCAGGAACTTCCATATGCTGCAGGCATGGCCAATATACACATACACACACCTTATAAGCTGTAAGGCAAATTTGACTTCTAACCATCTCTGTACTGCATACTGAAATATAGTTGTGCATGTTGTGCTTCCAATTAAACATAATTGACCTGTGACTATTTGTCATTTTATATAGCTGATTTTGGTGACTTTGATCAGTATGAATCCCAGGACTTTCTTCAGAAATTTGCCTTGCTTCCTGTGGTAAGATTTCTTTTGCCATTGGGGCTTTCTGTAAACAGTATATTTCTATACGCTTAATAATCCCTGAAGTGAAGTCCATGTGGTAGACTTACTAGACAGGAATAGAGTTAAAAAAAATCAGTTCCCTCTTGTAAACATCTGAAGTATAAATGCTTTCTCTGTTGTAGTCTTCTGGTCCTTGTAAACCCATAGAAACAGAGGGGTCTGTGGTCACTGGGCTGCAGCCAGAGAAATTGATTTCGTGTTTGAATTTGAGTCTAAAGAGCTTCTGCGGAACCACACAGAGATTTTGCTTTTAACTGAAGAAGGCTTGAAACCTCATAACGTTATGTTGAAACGAATTTGGCTTCTCATCAGCAGTTTAAGGAGTAGATGACAAAAAGACACTGCCTCCTATTTTTTTTTTTTTTTTTTGCTTTTTAGGGCTGCACCTGCAGCATATGGAAGTTTCCAGGCTAGAGGCTGAATCAGAGCTGCAGCTGCCGTTCTGTACCACAGCCATAGCAATGTGGGATCTGAGTGGCATCTATAATCTATACCATAGCTCACAGCAGTGCCGGATCCTTACCACTGAGCAGGACCAGGGATTGAACCTGCGAACTCATGGATACTAGTCGGGTTTGTTTCTGCTTAGCTACAATAGGAGCCTCCCCTCCTACTTTTTAAACCGCTACCGATGGAACGATGGAACGGACAGGAAAACTGTGTGTTGGAATAGCCACGGGAGGTGGTGTGTTCTCCTGAGCTGCGACATAGCCAGCCAGGGAATGCACAAGACGTTAGTATATGCTGGGCTCAGAACTGGCTGATGGATTTTGCCAACCTGAAAAAACTTGTCTGAAACTTTCTCTGGGATGAATTGAGAAGGCAGAACAAGTGCTTTGGCTCCTGAGCAGAAGCCACTTAATTCCTTAGAAAGCTCATGATTATTACATCCTTAAGCAAAGCTCCCACATATGAATACTAGTCCTAGTTTTGCCTGCTGGTGACAACAGTCAGTAGTATGAACTCTTCCTAAGAAAATTGGGTTACTCATTTACATCCTTAACTGCAGTATGTTTTCTTCAGGAGTGGTTACAAGATGAAAAAGTATTGGAAGAAGCAACCCAAAAAGTGGCCTTACTGCATCAGAAATACAGGTATCTCTAAGGAATGGAAATAGTGTAGAACTAATGCCTGTTGGAATTTGACCCATGCATTGACCATTCAGTTTGGAACTTAACTACTATTGCTGCAACTCCTGCCAGTTATAAGGAGCCCACCTTTGCAGAGCTCTCACTGTATGCCAAGGGCTCTTCTCAGCTTTTACCCATGTTAACTTTTTCATTATTCATGGTGGGTCATTGGCGATACCGAGAAAGTTGAGAGCAGCCAGTCACTGAAGGGTGCCCGTTCTTCACCCCACGTATTAAAGGTTTTGGAGGTGATCTTGTCCTGTGTAGATGAATGTAAGATTAGGGAGACTTGTTTTCTTTTGTGATGCAGGTCCCGCCACCCCACCCCGCCTCTGGACCGATAATGACTGTCTTTGAAAGTGAATCTGTCTGTGTTGTCTGTAGGAAAAAAATCTTTTCTAGAGAATGCTAGGTCTTACTCTAAACTGAATACCACACAGTTCCAAGTCCTTTGTATCATGAAATTCTTATAACCACTCTTTAAGGTAAATGTTATTCATCTCCTTACAGATGGGAAAATCGAGTTCACAAAGACTAAATAACTTGCCCAAAGTTACATGTGGTAGAGGTGGGATTTGAACCCAGGTCTGTCTAATTATAACCTATTGTTCATCCCTTCCCATTAAAAATAACCTTTTGCCTTCGATCTGTCCCTACTCAAACCCATACAATCACAAAAGATTAATCTTCCTAAAATATCACTTTCAACTCATCTCCCCTCTTCTCACATGTTCATGATTCTTTTCTTGCTTCCCACTGGCCTGAGTTCATTACCCATGGGATTAAAGGTTTCCAACAAGTTGGTTAAATCCTGCCATTCCAGCTTTACCTTCTGCTGTCCAAATGAACCCCCCCCCTTTTATTTCCAGCATAATCAACCCCTCAGGCACACATCCCTCTATCTTTTGTTATTTTCATCCATTTGTTTGTGCATCTCTTTAAAAGATAGTTTAGTATTTGTCTTTATGACTTGCTTAGTATGAGAGTCTCTAGTTCCATATGATATCACTTATATCTGGAATGTAATATTTGGCACAAATGATATCACTTATATCTGGAATGTAATATTTGGCACAAATGAACCTTTCCACAAAAAAGAAAATCATGGACTTGAAGAACAGATTTGTGGTTGCCAAGGGGGAGGGGGAAGGCATGGGATGGACTGGGATTCTGGGGTTAATAGGTGCAAACTATTGCCTTTGGAATGGATAAGCAATGCGATCCTGCTGTATAGCACTGGGAATTATATCTAGTCACCTGCGATGGAGCATGATGAGAGAAAAGAATGTATACATGTATGTGTGACTGGGTCACCTGCTATACAGTAGAAAATGGACAGAACACTGTAAACCAGCTATAATGGAAAAAAATAAAAATCATTATAAAATTAAAAAAATAATTCATAGATAAAATAAGGGAAAAAAAAAAGATATTCTCCTTTTTGAGGGAGAATGCTAGATGCTGTGGCACAGGGATAAACAGGACAGTGACCTGCCATCAAAGGATGTATTCCCGGCTTTGGAGTCTTAAGGGATAGGACAGGACAGCCCACTGTAATAGTAAGTGTAATACTCATGAAGTGTCCATAGAATGTGCTGGGGTCTGCACAGAGCAAGAGCGTCTGACTTCGACTCGGGGCAACCACAGAAGGTAACAAAGGGGCAGTGATAATGTAGGTTGAGTCTTGAAGGATATTGGGGAATTGACCAGATGCCCAGGTGGGTGACAGGTGTACCAGGAAGTGGGATGAGCATGTGCAAAAGCCCAGAGCTATGAGGGAACATGGTATGTAGTCCATGAAATGTGGAGTTTGTGATGGTCGCGGTGTGGGAGAGCAGCAGAAGATGAGGCTGGAGCGGCAAGTGTCCCTGCGGTTGAGTGCCCTCTTTACCCCCCCTGCCTTCCTACCCACCCATCCTTGTAATTCTGTCACCGGAGCGCAAAAGGATTTCCATCTTATAACCCTTCCTTCCAGCACTGACCACGTGGCATTTAGCACACACAGTGCCTAGTGTTGCCTCATACTTTGGTGGTTTAGGAAGAATTTGAGCTTTCACTGAAGATATTGTATTTGCCACGTTTCCACTCGCCTGCCTAAAGTACAAGGGATAGGATCTTGCATAACTAACGCTCAGCATTCAGCACAAGTGCTTTTGCATGTACTTGATCTTCCGTAAATACTGATGGCTAGAAATAACTAATTACAGATGCTTAGAAACCGGAAATGTTTATGGTTTTCTGTTTTATGCCAAACTGACATGGGGGTTTTTTTGAGAAGTTTTTTTGTTTTGTGAACGATCTGACTGACCTCTCTTGGGGTTGCAGAGGGCTCACCGCTCCTGATGCTGAAATGCTCTACATGCAAGAGGTAGAGAGAATGGATGGCTACGGAGAAGAGAGCTACCCTGCCAAGGTGAGCATGGCCTGGGGACCCGGCTCCCCAGAGGTCATCTCAGTTTTACTGAAAATGTGAAAGCCAAGGCCCTTGTGACCAAAACTGTCTGTTTGTTTGCTTTTTAGGACCACACCCACGGCACATGGAAGTTCCCAGGTCAGGGGTCATTTCGGAGCCACGGCTGCCAGCCTATGCCACAGCCACAGCAATGCTGGATCCGAGCTGTGTCTGCAACCTACACCACACCTCATGGCAGTGCCAGATCCTAAACCCACTGAGTGAGGCCAGGGATTGAACCCGCATCCTCATGGATGCTAGTCGGGTTCTTAATCCACTGAGCTACCACAGGAATTCCATAACCAAAATTTGCTAGTAAAACACATTCCTGTTTTGGAATTTGTTTTTGGAAATGTTCCCGAAATAGAACTCCTTAAGGAGCCCAGGTCTTATTCGTGGTACCTGTTTACAGGCTCTTCCCCTTCAGCACTGGTCTGCTGAATACTGTGTCTCTGGCACGCAGAGCAGGAAGGAGGTGTCGTTGTGGTTCTTAGGCATCTGCTGCCCGAGTGTTTCTCTTCTCTCTCCTTTTAGGACAGCCAGGGCAGCGACATATCCATCGGAGCGTGCCTCGAAGGTATCTTTGTGAAACATAAGAATGGAAGGCCTCCTGTGGTATTCAGGTAGTTTTCTTACATCTTTCTGTGCACTTTCTGTGGCTCCTGTTGGTGATATTTTTTAGTACCTGTGCTACATTGCTCACAAGTCAGTCTCTCCCAAGGCCTCGTTAGGAAATGGAAACATGCCCTTTCCGGAGTAAAACACCACCTAACGCAGTGGTTCTTTTTCTAAGATACTTTTTCCAAAATCACATTGCAGAACATAGTGCTTCTGAGGGTGGTCTGCCTATGAAATGCTTAAAAATATGTGACCCTTTTCTTATCATAGGGAGGCCCTTCTTTGTTTTGATGTGAATTTTTCATGTGAGCTGTTTCTAGGGCTATTTCTTGTGGAAAATCTAGGCCTTTCTCTGATTCTTGTTTTATCGAAATTCCTAAAATGTCAATATCAAAGCAAATTTCAGTTACTTTTTTTTTTTTAGGGCCACACCCACAGCATATGGAAGTTCCCAGGCTAGGTGTCAAATCAGAGCTACAGCTGCCGACCTACGCCACAGCCACAGCAACTCAGGCTCTGAGCCACGTCTACGACCTACACCACAGTTTATGGCAAGGCCAGATCCTGAACCCACTGAGCAAGGCCTGGGATGGAACCCGCATCCTCGTGGATCCTGGTTGGGTTTGTTAACCACTGAACCGCAAAAGGAACTCCCTCCCAGTTACTTTTTATAATGATTTTTTTTCTTTCTTTTTTTTGGCTACCCCACGGCATGTGGGATCAAGACCTGAGCTTTTGACCTAAGCTGCAGTTGCATCAACGCTGGATCTTTAACCTACCATACTATGCTGGGGATCTAACTGGTGTCCTAGTGCTTCTGAGATGCCGCCGTTCCCATTGTGCTACACTGGGAAGTCCATGTGATTTTCTTTTCTTTTTTTTTTGTATTTTCTAGGGCCACACCCACAGCATACGGAGGTTCCCAGGCTAGGGGTCTAATCAGAGCTGTAGCTGCCGGCCTTCACCAGAGCCACAGCCGCGTCTGTGACCTACACCACAGCTCATGGCAATGCTGGATCCTTAACCCACTAAGTGAGGCCAGGGATCGAACCCGCAACCTCCTGGTTCCTAGTCGGATTCATTAACCACTGAGCCCGGATGGGTACTCCCATACGGTTTTCTTTTTCTTTCTTTTTTGTCTTTTTTTTTTTTTTTTGCTATTTCTTGGGCTGCTTCTGCGGCATATGGAGGTTCCCAGGCTAGGGGTCTAATTGGAGCTGTAGCCACCGGCCTACACCAGAGCCACAGCAACGCTGGATCCGAGCCGTGTCTGCAACCTACACCACAGCTCATGGCAACACCGGATCGTTAACCCACTGAGCAAGGGCAGGGACCGAACCCGCAACCTCATGGTTCCTAGTCGGATTTGTTAAACACTGCGCCACGATGGGAACTCCTTTCTTTCTTTTTTGGTTGTGTCTGCAGCATGTGAAGTACCTGGGCCAGGGATGGAACCTGAGCCACAGTACTGAGAGTGCTGGATCCTTAACCCACTGATCCCTAAAATTATCCTGTTTACTATGACGCTAATACTCTCTAGGTTTAACAATGAAACACCAAATTACTGCAAGTGAATTTTATTTATTTAAATTAATTTAAATAAATCTAATATAGTGGAAAAGGATCAAGAGGGGTACATTTTTTTTTCTTCCCGACCTCTTTTTCCCTTTTACAAAATTATAGTTATGTGATAACATCTGAACATGATAAAGTACAGTCAGAAAGTTCAAGGTCGGAATTTGAATCCTGGGGAACACAGCCAGCGTTCACCCTTTGGGTTCCTAGCATTTGAATTGTATCCTCACCCTGCTTCACCAGCTTTTCAGAGCACCTCTCTTCTACTTTTGTGCCTTATTTTGCTCTGTATCGCTGCAGAGCTGGAGTATTTGTGTCCTTCTATGTTCTCTCAGCCTCACCCTCTAGCTGTGTCCGTTCAAGGGCAGCACAATCCCTTACTGATCTTAGAGTCCTAGGTCCTACGCAGTTTCAGGTATCGTCATACTGGGTACCCTTTAAAATGTGTATTGAATGAATTAAGGAGGCACTGGCAATCAGCTGAGGGCTGGATCTTTGATCAAACTAGTCTGGCAAATGAGGATAAATAGACTTGAGATTTTTAAATATGCTGCCTTCATTTTAGTATATAGGCATTGACTTTTTTAACATTTTCTTAATTTTTTTTTTTTTGCTTTTTGGGGCCACACCCACGGCATATGGAGGTTCCCAGGCTAGGGGTCCAATCGGAGCTACAGCTGCTGGCCTACACCACAGCCACAGCAACATGGGATCCGAGCTGCATCTGTGACCTACACCACAGCTCACGGGAACACTGGATCCTTAACCCACTGAGTGAGGCCAGGGATGGAACCTACAATGTCATGGTTCCTAGTCGGATTTGTTTCGGCCACGCCATGATGGGAACTCCTAGGTATTGACTTTTTGCAACTAGCTCTTGTCACTTCAATTAAAAAATGCATGCTAGCTGATTAAAGCAACTGTTTTGTTTCTAAAATAATTAACAAATAGTAGCTTATACATTAGGTTCAGAAAGGAAACTAGCATATATTCCTATAGCATTAAAAACGAGCGCTCACATTGCCGTTTTCAATTTGTTGTTCTTTAGGTGGCATGATATTGCTAACATGTCCCACAATAAGTCCTTTTTTGCATTAGAGCTGGCAAACAAAGAGGAGACCATCCAGTTTCAGACTGTGAGTAACCACTGGGAATCTGCATAGAATTTTTTTCTCTGAAAGTTACCATTTCTGTGTGCGTGTTTGGGGTAGCATTAAAATTATGGTGTCTCATATTTTATAGAACATAAAATTTTATAACATTTTACAACATTTTTGCATAATAGCACTTAACAGTAAATACTGTTGAATGAATGAATGGGTCTTTGGCTAAATACTATCTGATTATGATGATCTTTTTTATTTTTTTCCTTTTTAAGGCTACATCCACGGCATGTGGAAGTTTAGGCTTGGGGCTGAATTGAAGCCACAGCTGCCGGCCTATTCCACAGCCACAGCAATGCCAGATCCAAGCAGTGTCTGCGACCTACACTGCAACTCATGGCAATGCTGGATCCTTAACCCACTGAGTGAGGCCAGGGATGGAACCCACATGCTACTGAGTACCAGTTGGTTTCGATACCGCTGAGGCACAACACGAACTCCCGTGATGATCTTTTTTTTTTTTTTTTTTTAATCTTTTCGCCTTTTCTTGGGCTGCTCCCGAGGCACATAGAGGTTCCCAGGCTAGGGGTTGAATCAGAGCTGTAGCCACCGGCCTACGCCAGAGCCACAGCAATTCGGGATCCGAGCCGCGTCTGCAACCTCTACCACAGCTCATGGCAACGCCGGATCCTTAACCCACTGAGCAAGGGCAGGGATCAAACCCGCAACCTCATGGTTCCTAGTCGGATTCATTAACCACTGAGCCACAACGGGAACTCCGAACTCCCATGATCATCTTTAAATTAAATTTAAGGGACTGTTAAAGAGGGGAAAAGGTAAATACTGATATCTTAATTTCCACTGCTAAGTGAATAGCTCTATAGACATACTATTTCACAGTTTCTTTTATTTGCTTAACTAAGACAAGGAGTCATTGAGTCAAATGTTTTGTTTAAAAATGCCTTTGAGTACCTATTTGTCAATCATAAAATGACATTTTCATCAGTTGTCACTTTTAAACTATTTCATATAAGAATCACAATGTTGAGCAGCTTTTTTTTTTTTTTTTAATGGTCTTCATAATCTGAATCCTAATTGTAACGTTCATATCATTAGTGCAGTATTAGAAAATGAAAGAATCACAGTGTGTTAAAACGACTTTGATGTATTATGTCACCTAGTCCCTTCTTATTCTCAGATAGGTTCTTTTTCAAGTTGTGGATGTGCTTTCATTTACTTTATGCATGTGTCACTTCCTAGGAAGACCTGGAAACAGCGAAATACGTGTGGAGACTCTGCGTTGCGCGACACAAATTTTACCGACTGAATCAGTGTAGCCTGTAAGTATAGCCTGCTTCTGGGATCTGTAGGATACGATGCATGCGGAAGTCTTCATCTTGAGCTCTAGAAAGGCAAATTTTAAAAAGATGCCATTTTAATAACATTTTTATAACAGTCTCTGCTTTTGTGTATGAAAATTTTCTTTCTTTTTTTTTTTGGTCTTTTGTCTTTTTTAGGGCCACACCCGTGGCATATGGAGGCTCCCAGGTTAGGGGTCCAATGGGAGCTGTAGTTGCTGGCCTACGCCAGAGCCACAGCAACGCGGGATCTGAGTGAGCCGCGTCTGCGACCTACACCACACCTCACAGCCACGCTGGATCCTTAACCCACTGAGCAAGGCCAGGGATCGAACCCACAACCTCATGGTTCCTAGTCGGATTCGTTTCTGCTGCACCACGACGGGAACGCCTGAAAATTTTATTTCTTAATTTTTTTTTAGTCTTAGCTTTGGACCAACTTCTAGTTACTATAGACATGCCTCTAAGATTTCTTTCAACTTGTCGCTAGAATTATTCTAATTCTTAAAAGCTAAAAGGGAATTTGTTTTTAACATTTCAAGTAATAAAAGATTATTCAGCTTTTCAAGCCATATGAAGAACTCACACCCCTTCTTCCTAATGTCCATTTTTCCAAGAGCACATGGCTTTCCCCCTCTCTGCTGGATCATTCCCATCAGGACACAGACATGCTGTGATGTTTTACCTCCTTCCTTTCACGTGCCCTCTAGCCACGGCGCCGTATCTCTGTTCTCTTTCATAGCAGATTTCTTCAAAAGAGTTAGTAATCCTGCTCCCTTTCCTTCCTTCTACCCTGTTCCCCCTAAGCTCCCACACCACTGCCATCACTCATCAGAGTGACAGTGACCTTCATTTGGCCGTCATTTCAGGCATTTGTTCCACTCTCTGCTGGGCAGCACTGAACCTCTGCCCATCCCTTCCTTCTGGCACCTTGGCAACCAGGAACCTATCCTCTCCTGCTTTTCTTCTTTCTAGGCTTTTCTTTTCTTTTTAAATTTTATAGCCACATCTGCAGCGTGTGGAGATTCCCAGGCCAGTGATTGAATTCGAGCCACAGCTGCGACCTGTGCTGCAGCTGTGGCGGTGCTGGATCCTTGAATCTACTGCACTGGGCTGGAGCTCAAACCGGTGCCTTTGCAGTGACCCGAGCCACTGCGGTTGGATTCTTATCCCACTGTCCATGGCGGGAACTTCTAGGCTATTTCTTCTCAGTCACCTCTGCTGGTTCAATCCTTGGACCTCTCCTATCTACACTCGTTCTCTAGGGGATTCAGCTTGACCCCGACTTCAAAGTAGCAGCTCTATGATAAAAGTACACCCACTGCTCTTCTCCCTGTGCTCCTGACTCACACTTACCCTGTTGCCTACCTGACTTCTCCACTTGGGTGCTGAACAGGCCTCTCAAATTCCCTATGCCTAAAACCCCAGACTCTTGACTTGCTCCTCTTCTTTCGGCCCCAGAATCTGCTTCTTCCTGCTCTTTTCCGTTTTGACAGATGGCAGCACACCATAGGCACTCAGGCCTCAACCTAGGAGTCCTGCTTAATTCCTGTTTCTCCTTCATCCCACATGCAGTTCCTCTGCACACTGTCTGCTCTGCCTTCAAAATCTATCTAAATCTGACGATTGGTACCTTCTTAGCTGATAACTTAGTGCCGCAGTTCTCATCCAGCATACTGCCGGAGCCTTCTGGCTCTCCCTCACCGCACCTGCCCTGCCTGCGGCTTACTTTCCATCGTCAGCCAGAATCACCTTATTGCAGCGTGAATCTGTCCTATTCATCTTCCTCAAACCCTGCACTGACATCCCATCATACTTCAAGGCACGAGGCCGCATGGGATCTGGTCCCTGCCTGGCCCCAGCCTTGTTTCCTTTACCCTCCCCCTCACTCACCCTATTCCAGCCGCACTAGCATCCTTCCTGATCTGTCCACATGTTTCTCCCTCCGCCCGAATCCTTCTCCTCCACGTCTTCACACGCTTGCTCCTGCTTCATCCCTGTCTCCTCAGAGGTGCTCTTCGCCCGAGAGGTTGTTCCTGATCCCTCCCTGGCTGCCTGTTTCCCTCTATCCCTTTACCCTGTTGGTTTCCTCTTCGTGGTGCTAAGCACTTGAATTGTGTGCTTGTTTCCCTGCTGACTGTCTGCATCCCCTTGGGGCTCTGCTGCACTGCCGAGGACAACCCCTGTGTTCCCAGTGCCAAGCAAGGGCCTTGGCTACAGGAGACCTCGGTAACTTTGCTAAATGAACCTACAGAAGCAAGAGTTCAGTGCCCCGGTTTGGAATGCCGGTGGTGCTGTGGGACCCCTTGAGAGAAGGGTACCTCACCCGGGACCACCCAGTGAGGAAAGGCTTCCCAGCAAAATGGCAGCTGAAGTGAGACCTGGTTTCACTCCATCCCACCCCCCCTCGAAGCTGTCCTCTCCCCTCTGGCGCACTGTACCTGCTTCTATCGGGTCTACCTGCCCCGTCTCACCTGCACTCGCCAGTCTCCTGGAGAGATGAGCAAGAGATGGAGCACTGCTCTCAGTCACGGCCCAGGACCAGATCTGATCCTGTTTCTCTCCCCAGCCTTCTTTAACCATTGGGCCAAGTACAGAGTCCTCTGACACTTTTCTGGGTCCACATACCTAGCTGACCCTTCATCCTGGCTCCTAGAACCATCTGTCCCTACTAGGTGGATACCTCTTGTGGCCCCAGGTCTTTGCTGGAACATCCTTCCTCCTCTTCTCTGGCAGACTCTTCATCATTCTTCCAGATCCAGTTTCAGTGTTGCCCTGCACCATGCATTTAGTTTGCTTAGTCCTCAGTACCAGCTTGTAACCATAACTCTCTCTCTTTTTTTTTTGGTCTTTTTAGGGCCACACCCACAACACATGGAAATTCCCAGGCTAGGGGTCTAATCAGATGGTAGCTGCCAGCCTAAACCATAACCATAGCAGTATCTGCAACCTACACCATACACAGCCCATGGCAATGCTGGATCCTTAGCCCACTGAACGAGGCCAGGGATCAGACTTGCGTCCTCATGACACTAGTTGGGTTCATTACCTCTGAGCCATGATGGGAACTTGTGTAACTGTAATTCTAATTCAGTAAATGCTTTCTCTGTGTGAAGCATTATGCTGAGAGCCTTTATCTCCTCTAATGTTTACAGCAAAGATGTGGTACAGTTACTGTTGCCTGTTTGCAGATGAAGTTGTGGAGACTTAGAGAGGAGGCATGCTCCTGCCATAGAACTAGTAACTGAGGGAGTTCCCGTTGTGGCGCAGTGGTTAACGAATCCGACTAGGAACCATGAGGTGGCAGGTTCGATCCCTGGCCTCACTCAGTGGGTTAAGGATCTGGCATTGCTGTGAGCTGTGGTGTAGGTCGCAGACGCAGCTGAGATCCCACATTGCTGTGGCTCTGGCATAGGCTGGTGGCTACAGCTCCAATTAGACCCCTAGCCTGGGAACCTCCATATGCCATGGGAGCAGCTCTAGAAAAGGCAAGAAGACAAAAAACAAAAACAAAAACAAAACAAAACTAGTAATTGAGAGCAGAAAGGCAGAAGCTGGGGCTGCAGTCACCACGCTAGACTGTCAGCGTGTCGTGTGTCTGCTGTTCAGATGAGGATAGAACAGGTCTGTCTTGTCCGCTGGCCCCCCTCCAGGACAGGGCATCCTCTCATGCATCTTCCTGCCCAGGTATCTCCTCGGGAGATAGTGGTCGGAGTAGGAGGGAAGGAGAGACCTTTTTCTCCTTGTTGGTTTCCTTTTATTACTGATTATAAGTCAGGGAGGCGGGGGAAGGACATTTCTTTCCTTAGGGCTAGGAAAGAAGAGGAAAGGCTATGAGGTGCTTTCTGTTTTACAGGGACCCAGGGTTTGAAAAAACTCTGGTTAGGAGCAATAGTGCAAAGAAAAAGAAGCAGGCCTATCTTTGGGATGCATGAAGAAAAAGAAAAGGAAATGACCTGGGAATAGCTAAAGATTAGCACTTAGCACCCCTGCCCCCACGATTGTGTTTTTATGTGCGGCCCATTGCAGGTTGGCTGATGGGGGGGGGGGGTTGGAAAACATTAATGGACACAGGTGGGGTGGGGGGTGGGCAGTACTCCTGCTTTCTGGGTGGAGGTGGGAAGCTTCCTCTGCTGGCTGCCTGGCTTGGAGATCTGGGTACATTTTTATACGAAAGTGCTTCCCCCTAGTGGCTACAGTCGGTGGTGCCAGGATTGCTGCATTTGGGGCTCCTCTGGGCTGGCCTGCTTACTTACCCAACCATGGGTGGTAATATTTTTTATGCAGAAGTGTGCTCTGCATAAAGCAGTGGATAGGCAATCATTGGACCACAGCCTTTTCATAAATTTAAAGCCTTTCATAAGTTTAAGAGTGTTCATAATATTGAGCCATCATTACTTAATCTCGGTTCATTCTTTTTCTTCAAAATAATGGCGAATCAGTCATTTTGAATAAACCATAAAATGTTTCCAGGAGTTCCCGTTGTGGCTTAGTGGTTAATGAATCCGACTAGGTTGCAGGTTCAATTCCTGGTCTTGCTCAGTGGGTGAAGAATCTAGCATTGCCGTGAGCTGTGGTGTAGGTCACGGACGTGGCTCGGATCTGGTGTTGCTGTGGCTCTGGCATTGGCTGGCCACTACAGCTCCGATTGGACCCCTAGCCTGGGAACCTCCGTATGCCACCGGAGCAGCCCAAGAAAGGGCAAAAAGACAAAAAAAAAATGTTTCCAGTGAGCATCCGTATTGGTTGGTGGTTAATAGTTTTTGGTTTTTTTTTTTTTTGCACATTACCACTTGGTAATGATGTTACAGTTAAGAAGGAAAACAATTTTTTGATGTGGCAAATGACTAGGTCTTAGAAATCTCATTTTAAAAAAATATTGCTGTTTATCACCAAACATAAATAAAGCCATTTATATTAGATCTTCAGTTGCATATATTATGTTTATCTAAGGAAAACGAGTGTTTTTAAAATGAAATCGTATTTAAAGAGACATTTTCCACATTTTGTTTTTAATCTCTGTACATCTAGTAGATGATGGAAGTCCATTTTCACAAACTCTTCCCATGTAATTATAAATTTATGATGGACGATAATCCATTTCACGTTGTAGGAGGTGCATGTAGTGCCTGTTCCCCAGGTGAAGGACATGAATTCTTAGCTGTTAATATTTTGATGGGTAATAAGACTGAAAATAACTCTTGTTTTTTGTCTTTTTAGGGCTGCACCCATGGCACATGGAAGTTCCCAGGCTAGGGGTCGAATCGGAGCTGCAGCTGCCAGCCTATGCCACAGCCACAGCACCACCAGATCCGGGCTGCATTCTGCTTATTTGCCATGTGACCGGGAGCAATTTACATTATCTAAGTATCAGTTTCCTCATCCAGCCTCCTTTATGGGGCTGGTGTTTGGATTCCAGGAGGTAATCATGTACAGCCTTTGGCACTGTTTCAATAAGTAATATCATCTGTTTTACTTGGGCGGGCTAGCAGCCTTTTCTTACTTTGTTTTCTCCAGGACACACATTCCAGTGTTGTTGTTTTTCTTTCCCCGCAAAGATCTTCAGCTGTCTCATTTTTAGCAGCAACCATCAGCATAGTAACTGCCCCAAAACACAACCAGCAGTTACACCATCCTCCCTTGTGTACTAAGCTAAGGATAGCTGATCTCATAGAGAACGGCACTGACAAGAACACTGGCAAGAAGAAAGAGGTTAGAATATTAGAACTGATGGTGAGGCTGCCTATGCCAGTTTGGTGGGAGAAAGAGGTACTGGTGTGGATTTAGCAGGAGTGGCCTCTGCAGTGGGTGCTTGTCTCCATCCTGGGTGCTGCCAGCAAGGTGTCAAAATAGTGTGGGAGTTGCCACCTGTGCTTCTAAGCTCTGCATCCTTGGATTTTGTGTTCAGTATACTTAAGTTTATTTCTGCTCCCAGCTGGACATGTTGGGGGATTCTGTCAGCAACCTTTCTGTCCATCTCTGAATTTTGAATTTGTAGTACTTTAAAAGCTTGGTTAGGAGTCCCCGTCATGGTACAGCGGAAAGGAATCCGACTAGGAACTGTGAGGTTGCGGGTTCAATCCCTGGCCTCGCTCAGTGGGTTAAGGATCTGGTGTTGCCGTGAGCTGTGGTGTAGGTCACAGACTCGACTTGGATCCCGTGTTGCTGTGTCTGGCGTAGGCTGGCAGCAACAGCTCTGATTAGACCCCTAGCCTGGGAACCTCCATTTGCTGCAGGTGCGGCCCTATAAAGACAAAAGACAAAAAAAAAAAAGTTTGGTCAATCTAGTGAGTCCCTGACCTAAATATAAACTTCAAAGGACCCAGTTTGCCTAAACCTAGCATTGACAATGGGGAATAAATAAAGGGAAAGTAAACTTTTAGGCTACCAAATGCAGTGTCTTTAAATTCTGGACACTAATTTAAAAAATATATTAATGTGCAGTTAGGGAGTGTTTTAAAAAAAGGCCCAATCGATGCAGGTATTTTTGCATTTTGAATTAATATCTATGTTATTGTTGCGTAACAATTACTGGCAGAATGGGAAGCCTCCTTTGGGAAAGAAACATATATTCTTCAATAGTCTTAATATTCCAGTGATAATAAAAGGAAAT
The DNA here is from genome assembly GCF_016906955.1 of Phacochoerus africanus. Classification (NCBI taxonomy): domain Eukaryota; kingdom Metazoa; phylum Chordata; class Mammalia; order Artiodactyla; family Suidae; genus Phacochoerus; species Phacochoerus africanus. The sequence continues at coordinate 113,041,149 of NC_062552.1, read as the reverse complement.
TATTAAAGAAAGCATTTGATCAAAAAAGTCAACTCGTGAAAGGAATTATAGCTACCTGATAGGTTCCTCATAAGCAGTAATTTTCTTTTATCTCAAAAATCTTGTCAAAATTAGCTAATAATATTTAGGGTTTGAAGGTAAGAAATTAGTGTTAGGGGAGTTCCCGTCGTGGTGCAGTGGTTAACGAACCCGACTAGGAACCATGAGGTTGCGGGTTCGGTCCCTGCCCTTGCTCAGTGGGTTAACGATCCAGCGTTGCCGTGAGCTGTGGTGTAGGTTGCAGAGGCGGCTCGGATCCCACATTGCTGTGGCTTTGGCGTAGACCGGTGGCTACAGCTCCGATTCAACCCCTAGCCTGGGAACCTCCATATGCCGCAGGAGCGGCCCAAGAAATAGCAACAACAACAGCAATAACAACAACAACAAAAGACAAAAAAAAAAAAAGAAAAAAAGAAATTAGTGTTAGGAATGTGAGTTTATGAGACACGAGGCTTGATATTATGATAAATTGATATTATGATTAAATGGAATGAGTGTTCACTTTGTGATTATGGATTTTCTAGTAATTGGTCCTTAGAACACTATAACCAAGGGTCACAGAATATTTTGTCATCAGTAATTACATGTCACATAAGCTCATGAGCCAGGAACAGATGATCAAAGTTTTTTTAAGTGCTTTGACAAAGTTATGTCATTAACAAAGCCAAGAATCTCATGTGTGTAGCTGCCTACACCTTATTTGCGATAAAACCATGCAAAAACAACAAAAAATCCCTGCCTCTGTTGAAAAATGATAGGATTACAAAAGGACTTTTTTCCGTTTCTTGTTTATGACCTACTTTTATTCAAAGATGGAGCTTGCTGTGAATAGCTTAAAATCTCAGATTATCTGAGAGATGTCAGTTGGCACTCCTTAACATTCAAATTGTGTGTTTTTTAAAAAAGAAAACGGAAGATTCTCACAAAGAAAGGTAAATGGATTTACCCCAGCCCCACTGAGCCAATTTTCCAACTCTTTTTGCTTTCTGTATCGTAGTTCCGCAGAGGATATATAGATTCTTAAGTTTCCAAAGTTAGAAACTTGTCTCTTCATCATGTTTGTAGTCTGCCGTTAACAGGCTCTTCATCAAAGGCGCTTCCCATCGCTTCTGGCCCTCAGGCTGGCAGTTGATGGTCACTCCTCAGGACTGTGAATGGAGGTGGTTAGTGCCGAGACGGGCCCATAGGAGAGATGCATTTGCACTGAACCTTGCTTCCCTCAGGATGAATTCGTGGCCCCCTAGCCCGGCCTCATTTCTTCTCTTTGTGTTCACTCCAGAGGTTCTACCTGGACCCACCAGGGAAAATTACGCCTGCCCACACCTCTGGTAGTCCAGGTGATGGATGCTCTATGAGGCTCAAATCCCAGAGTGGATCCGGGGGTGTGGGCAGCAGGAAAGGGTCAAGGCCCCAGAGACAGAGAATCCCTTTTCTTTTCTTTAATTTATAATTGAATTAGTCTGTCTTTTGGTTTAGAAGATGTATCATTTTACCTTCTTTTTTTTTTTTTTGTCTTTTTTGCCATTTCTTGGGCTGCTGCCATGGCATATGGAGGTTCCCAGGCTTGGGGTCTAATCAGAGCTGTAGCTGCCGGCCTACCCCAGAGCCACAGCCACGCGGGATCCGAGCTGCATCTGCGACCTACACCACAGCTCACGGCAACGCCAGATCCTTAACCCACTGAGCAAGGCCAGCGATCGAACCCACCACCTCATGGTTCCTAGTCGGATTCATTAACCACTGAGCCACGACGGGAACTCCTCATTTTACCTTCTTATTAACTTACTTTGGTAGAACTAGGAAAGTTATGTGTATATGAGCATATATATATATATGCTCTTCTCAAACACGTGTCTTATTTTATAGGCAAACTCAGCCCGTCATAGTGAACCCAATTAGGAGGAGGTCTTCCTCAAGGATGTCTCTGGTAAGAAAGAAGGAAAAATAGCATTGCTTTCTTCTCTTTTAGTGATGTCATCTTCCCTGATAAAATCTGCTTTTAGCAGTGGTGATTTTCAGTTTGAACTATGACAGCGTGCTGATACTTAATCAAAGAAATGGTGGTTTTCCATAGGTGAAGCCTAATATTTATATAATATATACATAATTACACATACTTAAGTATTAGGTTCAACCTAATATTAAAAATTTTAACTGTTAGCCGGGAGTAAGCAGAAATTAGTAGATATATGATTTTGCCTAAGAAGGTTAAATTTGCTACATATAAGCTTCTTACATTCCGTTTTTTATATAGGAATTCAGGAAATTTGTGTCTTTTCCTTTTTTGCTCTTACGTCTTGGATGCACCTTGTTTTCTTGTGCTGTCCGATGTCTGACGTCAGTGCCCAGGGCTTGGCCTGGCCACTCTGGGAAACACTGAAAAGGATAGCTACCGAGTCTTCATATTTATTTTTCGTATATAAAATACATTTGGCTCCTTTAGAAATTTTTTTAATGGAGAGAAAGAAAGCAGCAGAGAATTACTTTGCATATGTTACATAGGCAATGTGTTTTAACGCTATTTCCAACTTTCCATTTCTTAGCCTAAACCCCAGCCCTATGTGATGGCTCCCCCGCCCCAGCTGCATTATAACGGACACTATACAGAACCATACACTTCTTCCCAAGGTAAAGTACACTATTTCTGAAATGCCTTGCAAAATTATTATAATGTGAATAAATCATGAAGACGTGGCGATCTTGAAGCCAGAATAGGTTTTGGCGGAAGTTATGTCGTTGTCGTGTTTATAGCCAACCTGGATTCGCAGAAGAAGCTGCCATTAGAGTCAGTTTTTTGGACATGGGGCGAAAATATGTATTACCCATTCTGATGCTCAGGAGTTCCCACTGTGGTGCAGTGGAAATGAATCCAACTAGTAACTATGAGGTTGCAGGTTCGATCCCTGGCCTCGCTCAGTGGGTTAAGGATAGGATGTTGCCACGAACTGTGGTGTAGGTTGCAGACGCGGCTTGGATCCTTCATTGCTGTGGCTGTGGGGTAGGCCAGCAGCTGAAGTTCTGATTCGACCCCTAGCTTGGGAACCTCCATGTGCTGCAGGTGCAGCCCTTAAAAGCCAAAAAAAAAAAAAAAAAAGGTTTTTTTTTTGATGCTCAAATTTGTTCCCAAATCTGGCCCATGGGCGCTCCTTCAAGCTGGCTCCCATGTCCTGTTAACACGCCCCCAGTAGCCTGTGAGTGCTTTCTTGCTTTCCAGCCCAAGATGTCCCAGGCTCCTTTTGTTTTTTTTCCTTGCCTGAGACCTTCTCATTATTTTTATTTACTTACGTTTATCTTTCACATGATGAGCATAGGGCACTGTGTTTAGGATGTGCCTCTGAAGCTGAATCTCCAGCTTTCAATTTGCAGACATCTCCTCTATTCTGTGTACAGGGCTCTCCTGTGAGGGCTGAGGAGATTTATGCAGAGAAGTAATTCCACATGGTAAGCAGCTTAGAATCTGGTGGTGGGGGATAAGACAAGTGTATATATAAATAACTTGAATACGGAGAACGTGATGAGAGCAAGCAACTGTACCTTTCAGTGGAAGAAGGACTTGTGCCCGAGAGGCTGAGAAGGGTTTTTTGGACCTCGAAAGATAGGTGAATTTCCATAGGTAGAGGGAGAGGCGGGCTTCTGACTGGGATTGCTGCTCCTGGCTTTGCGGGGGCTGGGGAATGCTGTGGCACAGAGCGGGGTCAAGGTTTCTGGACTTGCTTCCTCCGGGAACCGTGGGACGTGTTTGGTGGCGATGCATTATTGGTGCCGAGGCTTGCATGTAAGGGGAGCCTTTCCGTGCAGTGAGGTGGGCAGGAGGGGATGGGTTTGGGTGTGGGTTCCCATAGTGCCCACCTCCGGATGCTTTTACCTTCTTCACTACCTCCCACGCTGCTCTCATCTGGTTTTGTCCCCCTTAGCGCCCCCTACGTGTGGGAAAAGGCTCTTCTCTCTGCCGTGTTTGTGTTTTTTTGCTGGTCATCTCTTTTCCTCCATCTGCAAGCATCCTGCTATTTTTTTTCCCTCCTTGCTCTCCAAACTACAGTTTGAATTTTCTTTTTCTTTTGTTTTCCACCCCACTTCTGAGAGTGATACCTGGGCACCGCTTCTGTTTGTGGGCTACCTCTTGACCTCCCTGCCTTTGCTTCTCTGTTCAAGCTGCCCTGTCACAGGTCCCCAGCGCCCCGCACATCCTCCTTCCCTTCAGAGATCAAGTGTTCTATCCTCCTGAAGAACTGCTCTCACAGTGCACTGGGTTCTCCCGCCTGCAGCACCATCACTGTTCTCTGCTCCGAAGGTCTGCCCATTCGCTGCCCCCGCCCCCCCCCCCGCCGTATCAGAGTTTATCAAAGATGACTGTCACCCCGTTATTTCCTACCCCTTTATGACTCTTGTGCCCTGGCCCCACATTTCATCGGACAGTTGTTGGGGCAGTTAAGGGAGCTACCACCGCATGTGAGTCCTCAGCCAAGTACCTGGCTGAGTGGGATGCACTTAGCAGATGGTGGCAGCTGTTTCAGGTTGCTGCAAACTAACGTAGCACATTTGAGTTCATTACTCTTCTCCATAAACCAGTCCCTTTTCCCACATTCCTTCCTTTTTCTTTACGATGAAGTCACTCTCCTGGGCACTTGGATTCTAAACTGAATGTAAATTTTCTTTTCTCTTTTTCTTTTCAACACCCAGACAGTTAATTACAAATCCTGTTGCCTTTTTTTTTTTTTTTTTTTATCTTTTTAGGGCCTCACCTGCGGCATGTGGAGGTTCCCAGGCTAGGGTCTAATATGAGCTGTAGCTGCCAGCCACAGGCACAGCCATAGCAACTCCAGATCCAAGCTACATCTGCGACCTATACCACAGCTCATGGCAACGCCAGATCCTTGACCCACTGAGTGAGGCCAAGGATCGAACCCGCAACCTCAGGGTTCCTAGTCGGATTCATTTCCGCTGTGCCACGATGGGAACTCCAAATCCTGTTGCTTCTAATTAACTTCATGTAACATCTCTTCCACGTCCCCTTCTCCCTGTCTCTTTGCTCCTGATCCAATCTAGTTCCTTTTATTGTTTTAAACCCTCTCATTAGTTATTGCATCACAGGAGCTGATATCTTTAGGCCCACCCTCCCTGGTCATCTGAACTCAGCGGCTGGGCTCATCTCATCCCATTTCCCTGACGACTGTTGCTTTGTAGAGTGTTCAGCCTTCTCTGCCATGTTCCTTCATGCTGCTTTCCCCATCTTATTCCCCTCTGTTCTGTACCCCTCTCCAGCTACCTGCTACCCCAAACCGAGCGTGTTCTCTCATCTCCCAGCTCTGCTCACACTGCTCTGTCAGCCACAGTGCCCTTGTCCCATGCACCCTCCTGCACGTACACTTCTGACTAGTCCGGATGGGCAAGATTGTGCTGTGGAGACAAACAATTCTGAACTCTCAGTGGCTTACACAGGAGAGCTTGCACAGGTTACCTGTCCGCATGCACTGGCAGGAGGGCACTGATCCATGCCAGCCTGCTTCAGGGGCTCAGGCTGGGGCACCCTTTCCTTCTGGAATGTTGGTCAGGGTGGCAGGGGGACAGGAGCATGGAAATTGGTTCCATGCCCTCTGATCACTTTCCCTTGACTGTTACTTGTCACATGTCTGTGCCTGCCATCCGGAGGTGAGGAGGTGTGATTCTGTGTATGCCCAGGGGTAAAGAACCGGGCTACTGATGAAACCCCTGCCCACCTACCCTGCAAGGACCACCCCCTCCTCCCCCAGCCGAATGCCGTCATTTCTGAGGTGGTTCTTGATCTTTTCCCTGTGCACGTCAGCTCAGCCCAAGCTGGAAGTTGTCCTTCCCTTCTCCAGACTCCTGCAACACTGATCTCCTGCAGCCGTGACACTGCTTCCTTGGATTCTGGTGATTTCTGTACATACCTCTTCCTTTTTATTTGTCTGGATTCCAGTCATTTTCCCCCATTAGTTCTTAGCATAGTCTTTTACACCTAAATGAATGGTCTGTGGGATGCCCAGAGGAGCCTGGAGACAGAGAGGCCGCGTAGGCGGATATTCTGCTAGTCTAGACAGGCTTGGAGGCAGGCTGAGCTATGACAGCAGGGAGGCGCGGGGGAGTCATAGACTGAGATTGCAGCATGTTCCAGATACCTGAAAAGGATAAGGATGAGGAAGCATTGTGTGTCAACAGGAAGGACACAGTGATGCATTCAAGGCCCATTTCTTTTTTTTTTTTTTTTTGTCTTTTTAGGGCTGCACCGGTGGCCTATGGAGGTTCCCAGGCTAGGGGTCCAATTGGAGCTATAGTTGCTGGCCTACACTACAGCCACAGCAACGCCAGATCTGAGCCGAGTCTGCAACTACACTGCAACTCACGGCAATGCTGGATCCTTAACCCACTGAGTGAGGCCAGGGATCAAACCGGCAACCTCATGGTTCCTAGTCGGATTGGTTTCTGTTGCACCACGACGGGAACTCCCGAAGGCCTGTTTCTTCATGGCTGTGAGGGCCACCAGAATAAAGTCCATCTGTAAGACTGTGGTGTATTCATTTTGATAATCAGTTGTCACTTAAACCATCATGGAGCTTTCGATTCACAAAAAAAGATGCTTTTTAATGGTATCTGTTCTCTGATGGTCTTGACTGCTGCTTTCCGTTGAAGTGTTAGAAATCACCCTCATTAGTATTTCAGGTGAATACAGATTGGACAGAAGAAACATGCCTCCTTCTAGCCCCAAACAGGTGCACACACGCAGCCACAGTGGATTAGATTAGGTTCCTGATTCTGCAAGCTGTGGACCCCAGTCTGACTGAAGCAGGGGCAGGCTATCTGAGCATTGTTCTTTTTGGCTTCTGGCCCCTAGTGAGGTGTGAAGTGAGTGGCGATACTACTGAACCTGAAGAGGCTCAGATCCTGCTGAACTATGGCCCTTTTGTCTTCATTCTAGAAGAATCTGTTCAACCAACTTAATGTTTCATATAAGGAGATATTTATGGAAAGGTGGTGCTTGAACTAGCTCAGCAAGGCCGCATCTCCAGGAGGAGGAGAAAGCAGGATCAGAGACTCAGTGCTTTGAACACTCTCTCTGCCTACAGCTCCCTAGAGTTCTAGAAAGTCTGGTTTGCGTCTCTAATAAAGTACCTGTGTTTGACTTTCAGAAAAAGACTGTCTTTGGTAGTCCAATTATACTCTTACTGTCAGACTTAGATTTGGTGGTATGATTATACTCTTACTGTCAGACATTTATTGAATGTCAGAAATCTCGGGCACTACCCTTGGCATAGGCAGAGCCATCCCCATTCTCCAGATGAGGAGGCGAGGCTCCCAGGAACAATGTGTTGGAGGTCTCCCGGGGTGCTGTGCAAAGAGCCAGGTTGTCTCAGCATGGAATTCCATAGGCTCTGCTGAGAAATGTCATCAGCATCCGGTGCTGTCTCAGTATTTGTCTGGAGTAATTGGTCCAGTTTCATTCATTAAAAAAAAAAAAAAAAAAGGCTCATTCGAAAATACATCTTCAATTTTTTTTCCCCCCCCCAGATAACCTCTTTGTGACCAATCAGAATGGATACTACTGTCACTCTCAGACAAGTCTGGATCGAGCCCAGATAGACCTCAGCGGTCGGATCCGGAACGGCAGTGTCTACAGTGCCCAAAGCACCAACTCCTTAAATAACCCACAGCCCTACCTGCAGCCCTCACCCATGTCCTCGAACCCGAGCATCACCGGGAGCGACGTCATGCGGCCGGACTACGTCCCGTCGCACCGGCACAGTGCCCTGATCCCCCCGTCCTACCGCCCGACCCCAGACTACGAGACTGTGATGAAGCAGCTGCGCAGAGGGCTGGCTCCCGCCGAGAGACAGAGCCACTCGCTGAGAAACCTCAACATCGGCAACTCCTACGCGTACAGCAGGCCCGATGCCCTGGTCTACAGCCAGCCGGAGATTCGCGAGCACGCCCACTTCACCTCTCCCCAGTCTGCCCACTATCCATTCAGTCTGAATTACAGTTTCCACAGCCAGGCTCCTTACCCTTACCCCGTGGAGAGGCGGCCGGTGGTGGGTGCCGTCAGCGTGCCCGAGCTGACCAACGTGCAGCTCCAGGCCCAGGAGTACCCAGCTCCCAACATCATGAGAACGCAGGTGTACCGGCCCCCGCCCCCTTACCCGTACCCTAGGCCCGCCAACAGCACCCCAGACCTGTCCCGCCACCTCTACATCAGCAGCAGCAACCCGGATCTCATCACCAGGCGGGTCCATCACTCGGTGCAGACGTTCCAGGAGGACAGCCTGCCGGTGGCGCACTCCCTCCAGGAGGTCAGCGAGCCCCTCACCTCCGCCCGGCACGCCCAGCTCCAGAAGAGGAACAGCATCGAGATCGCCGGGCTGACCCACGGCTTGGACGGCCTGCGGCTCAAGGAGAGGACCATGTCGGCGTCGGCAGCGGACGTGGCCCCGCGGGCCGTCTCGGCGGGCTCCCAGCCAAACGTCGTCATCGAAAGAACAAAGCGAGAGGAGCCAGATGAGCAGGAAAGCCTGAGATACGGCCACAAAAAGTCTCTCTCTGACGCCACCATGCTGATACACAGCAGCGAGGAGGAGGAGGAGGAGGAGGAAGAGGAGGAGGAGGACCCGGAGGAGGAGCCCAGCGCGCGAGCGCATCCCTCGCCCCCGGTGCCTGAGCCCCGGGCGGCCTACTCCCAGGAAGCCCCGCCCAGCTGCCCCCGCGCCCCGGGGCCCCTGCACATCCTGGAGCCCCAGTCCCACGTCCCCGAGGCCGAGCGGAGGGGGAGGGACGGCAGCCCCGTCCACGTGCGGGCCGACGCCCAGCGGCCCAGGAGGGACGGGCTGCTGACACCCTCCATGTCCGAGTCCGACCTGACCACGTCCGGGAGGTACCGCGCCCGGAGGGACTCGCTGAAGAAACGGCCGGTGTCAGACCTCCTCTCGGGAAAGAAGAACATCGTGGAGGGACTTCCGCCGTTAGGGGTGAGCCGCGCGGTGTGCAGGGGGCCCTCACCCAGGCGAGAACCACGCTCTTGACACCTGACTTGCCTCCACTCCTTCTGCCCTCTGTCTTTTCGGATGTTTTCCAGCTTTTTTCTTTGAACTTTTAAAACTACACCCCCCCACCCACACACACCTCGTTTTTCCCCATTTTTGTTTTATTTTGAAACACTCAGTTTGATTATCTGTGGAAATAATGGAGATTGAGTAGAATTGTAGTGGCTTTGCTACAGATAGTAACTTCGATGAAGTGGCAGGTAAACTTAGGGGGCTGGGTGCAATGGACTAGGAAGAACGAATGGGATCTTTTACTAATGCAGTGGGACAGAAAGGGAAGTTAAGATTTCCTGACTTCAGCCAAGATTGCTTTGTTTGCCCCTGGTAAAAGCACCTTGCAGGGATGCAGGATGGCTCATGTTCGGTTTGTTCAAGTGATATCTGAGGAATAGACCCCCCCCCCCCGGAAGTGTCCCCAGTGTGTTCCTTATGTCACCCTCCATGTGGGTGTAGCTCGAGTTGCTGGGCAGTGATCTCTGAGGGCTGGAGGGTGATTCTGGAGCTGGGAAGGTGGCACTTTGTCAGGACAAAAAACCTGAGCGCTCTAGGTCTCTTTAAAAGAGAGATTGAGTGGACTGAGAACCCAAGGAAAGTCCTTTGTAGGAAATGGAGCTTACTATTCCCTATCGTAAATAACCAAGCACTTCTTACCGACCAGAGGCAAATATAAAAGTGCTTACCATCCTCTCTAGCTGCCATTCCCAGAGCATTTACTGTGTGGGGGGCAGGCCATCTGCTTTCCCACATCCAGTTTACAAGTTGCCTATTGTCTCTGCAGATGAGAAAATAGACTCTGAGATATTAAGTAACTTCCCCAAGGTCACACAGCTAGTGAGTGACTGAACTGGAACTTAAACTCATATTTATCTCTGCAACCTGTTCTCCTATCTTCTACACTGTTCTGCATTGAGGTACATTGTCTATTTTATTGAGTAATAATTGCTTGTCCAAGCTTTGCTGTTCTGTCTTTCCACGGAAGCTTTTTAACTTCAGCTTTGCCCAGGCATCTGTGGTCTTGTCATGTCAGGTGTACACCCTGAGTCATCTCACTGCCTTGCTCAGGCTTCCAGCCCCTCCTTGCCCAGGCCTCCTTTCCCTGTGCCCTGCGCTGTAGCCAAGTGAGAGTGATTGATTAGCTTACACATTCTGTCTCCCAATTGCTCCCGGTGTCCTGGCAGCTAGGGATTCTCCCCCCCCCATTTCTGCGGGCCGGCGTATTCAGACTCGAGGGCCCATCACACATGTGATTCTGGCTTAGTGTATCAGGTCTTCTAAGATGCTTACAAACATCTTCATAAGCAGAGGAAAGTTGGCACAGTGTTGTAGTGCTTCTGAAATACATCAGTATACATAGACTAAAACTCCTTAGAATAGCGCCATGGATTTAAATGTGTTTTCTTTTAATGGGTTTGAATCGTAAGTTTACTTTAAATCTTTCTTGGGAGTACATTCTTACTCATTTGCCTGGGCTGTAAAGGCCAGCGTCTGAGGTTGGCTAAAGCGACAGTGATTCAGGGTGGGGACAGGGTGAGAATGTGTCCTCCGAGGGCCTTTGCCTGAGTCCTGAGCCTGCTGGACTGGGCCCTCTTGTAGTTCACACGTTCCCATGATCACATCAAGAACTGTCTGTCATTTTCATGCATGACCCTCATCTTTTCCCCAAATGACACTTGGAGTAGAGTCCAGTATTCAAGCCTCTTGTCCTTGCAGTTTTGAATGGGCCTGGCAAGTTCCGATAAATCTGAGGGCTTTGATCTATTTGGTTTGCAAAAAGTACACATTTTCTCCCTCATTCACGTAGAGGTTACGTGATTGGATTATGCTTTTACTCCCCTCCTTTTCCCAGGAGGGATCTTCTTACATGAAGAGTGTGAATGGCAGCTGTGGCCTGGGGAAGGCAAAGGACGCAAGAGTGGGACATCTTAGCTCTGAGTCTAGACCTCGCCGTTCCCTGGGTCCCCGCCCAGTGGGCCAGGCTCTCGACACTCGAACCTCAGCTTCCCCATCGGTAACAGACGGTCCCCCCTCTGCCCGCTGTGACGTTGTGTTAGGTCCCATGTAGAGTTAGGCGTGAAAAGCACTTTCTAAATTCTAAGGTGCAGCATAACTGATTTTGATGTAGGGTTTTAATTTCAATCCTGATTACCATATATAGAGGCAGCTGTGTGACCTTGGGCAAACTGCTTAATCTCTCTGACTCAGTTTTCTCATTTGTAAATGAGGTGACCCCAGAGAGTCGTTGGGAGAATAGAGTGAGGTCCTGGCACGTAGACAGGGCTCGGTCAAGTTTAGCTTATCACTAGGAGGTTGCATCATACATTTAACTTACTGACTTCCCAAGAGCTGAAGAGCCCAGCTCCCTATGGAATTGCCCAACCCCACCTTCATAGCAACCAGGGTTGCCATTATTTTGTTACAACAAGCAACTATACTAATGTGGGTTATGTTTATAGAGATTTAGTATTAAAAACAGTGCAATAAATTGCAAATAAGCAGAAACATTTTAGAATTCTCCACCCATTTCCACCTCCAGAGATTTGATTGCCATCTGGAAAAAGGTAGACTGGTTTGGGTGCTTGTGCATCTATAGAAAGTTTTTCCCCACCCTTAGTCGTATGTGGTGGTTCTCACATAAGACTCACTGTATGGGTTGGGTTTTACATTGAAAAAGGCTAAGTAAGGAGTATTAGGGGTGAGTTTTTTCTTTTTTTGTTTTTGTTTTTTGTTTGTTTTTGTCTTTTTAGGGCTGTTCCCTCGGCCCATGGAGGTTCCCAGGCTAGGAGTCCAATTGGAGCTGCAGCCGCCGGCCTATACCGCAGCCACAGCAACGTGGGATCCGAGCCGCATCTGCAACCTACACCACAGCTCACAGCCATGCCAGATCCTTTAACCCACTGAGCGAGGCCAGGGATCAAACCTGCGTCCTCATGGATGCTAGTCAGGTTCGTTAATTGCTGAGCTACGACGAGAACTCCTGGGGGTGAGTTTTGACTGTATGCCCCTTTTTTTAGAAACTGGTTTTAGAACTGACCTTATATCCATTCGGCTTCATCCGGTGTATTTGAGTCATTTTCAGGCCAAGAAGTGCTGGAGGCCCCTCTCTTGGCTGGCGGGAGCTGAGTGTTCCATTTTCAGGATCTTGTGAGCCAGCTGAGGTTTCACTGACAGGTTGAGGTCGGCTGCAGTGGGAGTATTTGCACCACGGAGCCTGGCAGACTTCACAAATCAGGGCTTCCCCTTCTCCCCCACCACAAAACCCACGGGTAAAACATTTACAAGTTTTCTGCATACCCCTGTTTTCTGCACATATGAGACACAGTGAAATTTTAGCCTAAGCAGGAAGCTTTTACTTCATGTGCCTCTCTCTTCTCTCTCCCCCACACCCTCCTGATAGAGCAGGAGTAAAGCTGATTTCATTTCTGAGACAGAATCAAGAGATTCATTTCTGTCAAATTAAGGCCACTGTCATTACAATAATTGTGGCTTCTAAGAAGGTGTAGCCTATCTAAGGAAACTTGGCATTCTTGGCCTTGTCTGCCTCAGAGAGGAAAACCACTGGCCTTAGTAATAACTTCAGGAAATGCCAGTTTTCAGGAGACAGAATTCTGTTGATGTCATCTTCTTCTTTTTGTCTTTTCTAGGGCCGCTCCCACGGCATATGGAGGTTCCCAGGCTAGGGGTTGAATCGGAGCTACAGCTGCTGGCCTACACCAGAGCCACAGCAACGAGGGATCCGAGCCGCCTCTGTGACCTACACCACAGCTCACGGCAATGCCAGATCCTTAACCCACTGAGCAAGGCCAGGGATCGAACCCGCAACCTCCTGGTTCCTAGTCGGATTCGTTAACCACTGCGCCACGACAGGAGCTCCTCGATGTCTTTTCTTACACCCTCTCCTCCTGGTACAGTGATGGAGATTTCAGCCCTGCTCTTTGCCTCATAACTGTGGTGGTTCTGAGAAGTGTTGTGATCTGACACAGTCACGTAAGTCTGTGACAGAACAGAGCGCAGAGAAGCGAGAGCCGTCAGAGAGGATGTTACATTTTTTTCGGAATGATTTAAAGAGCTCATTTGTGTCTTTAAAAATTATAAAAGCTTATTGCAAATTAAGTGATAACATTGAAAACCCTTTTTGTGGCCTGCAGCTGATTTTTTGGCGTGTCCTGGTTCGCTATTTGGGAGTTCCGTGAAGGAATGCTGCCTGCTTGGAGCCTCCCCTTACATTACAACAGAGCCCTGAAACCACTTGCACATCAAAACCTTCTATCTGGAAGACTTATCAGGGCTTTGGCCTCCGAAGGAATGTCTTCCTCCTGACATTTGTTAAACAAATGTGTGTGTGTGTGAAGGGGTGTAATCTCTCCTGTGGTGGCTGACTGGTTTAGGAGAACACTCCCTTTGTTTCCTGTCTTCAGTCCACTGAAATTTCTTTGCAAAGGGACTGCATTGGTGTCTATTTGATATACACATATACATATTTTTTTATAGGGAATGAAAAAGAACCGAGTAGATGCAAAAAAAATTGGTCCTCTCAAGTTGGCTGCCTTAAATGGACTCTCCCTGTCTCGACTGCCTCTGCCTGATGAAGGAAGGGAAGTGCCTGCCAGAGCCACTAACGATGAGAGGGTATGTACCCCACCCTGGGCTGCGCACCTTCTCTGAGACAGCTGATGGGGGGGCTACAGAATTGCCTTCTTGAAATCTTACTGAATTTTTAACACATTCGATAATCCTGAGTAAGTGTTAGGAATTCTGTAATCTCAAAATTGGGGCAAGTTTATAGCTAAGGTCTTAATAGATAATTTTAGGCTAAAAATGTTGATTTTTGTCTGTTGATTTTTTTCTTTCTTTTTCTTTTCTTTCTTTCTTCTTTTTTCTTTTTTGAAGTTTTTAGCCATGCCTGTAGCATGCAGAAGTTTCCAGGCCAGGGATCAAACCTGTGCCACAGCAGCAATCTGAACTGCTGTAGTGACAATGCCAGATCCTTAACCTACTAGGCCCTGAGGGAACTCCTGCCCGTTGGTTTCTGAATGTTGTTCTTGACCTTTTTCCGGCCATCAGTAGCAGTCTTGATTTTCGATGGCCATAAAGTTAGAGAAAACCTGCAAGTGCATATGAGTACATGTAGAAGAGAAAGCAGACATTAACTGCTTTTATTACATTGAGCTTGCCTCAAGAGGGAACAGTTACTGAATTTTTCAAAACTTTCTTTGTAACTGAGATGTATTTTGCTATGAGGGTCTTATTTTCTCAAAACTAGATAGGTATGAATTATGCTAAGCAAAAATTAATTTACTTATACAATTGGATCTTGGAGAAAGTTTCCAGTATTGACTGCTGTTTACAGTTTTTTAATATATCATATTATAAAATTGAAGTATTTCTGCATAGAGGTTGGAATTGACTATCCTACTCTAGGATTTATCATTCTCTAGGGGAATGTTTCTTTCCTTAGTGGTCGTAGAATTGACTATAGATTGAGAGAAAATGAATGCAGTGAATTGTTTTTTTTAAAGCAAGTTTAAACAGGACTTTGCATTATATTTCTCACCAATGAGATTATTTCATTTATTCTTTTATTGTTATACTTGTTCAATTTAACTTTGGTTTCATCTTGAATTTTCAGTATGAGTTACTGCTAGACTTGAAGTGGAAAATGGGATTTCAGATGTGCAATCGAAATGGGGCTGTGGCACGGGACTGCATTCAGACCGTTCCCCGCATTCTATTTTTCAGTGTAAAATTCTGGAACAACGGTTAGAACAGGGAATGGTATTCACTGAATACGAAAGAATTCTTAAAAAACGGCTGGTCGACGGGGAGTGCTCGACTGCACGACTCCCTGAAAATGCAGAAAGAAATCGGTTCCAGGATGTCCTTCCCTATGACGATGCCAGAGTGGAGCTGGTCCCAACCAAAGAAAACAACACTGGGTACATCAATGCATCGCACATCAAGGTGAGGGCCGTGTCTAGAGTGGCACAGGGGATGTGAGGTCCCAGTTGAATTGTCTTTGCGACTGTATTCTAAGAACACCCTAGTTTTGAATGATTGTGCAGAGCTACAGAGCGAGCTGGGAACCCCATTCACAGGGCCGGATGGACAGTGCTTAGCCCCAGAGCCAGTGGCGCACTCGCTCTCTCCACGCAGCGAAGCCTCCTGCCCCCAACACTGTTGCCAGGACTCGGGGACCACATGTCTGCCTGACTTGAGAACTGTGTGCTTCCACGTCGGAAGATCCCTTTCTAGCTCGTAAACTCTCTCAAGAGCAGCTGAGGCGCTGGTGGTTCCTTAGCCCACATACCTACGTGCATTTTTAAGTAACAGAAATGCTGGTGGTGTGGCCCAGAGCTTTTCCCTACGGTGCTGCCACCTGTGCTCTTCACATACTCTCGTCATCATTTTCAAACCTCATTCTGTCCTTTGAAGAAGCAGTGCTTGCTTTTCCCCTGGAAACAGTGTAATGCCACTTAACTGGCATAGCGTTACGCCCATTACGATGGAAAATGTGATGATTCAGAGCAGGGAGGTGAGAAAATCCAGATGCACTCTGTTCATCACTGGACCCTTTGTTCATGCTGGCTGGAGATTCCATGCGTTCTCTTAGGTAGAAGAAATTTCCTCATAGTGAGAAAACAAAGAAGAAATCTAACGTCAGGTGTTATTTTTCTTCTTTGCTACATTTTACTTAGTTTGCAAGTGATGTTTGATGAGAACCATTTCACACTGGAGACTTTCTAGAAGCCGGGCAGTCTGTCTGTGAGTGCCAGTCCCCTTGGCGGTCTTTGGGAATCTGTGCATGTGCTTTTTAAAATCTGTCTTTTTTAGGGCCGCACCCTCGGCACATGGAAGTTCCCAGGCTAGGGGTCGAATTGGAGCTGCGGCCGTGGCCACCAGTGACACCGGATCTGAGCCTCATCTGCAACCTACACCACAGCTTGTGGCAATGCCAGATCCTTAACCTACTGAGCGAGGCCAGGAATCAAACCCATGTCTGCACAGACATTATGTCAAGTTCTAAACCCACTGAGCCACAATGGGAACTCCTACGCGTCTGCCTTTTAACATGGACATCATTTAATAACTAAGGATTTCTTTGTAATAGCTTATCCAGTCTTTCATGAGATAAGAGTTGCATGATGTTGTGGTTCTGTGGTGATATTTCAAAGCCTTCAGAGGCAGCCCGAAGAACAGTGTGAAGTGTCTGACTTTAAAATTCATTCCTAGACCGACCACTTACCGGTGTGGGACCTCACTGTACTTATTTCTGAATAACAAATGCTGGAGTTTCCATCGTGGCTCAGTGGAAACAAATCTGACTAGTATCCATAAGGACACAGGTTCAATCCCTGGCCTTGCTCAGTGGGTTAAGGATCAGTGTTGCCATGAGCTGTGGTGTAGGTCGCAGACGTGGCTTGGATCTGACATTGCTGTGACACAGGCTGGAGGCTATAGCTCTGATTAGATCCCTAGCCTGAGAACCTCCATATGCCCCCCCCCCAAAAAAAAAAAAAGAGAAGAGGAAGCACTGACATCTCTCCCTTATGCTCTCCATCAGACCCTTCCTCCCTGGTTCTTGTTCACTGTGGTAACTGGTGCCACACCCCGTAGGCCCAGGGGGAGGACAAGGGTGTAAGTTGGACTGCAGCCTGAAATGTGGGCATGGGTAGAATGACATGTGGCCCAGGGTTACACTCAGGGTGCTCAGAAAGCAGTTATTGTTGTCCCTCGATAGTGGGGGAGCTGAGAAATAACCCAAATTTCCTGATTACACACCCTGTTATTACTTTATTAGACTGTTCTCAAGGAGGTGAAATCTTTTTTTAAATGATATTTATTTTTTTCCATTATATTTGATTTACAGTGTTGTGCTAATTTCTGCTGTACAGCAGAGTTACCCAGTCATATATGTATACACATTACATTATTTTTTTTTGTTCTTTTTTTAGGGCCGCTTCTGAGGCATATGGAAATGGCTGGTGTTGAATCTGAGCTGTAGATGGGTTATTTGTTTTTTTGTTGTTGAGTTGTATGAGGGTTTTTTTTTTTCTTTTGTCTCTTTAGGGCCACACCAGCATATGGGGGTTCCCAGGTTAGGTGTCTAATCAGAGCGCTACAGCTGCCAGCCTATGCCATAGCCACAGCAGCATGGGATCTGAGCCACATCTGTGACCTACATCACAGCTCATAGCAACACCTGATCCTTTAACCCACTGAGTGAGGCCAGGGATCAAACCCGAGTCCTCATGGATGCTAGTGGGGTTTGTTACCGCTGAGTCACAACGGGAGCTCCCACATTCCCTTTCTTATATTATCTTTCATCATGGTCTATCCCAAGAGATTTAATATGGTTCCCTGTGCTATACAGTAGGACCTCACTGCTTATCCATTCTAAATGTAATAGTTTATATCTATTAACCTCAAACTCCCAGTCTATTGTACTCCCTCTTTCCTCCCCCTTGGCAGCCACAAGTCTGTTCTCTGTGGGTGTGGGTCTATTTCTGTTTCATAGATAGGTTCATTTGTGCCCTATTTTAGATTCCACATATAAGTGATATCATATGGTATTTGTCTTTCTCTTTTTGACTTACTTCACTTAGTATGAGAATCTCTCGTTGCATCCATGTTGCTACAAATGGTTTTATTTTGTTCTTTTTATGGCTGAGTAGTATTCCGTTGTATATATGTACCTTTTTTTTTTTTTTGGTCTTTTTAGGTATTCGAGGCATATGGAGGTTCCCAGGCTAAGGGTCAAATCAGAGCTGTAGCCACTGGCCCATGCCACAGCCACAGCAATGCAATGCAGCGTACATTACAGCTCACGGCAATGCTGCATCCTTAGTCCACTGAGTGAGGCCAGGGATCGAATCTGCATCCTCTTGGATACTAGTCAGATTCGTTAATCACTGAGCCACGACAGAAGCTCCAGTGTACCTTATCTTCTTAATCCATCCATCTTTTGATGGACATTTAGGTGGTTTCCATGTTTTGGCTATTGTGAATAGCACTGCAATAAACATAGGGTGCATGTATCTTTTTTTTTTCTTTTTTCCTTTTGTCACCGCCCGCTGACATAAGGTGTTCCCAGGCCAGAGGTCAGATATGAGCTGCAGTTGCTACCTACACCACACCTGCAGCAGCACTTGATCCTTTAACCTGCTTCTGCAGGCTGGGGATTGAATCTGTGTCCTGGTGGTAGAGAGATGCCGCCAATCCCATTGCACCACAGTGGGAACTCCGTATATCTTTGAATTATAGTTTTATCTGCAATATGCCCGGGAGTGAGATCATTGGCTCATTGGATCATATGATAGCTCTATATTTAGTTTTCTGAGGTACCTCCGTACTGTTTTCCACAGTGGTTGTACCAATTCACATTCCCACTAACAGTGTAGGAGGGTTCCCTTTTCTCCACATCCTCTGCAGCATTTGTTATTTGTAGACGTATTAATGATGGCTTTTTTGACTGGTATGAGGTGGTACCTCATTATAGTTTTGATTTGCATTTCTCTAGTGAATATTGACCATTTTTCATGTGCCTATTGTCCATCTGTATGTCTTCTTTGGAGAAATGTCTATTTAGGTCTTCTGCTTATTTTTCGATTGGGTTGTTTGTTTTTTTGTTGTTGAGTTGTATGAGGTTTTTGTTTTGTTTTGTTTTTTTCTCTTTTGCCTCTTTAGGGCCACACCTGCAGCATATGGAGGTTCTCAGGTTAGGGGTCTAATCAAAGCTACAGCTGCCAGCCTGTGCCACAATCACAGCAATGTGGGATCCGAGCCACATCTGCGACCTACACCAAGCTCATAGCAACGCTGGATCCTTAACCCACTGAGCAAGACCAGGGATTGAACATGCGTCCTCATGGATGCTAGTTAGATTTGTTTCTGCTGAGCCACGATGGGAACTCCAAGTTGTTTGTATATTTTGGAGATTAAGCCCTTGTTAGTTGCATTGTTTGCAATTACTTTCTCTCATACTGTAGGTAGTCTTTTTCTTTCCTTCTTTTTTCTTTTCTTTTCTTTCCTTTCCTTTCTTTCTTTCTTTCTTTCTTTCTTTCTTTTTCTTTCTTATGGTTTCCTTTGCTGCGCAAAAGCTTGTAAGTTTGATTAGGTCTAATTTGTTTGTTTTTGTTTTTATTTCCATTGCCTTGGGACCCTGATCTAAGAGAACATTTGTATGGTTTATGTCAAAGAATATTTTTACTACGTTCTCTTAGAGTTTTATGGTGTCTTATGTTTAAATCTTTTTAAGCCATTTTGAGCTTATTTTTGTGCATAGCATGGGGATGTGTTCTCGTTTCATTGATTTACATGCAGCTGTCCAGTTTTCCCAGCACCAATTGCTGAAGAGACTGTCTGTTTCCCATTTTATATTCTTACCTCCTTTGTTGAAGATTAATTGACCATAGGTGTCTGGGTTTATTTCTGGGCTCTTTATTCTGTATCTGTGTGTCTATTTTTGTACCAATACCACACTGTCTTGATTACTGTAGCTTTGTAATATTGTCTGAAGTCTGGAAGAATTGTGCCTCCTGCTTGTTCTTTTTTTCCGCCCCTCAGGATTGCTTTGGCAATTCTATATCTTCTATGGTTCCATATAAATTTTTGGATTATCCGTTCTAGTTCTGTGAAAAATGTCATGGGTGATTTGATAGGGATCACATTAAATGTGTAGATTGCTTTGGATAGTATGGCCATTTTAACAATATTAATTCTTCCAATCCAAAAGCATGGGATATCTTTCATTTCTTTGAATCCAAGGAGGTTAAATCATAGTGGAAACTTAGTATCTTTATGGAGGGGAATCCTGACTCAGAACTCAAAGGTGAGACTACCTTAGGTAGGGAATTTTCTTTTTTTTCCCTAGAAATCTGACATTTGACTTAGATTTCAACTTTTTGCTAGGACTTTTTTCCAGTGTGTTTATTACTTCATAAGGGAAAATTGTGTTTGAAATTTGGGATATGATGATATTATTTTTTATAAGAACCACAAAAGCAGCAATAACAACCATTTATTGAGAAACTAGCACCTGCAGGGCTAATATATATTGCTAATCCTGAGAACGAGGGTATGTAATATTTTCATTGTATGATGAGGACTGAGGGTCAAAGAGGCTGAGGAAATTGCTGCAGGTCACATAGATATTATGTGAATTCAGTGCACATGATGATGTCGGTAGTGGAAACTGCACTGACAAGGAAAAAGAATAAGATAAAGCCTTTTCTTTGTTTTGCTAAATATTTCAGTTCACTTTTTTAGTATTACCTTGAACAAATGTACATACAAGTATTTTACACACACACATTAATTATTTTTAAACGTTTTCTAATTTCAGGTCTCTGTCAGTGGAATTGAATGGGATTATATTGCCACTCAGGGACCATTACAAAATACCTGTCAGGATTTTTGGCAGATGGTGTGGGAACAGGGGATTGCAATTATAGCAATGGTGACAGCAGAAGAGGTCAGTACTCATTTCTCTTCATTGATTTTTCTCAGCCTCAGAAGAACAATAAATGTTGATGGCGGGGAATTCTGACTTGTAGAGAAAAAGGCAGGGTAGGGGTGCGGTTCTGAGGTTCAGATGTGTTCCCTGGGAAAGGGCATCCTTTGGCTGGATCTTGGGCTGTGTTTTGACCGCGCTTGTCTCTCCTCCCACAGGAGGGTGGAAGGGAGAAGAGCTTTAGGTATTGGCCACGCCTTGGTTCCCGGCACAACACGGTCACCTACGGAAGGTTTAAGATCACCACCCGGTTCCGCACGGACTCGGGCTGCTACGCCACCACGGGCTTGAAGATGAAGCACCTTCTCACAGGCCAGGAGAGGACAGTGTGGCATCTCCAGTACACAGACTGGCCTGAGCATGGCTGTCCAGAGGACCTGAAGGGATTTCTTTGTGAGTATCTTCGTTCCCAGCTCAGCTTATGCCAGAGCTGTTAAGTCCGCCACAGAGAGGAAGCCTTAGCTTCCTGAAACATCTCCTTCCTCTTGTCCCATGAGAGTGTTGGGCTCATTTTAAAATAGGAAATTTCAGGGGTTCCCGTTGTGGCACAGTGGAAACGAAACCAACTAGGAACCATGAGGTTGTGGGTTCGATCCCTGGCTCGCTCTGTGGGTTAAGGATCCGGCGTTGCCGGGAACTGTGGTGTAGGACACAGATGCAGCTCGGATCATGGCTGTGGTGTAGGCCAGCAGTTGTAGCTCCGATTAGACCCCTAGCCTGGGAACTTCCATATGCCGTGGGTGCAGCCCTAAAAAGTCTAAATAAATAAATAAATAATTTCAAGTATTTAGGGGAGGCTTAACAGAAGAAGTTTTAAAGTATAGTTCATAGTGAGTAGCAAATGCCACAACTGACTCAGAGTTGCTCCTCATTTTGGAGATGAGAGAACAGAAGCCCAGGCCAAGTCAGAGACTTGCCCAAAGCCACACTGTCACTTCATAGCTGGGGTTGGTTAATGGGCCTCCAAGGTTCTGTACTGGAGTCTTCTCAGTGGAGATATAACCTGAAAGGGATCAATTGGATAGGCCTTAATCTCTTCAATTTTTTTCCATTTCATTGATATTTCACAGCATACCTTGAAGAGATCCAGTCTGTTCGACGCCATACAAATAGTACAAGTGAACCAAAAAGCCCCAACCCTCCATTGCTGGTCCACTGCAGTGCTGGAGTGGGACGGACTGGTGTTGTTATTTTGTCAGAGATCATGATCGCCTGCCTGGAACACAACGAGGTACTTATTTCAACTCTTGGTGGGAAGAGAGGTGGGCAGGGCACGAGGCTGGGGAAGAGGGGGACCTATTGGCCTGACAGCTGTTTCTGAACAAAAGTCCTTGAGGATTCATTCTAGAAGATGCCATGGTAGAGAAGAGACTGTCTGTGGAGAACAGACTTGTGATTGCCAAGGGCGCGGAGGGTGTTGGGGCAGGAAGGATGGGGAGTTTAAGATTAAGAGACAAACTATTACGTGCAGGATATACAAGGCCCTATGGTGTAGCACAGACAACTACGTTCAGTACCCTGTGATACTGTAATGGAAAAGAATGTATATATAACTGAATGTATAACTGACTGGCTGCTGCACAGCAGAAATTAACATTGTAAAGCTACTGTCATTCAGTAAAATAAAGTTTAAGAAAAAGAAAAAAGAGACTGCTTGCAGCCAGCTTTCTGCTTCGACCCTCTCTCCCCCTCCCCCTCCCCTCCTGGGAGCACCCACCCCGTCCTCATGGCTGCTTCTCTCCATCTAGGTGCTGGACATCCCACGGGTGCTGGACATGCTGAGGCAACAGAGAATGATGATGGTGCAGACCCTGTGCCAGTACACGTTCGTGTACCGAGTTCTCATTCAGTTCCTGAAAAGCTCAAGGCTCATCTAAGCTCCCACAGCTTCCTAAGGGGACCCGATCATGTGAAGCGTTTACAGCTGAAAAAAAAGTGCTTGCCTAACTCACGCTTTCTCCTCGACACTCGATCCCTGCAGACACTCTGCCCCACGCGGAGCGCCACGTCGGACGTAAGTGAAGGCACGAATGCCGGCGCGCAGAAGGACGTTCGCAGAGCGCGAGGCTGAAGAGGGAGGGGTTTAACCCGGGGAAGACGGGCAAGGAGGACTTTGTTCGAGGGCATCGCCCTCCTCTGGTCTGTTGGATTTGCAGTACTTGCACACATTTGGAGATTGTATTTTTCTAGAGAATTCTCCATCTCTCTGAAGCGACGCTGGGCAATTCTGGCAATCATTAAGGCGGATAGGTTTCTATCTTAAGCTAGTGTTTGGTAATGGAATTTTATTTTATGGCTAAAACATTTGGGGTTTTCTTGTTGAGAAACTGAACTTTCCATGAGGATGATCCCCAGATACGAGTGGTTCCTATATAACTTTGTATTTAAAACCACGTTATTACCTTTTCTTATTTTTAAAAAGTCTTGGGTACGCAACAGTTTAGCTACCAAACCCCAAACTACAAGAATCTAAAAGTGTTATTTTGAAGCATAGAAAGCATTTTTATATTCAGAAAATTTTTTATCCTAAAAATTCTATATATTTGTACCTTCTATATTTTCCAAACAAGAGTTCAGCTCATCAAGGTACTGAAATGAGCAAGTAATGTAAGTTAAAGTTGGGAATGAAGGCATATTATTTAAAATGTATGAGAATGATTAGATTCACTATTTTTTCAGTATTATTCATAAATCCAAATGAGTATGATTTCGTTGGTTGAAAATGAAGTGAAAAACAATTGCCTAAGATGGTTTTAAGCACTTTTTTTGTGGAGAACAATAAATCTGAGTTGTTAATATATGTGTTGCTTTATAGATGAAACAGTAACAACGGACATGTTGAAAGTGTTTTGGAAGCGATAATAAGAGTATGTACCATGACTAGGACCAGAGTAAGTGCAGTGTAAACACAAGATGGTAAATGCAAGTTGCCTTCGACTTCACAAAAATGCAGTATTTATATTATCATTAAAAGAAGCCTTGAAGAGGCTTTATTTTCTTTTGGTTGAAAGAAGGGAAGAGTTAGCAATAGTCTCACCTAATTTCCCAAAACCACTGCCCAGACTTAGGGGGCCACCAGAGATGACTGTGGCATTCAAGATGTACTGGAATTTTCGCTCCTCAGTCCCCTAGCTTTACCCCTCACCCCAGGTTGACTTTAGCTCCTCCCCTTTCCCACTTGGGCCCGTCTCCGTGGACAGGACCAGGCCAAATTAAAGAGGAGAGTGTGGCCTTGGCCCCGGCTGGGATGGCCTTGTCACGGTGGAGCTAAGGCGATCAGAAGGACTAACTGGTATATTTAGCTGAGGAGCCATCTCTTTCTTCCTTCTTGAAGCTGCTGCTCCAAAGCATCAAATCTAGGACTATCTCCCCAATATCCTAGGGACAGTTCTGCCTCCCATGTGAGCCCCTAAAGCAGTTTAACTCGTCACTGCTAAGTGTGTTGTTAACTGTGAGACAGGATTTCCTTTATACCGTGTGAATCTGCCTAACTCTGACCCAGAAACCAACCACTTAAGCAGAAATTCCGAAGATATTAATGAAAATGAATATTGAAAGTGGGCATGTTTCTTGCTTGGGAACAAAGAATTAAGGTTAAATCTAAAATTGTTTAAAGAACAATAGACCCAAGTGTAAATATTCAGAAAGAGTTCCCCAGAAGAATAAAGGAAGAATTTTCCTTTATTCCCCGCCTCCACATCATGTAAAAGACAGAAGCATTTCTGATGCTTTTTTCCTTCCATGGTACCTTTTTTTAAAAAAATGCTCTTCTGTCAGGTTTAAACATTTTGAAGTGTTCCATGGACAAGAACATATTGTAAAACAAAAATCTAAAGAGTAATATATGGTATGCTTATGTTCCTGTTGTAGTAATTTGATTATAAGAAAATTACTTATGAGGGCGAAATTACACTGTGTAAGTGTCACTCTTAAAACTCACATGTTTGACATAGCTTCTAAGACCCATGTAATTTTTTGTGTCCCTCTTGAATTTTTAAACTTAATTAACAGTTAGTGAGTATGAAATTATTTCTGAATAAAAATAAATCTACATGCCTGAACTTTGAAGTAATGTGATTTTCAGGAGTAAACTGAGGAACCACGAGGTTTCACAGGCTCGCCATGTCTGAATTGAGGATGTTTCTGTCTGCCATTCTCACACAGTGCTTCAGTATTTTAGCGTCTTTTAGTTTATCAATGTTCTTAATTTCGTATTAAAATTACCAAAAATTGTACATTTTCACAAAGAGGAGGTTATTATCCAGTGTTTCTGCTGATCAACTTTAGCATCTCTGACATCCGTTTTCCTAATTAGTGGGGTCTTGTGATTACATAGTCTAGTTGTTAGTTTTGAGGACAGAAAAGTATTCATTTTAGCATATCATTTGGAATTTTAGTTGCAGTCATTATTACTTATTTTCTTCTGGAACATCTACTGTGAAACATTCAGAAAGACCTAGAATTTAGCCTCTAAAATATTTTGGCAGGATTAAAACAGATTTCCCCGGAGAGCAAGGTCTAAGTGGAAATCCAGAGGAGAAGGAGTGTCAGGGTGTAGGTGGAGTGGTGACAGTATGTCATGGCCGATCTTTTTTGGGAAGCTTTCCTCATGAACAGAAAACAGTCATCTCAAATGGATTAGGTTAATGTTCACAATATTAAGAAAACACAAACGTCCATGTTATATGTAATATACAACTTTATATGTATTAAAATATAAAGAATACTCTTTATACTGTTTATCGCAAATCATTTAAAAAGTCTAAAATTTTGAAAGAAACTCTTGGATATAAATTTTGGGAATTTGCTTCCTATCCAGATTCCATGTGGAAAGCTAAAACCGTCTCTTTCCAGTTTAAAGTTTATTAAAGTAATCTAAATTAGAGGGGGCTTTTTTTTTTGAACTGAGGGATAGACATTTCAAAAATAGAGGAATAGACACATTAGGAATTTGCCTGGGAAAACAATTCTCGAAAGAACATGAGTTTTTCAAATTCCTGAGATAAGGTTTCCATTTACCCTAAGCACCTATGATTAATTATAGAAAATGAGGAAGGAGTTCCCATTGTGGCTCAGCGGAAATGAATCCGACTAGTATCTGTGAGGATGTGGGTTCGATCCCCGGCCTTACTCAGTGGGTTAAGGATCTGGTGTTGCTGTGAACTATGGTGTAGGTCGCAGACATGGCTCGGATCCTGCATTGCTATGACTGTGGTGTAGACTGGCAGCTGCAGCTCCAATTCGACCCCTATCCTGGGAACTTCCATATGCCACGGGTGAGGTCCTAAAAAGCAAAAAAAAAAAAGTTGGAAAAATCAGAAAGTTTTTAAGGCTTGTGTGTGTTGGGAGTGACTCGACGGAGGATTTTAGAAGACATTTGCAGGAATCCTGAATTGTTAAAATGGCATCGTTTTCGGTATAATGCAGGCAGTTCCCTAATAAAAATTATGCTCTGCAAGTTCAGGTGTATGTTACATTATTGAGAGTATTGTTTACAAAAGGAAATATTACTATAAGTGGGTGTTAACTTTCTTGGATTTGTCCTCCCAAAGCTTATTTAAATCACAGGGGTTCTGAAAAGGTAGTGGTAGTGAAATTGCCATCATGAGTACTTCAAGAAAAATATGCGGCTGCCTTCCTCCCTACTGCACCCTGCTGGTGAGAGCGCAGAATGCACTCTCCCTCCGTCGGCCCGGCTCTGGGGCTGGGCCCCACCAAGCTATGGAAGTCAGACTGACTGATCAGTTTCCCGAGAGAATTCCCTACAGTGAGTGTCATGAAGGGTAAGGAGTGGGACATATGATGAGGGTGAGTGGGAACGCTGCCTATGAGATTGTCTGAGAGGTGGGGCGGGGTGAAGGACATGAATTAGCAATACATCCCCCTACCGTTGCTATTTCTGCTTACATACCTTTGGGTTGTTCCTGGCCTGAAATGGAAAGTAGAAGATAGGCCCGGCAGAAGAAGAAAGTGTAAGGTCTGCAGCACCTAGTCGAGGAAGCAACAAATCCAAGGCAGATAGTCCCACGTAAAGAGTACCTCTAGGTCACATGTATGTGATTAGAACCTGGCTGTACATCATATTTCCAAAAACATTTAAATTAAAATAGTTTTTGAAAACTAGAGTAAATCTAAACTCTGCCCACTATTTTGATACTAAGAAAGAGATAGTAACTATGTACTTATTTTAAATAAGTATAAATGAATGACAAGGAAGGGATAAGTGTTTGAACTACCTGTAGAACTACTAACAGTACGGCTGACTTGTGGAACCCGAGCCACAGCAGTGACAATGCCGAATCCTTAACTGCTAGGCCACCAGGGAACTCCTTTCATTACTTATTTTATAGCAGTATTTATTGAAATGTAATTTAGAGTTAAGTGTTATGAAGGTATCTAATGGTTTGTAGTTTGACTGGAATACAAATAGCCTGAAACCAAAAGAGGTGACAAACTTATTTCCAAAACAGAGTTAACAAAAACAAGATTAAAAGTAATACAAAACTCTTAAGTTGACAAAACAAAAAAAGGAAAGACAAAAACAACAAAAAAATACTGTAATTTGTAAAGCTTTCAGATTAGTAGCGCTCTAGTGGGTTTTATTTGCATAGTCTGGTTTTGTGGCCCAATAGGAGAAGTTGCAGTAGTTATTGTATGGGAATGATTCTTGGTATTTTTTTTTGTCTTTTGTCTTTTTTATTGTTGTTGTTGTTGCTATTTCTTGGGCCGCTCCCGTGGCATATGGAGGTTCCCAGGCTAGGGGTTGAATCGGAGCTGTAGCCACCGGCCTACGCCAGAGCCACAGCAACGCGGGATCCGAGCCACGTCTGCAACCTACACCACAGCTCACGGCAACGCCGGATCGTTAACCCACCGAGCAAGGGCAGGGACTGAACCCGCAACCTCATGGTTCCTAGTCGGATTCGTTAACCACTGCGCCACGACGGGAACTCCGATTCTTGGTGTTTTTGAAGGTTTTCTTTTAATATCAGTTTAGACTCTTCATATTAGATGTTTTTCAATTCTATAATAAAAGTAAGCAGCTTAATTTCTTGTAGAATTGGGCTGTTACACAATTATCAGTGTATTCAGTTTCTAAGCAACACATTGAAAATGAGGGACAAAAAAATAAAAATGTTTTTAAAAACATTAAGCCTTTAAAAAACTTGGATGCATAGTTTATACCTTACTCAGAAGATTGGCATTGGGCCATTAGAATATATTTTTCCTTGTATATTCTCAAGTAATTTTTTACATTAATACACCAGTCTTTTTCTCATGCAAATGTTAAATATTTTCCTATGAAAACACCTCAGTGTTTCTATTGTGCTTAATAGACAAATACTTACACTGCAACCAAATACATTTCTTGTGTATTTCTTTGTTAAAAACTGAAGCGATCCAAACTCTACCCATAGTGAATCTAGCAAAGCATAGTTTAAAAATGAATATCTAGATAAATTTCTATTTAAATAAGAATTCCTGGAGTACCCGTTGTGGCTCAGTGGGTTAGGAACCCGACATAGTGTCTGAGAGGTTGCTGGTTTGATCCCTGGCCTCGCTTTGCATTGTTGTGGCTGTGCTATACGCAGGCATCTGCAGCTCTGATTTGACCCCCAGTCCAGGAACTTTAATATACCACAGGTGCGGCCATAAAAAGAAAGAATGAAAGAAAAAATAATTCCAACAGCAGTTAATATGACTTTAATAGTCCTAACGAACAAAAATGTGGAGAAAATTTTTATGAAGTACATTTTCTTGGAAAGTTGCCCTATAATTCAAGCAATGCACTGGGAATTCTACCTTTTTGAAATTAGGTAGTATACATAGTTGTCTAGCTAGTTTATTTTCTAGTTTTAAAAGCAACTTTATGTGCTACTGTCTGATCAGTACTGCAAAAATATACATATATAATCAGAAGAACTTGTCTTCTAAATTGTCATTGGTTTGTAAAAGTGTGTACATTCAATGGGCAAAAAAGTTTGAATGTAATGTACTTGAAATGAATATATCGGTCTATTTTTGCCATAAAAATAAATATCAAAGCAAGATGTGATTTGTGTGAGTACAATAGCGCAATTAAAGCTGTTTGCCTCTATTTTTTTTTTTTCATTTTAGATCTTATTGCAAAGAGGCATAAAATTAGTCCTGTTTCCCCAGTGAGTTATTTTATGTTGCAGACAAGAGATGTTTCCTTTAGTGCTTGCCAGTCTGTCATCTCACATCTCCCCCATAATCACGAGTTAGAATACATTTTTGTCAAAGTAGCCAGCTTCATTAATTAGGACACTTGTGGAACAATTAACACATGCGCAGAATAAATATTTATGTTCCCAGCAGGTTGTCAGAGCTCCTCATAGTATCATCCCTGTGGTGGAACCTATTGTTATTAGTTGAACATCCACTTCATTTATTAGTGGGGCCGTTTCTGGACCAGCAACAACATTGGAAACTTGTTAAAATGCAAATTATTTTGTCTTTTTCTAGGGCCGCACCCACGGCACATGGAGGTTCCCAGGCTAGGGGTCCAATTGGAGCTGTAGCTGCTGGCCTATGTCACAGCCACAGCAACACGGGATCCGAGCTGTGTCTGCGGCCTATACCATAGCTCACAGCAACACCTCAACCCACTGAGCAAGGCCAGGGATCGAACCTGCAACCTCATGGTTCCTAGTTGGATTCGTTAACCACTGAGCCACGATGGGAGCTTCAAAATGCAAATTCTTGAAGCACATCCCAGATCTGAAAACTTCTAATCAGAAGGTATGGCTATGGAGCCCAGAAATTGCTTAACAATTTCTCCAAATGATTCTGATGTGCCTTAAAGTGAGAGAACCAATGCTTTAGTAATTAAGAGGTCATAGGTGTTCAATATAGACCACAATTTGGGATTCATTACATAGCCAAGCTGAAATTAATAGGCACTAAAGTTTATTTAGGAACTTTTTCTTAATGTTTACAATTTTTTTTTTTTTTTGGTCTTTTTAGGGTTGCATCTGTGGCACATGGAAGTTGCAAGGCTAGGAGTTGAATCAGAGCTGTAGCCGCCGGCCTACACCACAGCCACAGCAATGCAGGATCTGAGCCGTGTCTGCAACCTACACCACAGATCATGGCAATGCTGGATCCTTAACCCACTGAGCAAGGCCAGGGATCGAACCTGCAACCTCATGGTTCCTAGTCAGATTCATTAACCACTGTGCCACGATGGGAACTCCAAAAGAGTATATTCTTCTTTGCAGGAAAAACAATGGTCAGCTCACCTGTTTTTACATTTTTATTTCATTTTAATTTTTTTAAGTTGAGGTATAGTTGACTTACAATATTGATATGTTTTAGGTGTTACAGCATAGTGATTCACAATTTTTAAAGGTTACACTCCATTTGTAGTTATTAGAAAATATTGGTTCTTTTCTCCATGCTGTACAATGTATCCCTGTTACTTATCTATTTTACATAGTAGTTTGTACCTCTCAATCCCCTGCACCTGTCTTGTCTGTTTTTTTTTTTTTTTTTGTCGTTGTTGTTATATTCACTAGTTTGTTGTATTTTTTTAGATTCCACATGTAAGTGATATTATACAGTATTGGTCTTTGATTTATGTCACCAAGCATAAAACCCTCCAAGTTGTTGGCTGAGCAGTGTGTGTGTGTCACACACATATACACATGTACAAGATATACACATCTTTGTTCATTCCTGTTGATGGACACTTAGGTTGCTTCCATATCTTGGTTATTGTAAATAATGCTGCCATGGACACTGGGGTGCACTTATCCTTTCAAATTAGTGTTTTCATTTTCTTTGGATATATAGCCAGCATTGGAGTTGCTGGGTCATATGGTAGTTCTATATTAATTTTTTTGAGGAAACTGTGCCCTTTTTCACAATGACTGCACCAGTTTATGTTCTTATCAACAGTGTACAAGGATTCCCTTTTCTTCCACATTCTCACCAGCATTTATTTGTTTGTTTTTGTTTTTGTCTTTTTGTCATATCTTGGGCCGCTCCCGTGGCATATGGAGGTTCCCAGGCTAGGGGTTGAATCAGACCTGTAGCCGCCAGCCTACGCCAGAGCCACAGCAATGAGGGATCCGAGCTGCATCTGCAACCTACACCACAGCTCACAGCAACGCTGGATCGTTAACCCACTGAGCAAGGGCAGGGATCAAACCCGCAACCTCATGGTTCCTAGTTGGATTCGTGAACCACTGTGCCATGACGGGAACTCCACTCCTGTGATCTTTTTGATGATACCATCCTGACAGATGTGAGGTAACAGCTCGTTGTGGTTTGGGTTTGTATTTCTCTGACAATTAATGACGTCGAGTATCTTTTTGTGTGCCTGTTGGCAATCTGTATGTGTTCTTTGGAGAAATGTCTGTTCAGGTTTTCTGCCCATTTTTTAATCAGGTCGTTTGCTAATATTTTGTGAGGATTTTTGCATCTATGCTCACCAGTGAAATTGGGGTGTGTGTGTGATTATTTTTGTCTGTTGTGGTATCAGGTAGTTGTGCTATCTGGCCTCATAGAATGAGTTCAGAAGCATTAGGTTCTCTGCAATTTGGGGGAATAGTTTGAGAAGGAGAGGTGTTAACTCTGGTAGAATTTACCTGTCAAGCCACCTGGTCCTGATTTGTTTGTTGGGGGTTATTTTTATTACTGATTCAATTTTATACTGCTAATTGGTCTGTTCAAATTTTCCATTTGTTCTTGGTTCAGTCTTGGGGGATTGCTTATTTCTTGGAATTTGATAAATTTCTTCTAGGTCGTCTGTTTTATTGGCATAAACTTGTTTGTAGTAATGTCTTATGACCCTTTGTATTTCTCTGGTGTTGGTTGTAACTTCTTGTTCATTTTTTATTTTATTGATTGGGTTCTCTTTTGTCTTTTCGAAGATCCGGCTTTTAGTTTCATTGATCTTTTCTGCCATTTTTTTTAGTCTCTATTTCATTTATGTCTGCTCTGGTCTTTATGATTTTAAGAGAGGGGCCTCTGTTTCCCCTATCCTTCTAGGATTCCCGAAAGTAAGCCCCATTGAAGGCAAATGTTCGGGGGACCCATCTTCCCAATGCAGCAACGGGGAAGCCTGATGTGGAGCTCAGACCCCTTGCTCTTTGAGGAGAAACTCTGCAATTATAATTATTCTCCCATTTGTGGGTTGCCTGCCCAGGGGTATGGAACTTGACTGTATCACAACTCTGCCCTTCCTACTCACCTCTTTATATCTTTAGCTGTAGAGGATTGTTTCTTGTAGGTGCTGGTATTTTTCATGATTGTTCTGTAAATAGTTGTAATTTTGGTGTGCCCATGAGAGAAGGTGAGCTCAGGATCTTTCTACTCCACCATCTTGGCCTATCTCGACTCACTTGTTTTAAGAACTTGGAAGGTGAGCATGGAACCCTCGCATCCAGGACTGGTTGGGGTTTTTGCTTTAAAACTTGAATGTTAATGCAGGACACTTCTCAAGACAATAAGGTTGGCTTTTGAGCAAAACTTTCCTTACCCCAATTCAAAAAAGCATCTTCTTCCTAGCCTTGGAATTAAACATATGGATTTGTTCTTTTGGGATATGCCATTATTGGCTACATCTGCTCCTTTTAAAAGATCTGGGGGATCTGGCTTCACTGGGAAAAATGTTGAGTATTTAAGGCTTCTAAGGAAGATGCTAATTTATATTTTAAACCATTTGAAATGTGAGCAAGTGAGGAAAGTGCCATTTAAATTTAGCAATTTGCTACCTTGCCCTTTCTATATGGGGAATTTGCACTTTGAGCATAAAGAGAGGAGGAAATATCTGTCCTGTTTTCACTAAATTTTGTCTGGATTTGTCTTGCCCAGGTTAAACTATCTCAAGCAGACAATGACCTGGGGATCCAAAGAGAAACAAGTCCTTTCTCTTGAGAAGCCCATAGCCTTGACAAGAGATCAGCTGGTTCACAAACAGTATTGTAATTCACATGGTAGATATGAGATCTCCCCCAGAACTGGTGGGACATACATTGGGACAATCACTCCAGGTTTCAGTGTAACATTCAACAGGTCGGCAGAGGGGAGATGATATTTGGAGCAGATAGATAGTAAGTGCAAAAGCACAGAAAGGAGGGACTTCTGAATGTTTAGGGAACAAGCAATTAGATACGATAAAGACACTTAGGATGCTTGGGAGAGCATGGCAAGAGGTGAACTGGGAAGGAAAACATGACTTTATAAAAAATGCAAAGGGGCCTGAATTTTTTTCTTGTTAGCAAGAGGAAACTCTCAAAAGTGTTAATTTTTTTTTTTTTTAAAGAAGGGAGTGACATGGTCTGTTTTTAAAATAGCAGCCTGTCTTTTTCATACAGCCTATTTAATTTCTTACAGCCCTGCTATGAAGGTTCTGTAACTACTCCCATTCAATAAATGAGAAAGCACAAGGAGGCACAGTAACCAGCTTCAAGTCGCAGCTCATAAGGCTCAAACCCTAGCAATTTGGCTCAAAAGGCTCACTCATCATGACTCTACAAATCAGAGTTGAGAATGGGCTGTGGGAGAAAGTAGAGGGAAAGACATAAATTAACATGCTGCTTCGAGTCTAAGCCAGTTTCCCAAACTTAGCATTCACTTCCTCCTTTATACAACTTTTGCCAACCAAGAACATTATTTAATATTAAATAACATTAAGTAATATTAAATAACATTAAGTCATATTTACTATTTCTTTAAATCATTCCTCTGTTTAAATTTTACAGGGAAACCTGAGGATAACAAAATACCCTAACAGGTGTATGTTAGGATGGGGTCATGGCCCCAAGAGACAAAAAGCTGTACCCAGAGCTGGAGGATAGAGCAGACTGGACATGCCAAAGCAGGGCAGGTAGAAGTGGTCTACATCTGGGCCCAGAGGGTGGAGAAGCAGCACAAAGGTGGTCACTGAGAAGGCCTTAAGCAAGATGGCAGCTTCTGCAAGAGGCAGAAAATTTGAACCAGGGCAGTGAGTCTGAGGTACTTACATGGATAATGGGGTGAGGGGTTTGTGCAAGAGTGAGGGTGAGACTGAAGAAAGGAGCCCCGGGTGCTAAAAGAAGAATGGAGTCCAAGAAGCAAATAAATAGAAGGGTGAAGGATGACTGATGGGGAGACCTAGGCTGGGGGCCAAGAATAATGTTAGGATATCTTAGGCAGTTGAAGAGGGTTACAGGATAGGGAAGGGAGGTGTTTAGGGAGTAAGGTAAAACTCCCAGAGGTGAGAGCTGAGGGTAGGTGGAATTCAGGAAAGGCTGCAGTGGGATCACTTGGGGCATACGACATTGGGTATGAAGTGGACTGGGTACCCGTCCTACCATCTGATTCTTTGCAGGTTTCCCTGAATCCTGAACACAGTGGTGATGGTCAGCTTCCCATGAGTAAGTTGAACTTGTCATCTTTCTACCACCAGAAATCACCTCTAAATCTGTCAGTGACATGTACTACCTGTGGGGAAACTTTTATGTGGGCAAAGCATGATAAAAGCCTGAGTTAAAGAATGGGATACTTAGGTAGTTCCCCTTGTGGCTGAGCAGGTTAAGAACCTGATATAGTGTCTGTGAGAATGCTGGTTTGATCCCTGGCCTTGCTCAGTGGGCTAAGGATATGGCGTTGTCACAGGCTGCAGTGTAGTTCGTAGGTGTGGCTCAGCTCTGGTGTTGCTGTGGCTGTGGCACAGGCTGGCAGCTGCAGCTCTAATTCAACCGCTAGCCCAGGAAACTGCATATGCCACAGGTGTGGCCATAAAAAGGAAAAAAAAAAGGGATACTTGGAGGAGTTCCTGCTGTGGCACAGAGAGGGTTAAGGATCCGACTGCAGCTTCTTGGGTTGCTGTGGAGGTGCAGGTTCGATCTCTGGCCTGGCTCAGTGGGTTAAGGATCTGGCATTGCTGCAGCTGTGGTGCATGTTGCAGCCGTGGCTCGGATTCAATCCCTGACCTGGGAAATTCCATGTGCTGCAGGAATATCATTTGGGTTACCATCATTATTCTGTTCAATCTTTTACTCTCCATGGTGCCTAAACATGAAACTGTGTAAGACTGGAACTCAAATATTTAGTTACATTATTGTGAACAGTTGAAAGGCTAAGTAGAGATGAGTCTTCTGAGTCATATCTGAATGGTAAGGATCCTGTTCATGCACTGCAAGGGCCAGGGGAGGGTAGCAGACTAAGTCTGGTAGAACGTTTACCCTCACAAGAAGGGATGATTTTTCAGAGAGCTGACAGGTCATCCTAGCTCACTGGTTGTGAGGCTTTAGATACTGCAGGAAAGTGAGAAGAAAGAATTAAAGATCTATAGACAAGGCTTAATGTTTCAAGATTCACTCCAGATGATAGACCATTTCCCATTGCTTACAGAATCACTTACGTCTACGTAAAATATGTTCCCCTAACGAGCAATTTCAGAAATCGTGGCCGACAGATCCTAAGGAGACCTGAATGATTCTTACTTTCTAGCATTCACACCCTTGTGTCCTACCTTTTAAGTGTGGGCAGGACCTGTCACTTGCTTTTAACTAAAAGAATATGGCAAAGGTGATGGAAGTCAATCCTGTGTTCACAGTATGATTATGTTTTATGAGACTCCTTCTTGCTAGCAGAATCTCTCTCATTTTTCTGTTTGACATGCTGTTAGCTGTCTATGGACAGGGACAAGTGGCAAGGAATGGTGGGCAGCCCGGAGTTGCTGAGGGCAGCCAGGAAACTAAAGCCCTGAAATCTCTGACTACAAGGAGAGAAATTCTGCCAACAACCTGCAAAGAGCCTGGAAGCAGAATCTACTCCAAGTCAGGCTCCAGATGAGACCACGGCCCTAGCACTGGGGTTGCAGGCCTGTGAGAGACCAAGAGCAGAGGACCAATCTAAGCTGTGCTTAGACTCTTGACCCGCAGAAACTGAGATAAATACGTATGTGTTGTTTTAAGCTGCTAAATTTATAGTAATTTATTAGACAGTATAGAAAACAAATGCAGAAATCTTAATATATAAAAGTAAAAAAAAAAGAGTAAAAGGAATATTGAATTACTGGCCATTTGGGATATTTATTAGTCAAACATCCAAAGATCAGTCCTCAATGCTCATTTCCATGATTTTAAGAGTTGGTCCTTCAATGTTCTGATTATCACCACTGATACTGCATAACTGAACAGATGGAGAGAGTGCTGTGCTAAGACAACATAATTCATTTGAAGTCTCAACCTTTTCAGTGTCACTGTCACCTTCAATGACATTCACAGAGGTTTCCTGGTCTAGTACACTGTCTAACATACTTGTATTTTTTTCATCCCAAATTGAAGTTCCAAGATTTGTTTCATCATTCACCTGTTGAATTATAACTCCTTCTGAATACTTTGATTTGTAGACGGGCAGGAAAAATTCATTTGATGAAGAGACTACCTCGTTTTCGTCCTTTGGCACAGACAATAACATATCCAAAGCTTTTCGGTATTGTTGACGTTCCTGTCGAATGGCTAAATCTTGTTCATTTTTATATTCATTTTGGTCTGAATCCTCAGCCTTTTCAAAATCAGGTAAATGCAACATATTGACATCATCTAGCTTTACTGAGTTTTCCTTGGATATGCAGCCTAAGTCCACCTTTAGGATATGTAACAAGTGGCGCATTTTTTCCTAGAATTAAGAAAAAGACAAGAATAATTGTTAATTAAGTTAGTCTAATTGAATTACTTTGTCTGCAGTGCTGCTAATCTCAGCAGGATTAATACTTCTTCCCCACACTGTCTGCACCCCCCACCCCATACACACAAAAAATGCAAGGGCAGGTGCATGCTTTTAGCGAATTGTTTGAAAGTATGGTAGAAAAATTTTTTCCATATAAGAATCTTTCCAATGAAGTTTCAAAGAAAGACAAACCTCCTCCAAATGATGTTTATTTTGTTTTATGTGTCTCTCAAACAGTCGTTCTAAAAACCTACAAATGATAAATAAAAATGTTAATGTCTCGAAATCAGAAAATCAACTAAATATAGCCGAGCCCCCATGTAATAACTAAACTATGAAAGATTGGAAAATTTAGATTACCTTTTTCTTTCCAAAAAGAAACACTAATCCTTCCCTATTCTGGCAAGTCCTCCAATCTGGAAGCTAATATATATAGCAGATGCCAATATTTCTGAAAGATTGCATGCTACTTACATTTGTGTGAGTAAAATATTTTAAGCCCCCCCATCAAAAAGCTCTTTTTTCCTCTCTCACACACATATACAAATATCAAGTCTTTTTCCCTCCCTTTCTCTTTCTTTCACATGCACACCACCCCCAAAAGCAAACGCTACAGAAAATTCTTATATTAAAATGCTTCTTAGATTATACTTGGAAAAAAATCCCACTGATGGTAAATTCACATAATAACCTGAAGTTATCACTTATTAAGCACTTATTAAGACTTAGACATTTATGCTGGATACATAATAATCATTATACCTATTGTCATGACCAACATTGAGAACAAAAGATAATATAAAATACATTTTAAAGGTGAGAAAACAACATCTCTAAGATGATGGTTTCCTCTCCAACGAGGTCACACGTCATTGAGAATATTTTAACCCAGATGTGCATGGGTCCAGACAGATTTTTTCACTGTGTTATCACAGGAGTGTATCAATAGCTTTTTTTTTTTGGTCTCTTTTTGCCTTTTCTAGGGCCACACCCACAGCATATGGAGATTCCCAGGCTAGGGGTCGAATCGGAGCTGTAGCCACCAGCCTACACCAGAGCCACAGCAACGCGGGATCCAAGCCACGTCTACAACCTACACCACAGCTCATGGCAACACCGGATCGTTAACCCACTGAGCAAGGCCAGGGATTGAACCCGCAACCTCATGGTTCCTAGTTGGATTCGTTAACCACTGTGCCACGACGGGAACTCCTCAATAGATTTCTTGATAAACAACTCACTTGTTACTGTCTGTCATTATCAATGAAGTCATGAACCAATCTTAGATTTAGTTGTTCTGAATTATTTTCTACTTTTTAAAAAAGCTAAGAAATCTGTTCTATATTTAACAACTATTCTTGATATTTTTCTATGCATATATTTATATTTCTTTACCAAAACTGTCATTAAAACAATACACAGTTTTGATACCTATATTATTTTTTCTAACCAACTATATATTTTAAACACCTTATTTTTTTTGGTCTTTTTGTCTTTTCTAGGGCTGCACCTGGCAGCATATGGACGTTCCCAGGCTAGGGGTCTAATCAGAGCTGTAGCTGCTGGCCTATACCACAACTCACAGCAATGCCAGATCCTTAATCCGCTGAGCAAGGGCATGGATCGAACCCGAAACCTCATGGTTCCTGGTCGGATTTGTTAACCACTGAGCCACGACAGGAACTCCCTTAAACACCTTTATGTATCAATAAGTTACCTCTATATCATTTTAAATCTCTGAACAGAACTTAGTTATAAATATGCTACAATTTATTCAACCAAACCTTTACTATTCAACATGTAGGTTGATTCTATTTTTTTGTGCTACTATTAAAAAATGCCACAACTGGAGTTAACATTGTGGCTCAGCAGTAATGAACCCAACTGGCATCTGTGACGACATCAGTTCGATCCCTGGCCTTGCTGAGTGGGTTAAGGATCTGGTGTTGCCACGAGCTGTAGTGTAGGTCACACATGTGGCTCGGATCCCATATTTTGTTGTGGCTGTGATGTAGGCTGGCAGTTCAGCCCCTAGCCTGGGAACATCCAATATGCTGCAGGTGTAGCCCTAAAAAGACCAAAAAAAAAGGTGCCACAATAGGAAGTTCCCGTTGTGGCTCAGTGGTAGCAAGACCGACTAGTGTCCATGAGGATGTGGGTTCGATTTCTGGCCTCACTTGGTGCATCATCAGGATCTGTGGCTGTGCAGCTCTGATCTGACCCCTGGCCTGGGAACGTCCATGTGCCACAGATTCAGCCCTAAAAAGCAAAAAGATGCAACATACAGTCTTATAAACTAAAAGAAAAATGTGAGTTTTTTGAAGCATAAACATATTTTTCATGCCAACTTTTTTTTGCTTTTGTTTTGGCTTCTAACCTTTGCTTAATTTTTTGATTTACTGTGAAGATCTTAATGTTTTTGTTGTTGTGGTAGTAAAAAAGCACATAACAAAATCTACCGTATCAGTTTTATTTATTTATTTATTTATTTATTGTCTTTTGTCTTTGTTGTTGTTGTTGTTGCTATTTCTTGGGCCGCTCCCGCGGCATATGGAGGTTCCCAGGTTCCCAGGCTAGGGGTTGAATCGGAGCTGTAGCCACCGGCCTACGCCAGAGCCACAGCAACGCGGGATCCGAGCCGCGTCTGCAACCTACACCACAGCTCACGGCAACGCCGGATCGTTAACCCACTGAGCAAGGGCAGGGACCGAACCCGCAACCTCGTGGTTCCTAGTCGGATTCGTTAACCACTGCGCCACGACGGGAACTCCCGTATCAGTTTTAAAAGGTACAGTTCAGTCATTCACAATGAATCAACAGTACTTTTTCATCTTGCAAATCTAAAACTCTACATCCATTACACAAATATTCTTCATCACATCTGCGGGGGCGGGGGGAGGGGGCTGCCCCTGTGGCATGTGGAAGTTCCTGAGCCAGGAACTGAACCCATGCCACAGCAGTGACCTGAGCCACGGCAGTAACAATGCCAGGTCCTTAACCTGCTGAGCCACAGGTAACTTCTTAACCACATTTTTAAAATGAAAGAGGTAAATAGAATTATTGTCAAAAAATTAAGGTCTTTTTGGTATAGCTTTTTATACTAATTATGAAAATGCTTGCTTTAATTTAAAAAACTTTATCTAGAAATAGAAATAATTTATTAGAAATATCGGCACTTGACATATTATTACATCATGAGGAGGAAAGCCTGTAGTATATACATAAAGGGGTCCTGTGACAGTTTCAAATAGTAAAAAGAGATGATGGGCCTTTGCAAAGAAGAAGCAAAAACATAGTTTATTAGTCTATTTTATACTAAGAGATATAATAGTATTTTTGGTTTGTTTCTTTGTATGGGATTTCTACGTGGATGATAATGTCATCTGTGAAGAAAGAGCTTTACTTCTTTCTTTCAAATACGGACACCGTTTCTTTTTCTTTGTGATAGATTTTTTTGAAGTTGATGTGTAACTGATACATTATATTAGCTTCAGGCATACAACACAATGATTTGATATTTGTATATAGCGCAAAACAATCACCACAATAAGTCTAGTTAACATGTTATATACACAGTTATAGAAATGTTTTTTCTAGTAATGAGAACTTTTAAGACCTATTCTCTTAGCAACTCTCAAATATGCAATATGGTATTATTAACTGTAGTCATTATGCTGTACATTATATCCCCATGATTTATGTTGTAACTGAAAGTTCTGTACCTTCTGACTCCCTTCAACCATTCTGCCCACCCTTCAGCCCCATCTCTGGCAGTCATCAATCAGTTTTCTGTATCTAAGAGATATATTAGTACATATGTATGTATGTATTTTTCTTTTTAAGGCCACACATGTGGCATATGGAAGTTCCAAGGCTAGGGGTCAAATCAGAGCTGCAGCTGCCGGCCTACACCACAACCATAGAAGTTTAGGATCTGAGCAGTCTGCAACCTCCACCACAGCTCACAGCAGCACCAGATCTTTAACCCACTGAGTGAGGCCAGGGAATTGAACTCCCATCCTCATGGGTACTAGTTAGGTTCAATACCACTGAGCCACAACGGGAATTCCGGAATATAATAGTATTTAAATTAATAAAATCTCTATTCTCTTCTGTAACTCCCCCAAACTATGAACTCTTCTTAGAATGAATTAAACATTTTTTATCATCAATTATATTATCAATTATAAGAACATGATCCCCCCAAAAGCAATATAATTTTCATTTCCTAATATGTGAAAATAATTAAAAAATTAACATCAAGAGTATTTAATGTACTGTTTGACCACCATAATACAATTAAAAAACCCTAACCTGTTTGAAAATAAACCAAGTTTCAAAATTTCATCTGTGACATCTTCAATGAAACTCAGATACAACAGTTCTTCCTCACTGTGAAAGCAAAACAGTACACAGAGTAAATATTACTGCTTACTTACTCTGAAAACTATAGGAAACATAAGCACCTAATTAGAAATAGCTATACTATTACAAATGTAATTCTATCTCATATTATTAAAAGGAATATAATAAATGGGCACCTACCTTCTCAAATTATGCAAGGATATATATTAAAGATGAGAAAATATTCCCTTAGAATAAAACTTCACAGACATCTGCAACATTCATCAGGCAGTACAAAATAAGCAGGGATTAAACAAAACAGGAAGCAACCAGGGGCAAGAGGGCAACTAAGTGTGACAGGTGTTCCTGACCAGCATTTTAAATGTCCTCTGGCTGTTGACCACGTCCAGCCACAGAGGTGTGAGCCTGTCTGCCTGGCTCTTGCAGGAAGGGCAAGAGGAAAGTCATCTGGAGAAGCAGCAACCTCAACCATGAAATCCTCTCTTGCTCTTACATTGAGAAATTTATTGAGCAGAAAAATTAATTTTTCCCCAAAGGATTTTGAGATAAGGAAAAACATTTGTGTATATAAATATATTGATAATTTTTAATTACTTGGACATATTTCTTTGTTATCCTATCTTACAAGTTAATTATATTTTAGTAGCGATTACAGGATTAGGATACTAACATAAGTTTGATTCTAATTAGCTAAAAATCAGTAAATTGATAGAAAATGTCAACAGCAAGTAACCACTCAATTGCTGAATAGGTAAATATAAAGGGAAAAGTGAATTTGCAAATCAAATAGAAGATTAAAATTCTGCATAAAAATTATGCCTTCAAACTGATTCAGAGGCACCAAGTTTTGAGAATAAATAAAACTCTATACAAAGAGATTATTTTTCCTGAAAAAAAAAATACAGCTAAACAATATTAAAACCTAGAAGAGTATAATATCTGCAAAAAACTGGTGAGGTTAGAAACCTCTAAGAAAGGTATCCTGAGCTACCCAAAGCCTTCATTTCTCTAAAACATCTTTTTTTTTTGTCTTCTTGCCTTTTCTAGGGCTGCACCTGCGGCATATGGAGGTTCCCAGGCTAGGGGTCTAATGGTAGCTGTAGCTGCCAAGCCTACGCCAGAGCCACAGCAACGTGGGATCTGAGCCGCATTTGCAATCTACACCACAGCTCACGGCAGTGCCAGATCCTTAACCCACTGAGCAAGGGCAGGGATTGAACCCGAACCTCATGGTTCCTAGTCAGATTCGTTAACCATTGAGCCACCACGAGAACTCCTAAAACATCTTTATTAGTCTTATTTATATAAAAATTTATAAGTACTAATTATAAAAAACAGCAAGTATCATTAACTTTGGGATAAACTTCCACTGACAAAAAATGAAGTGATTAATAATTATTTCAGAAAATTCTGGTCATTCTTTCAAATTTAGTGTGTATTACATGACCGAACCGCAAAGCTGGCTATAAAGAAGGATCAGTGTTCAATCCTGACTTATTTGTGTGATTCTTAATTCTTGACTTCCACTAAGCAAAATGAAGAGGTCAAAAAGATCTTACTCAGAATAGATCTTTCTCTCTGAAGGAGGATGCAGAGAATATTGACATACTGCCCTGGAAAGAGAAAATTGGAATATGTGAACAAAACTGATTGGCATACAGTAAGCATTCAAGAATATTATGTTAGCAATCATATGTTTCAGAATTTTAAAGCATCTTCATTCATCATCTAATCTTCAGAATAACCCTGTCAGGTATACTGGGTAGATATTATTTTTCTGACTTACTAAACAACTCACTAAGGGCCAGAAAGTCTAAGTAACTCGCCAAGGTCACATGTTAGCAGGTAGCAAAGAGCGATTTTAAAACCAGGCTTGGGAGGTTAACGAATCCAACTAAGAACCATGAGGTTTCAGGTTCGATCCCTGGCCTTGCTCAGCAGGTTAAGGATTCGGCGTTGCTGTGAGCTGTGGTGTGGGTCGCAGACGTGGCTCGGATCTGGTGTTTCTGTGGCTCTGGCGTAGGATGGTGGCTACAGTTCCGATTAGACCCCTAGCCTGGGAACCTCCATATGCCAAGGGAGCAGCCTAGAAAAGGCAAAAAGACAAAAATAAATAAATAAATAAAACCAGGCTTGTAATTACAAAATGACAATTCTTTTAAACACTGTACTATGAGGAGCTCCCTGCTGGCCTAGCAGTTAAGGATCTGGCATTCTCACTGCTGTGGCTCAGGTCACTGCCATATCATGGATTTGATCCCTGGTCCAGGAATTCCTGCATGCCACGGCTCCCCCCCACCCCCCCAAAAGAAAACTGTACTACGAAACTTACTTTGTATAAATGATTATTAACTTGACTAAGGCTAAACATAAATGATGTTGGAAACATATTTCCAGGGAGTTCCCATGGTGGCACAGTGGGAACGAATCTGACTAGGAACCATGAGGTTCAATCCCTGGCCTCACTCAGTGGGATAAGGATATGGCGTTGCCATGAGCTGTGGTGTAGGTTGCAGACATGGCTTGGATCTGGCATTGCTATGGCTGTGGTGTAGGCTACACTGCTATGGCAGCTGTAGCTCCCATTAGACCCCTAGCCTGGGAACTTCCATATGTCTATGTCACAACTGGGGCCCTAAAAAGCAAAACAAAACAAAACAAAAAACATATTTCCATATGGAAAGAAATTTTAAACTGGTTATTATAAATTTTTGTTACTATTCAGTTATATCATTAGTAAACTCCAAGCTTTCTATTCTGGTATATTTAACGATAATATTTTACTTCTTTTACATAGAAGCTACTAGGAAAGGAGTTCCCGTCATGGCTCAGTGGTTAATGAATCTAAGAACCACGAGGTTGCGGGTTCGATCCCTGGCCTTGCTCAGTGCGTGAAGGATCTGGCGTTGCCGTGCGCTGTGGTGTAGGTTGCAGATGTGGCTTGGATCCCGCGTTGCTGTGGCTCTGGCGTAGGCCGGTGACTACAGCTCCGATTAGACCCCTAGCCTGGGAATCTCCATATGCCGCAGGAGCGGCCCTAGAAAAGACAAAAAAAAAAAAAAGAAGCTACTAGGAAAGATAAAGATCTCTTTCTCTAGGTCCTTCTTTATATTCACTGCACACCGGCTTAACTGGCTGAATAATTTTAAGTTATAAGTACTAAAGTATCATGAATTTCAAGAGAGAAGTTAGCAACAGCCACCCCCTATCCCCCAAAGGCTTGCCAGGACTGTGTGTGTTTGCCTTCCTATCTGCTATAGGATGCCTCATTCTTGCCCTTTTTAATCCTTTTTTTCCTTCCACCTCATCACATATCCAAATTCTAACATTGAAATGCATCTGACAGCTGAAGCTATCAAAGACATTTTTTAGGTTTTATACTACCTGCTAACCTACCATTTTTATTTAGGCACAGTATTCCACAATTACTAAACATGGTGAGTCATTTAAAAAAATAGTGCCTCCTCTACAAAGCACGGATAGGTAAAGCACTAGCACATGATGAATGTTCAGAATCACACATGTTGAATCCTCACGTGGTAATAAGGTTCTTC
This sequence comes from Phacochoerus africanus, assembly GCF_016906955.1. NCBI lineage: Eukaryota > Metazoa > Chordata > Mammalia > Artiodactyla > Suidae > Phacochoerus > Phacochoerus africanus. The sequence goes on along the minus strand of NC_062552.1, from coordinate 112,996,948 downwards.
AGTACCATCTAGGCCATGTAAACCAGTGAGCGTCACTGCTGGAGGATTTCTCTTGGGGAAAATCCTTCCTCATGTGAAGAGTGATGGTATTTAATATAGGCCAGCATCCCTTTTCCCTTTATTAATGAATTAGCAAAATGAATTCATAAACTTTCACTGACTTCTTACTTTACACAATTTCCCTTGGTAAAACTAAGGAGGCTACCGAACTGTCTAACACCGCAACAGATTAGAGCACATGTGGTTAAAATAGTACTTCTGCTGCAAAGTCTGTATGTCGCTGCACAGAGAAACAGAACCAGCTACCTTGCTGAGGAACACTGAAGAGCGCCATCTTTAGTCTCGTCCCAGGGCAGTTCGCGCCCCTGTAAAGGTAAAGGGATTACTGTTTCTTTGGTATCATATGTCATACAACTAGATGCCTGGGATGCAATGAGAAGAATACATCTGTATTTTTCTTTCAAAAACATATCACGAAAGCAGAAATAAGGCAAAACAGTAACTTCCAAAAATAGTTGAGAGACAGTAGAGATACTCCGTAGATAAAAATGCTGATGTGTATTACGACAAAGGATGCTTTAGAGCACATTTTTCATACCATCAAGACCTTTTTCTTAAATTTATTTAAAGCAACATAAAATAATTTCTTATATTTTAATGAATAATATTTAAGTGACATTAATTACAAGTAAGAGAAAATGATGCATATTTGCAAGTTTTAAGTAAACTTGAGAGAAAATATCCTATTATTTAGTAACTCCAATAGCTCAGCTGTTTCAAATGCCAACCTTTCAAATATGTAGAAGTAGTAGTAGCTCTGGGAACTCCAAAACTGTATGAACAATAATATTAACAAACAAAAATAAAAGCAGCTTAGTATTACAGAACCCTTTCTAGGGGCCACATGCTGAGCCAAGCATTTACTTGCATTATTGGATTTAATCTTTATAATGCTAATTTAGGTGCAGTGCTTTACAACTTTAAAAGTGCTGTTAAAATGCTAGCCTACTTACTGCAGCTAATGCTCTTACTATCTCCCTCAAGCAGACTGCTGGTGGTACTGATTTGGGAATATGTGCACATATCAAAGTCTTCCTACATGTTTCTAATTGAACATTTGGAGCACAATGTCACAAAAACAGACGTCTGCTTTAGCTTATTTAGTTATCCACAGAACTAACCCCCTTCCTAAATCTCAAGTTAGTCATAGCTATCATTTATTAAGCTTGGGTTGATTTAGGTACTTGACTTTGACAACATTTTTTCTTTCCAATGATCTTGCACATTAAGTACAGTTTTTCCAGATGTGGAAACTGAGCTCTCAGAGGAACTGATTTGTCCTTGGGCCTTAAATAGCAGAACTTTATGTCAAACAGCTATTAATGGCTGAGATGGAAACCTCTACTCATTTTCAGAAGGGAAGAGGGAAGCTGAGTGTGCTTATGTTTTATTCTTCTATCTTTGATTCTGTTTGACATTTTAATAGACAAACCTTTTTCACAAACAATAAATTTAAATTAGGATGCAAGTGTATGATTAATACTCCCCAAATAAAAATAATCAGGTTATCTCTAAGTCAGACCTGAAACTATAATATTTTCTTTTATGGCTGCATCTGTGGCATATTGAACTTCTTGGGCCAGGGTTTGAATCCAAGCTGCAGATGCAGCACAACACAGGATCCTTTAACCCACTGTGCCAGGCTGAGGATCGACCTTGTGCCTCCACAGAAGCCTGAGCTGCTGCAGTTGGATTCTCAACCTACCATGCCACAGTGGGAACTTCAAAACTGTAATGTTTTAAAAGAAATGATTGCCAAACATTCAAAATACGAACACTGAAAAAGATCTTTATGGTCTAGTAAAGTGTAAAAGCAAGCACAGAAGACTTATATCCATCTATTCTTATAAAATGTATAATTTCTAATAATATAATCAATGGCAATTCTTTAAAAAAAATACAGGCATAGAAACTAAAATAACTTCTGCACAACTCTTCTAGCTCCTTTAGTGATCTAAGTCTGCATCTTTGAAAAGAACATTTAAGTTATTTTATCCATGCACCCACCTATCCAACTAGTCAAACAGCCATCTAGAAAAGATGCTAACAACAAAATGACTTCCCAGATTGGGCAGGATGCAGCTAGTCACTCACAAAGAGCTATAACCATTTGTAAATAGGCAATACTTCTGTATATCGGCTATATCACATGCAAGACATCAAGAGATTATTTTTCACAATCTAAATAGTTACACATATTCTATTAAATTAAAGCAACTGTAATTCTAATGTGGAACACACAGAGATGTCATTTTTATTACCTGCTTTATATTCATTTCTGAATCTGTGAAGTTCTTAATCTCATCGGTTTCAAAATCAGATTTAAAGCTGTAATATTTTAAAAGAAATGATTGTTAAACCTTCAAAATGTAAACACTGTGATAATGAGCTTTACTACCTAGAAAATAAAAAACGAGAGATGAAATGCATCCATTCCTATAAAATGTGTAATTTTGATATAATTCTCAGCTCTTCTCAGGAAGCAGATATGATTTGGATTACATAAGCTTCTCTTTCTTTCTTTTTTTTTTTAGGGCTGCACCCATGGCATATGGAGGTTCCCAGGCTAGGAGTCCAATCAGAGCTACAGCTGCCAGCCTACACCACAGCAACTTGGGATCCGAGCTGCGTCTGCGACCTATACTACATCTCACGGCAATGCCAGATCCATAACCCACTGAGTGAGACCAGGGATTGAACCCGCAACCTCATGGATCCTAGTTGGGTTCCTTAAATGCTGAGCCACAACGGGAACTCTTTCCCTTTTTTTTGAATGGTAGCTAGATTTCAGTTGGACAGAATGGGACTAAGAAAATGAGAACTAGTACTTTCAAAAACTGTCATAAATAAGCTGCACGCAAATCAATGAAACTAGAACACACTCTCACACCATGCACAGAAATAAACTAAAAAAAATGGCTTAAAGACTTAAATATAAGACAAGATACCATCAAACCCCTGGATGAAAACATAGGCAAAACATTCTCTGACATCAACCTTACAAATGTTTTCTCAGGTCAGTCTCACAAAGCAAGAGAAATAAAAGCAAAAATAAACCAATGGGAGAAAAGACAGCTTGTTCAATAAATGGTGCCAGGAAAACTGGACAGCCACATGGAAAAGAATGAAATCAGAACACTCCCTAACACCATACACAAAAATAAACTCCAAATGGATTAAAGACCTAGATATAGGACCAGACACTATCAAACTCCTAGAGGAAAACATAGGCCAAACACTCTCTGACATAAATGACAGCAACATCTTCTCAGAGTGGCACCACCTCTTAGAGTAATGACAGTAAAAACAAAAATAAACAAATGGGACCTAATTAAACTTAAAAGTTTCTGCACAGCAAAGGAAACCCTAAACAAAACAAAAAGACAACCCACAGAATGGGAGAAAATCTTTGCAAATGAATCAACTGACAAGGCATTAACCTCCAAAATTTATAAACACCTCCTACCACTCAATACCAAAAAAACAAACAACCCCATCAAAAAATGGGCAGAAGATCTAGAGACAGTTCTCCCAAGAAGACATACAGATGGTGAAAAAACACATGAAAAGATGTTCAGCATCCCTCACGATTAGAGAAATGCAAATCAAAACCACCATGAGGTACCACCCTACACCAGCCAGAATGGCCATCATCCAAAAGTCTACAAACAGTAAGTGCTAGAGAGGGTGTGGAGAAAAAGGAACCCTATTACACTGTTGGCGGGATTGTAAATTGGTGCAACCACTGTGGAAAACAGTGTGGAGATGCCTCAGAAAACTAAAAATAGAACTACTATTTGATCCAGCAGTCCCACTCCTGGGCATCTATCCAGAGAAAACCATGACTCGCAAAGATATATGTACTTCAGTGTTCATTGCAGCATTATTCACAATAGCCAAGACATGGAAACAACCTAAATGTCCATCGACAGAGGAGTGGATCAAGAAGATGTGGTGTGTACACACACACACACACACACACACACACACACAATGGAGTATTAATCAGCCATTAAAAGGAACGGAATACCGGCATTTTTTGCAACATGGATGGACCTAGAAATTATGCTAAGTGAAGTCAGCCATACAATGAGATACCAACATCAAATGCTTTCACTGGGCGTTCCCGTCGTGGCACAGTAGTTAACGAATCCGACTAGGAATCATGAAGTTGCGGGTTCGATTCCTGCCCTTGCTCAGTGGTTTAAGGATCTGGCGTTACTGTAAGCTGTGGTGTAGGTTGCAGATTCGGCTCGGATACCGTGTGGCTGTGGCTGTGGCGTAGGCCAGCTGCTATGGCTCCGATTCAACCCCTAGCTTGGGAACCTCCACATGCTGCGGGAGCGGTCCAAGAAATGGCAAAAAGACAAAAAAAAAAAAAAAAAAAGCTTTGACTGACATGTGGAATCTGAAAAAAGGACAGAATGAACTTCTTTGCAGAACAGATACTGACTCACAGACTGAAAAACTTATGGTTTCCAAAGGAGATGGTTCGGGGGGTGGGGGGATACGCTGGGGTTGTGGGATGGAAATCCTATAAAATTAGATTGTGATAATCATTGTACAACTACAAATGTAATAAATTTATTGAGTAATAAAATAAACAAATAAATAAATAAACCAATGGGACCTAATCAAACTGACAAGCTTTTGCACAGCAAAGGAAACCATAAAAAGAAACCAAAAAGACAACTTACAGAATGGGAGAAAACAGTTTCAAATGATGCAACTGACAAGGCCTTAATCTCTAAAATATACAAACAACTTATACAACTCAACAACAAAGAAGCCGACAACCCAATGGAAAAAGGGGCAAAAGACCTGAATAGACATTTCTCCAAAGAAGATATATAGATGGCCAAAGAGCACATGAAAAAAATACTCAACATCACTGATTATTAGAGAAATGCAAATCAAAACTACCACAAGATACCACCTCACACCAGTCAGAATGGCCATCATTAATAAGCCCACAAATAACAAATGCTAGAGGGGGAGTGGAGAAAAGGGAACCCTCCTGCACTGTTGGTGGGAATGTAAGTTGGTATAACCACTATGGAAAACAGTATGGAGGTACCTTAGAAATCTATACATAGAACTATCATATGATCCAGCAATCCCACTCTTGGGCATATATCCAGACCAAACGTTCCTTGAAAAAGACACATGCACCCGTATGTTCATTGCAGCACTATTCACAATACCCAGGAGACAGAAACAACCCAAATGTCCACCGACAGACGATTGGATTAGGAAGATGTGGTACATATACACAATGGAATACTACTCAGCCATAAAAAAGAACAAAATAATGCCATTTGCAGCAACATGGATGGAACTAGAGACTCCCATACTGAGTAAAGTAAGTCAGAAAGAGACAAATACCATGTGATATCACTTATATCTGGAATCTAATATATGGCACAAATGAACCTTTTCTTTCCACAGAAAAGAAAATCATGGACTTGGAGAATAGACTGTGGTTGCCAAGGGGGAGTGGGAGGGAGTGGGATGGAATGGGAGCTTGAGGTAAACAGATGCAGACTATAGCCTTTGGAATGGATTAGCAATGAGATCCTGCTGTGTAGCACTGGGAACTATATCTAGTCACTTATGATGGAGCATAATAATGTGAGAAAAAAGAATGTATATATGTATGTATAACTGGGTCACCATGCTGTACAGTAGAAAACTGACAGAACACTGTAAACCAGCTATAATGGAAAAAAATAAAAATCATTATATATAGAAAAAAAATGTCAAAATATAATCATAAAAGTACATTTGATTTCCTCATTTCTTCCTCACTTGAAAAATTTTACCACTGGATTCAATTCTTTAATTTTTTAAATGTATACAGACTGATCTTACTATACCTCTTAATTTTACACAGAGAAAATACTATTCATAAATTGTTTTTTACTTTTTAAAATAATTTAAAATCTAACACCAGGTAAATATTCATTTATGTAACACTAGGAAAAGCAATCACAAATCTGTTAAACTCAATACTTTATAAGATTCGTTTCTTCAATCATTTGGCAATATTTAATGAATATTTATTATGTGCCAGGCATCACTGTATATGAAAATATTATTGAGGCAAATTATACTTAATTTCTAGAAATTATCCCAATTATCTACATTGTACCTGGGGAGTTGTTGCAGGGAAGGGAGCACAGGGATAGTTAGACTAACACTTGCTTTTTTCTCCTATACAGCCCATTGTTTTGCCATTTCTTTCTTTTTTTTTTTTATAATTTTATTTTTTATTTTCCCACTGTACAGCAAGGGGGTCAGGTTATCCTTACATGTATACATTACAATTACATTTTTCCCCCACCCTTTCTTCTGTTGCAACATGAGTATCTAGACAAAGTTCTGTTTTGCCATTTCTAACATAAATCAATAGATGCAATTACACAAACACTGATGACATTTAAAGGATCCTCTGAAAGTTTATTTTAAAAAACATATTGAAGTTCTAGTACTATGTTTGAAATAATAAACTAAAATATGCAACATTCATGTTTAGAAGGGGATTGATAAGGTGTGTGTGTGTGTATGTATGTATGTATGTATTTTTAGGGCTGCACCCGAGGCATAAGGAGGTTCCCAGGCTTGGAGTTGAATCGGAGCTACAGCTGCTGGCCTACACCACAGTCAGAGCAATGCAGGATCTGAGCTGTGTCTGCAGCCCATAGCACAGCTCATGGCAACACCGGATCCCTAACCCACTGAGCAAGGCCAGGGATTGAACTCGCATCCTCATGGATACTAGTTGGGTTCATTAACCACCAAGCGACGATGGGAACGCCCGACAGGTTTAATAGCTATTTATTTTTCAACAATTCCTCTGATAGTTCTAGTGATTCATGCAAAAGGTAAAGTCACACTGATCTCATTCCAAACAACAGGGCACTACCAGACCTTAAGTCTGGCACATAAGGTACATGATATAAAATAAGGAATATGGTTTAATTTCCACTATATCCTGACAGATTTGCTATTGGCTGTTATGTCATACCTGCTTAAATCAGTTTGGGTTTCAGCTTCTATCCGCTGATTTGTAAAATCCTTTTTTCTTTTGGCAGGTGTATAATATCGATACTGTGATAGAAAAGATTTTGCTTCTGATTTTAAAGTGCGTGGGGTAAACGGCAAATGTCTGTTAGAAAAGAGTTCAGAATGTTTATCCAAAAGGTCCCCACTGGGTGCTTTTGAAATAACTAACTGAAACCGGTGGGAATTTGGGAATGCACCCCTGGGCCCTCTGCTGCAGGAGGTTCCAGAGTATGACTTCCTGGGCCCAGAGGCAGCGTAGTCCATGCTAGACAGTGGGGAACTGGAGTTGTTCTCAGTACCGTTTGTGAGGACTTTCTCAGATTTAGGTAGACCTGGGTGTAGTCTCTCTGAAGATGTTACCGGTGACCTTGTAAAGGACGGAAATCCATTCACTTCTTCAATTAACACATCATCTTCATCTTGTGGTTCTCCTGAAGGCTAAGAACATTTGGTTTGACAGTGATCAATTACATTTACAAATTCATGTAATTGGGGATCTCCAGATTATACATTAAAATGGTTGCCTCAAGACTCTACAAAATTAACCTATATGTTCCTGGAAATTTGTATATGAAGTTATATTGAAGCTTTTGAATTATTAATATATAAAAATATAATTTTAAATATACCCAGTAGCAATCATTTTTCTTTGGGAGACTAAAAAGATGATTAGGAACATATACCCATATTTGTGGTCTTGAACTTGTGTACTGAGGTAGATCTCAAGTTTTTCCTGAGTTTCTAGACCAGTCGTGAGCACTCATCTCCTTCTCAACCACTGATGGTGGTGGCATCTGCCTCTTCTGTTTTGTCACGCTGGCCATCTTCAGTGCCTGCAGTTCCTCTGCGACTTAAAGGCTTTGAGGAAATGAAAAGGAACTTCTCCTCACAATGTATGGAGCTCTGATTTAAGGAGCTGATATTTTAAACATAATTAAGAAAGATTTATTCCATAAAAAGTTCACATATGTTTCTTTCTCAGCTTCTCATGAGTGGGGAAAGCTTTGAAAGGGAAGGCATTTTGGCCTGCACTATTGGATTTGGAAGAACTATTTCTACAGGTATCTCTCTATAAGGTTTAAGAGTAGAGGTAATATTTTATTTTTTTACAGACTAGACGCCCGAGAAACCTCGTCTGTGATCCAAGACTTTGCGGACACTCTTGTACTTTTTACAGAACTCTGAGGCACTTTACTAATTGGTAGAGGTGAAGTTACACAGAAGTTAAAGAAAAAGGCTAGGATTTAGTCAGTTATATCTGTCCTACAAGCTCATGGGGAGGCAAACAAGAGGAAGATAAACAAGCTGAATCAGAAAGGAGCCGAGCGCTTTCCGTGCACAAGGTACTGTTGCTGCCATTGAGGAGAATAGAAGAGGAATAATACCTTCTACCACTGTTACTAACCAGTATAGAGTGTGTACCACGTGCCAGATATTGTTCTAATTTTACATGTACGACTCATGTAATCATCACATCAACTTCTGGGTGGTAGTACAATTATTACCTCCATTTTATAGATGCAGAAACTGAGGTGCAAAGTCTCACAGGTTTCAACCCAGGCAAACCTGTGCTCTTCCCATTATGTCATATTACCTATGTTACAAACTCATTTGAAAATTCTACATTTTTAGATTTTTCTACCAATCAGGAATTTTAAACTGATGTTAATTCCTTTCCTGGTAGTGAACAAGTCAGCTAACTTAGGTAATGATTTATCTCAGTAAGGAAATTGCAGATAATAGGATAGTGTGACTATTGCTTAAAATAAGTCAAGCAACCTATTTCCTTTCCAAGTGCCCTTTTTTTTTTGGCTTTTGTCTTTTTAGGGCCACACCTGTGGCATATCGAGGTTCTCAGGCTAGGGGTCGAATCAGAGGTACAATGCCGTCCTACACCACAGCCACAGCAACCCAGGATCCGAGCCGTATCTGTGACCTACACAGCTTCTGGCAATGCTGGATCCTTAACCCACTAGCGAGGCCAGGGACTGAACCGGCATCCTCATGGATACTAGTTAGTTTCGTTAACTGCTGAGCCACGATGGGGACTCCTCCTAGTGCTTTCTAATCCTATCCCAAATATAAGGTAAAATTACTCAAAGCAACTAAGTATCTTAGCATTATTAGGGTACAGTTTAGTCAATGACTCTAATATGTTAGTTTTTTTAGAAAATATTAGTTTTAAAAAGCGTTTCCAAACTAGACTCACACTGCACCGTATAGACCAGAGGTGTTTGGCTCCCTGGAAAGCAATTTCTAATTTATGCTCTGAAAAATCATTTAGGGCTATTAAATAACAATCACAGGAATTATTTACACTTGGGATCAGTAGAAACAGATCAGAGCAGGCAGAAATGCATAAGGCATTAGACTGCCTATGAGAAAATTCTTATCGGTAATGTTTATTTAATAAAAAATGAAATACCAGGAGTTCCCATTGTGGCACAATGGTTAACAAATCTGACTAGGAACCATGAGGTTGGAGGTTCGATTCCTGCCCTTGCTCAGTGGGTTAAAGGATCTGGCGATGCCGTGAGCTGTGGTATACGTCACAAACTCGGCTCAGATCCCGCATTGCTGTGGTTCTGGTGTAGGCCGGCGGCTACAGCTCCGATTCGATCCCTAGCCTGGGAACCTCTACATACTGTGGGTATGGCCCTAAAAAGACAAAAAAGACAAAAATAAAACAAAACTATTCTGTTAATCAAAAAACCCATCTAATTTTTAAAATACTATGCCCCAAATAATTCTAATTTGAATGTACCTGAACATTTATCAAGTATTATAAAAAATGTAAGAAAACTGCAAATTACTGTGAATTCTTAATGGAATAAAAATATACCTATTTAAAAACATAAATGAACTATAGAGACAAAAAGTTACAGGGTTACAGTGACTAAAGGAAAAATGAATGGAAATCATCTTACATTTACAGAATTAATAAGATATTTTCAACAAATCCCATTCTTATCTCAAAATACAAATATTTATATTCCAAATGCTAAATAATAGAAAAATATTTTAAACTTTCAGTTAAAAGTATAATCACTAAAAATGAAAATACATGTAAGTCAAATACTGATGAACAGATTCTCAGATGGCAAAGTATGGTACAGTGTATAGTAAGTTTATTCTAAAGGAAGTAGCTCTATTTCTGGTCCTTTTATCTATATAACAGTCTTGTGGACTCTTAGAAATATTTACAGCTTTGCTGATGATTCCCAAATCTGTTTTCATCCCAGATGCTCTTTTCTGACACAGATGCTTATATGCAACTCTCCACAGAATATATTAGATGTTCCAAATGCACTGCCAATCAAGCAGGTCCAAACGAGGAAACTCACACATTACATCATCTACTCCCAAAGAAAAACTTTACTTTGTCCTGTTATCAATATTTCAGTGAATGATCACCATCCTCCCAGTTGCCCAAGCCAGAAACTTGGGAACCTCTATAACTCCTGACTCTTCCTCTTAATATCCTGAATCAGTCACCAAGTCCTGGGAATTCTACTTTTTTTTTTTTCTTTTGAGGTCCACACTTGTGGCATATAGAAGTTCCCAGGCTGGCGGTCAAATCAGAGCTACAACTGCCGTCCTACGCCACAGCCACAGCAATGCAGGGATCCAAGCCACATCTGGAACCTAGACCACAGCTCATGGCAACACCAGAACCCTGACCCACTGAGCGAGGCCAGAGATAGAACCCACATCCTTATGGATACTTGCTGGATTCGTTTCTGTTGCACCACAACAGGAACTCCTGGGGATTCTACTTTCAAAATGTCTCATAAATATATATTCCTTGTGCTCCTGCTATTTCATAGATGTCTTAATCATTTTCTTTGCCATACGCAAATGTCATGTAATTAGTCTGTCCTTCCTTGCTGCCAGGGCTGTCTTTATAAAGTGTTAATATGATGACATAACTTCCCAACTAAAAACTGGGAAGTACAGCTCCCTCAAACTTTTCAAACAAAAGGGATCTGGGCTCATTATTAATCACAAGTGCCCTTGGTCTTTCCCTTGTCTGCTGATATGTCACACCTTCGTGAACAATGGAAAGAGCAGTGAAAATGGCTTCTATCAATAGGCAAGAGTTTCCATCTCCCAGTTGCTAGGAGACAGAAAACAAAGCTCAGGGACTAAACTAGACAGTCTAGGACACCATGCTTATGAATCCGGGATCCTCTCAATGGCTACAACCTAACTAGGTGACTTGCAAAGAAACCTGCCCATCTTGAACACTGGCACACTGGCCTTTGAGAATCTGAAATCATATACTCCCTCCACACAAGCCTGCAGCTTAAATCTGCATTACCTAGATCATCCACAAAAACTTTAAGTTGAGACAAATGACTCATTTTTTTCCAATACGTAAACTGTAGAGGGATAAAAAGGAGGGGGAAGGAGAAATTATATATTAAAAGAAATTTATCAATTGGTTTAAATTATTTAGATTCAAATTTGAAAAAACTAAAAAAAAAAAGACAATGGGGAAATCTGAATACTGGATATTTGATGATTAATTTTAAGATATATGATATTGTAAACTTTTAGATACATACAGAAATATTTATAGATAAAATTATATATCTGGTATTTGCATCAAAATAATCTGGGATGGGGTTAGTGAGTGAGGAGATACACATGAAATAAGTCTGGCCACTAACTGATCATTGTCATACCTGGGGGACAAGAACATACTCTATACTATACTATTGTTATAGACGCTAAAATTTTCTTTTCTTTTTCTTTTGGCCACACTTGCAGCATATGGAAATTCCTGGGCCAGGGATGGAATCGAGCCATAGCTGCGACCTATGCCACAGAGCTGTGGCAACACCAGATAGCTAACCTATGTACTGGGCTTGGGATCAAACCCATGCTGCTGCTGAGACAACGCCTGATCCTTTAACCTGCTGTGCCGCAATGGGAATTCCAATGCTAAAATTTTCAAAATTAAAAAGTTTTAAAAAAGAGATCATCGCTCATACAAAAAGACTTCAGTTTCAGCTGAGAGATGAAGAGAGACAGAAAGAGCATAGCTCTCCCCATTACAACAAAACTGGACAAACTGCAAATTAGTGATTTTTCTTGAACTAATGAGAGAACTAAGGTCACAAAGCAACCAACCAACCTAAATCTAGAGTGAGACAGGTACCTGCAGGGAGAAATAGGACCTGAGCATTTGCTTATTTGGGACAGATGCCACTGAATGCCATATAAACGGTTAAGAAGATGATACTAGAAGCTTTTAGCTAATTGCTAGAGCCTAAGTGTGAACTAGCATGAGAGTATGAAGCCTCTGAGACTTGGGGAGTTCGTACCCTCTTGTGGGCCTTCCCGCTAAGAACCCCACCCTAAGCTCTCAGGGAAGAACATTTCCCTTTCCCTGTTTCCTTGGTGTGGCTCGGGGCGGGGAACAGTTGTCACTGCAGAAATACTTCCACATCTATTTTCCCTTTCTCTCAAACTATGGGGGAAATTTCCTTTACTTTGCCATGTAACATATTTATGGATGTGACATCCCATCACTATTGCTGCATCCTATGGGTTAGAAGCAAGCTATAGATGCAGCATTCACTCTAGAGGAGGGGGTTGTTTAAGTGCAGGGATCCTTGTGGGGCTAAGAATTCTGCCTACTACTGTGGGCCAAACAGAAAGTACAAGAAAGCAGAAATAAAAACATACTAAATGCTCCACTTTAAAGAACAAAGATACCAGAGTGAATAATCAGAACCACCTAAAATTTCAGAATTCATCTAAAATATCAGCATTAAAAAAATGGGAAAAAAATATATACCAAAGAAATACTAATGAAATCAAAACTGGTTTAACCATATCATGACGAGAAAACGCTTTCACACAAAAAGCGGAGTTCCCGTCGTGGCTCAGTGGTTGGCAAATCTGACTAGGAACCATGAGGTTGAGGGTTTGACCCTTGGCCTTGCTCAGTGGGTTAAGGATGTAGCATTGCTGTGATCTGTGGTGTAGGTCGCAGACATGGCTTAGATCCTGAGTTGCTGTTGCTATGGTGTAGGCTGGAGGCTACAGGTCTGATTCGACCCCTAGCCTGGGAACCTCCATATGCCGAAGGAGTGGCCCTAGAAAAAGGCAAAAAGACAAAAAACAAAAAACAAAAAACAAAAAAACAAAAAAACCAAAAAGCATTCAGACAAAGAAGTTCAAAGATAACAGGTTTGATTCACCAAGAAAATATATCATTTCTATGTATGTATGTAATAACTTAGACTCAAAATATAGAAAACAAAAATTGGTAGTACTAATTTTTGGAGAAATAGCTAAATACATAATCATGTGAAGGATTTCTCTTAATAAATGATTAATCAGACAAAAAAATTAGTAGATTCAAACATCTGAAAAATATGAAGCTTAACCTAATGAATATACTATATACTAAATGCTGCATATAGCTATAAAATACATTTTATTTTTAAACATATAATGACATAGGGCATTAAAAAATTATCCACCTATGGGACCATAAATTTCAAGAAATGGGTATCATACAGATATTTCCTTATCAAAATAACCCTTAGGCTATAAATCTGTAACAAAAAGAAAACCAAGAAAAAAACAGACATAGAAATTAAGAACACTTCTAAAAGACTCTTGATTCAAAGAAGAAATTATACTGGAAAGTGTAAAATACTTTAATTGTACCATAATAAAAATACCACATATCAAAACTTGTCGAATGCAGCTGTAGCAGCACTTGGAGGAAAATATGTAGCCTTAAAAATGCTTATACAGGAGTTCCTGTCATGGCGCAGTGGTTAACAAATCCGACTAGGAACCATGAGGTTGTGGGTTCGATCCCTGGCTTTGCTCAGTGGATTAAGGATCCAGTGTTGCCGTAGCTGTGGTGTGGGTTGCAGACGCGGCTTGGCTCCCACATTGCTGTGGCTCTGGCATAGGCCGGAGGCTACAGCTCCGATTCGATCTCTAGCCTGGTAACCTCCATATGCCGCAGGAGTGACCCAAGAAATTACAAAAAAAGAAAAAAAAAAAGATGCTTATACAATGAAAGAAGTGAGGCCTAAAATAAGCTAAGCGGAAGTAGAAAAAAGTACTGAAACATAAACTCAAAGCTAAAAGAGGAAAATAAAGATAACTATGAACATTACTGAACTAGAAAACAAAATACAAAAGAGAGGATCAATGGAGTAAAAAAATGTGCCCTTAAAAAGATCAATAAAACTGACCAATCTCTATTGATAATAATAAAAGAAAGAAGGCACAAATAAACATTGGGATAAAAAGAGGAAATAATACATATTCAAGAGAGATTATATTATGAGGAAGTCTATGTCAAGAATTTGAAAACTTAGATGAAATGGACAGCTTTCTACATACATACAACTTATGAAAATAGTTCTATAATGATTTCAAAAACTGAATCAATCAAAAGTCTTCTCACAAAGAAAACTCTAGGCCCAGACAATTTTAATGTTGAGTTCCATCAAATTCAAGGAATAATTCCAACCTTACGTAAACTACTTAGACAGAAAAAGAAGTAATAGGGTCCACTTTTATATTATGAGGCTAACAAAATCTGACAGTAGAAAAAAGGGAATATGACAGGTCACTATCGATAATAGACATACATGCTAAAATCCTAAACAAAATATTAGCAACTGTATCTGGCAATGTACTAAAAAAATGTACTAATATTACAATGTACTAATATTACATCATGACAAAGCTGTGTTTATACTAGGGATGCAAAAATTGAACATTAGAAACAATTGTAATTCACTACATTTGTACAGATAAAAGAGAAAAATTGTATCATCATTTCAAAAAATGCAGAAAAAGTGACAAAATTAACATGCATTCATGAGAAAGGAAAAAAATCCTTTTAGCAAACTGGGAATAGAAGAGAACTTCCTTGATGAGATGATAAAAGGTATCACAAAAATCCTATAGCAGGGTCAGCAAACTAGAGTTTACAGTCAAATCTGGCCCATGGTCCTTTTTGTTAATAAAGTTTTACTGGAACGAAGATACATCCATTCATTTGTGTATTGTCTATGGCTGCTTTCCAATGGCACAATAATTGTGACAGAGACTATGTGGCCTGGAAATCCTAAAATACTTACTATTTGGCTGTTTACAGAAAGTTTACCAACTCTGACCTATACTAAACATTACCAAAAAGTGAGGTTGCACAACCAATGAAGTATCTTAGAAATATTTACTTTTAAAAGCTAAAAATACCATCTTACCTTTTGTAGAGTGGTAAACAATGACTTGGAATTACTTTTAGAATTGGCCTGCCCTGCAGTTTTAGTGAATTTCAATTCCCTTTCACATCGTGCTAATTCCTTTTTGAGCTTCTCTCTTCGTTGTTGGTCTGCATCTGAGGAGGAAAAAATCTTTTTGAAATATAGAATAAAATAGAAAAATTAATTTTTTGGTCTTAGAAAACTAATAAAGGGCACATTTTTTTCTTGTTAAAAATGTTTGCACTAATATTTAAATAAAGAGCCATATGCTTTTCTATGTAAAGATAACAAATATTTAATGTATAGAAACTTCAAATGGATTAACTATTTAAAGAGCACATGCAGGATGTGACAAATTGGTTAAGCCTAAGGGATCAAGGGAGCAATTCCCAGCAGATACAGAGAAAAGAAGTTTAGAAATGCTTGACCATGTTGTCTGCGACTGTAATCACCAAATGCACTTTGAATTAGTCCATACACTCCTCCGCAAATGAAATATTATCCATATCATCAAGTGCTATAAAAATTTAAGGTTTATATCACGCAAAAAATGACACAATTTTAAAACTTTTTTTTTTTTTTTGGCTACACTCATGGCATGTGCAAGTTCCTGGGCTAGGGACTGAACCCATGCCATAGCAGTGACCTGAGCCACATCAGTGACAACACCAGATTCTTAACCTGCTGAGCTACACAGAACTCCTAAAACATTATTATTTTAGGGTTGCAGGTATGGCATATGGAAGTTCTCAAGTTAGGAGTTGAATCAGCTGCAACTGCTGGCCTATGCCACAGTCACAACAATGCCATATCCAAGCCACATCTGTGACCTGCACCATAGCTTGTGGCAATACCATATCCTTAGCCCACTGAGCAGGGCCAGAGAACAAACCTGTATCCTCACGGATACTAGTTGGGTTTGGTTACCACTGAGCTACAACGGGAACTCTCTAAAACATTATTGTTAAATAAAATAACTGATTTCCAATTGTCTTACCTGCTACTCATTTGAAACCACAAATGAAAAAAGTGGTTTCACATTTTAGTGTGTTTTAAGTCAGGTACTGAGTCGTTATTAAAGACTGAAAATGGCCAAATGAAAGCTAGTCAAATTTCAGAGTTAGAAGGATGGCTAACCATTAAGTAAAATGACTTAAATATTCATATAGAATTTAAAATTTAATGAACACTTTTTTTTTTTTTTTGTCTTTTTAGAGCCATAACTGCAGCATATGGAAGTTTCCAGGTTAAGGGTCGAATCGGAGATGCAGCTGCCAGGCTACACCACAGCCTACAGCAATGCCAGATCCTTAAACCACTGAGTGAGGACAAGGGTGGAACCCACATCCCCGTGGATACTAGGTCGGGTTCTTAACCTGCTGGGCCACAACAAGAACTCCTTAACAAATACTTTATTGGAATCCATCCCAACTTAATGGATGAAATAATTTCAAGTTTCAAATCATCCTAATTGGAAAAAGGCAAAAAGTTTGAACAGACATTTACTAAAGATATACAAGCATATGAAAAATATGCTCTACATCATTAATCATGAGGAAAATGCAAATGAGGATCACAAAGAGACAACACCTCACTAGATTATAGTCACTAGCCACCAGAATGGTTATAATCAAAAAAGGAGTTAATAACAGTGTAACAAGCAAGAATTTGGAGTAATTGAAATCCTAATGTTGGAAGATAAGAGTGTAAAATGGGTACAGTCACTTCAGAAAACAGCTTGGCAATTTCTTTCAAAGTTTCCTTAATTTTACCCTATGACCTAGCAGTTTTATTCTCAAGTGTATACCTAAGAGAAATGAAAATTTATTTATTTATTTATTTATTTAGTCTTTTTTGCCTTTTCTAGGGCTGCTCTGCGGCATATGGAGGTTCCCAGTCTAGGGGTCCAATTGGAGCTGTAGCCGCGGGCCTACGCCAGAGCCACAGCAATGTGGGATCCAAGCCGCATTTGCAACCTACACCACAGCTTACAGTAATGCCAGATCCTTAACCCACTGAGCAAGGCCAGGAATTGAACCCTCAACCTCATGGTTCCTAGTCGGATTCGTTAACCACTGAGCCACGACGGGAACTCCCGAGAAATGAAAATTTACATCCACGTGAAAGACCTGTACATGAGTGTTCACAGCAGCACTATTTATAATGGTCAAAAACCAGAAACAGATCGAGTGGCAATCAACTGATAGAGACAAAATGTGGTATTATTCATACAATGAAATACTATTTAACGATTAATAAGTACTGATTAAGTTTGTAGCAGATATGAATCTCAAAATATTTTTTAATTTTTACTCAATTTATTACATTTATAGTTGTACAATGATCATCACAACCCAATTTTACAGGATTTCCATCCTAAACCTCCAGCACATCCCCCACCCCCCAACCTCTCTCTTTTGAAAACCATTAAGTTTTTCAAAGTCTGTGAGTCAGTATCTGTTCTGCAAAGAAGTTCAATGTGTCCTTTTTTCAGATTCCACATGTAAGCGATAGCATTTGATGTTGGGTGTCTCATTGTCTGACTTCACTTAGCATGATAATTTCTAGGTCCATCCATGTTGCAAAAAATGCCGGTATTCCGTTCCTTTTTAATGGCTGAGTAATGTTCCATTGTGCATATGTACCACATCTTCTTGATCCACTCCTCTGTCGATGGACATTTAGGTTGTTTCCATGTCTTGGCTATTGTGAATAATGCTGCAATGAACACTGAAGTACATATATCTTTGCGAGTCATGGTTTTCTCTGGATAGATGCCCAGGAGTGGGACTGCTGGATCAAATAGTAGTTCTATTTTTAGTTTTCTGAGGCATCTCCACACTGTTTTCCACAGTGGTTGCACCAATTTACAATCCCGCCAACAGTGTAATAGGGTTCCTTTTTCTCCACACCCTCTCTAGCACTTACTGTTTGTAGACTTTTGGATGATGGCCATTCTGGCTGGTGTAGGGTGGTACCTCATGGTGGTTTTGATTTGCATTTCTCTAATCGTGAGGGATGCTGAACATCTTTTCATGTGTTTTTTCACCATCTGTATGTCTTCTTGGGAGAACTGTCTCTAGATCTTCTGCCCATTTTTTGATGGGGTTGTTTGTTTTTTTGGTATTGAGTGGTAGGAGGTGTTTATAAATTTTGGAGGTTAATGCCTTGTCAGTTGATTCATTTGCAAAGATTTTCTCCCATTCTGTGGGTTGTCTTTTTGTTTTGTTTAGGGTTTCCTTTGCTGTGCAGAAACTTTTAAGTTTAATTAGGTCCCATTTGTTTATTTTTGTTTTTACTGTCATTACTCTAAGAGGTGGTGCCACTCTGAGAAGATGTTGCTGTCGTTATGTCAGAGTGTTTGGCCTATGTTTTCCTCTAGGAGTTTGATAGTGTCTGGTCCTATATCTAGGTCTTTAATCCATTTGGAGTTTATTTTTGTGTATGGTGTTAGGGAGTGTTCTGATTTCATTCTTTTCCATGTGGCTGTCCAGTTTTCCTGGCACCACTTATTGAACATGCTGTCTTTTCTCCATTGTATATCCTTGCCTCCTTTGTCATAGGTTAGTTGACTGCAGGTGCGTGGGTTTAATTCTGGGCTTTCTATCCTGTTCTACTGATCTATATCTCTATCTTTGTGCCAGTACCATATGGTTTTGATGACTGTTGCTTTGTAGTATAGTCTGAAGCCAGGGAGCCTGATGCCTCCAGCTACATTTTTCTTTTTCAGGATGTCTTCGGCTATTCTGGGTCTTTTGTGCTTCCAAACAAACTTTAAAATATTTTGCTCGAGTTCTGTGAAAAATACCCTTGGTAATTTGATAGGGATTGTATTGAATGTGTACCTTGGGTAGTACAGTCGTTTTAATAATATTAACTCTTCCAATCCAAGAGCACAGTATGTCTTTCCATCTATTTATGTCTTTGATTTCTTTCATTGGTGTCTTATAGTTTTCAGAGTATAGGTCTTTTGTCTCTTTAGGTAGGTATACTCCTAGGTGTTTTATTTTTTTGGATGCCATGGTAAACGGAATTGCTTCCCTAATTTCTCTTTCTGATCTTTCATTGCTAGTATATAGAAATTGCAGTTGATTTCTGTGTATTAACTTTGTATCCTGTGACTTTGCCAAATTCATTGACGAGCTCTAACAGTTTTCTAGTCTTTAGGATTGTCTAGTATAGTATCATGTCATCTGCAAATAGTGATAGTTTTACTTCTTCCTTTCCAATCTGGATTCCTTTCACTTCTTTTATTTCTGATTGCTATGGCTAGGACTTCCAAAACTATCCTGAATAGTAGTGGCAAGAGTGGACATCCTTGTCTTGTTCTTGATCTCAGCAGGAATTTTTTCAGCTTTTCACCATTGAAAATGATATTAGCTATGGGTTTGTCATATGTGGCCTTTATTATGTTGAGGTAGGTTCTCTCTGCCCACTTTCTGAAGGGTTTTTATCAGAAACGGTTTTGGATTTTGTCAAAGGCTTTTTCTGCATCTATTGAGAGGCTCATACGGTTTTTATTCTTCAGTTTGTTAATGTGGTGAATCACACTGTTGATTTGCGGATATTGAAGAATCTTTGCACCTCTAATATAAATCCCACTTGATCATGATGTACAATCCTTTTAATATATTCTTGGATTCAGTTTGCTAGTATTTTGTTGAGGATTTTTGCATCTGTTCGTCAGTGAAACTGGCCTGTAATTTTTTTTTGTGGTATCTTTGTCTGGTTTTGGTATCAGAATGATGGTGGCCTCATAGAATGAGTTTAGGAGTGTCCTTTCCTCTGCAATTTTTTGGAATAGTTTCAGAAGGATAGGTGTTAGCTCTTCTCTAAATATTTGAGAGAATTTGACTGCAAAGCCATCTGGTCCTGGATTTTGTTTGTTGGAATTTTTTTTTTTTTTTGTCTTTTTGCCATTTCTTGGGCCGCTCCTGCGGCATACGGGAGGTTCCCAGGCTATGGGTCCAATTGGAGCTGTAGCCACTGGCCTACGCCAGAGCCACAGAAACTCGGGATCCGAGCCGCATCTGCAACCTATACCACAGCTCACGGCAACACCGGATCGTTAACCCACTGAGCAAGGGCAGGGATTGAACCCGCAACCTCGTGGTTCCTAGTGGGATTCGTTAACCACTGCTCCACGACAGGAACTCCCGGAAATTTTTTAATCACAGTTTCAATTTCAGTACTTTTGATTGGTCTGTTCATCTTTTCTATTTTGTCTTGGTTTAGTCTTGGAAGATTGTACTTTTCTAAGAATTTGTCCATTTCTTCTGGGTTTTCCGTTTTATTGGTGTATGGTTGCATATAGTAGTCTCTTACGAGCCTTTGTATTTCTGTGATGTCCGTTGTTACTTCTCCATTTTCATTTCTAATTTTATTGATTTGAGTCCTCTCTTTTTTCTTGATAAGTCTGGCTAAGGGTTTATCAATTTTGTTGATCTTTTCAAAGAACCAGCTTTTAGTTTCATTGATCTTTTCTATGGTTTTCTTCTTTTCTGTCTCATTGATTCTGCTCTGATCTTTATTTCTTTCCTTCTACTAACTTTAGCTCTTGTCCTTCTCTCTCCAGCTGCTTTAGATGTAAAGTTAGGTTGTTTATTTGTCAATCAATTGATAGAGACAAAATGTGTTATCCATACAATGAAATACTATTTAACAATTAATAAATACTACGTTTACAGCAGATATGAATCTAAAAAATATTATGCAGTGAAAAGTCTAATGCAAAAGAAAATAAATGATTCCATTTATATAAATGTCCACAAAGGAAAGTGTACAAAGAAAGCAGATTAATGGCTTTCGAGGCTAGTAGTGAGATGAGAAAACAGCTGTAAAGCTACCATTTGACCATTTAGTGATGACTGCACAACCTTATAAACTTAGTAAAAACCATTGAATTTTATGGTATGAAAAAATATTCATCAATAAAACTACTATAAAAAGTAAAGGCTTGGAGTTCCAATTGTGGCTTGGTGGGTTAAAAATTCTACTAGTATCCGTGAGGATGCAAGGTGATCCCTGGCTTTGCTCAGTGGGTTAAGGATCCAGCATTGCCACAAACTGCATCTGAAGTCACAGATGCAGCTTGGATCTGGTGTTGCTGTGGCTGTAGTGTAGGCCAGCAACTGCAGCTCCAATTTGACCCCTAGCCCAGGAACTTCCATATGACATAGGTGCAGCCCCAAAACAGGCAAACGAACAAATAAAAAAACGGGTAAAGCTTTTCTGTGAGTTCCCTGGTGGCTCAATGGTTAAAGGATCCAGCATCATCACTGCTGTGGTGTGGGTTGATCCTTGGCCCAGGGAATTTCTGTATTCATGGGTATGCACCTCCTCCTCAAAAAACGGAAAGCCTTTCTAATGCATTAGAATACAGAATTATTTAAACAAGTAAACAGTATATAGAGATATTCTAGTTTAAAGACTGAAATTATCAAGTCAGTTGTCTGCTATGACAAGAGTGTATCTTTTTTTTTTTTGTCTTTTTGCCATTTCTTGCGCTGTTCTCACAGCATATGGAGGTTCCCAGGCTAGGGGTCAAATCGGAGCCATAGCCACCGGCCTACGCCAGAGCCACAGCACTGCGGGATCCGAGCCGCGTTTGCGACCTACACCACAGCTCACAGCAATGCCAGATCCTTAACCCACTAAGCAAGGCCAGGGATCAAACCCACAACCTCAGGGTTCCTGGTCAGATTTGCTAACCACTGAGCCACGACAGGAACTCCTGACAAGAGAATATCTTATAAAAACAGAGATGATTCAAAACTAGAGATTTATTTATCTATGTATTTATTTATTTATTTGGCTGTCCCACAGCATATGGAATTCCTGGGCCAGGGATCAGATGTGGGCCACAGTTGTGACCAATGCCACTGTGCTCTGAAAAGGACTGTACCTGCCTCCTGGCATTGCAGAGATGCTGCCAATCCTGTTTTGCCACAGCAGAAACTCTAGAGATTTATTATTATTACTAATTTTTCCTTTTTGACTGACATACAGCACGTGGAGTTCCTGGGGCAGGGATCAGATCCAAGCCACAGTTATGACCTACAGGGCACACTGGATCCTTTAACTCACTGCGCTGGGCTGAGGAAAGAACCTTCATCCTGGCGTTGCAGAGACGAAGCCGATCCCATTATACCACAGCAGGAACTCCAAGATTTATTTTTTTAATATGCCTATAAAGACTGTTTCTAAGTTGATTCATACTGATTATATGAGCATCAGCTCTGTAACACACGAAGTAATGATTATTAATTGCATTTCAGTTTAGTGATTACAATTTGGCAATTCTTCTAGCCATCACAACTTTCATTTACATGGCCAAAAAGAAAAACACCTGTCTCAACTGACTGAAAGTAGAAAATATTGGAGTTCCCATTGTAGCTCAGTGGTTAGCAAATCTGACTAGGAACCATGAGGTTGTGGGTTCGATCCCTGGCCTTGCTCAATGGGTTAAGGATCCAGCATTGCTGTGAGCTGGGGTGTAGGTCACAGATGCAGCTCATATCCTGAGTTGCTGTTGCTGTGGCATAGGCCAGTGGCTACAGCTCCCACTGGACCTCTAGCCTGGGAACCTCCATATGCTGCTGGTGCAGCCCTAAAAAAAAAATATCATGGGATAAATAAGCACTAGCTAAGTCTAAATTCTAAAAACAAAAAATAAGATCAATTTAAAAAATACAACCTATATGCTGCCAATTTCTGAATTTTTATCTCCATCCTGGAAACTCTCCTCAACTCCAGACTTTGTATTCCAACTGCCTCCTCAGCATCTCCATTTAGACTCTAATAGGTATTTATTTTGAATTTACAGTGACTGAAACTGAACTCTTGATTCACTTGACTCACTTCCTTGGCTAAATATCTTCCTATCACATTCCTCACTTCAGTAAATTATAACTGTTATTTTAGTTGACAGACTCTAAGTCATCTTTGACTCATTCCTGGGAGTCATCTTTGACTCATTCCTTTTTTTCTCTCATATTCTATCTACATCCAATCCATTGGTAAATACTGTTGACACATCTAAAATGTTTCCAGAGTCCAGCCATTTCACACTCCCTCTACTACCGGCATTCTGGCCCAAGTTACCATTATTTCTCATCTGGATTACTGTCTCCTAACTAGTCATTTGTCTCCTAACTAGTCTACTACTGCCTTTTACAGACTATCCTCAACTCACCAGTGGGCAAGGTGCTTTTAAACTGGTTCTGTCCTCCTCCTCTACTCAAGACCCTCCAATGGCTTCCAATTTCATTTAGAGTGAAAGCCAAAGTGCTTGCAAATGGGCACGGCCCTACAAGGTGTGCATGTCTTCGTCCCACCTCCGTGATCTCATCTGCTGTCACTCTTCAGCTGGCTTATTTCACACTATGCAGCTCTTCTTCCTGTTCCCCTGAAGACACTGACCACAGTGTCATATATCAAGGCTTTTATTCTTGCTTTTTTCTCTGTCTTGATTGCTCTTCCCTCCTTTACTCACTTACTTGCTTCTCCTTTAATTCTTCCAGGTCTCTGCTTACCTTATCACTGAGGCCTTCTTCTCCAAAATCCTAATCTCCTTATCCTGCTTCATCCTTTTTCACTGCACTTATCACCATCTGATATAGTCCATACTTACTTACTTTCCTTTGTATCTGCTTGCTGTTTTTCTCCTTCAACCAGAATGTAAGCTCTATAAAAGCAGGTACTTTGTTCATTTCTTCAGCTCCAGCCCTTACTCTAGCACATAGCACGCACCCAATAAATATTTGCTAAATTAATCACTGAATAAACTAGCGTACTTAACAAAATATTATGGAAAATGCCTGATTATTTTATTTTTTCAAACTTTTATTTATTTATTTATTTATTGTTTTTTTTTTTTTTTTGCCTTTTCTAGGGCCGCTTCCCACAGCATACGGAGGTTCCCCGGTTAGGGGTTGAATTGGAGCTGCAGCCACCGGCCTACGCCAGAGCCAAAGCACTGCGGGATCTGAGCTGCATCTGCGACCTACACCATAGATCACGGCAATGCTGGATCCTTAACCCACTGAGCAAGACCAGGGATCGAACCCGCAACCTCATGGTTCCTAGTCAGATTTAACCACTGAGCCACGACGGGAACTCCGCCTGATTATTTTAAATTGGTGAATTTAAACTGGTTCAGTAAGAGAATTAATACATATAGTCAGGCCTTTTAATTTCTCAAAAAAGAGATAATCTTTTTATATATCTACTGTTAGGGAAACTGTTCAGTATAAAAATCTATCAAAACTTTCCCATTTGGGAGTTCCCATTGCGGCTCAGCAGAAACGAACCCAACTGGTATCCATGAGGATGTGGGTTCGATCCCTGGGCCCTCTGAGTGGGTAAGGATCTGGCATTGCTGTGAGCTGTGGTGTAGATTGCAGAAGATGTGGCAAAAAACTTTCCCATCTGGATCCTAAAGAGGATTTTCTGACCTAATGTCAAATGGATGAAACCACCTTAATTCACATGATTCAGATTTTTAAAGCCTATAAACATTGAACAAGCTTTGAGCTACAAAAAGGATACTAATACGATACAGAAGAAGAAATATAAAACATAAATTAAAAATCTGGAAAGATCCTTAGAGATTATTTAATTATCTTCATTATACAAAGAAGGAGGTAAAGACATAAAATGACCTGCCCATATAACTTGTGTGATATAATGAAACCTGACTTTAAAAATATATTCTTGGAGTTCCCATCGTGGTTCAGTGGTTACCGAACCCGACTAGGAACCATGAGGTTGTGGGTTCAATCCCTGGCCTCATTCAGTAGGTTAAGGATCTAGTGTGGCCGTGAACTGTGGTGCAGATCGCAGAAGTGGCTTGGATACCGAGTTGCTGTGGCTCTGGCATAGGCCGGTGGCTACAGCTCCAATTAGACCCCTAGCCTGGGAACCTCCATATGCTGTGGGTGCACTCCTAGAAAAGACCAAAAAAAAAAAAAAATATGTGTGTGTGTGTGTGTGTGTGTATATAAACACTCTGCTCTTGCATAAAATGCCTTTACCCTTCCTGTAAAATTATTCCTAGCCCAAGATTTATTAAAAAATACTAGAGCCTATACTAGGGCCTGTTGCAAACATGAAGGCCACAGAATGGGGAGAATACAAAGGGACAAGCATAGGGACTGATAAAGACACTGTGCTCACTGAGTGGTAGGTATGGCAGTTAGCTCAGCTGAAGTCCTATCAAGTTTCACTAAGAAAATATATAAGGAGTTCCCCTGGTGGTGCAGTGGGTTAAGGATCTGACACTGTCATGGCTGTGGTTCAGGTTGCACAGGCTTGATCCTTGGCTCCAGAACTAACTTCTGCATGCTGTGGGCGTGCCCCTCCCCGCCCCCCAAAGAAGGAAAATATACAAGGAGAGATGAGTACGAATATCCTGCTGTCTGTGATCCTTCCCAGATTGCACGAAAGGGGCATTTCCTTATCTATGCAGTCATTCATTCACTACTTTAGCACTGCCTTAAGTTGGTATTTTTTAATATAAAAATTCTCAAACTATACGTAACAATTACATTTACATAGTAGCTTAAGAAAACATTAAAGTTTGATTTTCATATAATTACTAATAAGCACAGGCTATGATATCTTTGGCTATTTTAAAGTATATATTTCTTGAACTGAACTCAAAGAGAGATACTCAAAAGGTTTCAAATGGTATCTTTCAGAACATTTTGAAACAGGAATTTCAAATCTGATGGTCTGATTATCACCTTAGTAAAGATTTCTAGATATAGAAATATTTGGTCAAAGGGGAGATATATCATGATTCTGTGGTAATATATGTCAATGTGGCTTTTCAGATACATATAGTTAGGCTATTAGGATACAAACAGTAGATACTATTTATCTGAAGAAAAGTGCCAGTCATGGTATTTTTAATGAATACTTCACTAATCTTAACAAGCCAAGGGCAATGTGAATCAAAGAACTCTAAACTTAAACCTGGGCAAGCCTTTTAGTACTACTCAAATTTTTATATGTAGGAAAAATGAAACCCACAGAAGTTAAATTATCCAAAGTTACATAGTTTAATGGCAGAGCCTGGGCTCAATTCTAAGTTCCTAAACTTAGAAATACACAAGTTTCTTTTATGGATAATTTTCAGAAATTAGTATATGCTTCCTCAAAAAGCAACATGTCAATACTCATTAGGATGGCTACTCTCAAAAAAAAAATAGAAAATAACAGGTGTTGGGGAGGATGAGAAACTGGAACCCTCAAATTGGAAATGTAAGGTAAAAACAGAATTACCCATAATTCCACTTCTGGGTATATACCCAGAAATGCTGAAAGCAGGGACTCAAAGTAGTAGTTATACACCCATGTCTATAGAAGGATTATTTACCACTTCCAAAAGGTGGAAACAACCAACTGTCCATTGACTTATGATATATAAACAAAATATGGTATACAAATACAATGGAATATTACTTAGTCTTAAAAAGTGAGGAGATTCTGACACATGTTACATGGATGGACCTTAAGGACATTATGCTAAGTGATATAAATCTTTCACAAAAGGAGATGCATTGGATGATTCCACTTACATGAGGTACCTAGGGAAGTCAAGCACACAGAGACGAAAATACCACAACGGCTGCAGTGGGTGAGTGGGGGAGTCACTGTTTCATGGGTGTAAAGTTTCAGTTTTGCAAGATGAAAAGAATTCTGGAAATGGATAGTGGTGATGGTTGTACTACAATATGAAGTACTGAACGTCACTGAAGAGTAGACATAAAAATGGTTAAGATGGTACATTTTAGGTTATGTGTAGTTTACCATTTATTTTTGTTTTTAAAAAGGGCAATTTGCATTACCACTAGGAGTCTGTGAACAGGCACCACTTGCAGCCCCAATCACCTCAAGGGCACCACAGAGGAGGGCATTGTGACCAAACACCACCTGTTGGCACTCTCACACCCCTGGGAACACTGGCCCTGCTGCTGCCACTGCTGAATACTCCCAGGCAGTAACCACACAGCTGATTTCTGTCACTTCCCAGGATCTTGCAACTAGGAGCCTGTGCAGCACCTCCCATGTGGGCTAAGTGAGAGGGGGTGCTTCATGCATGGTCTACAAGTGGCAGGGGCAAACCACTGCAGTCATCACTGACTCGAGGTAGTCATGGCCCACTACCACTAAGGGTCCCTGAACAGGCACCACCGGAGCTTCCAGTCACTTCAGAGGAGAGCACTGCAATCGAACTCTAGCTGTTGTTGCTCTCCCTCCCCTGGGAACTCACGCACCCTGCTACTGCTACTGCCAAATGCTCTGGAAGCCTTACAGATCTGCCTAGAGCTCATTGCCACTTTCCAGGGCCCTGAAACTAGGAGTAGCCTGTGCCACCTTCCCACAGGTCCTTGCTGCTGTTGAGAGCCCAGTGACCAGGCACTGATTGCTGGCCCCACCCACTGCCTCCTTCTCCATGAAAACACAATGAGCATCCAGGGAATAACAGCCTGCTCACACCAAAGAAAGAGACAGAAAATATTCAAACTCCCACACCAAAAATAAAGAGTAACCCCCTCAAAAAATACAATGGGGTGCTCTTGCATAGAAGTAACCTTACAAGACTATGGTTTGGCTTCCCTAAACTCACAGGAAAAGAAAAACATAAGCAAGACAAAGAAGCTCAGAAACCAATCCCAGTTAAAGGAACAAGAGAATTTACCTAAAGCAGTCAACAACGAAACAGACCTCTGCAGTCGGACAGACATTAAGTTCAAAAGGGAGACAGTGAAAATACTGAAGGAATTAGGCTGAATATCAAGGAATTAAGAGAGGATATGAACAGTAATGCAGATTCCTTTAGAAAGGAACTAGAAAATATAAGAAGGAGCCAAGAAAAATGATAAAATTCATTTGCAGAGATGCAAACTGAGCTAAAGGCACTAAAGAGCAGAATGAATAATTCAGAGGAATGAATTAGTGACTTGGAAGATAAAATAATGGAAATCACCCAATTAGGACAGGATACAGAAAACCAAATGAAAAAACATGAAAGCAATATAAGAGATCTATGGGATAATATAAAGCAGGCCAATCTACGAATAATAGGAATTCCAGAAAGAGAAGAAAAAGAAAAGGGGATTGAAAATACATTTGAAGAAATTATGTCTGAAAACTTTCCAAATCTAAAGGAAACTGATACCAAGATACAGGAAGCACAGAGGGCCCCAAGCAAGCTGAACCCAGATAAGACAACACCAAGACATATTATAATAAAAATGGCAAGAGTTAAAGAGAGGATTCTAAAGGCAGCAGGAGAAAAGCAAAGCATTAATTATAAGGGAACCCCCATAAGGCCATCAGCTGATTTCTCTACAGAAACACTACAGGCCAGAAGGGAGTGGAGATATATTTAAAGTGCTGAAAGGAAAAAATCTGCAACCCAGAATACTCTATCCAATAAGAATACCATTTAAAATAGAAGGGGAAATAAAGAATTTCTCCAAGAAACAAAAGCTAAAAGAGTACAGCAATACTAAACCCATGCTAAAAGACATACTGAAAGGGCTTCTCTAAATTAAAAAAAAAAAAAAAAAAAAAGAACAAACAGAATGGAGGAAACCACAACTGAAAAGCAATCACTTAAATAAGCCAGCAGAAACGTTATTAAAAAAAAAAAAAAAAAGACTTCAAAATCATACAATGTGGGGAAGGAAAATAAGAAAATACAGATTCTTTTTTTTATTTTAATGATGTATTTAAGCCTATATGACTATCAGGCTACAGCCAGCAGATATAGGAAGGGGTTAACATACTTAAAAAAACAGGGCAACCACAAATCAAAACCAAACATTACATTCACAAAAATTGAAAAGTACTCAAGTGTTAAAATAAATGGAAATCATCCAACCAAAAAAGAAAGGAAAAAAAGAGAAACATAGAATCAACTGGAAAACAAGGTTTAAAATGGCAATAAATAAACATCTATCAGTTATCACCTTAAATGTCAATGGACTGAATGCTCTAATCAAAAGACAGCATGGCAGATTGGATAAAAAAGCAAAAACCTTTAATCAGCTGTCTACAAGAGACTCACCTTAGGACAAAGGATACATATGATTAAAAGTGAGGGGATGGGAAAAGATAGTTCATGCCAATGTAAAAGACAGGAAAGAAGGATTTGCAATACTCATATCAAACAAAATAGACTTTAAAATGAAGGTCATAAAGAAAGACAAAGAAGGACACAATTTAATGGTAAAAGGATCCATTCAAGGAGAGGATATTACTAATTGTCAATATATATGCCCCTAATATGGGAGAACCCAGACACCTACAACAAATACTAACAGACATAAAAGGAGAAATTGATGGGGATACTTTAAATTGATGGGGAGAATTTAACAGCCCACTCACATCAATGGACAGACCTCTAGACAAAAAAATCAATAAGACAACAGAGATCCTAAATGACACAAAAGAAAAGGTAGACTTAATTGAAATTTTCAGGACATTACATCCAAAAAAATCAGAATACACATTCCTTTCAAGTGCACATGAAATATTCTCAAGGATTGATCACATACTGGGGCACAAAGCTAACCTTAACAAATAAAGAGTGTAGAAATTGTTTCAAGTATCTTCTCTGGCCACAATGGCATAAAACTAGAAATCAACCACAGGAAAAGAAATGAGAAAAAACCAACTACATGGGGACTAAACAACATGCTACTAAAAAACCAACGGGTCACTGAGGAAATCAAAA
The DNA here is from genome assembly GCF_016906955.1 of Phacochoerus africanus. Lineage (NCBI taxonomy): Eukaryota > Metazoa > Chordata > Mammalia > Artiodactyla > Suidae > Phacochoerus > Phacochoerus africanus. Next base: position 112,966,822 of record NC_062552.1, on the reverse strand, counting down.
AGGAAATTAAAAAATACCTTGAGACAAATGATAATGAGGACACAAACACTCAAAATCTATGGGATGCTTCAAAAGCAGTGCTCAGAGGGAAGTTCACAGCAACACAGGCTTTCCTCAAAAAAGAAGAAAAATATCAAATTGACAACTTAACCCACTACCTAAATGAATTAGAAAAAGAACAAAACCTAAAGTCAGCAGAAGGAAGGAAATAATAAAGATTAGAGAGGAAATCAATAAAATGGAGATTCAAAAAAAAAAAAAGAAAAAAAATCAATAAAACCAAGAGCCGGTTCTTTGTAAAGGTAAACAAAATTGACAAACTCTGGCCAGACTCACCATGAAGAGGGGAGAAAAAACCCAAATAAACAAAATAAGAAATGAAAAAGGATACTACAGAAATACAAAAAACCATGAGAGAATACTATGAACAATTGCATGCCAACAAATTTGACAACCTATAAGAAATGGACGACTTTCTAGAGTCTTACAGCCTGCCAAAACTGAATCAAGAAGAAATAGATCAACTGAACAGACCGATCGCTAGAAATGAAATTGAATATGTCATAAAAACACTCCCTACAAATAAAGTCCAAGACCAGATCGCTTCACAGGTAAATTCTACCAAACATACAAAGAGGAACTTATATCCATCCTCAATAAACTTTTCAAAAGGTTGAAGAAGAAGCAACACTCCCAAAGACATTCCATGACACTACCATCACCCTAATTCCAAAACCAGACAAAGATGCCACCAAAAAAGAAAACTATCGGCCAATACCTCTGACAAATATAGATGCAAAAACCCTCAACAAAATTTTAGCCAACAGAATCCAACAGCATATAAAAAAGATCATACACCACAATCAGGTGGGATTCATCCCAGGTTCACAAGGATGGTTCAACATACACAAATCAATGTCACACACCACATTAACAAAAGAAAATTCAAAAACGACATGATCATCTCAATAGATGCAGAAAAAGCATTTGACAAAGTCCAACATCCATTTATGATAAAAACTCTTACCAAAGTAGGTACAGAGGGAACATACCTTAACATAGTAAAGGCCATTTACAACAACCCACAGCAAATATAATACTCAATGGAGAAAAGCTGAAAGCCTTCCCACTAAAATCTGGAACAAGACAAGGATGCCTACTCTCAGCACTGTTATTCAACATAGTATTGGAAGTCCTAGCCACAGCAATCAGACAAATGAAAGAAATAAAAGGCATCCGAACAGGAAAAGAAGAGGTGACACAGAAAACCCCAAGGACTCAACCCAAAAACTACTTGGACTGATCAACAAATTCAGCAAAGTACCAGGATATAAGATTAACATTCAGAAATCAGTTGCATTTCTGTACACTAACAATGAAATATTAGAAAAGGAATATAAGAATACAATACTTTTAAAATTGCACCCCCAAAAGATCAAATACCCAGGAATACACCTGACCAAGGAGGTGAAAGAACTATAAAACATTAATCAAGGAAATTAATAAAGGAGATTAAAGAAGATGTAAAGAAACGTAAAGATATTCCACGTTCCTAGATTGGAAAAATTAATATTGTAAAAATGGCCATACTACCCAAAGCAATCTACAGGTTCAATGCAATCCCTATCAAATTACCCATGACATTTTTCACAGAACTAGAACAAACAATCCAAAAATTTTTATGGAACCACAAAAGACCCAGAATTGCCAAAGCAATCCTGAGGAACAAAAACCAAGCAGGAGGCCTAACTCTCTCAGACTTCAGGCACTACTACAAAGCCACAGTCATCAAGACAGTGTGGTGGTGGTACCAAAACAGACATACAGACCAATGGAACAGAATAGAGAACTCAGAAATAAACCCTGACACCTACGGTCAATTCATCTTTGACAAAGGAGGCAAGAACATAAAATAGGAAAAAGACAGTCTTTTCCGCAAGAATTTCTGGGAAACCTGGACAGCTGCATGCAAATCAATGAAACTAGAACACACCCTCACACCATGCACAGAAATACACTCAAAATGGCTTAAAGATTTAAATGTAAGACAAGACACCATCAAACTCCTGGAAGAGAACAAAGGCAAAACATTCTCTGACATCAACCTTACAAATATTTTCTCGGGTCAGTCTCCCAAAGCAACAGAAATAAAAGCAGAAATAAACCAATGGGACCTAATCAAACTGACAAGCTTTTGCACAGCAAAGGAAACCATAAAAAGAAACCAAAAAGACAACTTACAGAATGGGAGAAAACAGTTTCAAATGATGCAACTGACAAGGCCTTAATCTCTAAAATATACAAACAACTTATACAACTCAACAACAAAGAAGCCGACAACCCAATGGAAAAAGGGGCAAAAGACCTGAATAGACATTTCTCCAAAGAAGATATACAGATGGCCAAAGAGCACATGAAAAAAATACTCAACATCACTGATTATTAGAGAAATGCAAATCAAAACTACCACAAGATACCACCTCACACCAGTCAGAATGGCCATCATTAATAAGCCCACAAATAACAAATGCTAGAGGGGGAGTGGAGAAAAGGGAACCCTCCTGCACTGTTGGTGGGAATGTAAGTTGGTATAACCACTATGGAAAACAGTATAACCACTATGGAAAACAGTATGGAGGTACCTTAGAAAACTATACATAGAATTATCATATGATCCAGCAATCCCACTCTTGGGCATATATCCAGACCAAACGTTCCTTGAAAAAGACACATGCACCCGTATGTTCATTGCAGCACTATTCACAATACCCAGGAGACAGAAACAACCCAAATGTCCACCGACAGACGATTGGATTAGGAAGATGTGGTACATATACACAATGGAATACTACTCAGCCATAAAAAAGAACAAAATAATGCCATTTGGCAGCAACATGGATGGAACTAGAGACTCCCATACTGAGTAAAGTAAGTCAGAAAGAGAAAGACAAATACCATGCGATATCACTTATATCCGGAATCTAATATATGGCACAAATGAACCTTTCCACAGAAAAGAAAATCATGGACTTGGAGAACAGACTCATGGTTGCCAAGGGGGAGGGGAGGGAGCAGGATGGATTGGGAACTTGGGGTTAATAGATGCAGAGTATTGCTTTTGGAATGGATTAGCAATGAGATCCTGCTGTGCAGCACAGGAACTATGTCTAGTCACTTATGATGGAGCATGATAATGTGAGAAAAAGGAATGTATACATGTATGTGTAACTGGGTAACCTTGCTGTACAGTAGAAAACTGACAGAACACTGTAAACTAGCTATAATGAAAAAAAAAATTATTATATATAGAAAAAAAAGTAACTCACCATTACAATAAAAAAAAATGAATATGTCAAAAATTACTTACATTTGATGCTGGCACTCATGCTTAGTGGAACTGAGCAGTCTACTGCAGCTGAAAGAGAAAAATCAGTTTTTTAATAATATTCTCAATATTTATAAATGACAACAAATATCAAATATGAATATCACAAAATGTTCCAGAAGTTGCTTGTTTTGATTTTTTATGCTACTTTTAAAGATGAAAAATATCCTTCATAAAAAATACACTGGTTGAGATTAAGAGCTCATTAGATACTGCAGAAAGAAACATTAGTGAACTTGAAAACACAGCAATTAAACTACTCAAAATGAAACAGTAAACACTGGAAAATAAATGCACAGAGCATCACTAACTTAACCTACCTGTATCATGCACTTAACATACTGGTTACTGGAGTCTTAAAACAAGCTTGAAAAAATATAAGAGCAAAATTGGAGCACCTACATTAGCTGATTTCAAGATTTATTGTAATGCTATAGTGATTAAGGCAGTGCAGATATTTTAACAGACATACAGATCAACAGACCTGAAGAGTAAGTCCAGAAACAGACCTTCACACATGGTCAACTGTCTTCCAAAAAGTGCCAAGCCAGTTCCATGAGGAAAGGACAATCACTGGGAATATTTAGATATCCATAGGCAAAAAATTAATCCTTATATCATACCAACAGACCAAAACTAACTCAAAATGGATCACGAACTTAAATGTAGGAGCTATAATTTATACTTCTAGAAGAAAACACATAAGAAAATCTTAATGACCTAAGATTAAGCAAGATTTCTTAAATAGGACATGAAAAGCATAAACTATTAAAAAACCGAAATGCTGAACTTGGTTTCACATTTAACAAAATACTTTAGATGTTTTAATCACTTATAAGATAAACCTCATAAAACATGAACTAAAATGTTAAAACTTTAGCTCTTCAAATGAAAAAAATAAATTTTTTTTTTAAAGCTACTGGTGAAAAACTGGGAAATTCAAAAGAGGTCTGTAGTCAACAGTATGGTATCAATACTAATTTTCTGGTTTTAATTACAGTCATGTAAGGTCTTAATATCAGGGAAAGATGGGTGAAGAGTTTCTGTGAAATTGTATCCTATTTTTGTAACTTTTCTGCAAATCTAAAATTATTTTGGGAGTTCCCTTTGTGGCACAGTGGAAACAAATCTGACTGGTATCCATGAGGATGTAGGTTCTATCTCTGGCCTGGCTCACTGGGTTTAGGATCCAGCACTGCCCTGAGCTATGGTGTAGGTCGCAGACAAGGCTCAGATCCCACATTGCTGTGGCATAAGCAACTGCAGCTCCAGTTTGACCCCTAGCCTGGGAACTTCCATATGCTACAGGTGTGGCCCTAAAAAAATTAAATAAATAAGTAAAATAATTTCATGGTAAAACTTAAAGAAAATGAAAAGACAAGTCAAAGACTTGAGAAAATGTTTGCAAAATGTGTGTCTGACACAGGGTATGTTATTTATAGAAAGAGAACTCTCACAACTTAATACTCAAAGAAGACAATTCATTTTTAGAAATGGGCAAAGGTTTAAATAGATAGGTCACCATAGAAGATACACAGATAGCAAATAAGCACATGAAAAGTTGCTCAATGAAAAGGCAACCCTTGTGCACATTTGGTGGGATTGTAAATTGGTGCATCAGTATGAAGGTTCCTCAAAAAAATAAAAATAGAACTACCCTATGATCCAGCAATTCCACTTCCAGGAATTTACTCAAAGGAAATAAAAACACTAATTCAAAAAGTTTATGTATTCCAGAGTTCACTGCAGCATTATAATAGCCAAGATATGGATGCAATCAAAGTGTCTATTGATAGATGAAGGAATAAAGATATGGTGTGTGTGTATATATATACACACATATATACATATACACACAAACACATATGTTGTGGAATATTACTCAGCCATTAAAAATGAAACTTTGCCTTTTGCTAAAACATGAAAGGATCTAGAGGGTATTATGTGAAATGAAATAAATCGTACAAAGAAAGAAAAAATTTATGATCTCTTATGTGGAATCTGAAAAACAAAATGAACAAACAAAATGAAAAGACTCCGATACAGAGAAGAAATGGGTGGTTGCCAGAAAAAAGGGGGCTGGGAATGGGGGGCAAAATAGGTGAAGGAGATTTAAGAGGTAGAAACATCCAGTTATAAAATGTCACGGATAAGTTACATATGGCATAAGGAATATGGTCAATAACACTGTAATAACTTTATGGGGACAGATCGTTATTAGCCTTATCTTGGTTATCATTTCATAATTTATCCAAATGTCAAATCACTACGTAGTTCACCTGAAACTGATAAAATATTGTATGGCAACTATATTTCAATTAAAAAAGGAAGGAGTTCCTGCTGTGGCACAGTGGGTTAAGAATCCAACTGCAGCAGCTCGGGTACCTATGGAGGTGGAGGTTTGATCTTCAGCCTGGCACAGTGGGTTAAAAGATCCAGTGTTGCTACAGCTGTGGCATAGGTCACAACTGTGGCTCAGGTTAAATTCCCAGCCCAGAAACTTCCGTATGCCACGGGTGTGACCATAAATTAAAAAAAAAAAAAAAGTGCTCGCCATTATTAGGCATTAGGGAAATACAAAAAGTAAAACCCTATGAGATACCATTACATATCCACTACAATGCCTAAAAAAGGACCGCCAATAGGAAGGTTTGGTGGGGATGTGGAAGTGACGGAAATGCAAAATGACAGTCATTCTGAAAAAGTTTGGCAGTTTCTTATAAGGGTTAAACATACCCTTACCATATTACCCCACAATTCCACTTTTAGTAAATAAACTTATCCAAGTGAAATGGAAACATATGTTCAAAGATTCTATGTGGGGGAGTTCCCATCGTGGCGCAGTGGTTAATGAATCCGACTAGGAACCATGAGGTTGTGGGTTCGGTCCCTGCCCCTGCTCAGTGGGTTAACGATCCGGCGTTGCCGTGAGCTGTGGTGTAGGTTGCAGACGCGGCTCAGATCCCGAGTTGCTGTGGCTCTGGCATAGGCCGGTGGCTACAGCTCCGATTCGACCCCTAGCCTGGGAACCTCCATATGCCGCGGGAGCGGCCCAAGAAGTAACAACAACAACAACAACAACAAAAAAGACAAAAGACGAAAAAAAAAAAAAAAGATTCTATGTGAACGTTTATAGCAGCTTTATTTATTTTTTTTTTTAAATGGCTGCATCTGCAGCATATGGATGTTCCTAGGCTAGGGGTTGAATCAGAGCTGGAGCTGCCAGCCTACGCTACAGCTTGTGACAACACTGGATCCTTAACACACTGAGTGAGACCAGTGATCAAACTCGCATCCTCACGGATAACACGTTGGGTTCTTAACCCAATAATGCATAATAAGAACTCCCAGTAGCTTTATTCTTAATAGTATTGAGTCAACACAATCCAAATGTCCACCAACTGGTGAATTGATAGACTGTGGTTTATTTATTAACTGGAATAGTAATTATAATAAAAAGGAAGAAATACTGAACATGGATTAGTTTCAAAAGTGTTAACTAACTGAAAGAAGCCAGACCCAAAATGATATGTATTTTATAATTAATTTATATGAAATTCTAGAAAAAGCGAAACTATAGGGATAGAAGGGAGATGAGTGGTTGCCAGGAACGGGGGGGAAGAGAGTGATTACAAAGGACTAAAGAGAACTTTTGGGGATGAGGAAAATGTTCTATACCAGGAGTGAACATTTTCTGTAAAGGAACAGATAGTAAATTCTTTAGGCTTTTCCTCTATCACAACTAATCGACTCTGCTTTTTTTATTTTTATTTTTTAATTGTTATTTTCCCAGAAAAGAAAATCAGGACTTGGAGAACCCTGCCTTTTAATGAAAAAGCCACCACAGAGGATGTTTCTGCTGTGGCACAGTGGGTTAATGATCTGGCTTGTCTCTGTGGCACTGCCAGTTTGATCCCGAGTATAGCAGAGTAGGTTTAGGATCCAACATTGCTGCAGCTGTGGTGAAGGTTACAGATGTGGCTTTGATTCGATCCCTGGCCCAGGGAACTTCTATATGCCGCAAAAAGCCACCACAGACAATATGCAAAAGAATGATGTGACAGTGTTTATTTATGAACAAAATTTCAATTTTCGTGTGAATTCACTTTACAAAAATACTGTTCTTCCGACTTTTTTCCAACCATTTAAAAATATTCTGGAGTTCCCGTCGTGGCTCAGTGGTTAACGAATCTGACTAGGAATGATGAGGTTGCGGGTTCGATCCCTGGCCTTGCTCAGTGGGTTAAGGATCCGGTGTTGCTGTCAGCTGTGGTATAGGTTGCAGACACAGCTCGGATCCCATGTTGCTGTGGCTCTGGCGTAGGCTTGGCAGCTACAGCTCCAATTAGACCCCTAGCCTGGGAACCTCCATATGCCATGGGTGTAGCCCTAGAAAAAGGCAAAAAGACAAAAAATAAACAAATAAATAAATAAAATAAAAAATAAATAAAAATATTCTCAGTACAGGAGCTGTAAAAAAACAGGTGGCAGGAGGATTTGGCTGGCAAGCTATAGTTAGCTGATCCCTTTTTTATAGCCTGATTGTAGTGGTTATCATAAAAATGTATATGTTTTTCAAAATATTCAACTGTACACTTAAAATTAGGACATTTTATTGTATATAAGTGATATCTCAATAAAGCTGACAGAAAAGACTGTAATTACCATCTTCTTTTCTTTGTGCAAATTCTTCAGATTTGAAAACAAAAGAGTAGATTAAAACTTTTTGTTATATTATGATCAGTATCTAACCACAAAAATATACTAGGGGAGTTCCCATTGTGGCTCAGTGGTAATGAATCCTATTAGTATCCATGAGGATGTGGGTTTGATCCCTGGCCTCGCTCAGTGGGTTAAGGATCTGGTGTTGCCATGCACTGTGGTGTAGCTGCAGATGTGACTCAGGTTCCATGTGGCTGTGGCCAGCAGCTGTAGCTCTGTTTCGACCTTTAGCCTGCTAACTTCCATATGCTGCAAGTGTGGACCTAAAAAGCAAAAAGAAGAAGAAGAAGAAAAAAAAAAAACATATATATATACACACACACTAGGAATAACGGGAAATTAAATAATAGGCATTATACAGATTTCAAATACAGTTAATAATGGCATTCTGAATTTGTAGGTATATAGATGTAGAAGTCAGTAGTTGATATCTCACTGCATCAAACACAAACCCATTTATATATAATGTATTCATTTTTGCTACATATTTACATTAATTAGAAGTGAAACTGAGAAGGGTTTAAATTGGGTACAGAAAGTTAATATTTGCACATTTTTACCTTTGGCTGAAAGGATTTTATTATAGTGAACAGCCATGTGATTCTTGACCAGGTGGAGGGTACTTAGTCTGAGAGAGGAGGAGTCAGTGCAAAAAGCTAAAAATTAAAACATATTTAATTAAATATTTAAAATTAAAATAAAAATCATCACGAGAGTAAACAAATTACTGACTACTAAGCTCATTTTTATAAAAACTGTTCTGAAATTTAACCATGGACATACTGACATTGTATCTGTGATGCTGAATATGTCCCCACTGTAATCTTGCACTGATAACTGATGAGCTACTGACTACTTTGGGTTCAAACCTTTCTAAGAAAGTTTTACAAGCCTGAGAGTCTTGCAAAGAGATTCTGGAATATAATCAACCATTACATTTAACAAAGCTGCTTCTTATCAACAGCTCTCTCTCTCCTAACTAAAAATGTTTACCTACTTGCCTGATGATGAAATAATGTAGCCATTGTTAACACCTGAATACATGGGGAGTTTGGGAAATCAAGCAAATCCCACACTCCAAAACTGTAGGCAAAGATTCTATTTTGAGATGCAAACTTCTAATTTTTACACCTGAAAACAAGACCTACAAATCAATTTACTGGCCTTTTTTTTTTTTTTTTTGAAGTATTAGGACTATTTTAAGTATAATCACAAAGAAATTCGATGACATTAAACTTCTTGACTTTAGATGTTAAAAAAAATCTTAGGATTAAGCATGTATATAAAAGTATAAATGTAGGTGTAACTTCTTTAAATATTAAAAAGTTTCTGAGAAGTAATACATGCATGTGGTTAAAAAAAAAAGAATCAAACAACTAAAACAGCATGTAGAGATTGGAAAATTATGCATTTCCTGCCATGACTCCCAGTCTTCTCTCCCAGCAGTATACTCTGTGATTTTTTTAAGGTATCCTTCCATGGAAATTCTATGCGCAATGAAAGCATATACAAAATGATAAGCTTGACATTACTACTGCAACTACTACTAAAAATATTTATTGATTAGGTACCATGCACGCATGTAAAAACTCATTTAGTCATTATTATCACCATTTACTAGACATGGAAACTGAGGCACAGACAGTATGGTCTTCAAGGTCATACAGCTGATAAAGAATGCAGTTTAGATGTGAACCAATGCAGCGCATACTTATAACAGCTCTATACATATATTCTTTAAAAAAAAATTAGTAAACTACATATAGTTCTTCATCCTGCTTTTCTATGCATGCCTATTTTAAAACTAGTTCAAATTTCTAGCTAAAAATTATTTTTCAAAGTTCATGATTCTGGCTCTATGTGTATATTTACTTTAGTACAAAGAAATAAGTGAGGTAACTGAAAATGATTCTTCTTTCACATGTCGAGGATCGGTATCAAAGATTTTTTCATGTAAATAAGGAAAAAAAAAGAATTATTTTGCCTAAAAACCTAGGATTAAAAATTTTAAGCTATAATTATAAAAATATTTTCCACGTACATTAAAATTTAAAGGCTGTAAAATATGAAAACATTTAGAGAGTTTGTGTCTCCCATTCACTGGATCTAGAAATTCAATTGGATAAAGAGGCCCAATTGGATAAGTGTTTGTTCCTGACAGAAAATGCATTTTTCAAGTGTTTTTTTTCCCTGAACAGCTTTTCCTTTTCAGTGCCGTGTCTTTAACAACCTCTAATCACTGTTTTAACAAGGAAGGCATGCCTTCAGCCAGGGTAGTCCACCAGCAAAGAGCAGAGCTGGGCTGGAGCTGCAGCAGCGAACAGGAGGTGGCCAGGTCCACATTCAAGGTGTGAGGGACTCCTAAATTCTCGAATCTCAAGAATTCCTATAATATTTAATTAATAATATGAAGTTCAAGTATGATTAAACAAAGTATTTTTTACTATGTTATATTATTCACAAATAAAGTAAACATAGTCAACTTTTTAACAATCCTTTTACCATTTTTTAAGTACCTCACTTACCATTACTTTTGGTGCTCAAGTGTCCTTTAAATAGGCACGGTGGACCATATCTGGGAAGGACTGAAGTTGCTCTGACTTTTAACAAAAAAATATGAATTAGGATAAATGAAATACAACTTCTACAAAGACAATATTGAGCAAATAAAAAGTAAAATATTTATCCTTAACTACCAGAATTGTTTAAAACTTTATTCAATCATATTATTAACCAGCAATATCAGACAAAAATCCTGATGCCATAGATAAAAGCCTTTTTCTTTTAATAAGTTATTTTCAAAACTGTTGTGCCTAGAGACTTAAGTTTCATTAGATAAAATGATAAAGACATCATTTATGTTATTGGATATACACTGACTTTATTCTGTAAACCACTGACCCTACTGGTTTTTAAATGATTTCAAAATAGAATACGATTTTGAGTTAATACAAATGTATTACCTATTTCAGTTAACCATAGTCTAGTCCTAAAAAATGATTTAAAGAGGGAGTTCCCGTCGTGGCGCAGTGGTTAATGAATCCGACTAGGAACCATGAGGTTGTGGGTTCGGTCCCTGCCCCTGCTCAGTGGGTTAACGATCCGGTGTTGCCGTGAGCTGTGGTGTAGGTTGCAGACGCGGCTCGGATCCCGCGTTGCCGTGGCTCTGGCGTAGGCCGGTGGCTACAGCTCCGATTGGACCCCTAGCCTGGGAACCTCCATATGCCGCGGGAGCAGCCCAAGAAATAGCAACAACAAAAAAGACAAAAGACAAAAAAAAATGACTTAAAGAAAGTAATCCTCTCAAAGTAATTTAGTAGATCATAAATTATATAGTGTAATGTTATTATGTATAAGCACATAAAAATGTCAGAACCAGAACTTGATGATGATTAAAAGATGTCCTAAGGTTCATTTAGTCCAACCAGCTCACCTTCTTGCTTGGATTCTAGCTCAACATCTTCTATTTAAAAGCACTTCTAGTGGTAGAAAACTCACTATCTCTCCTAAGGTCAGTATCTTGTCTTTTAGACCAGATTGGCTATGCACAGCTCTTACATACTTTGTGACAAAATAATTTCTTTCCCCATAAAAGTGACTGTGCTGTGAGGGGTAACCCCCAAGACAGTAGGTTGAGTTATAGAGTTCAGTGGAATTTAACATTCATCCCGGAGTTCCTGTCGTGGCGCAGCAGAAACAAAAAATCTAGGAACCATGAGGGTGTGGGTTCGATCCCTGGCCTCACTCAGTGGACTAAGAATCTGGCGTTGCCATGAGCTGTGGTGCAGGTCACAGACGCAGCTCGGATCCTGCGTTGCCGTGGCTGTGGTATAAAAAGAGCAAAAACAAAAAAATAAACCCCCAAAATATACTGTATCCCAAGACATGTTTTAAGTGGGTAAAATCTGCTATCAGGCAGGCTTTTTATAAGCTATAAATGTGTGGAGAAGACAAAGACAAAGTCTGGAAGAAACAGGCATGTTGGAAAATACAAAAAGAGCTAGGCGTTCCCTCTGTGGCACAAGGGTTAAGAATCCGACTGCAGTGGTTTAGGTCACAGCAGAGGTGCAGATTCAATCCCTGGCCTGGTGCACAGGGTTAAAGGATCCAGCATTGCTGCGGCTGTAGCTCAGATTCAATTCCTGGCCCAGGACCTTCCATGTGCTGAGTGTGGCCATTAAATTAAAAACAAAACAAGAAAATAGAAAAAGAGGTGTTGAGATACTAGAACTAAAATCCAGGATTAGAGAACAAAGCCTGCTAGAACAGACCAAAACAAACAAAAAAACCAGTCTGAAGATCAGAATACCTGAGAAGGTCCTTCTACATCATAGGCCAGAGAGCAAGAAGGAAAAAATTAAACTTATTTAGGACAAGAAAAGTCCAGGTAATACCATTTGAGTTGGTAATGAAGACAGCATACGTTTCTGTCAAGAAAGAGAGACTAAACATAAAAAAAGCAAAGTAACCACCAAACTCTCAGGCAAACCTTACTTCTTCAGAGGGAAAAAAGGGTTGGCTTTTTGTCTGACCAGAATCCAATGCCCCTTTATCTAGAAATAGGACCTCAACCTGCTTGGGGAACCACGCCTCCCCCTTCTTAGCTCAGCTGTGGATCCCATCAGAAGGGGGCATATCACCCCCACCTGGCCAACTCTGTCGACTGAATCATGAATGACTATGTGACCCAAGTCCAGCCAACGAGACACAATCCTGGGACTTTTATTGGAACTATTGGGAAATCCCTAGAATATAAACAAGCCTGGCACTATTGGTGGCCAGCCTGCACTGCACAATGGGAACCCGTCTGAGAATGAAGCCTAAACAGAGGAAAGTGGAACAAAGATGGAAAGAGAAACCTGGTAACATCATTTGAATACCAGGATCTAACTATGTTTGGAGCTCTACCCACCCTAGACTTTCTCTACCTGCGCTCAAAAGTTCCCATTTTAAGTTTCAGCCAGTTCGAGTTGGGTTTCTTCGCCTGCAGTCAAATAACTAACTTACTGAACACTGCTAACCGTGCCAGACACAGTGCTAAGCACTTTGTAGCTACAAATTCACTTAATCCTTACAACAATCCTAGGACATAGGTACTATCATTATTCCCACTTTATAGATGAAGCACAGAGAGATAAAGCGATGCAATTTATCCAAGATTATACAACTAAAATGTGACAGATTTTGGATCTGAATCCAGGCACTCTGGTTCCTGAGCCTTAACCATTATGCTATCTTGATCAATATAAACTGCTTAGGAGTTAAACCGTGCTCTAATTTACTATACCATATGAAACAGGCTAAGAAATACAGTTTATTCTCTGTATCCAGCTTATGCCCTCCAGACTCCTTTCTAATGTATGTATGTTTCCCTGCAGTCCATAGAAAAAGGAAAAGTAGGTATACATAGAGAAGATAGCAAATGTCACAGAGAATAAATGACAAAAGATAAATAAATTTTAACTTTAGATGCCTTAACATTTTGTGCTCTTGAAATCATCACAGGTAACTTCAATGAAATCTAACAAATTTAGAAAGCGCAAAATTTTCAATTAAAATTAAGTATTTTAGCATTGGCTAAAATATGGTTTCCTATTAATAATTATGTATAGGAGAACTGACTACCCCAGATATCTGGGGAATATTACATTTTTCTTAAAAACTCAAAATCAATGTTTGATACCATACATTATATAATGTCCTAAAAATGAAGCTAATTGGGTAAGTTATGGAAATATAAACCTTATTATCTTTTGACATGAACCTGATTTTAAAAAGTTTAATAAACAAACACTGAGACTTACTGTCTTATTAAGGCCATTATACTCTAAATTTGACATACATCCTTTCCCATGCTCCCAGTTCTACAAAGGGATAGTAAACGAAACAATGGCACTAGTTTCACATTCATTACACCTGGATTCAAAGCCTGTTGTGCCACTTACTGTGACCTGGGCAAATCACTTTTATTCGCTGTGAAATGAGAATAATACAAGATGTTTTGTGCATTTAAAACTAAGGAAACTCGGAAATATTTTCTAGTACACAGCAAAGGTAATGTTAACTTATGCGGTAAAATTTCTGAAAACCATAAAGGCACGTTGGTTTGCTTTTCCTGGAACTTAGGTTACTAACATACAGTTATTTCCTACATTCAGATCAACACTTTTTTTGATCAAAGATTACATAATAAAGGCACACCTGTCTTCAAACAAGACTGATTGCAAGGAACCATCTAGCAGCTGGCTTTAAAGGTACAGTTTAAAACATAAGAACACTAAATTGCCAGAAGAGGTCTGGAGATTGCCTTAAACGCCTTGCTCAGAAAATGCAAATGATCCGGATCGGTCTGAGGCATAGATGTTTCAAGTTACGTGGCTCCAGTGGATCCACTGTAATGTCCACTTTAACCAGGCTATTCAGTCAAGAGCAGATTACGGATTAGTCCTTTGGTACTAAAACTACAGCCAGCAATACGGCATTATTTGGAAGTTTATTAGAAATGCAAAGGCTCAGTCCCCATCAGACCTACTGAATTTTAGCACGATTCCTACTCACACTAAAGTTAGAGAATCCCTGGGTTACTCACTAGTTTGGTGGGGCAGGGATAGGGTTACAATATGGAGGATTTCGTATTTACTGAGTATTTATAGTGTGCTAAGAGCTTTGATGTATCATCTGCATTTAATCCCCAAGAGCTCCAAGACAGAGGCGTTTTTACCACCACGTTCAAAAGCTGGGATAACTGAGGGCCACCCCTGAGGAGTGCAGCGGGGCTTGATTTGGGGGCCCAGAGAAGTCTCACTCCAAACACCAATTTTGGTTCCTCTGTCTCCGACCTCGAATTCCAGGGGCAGGGCCTCCTGGAGGCAGGGCAACAAATTCAGAGCAAGAAGCGGACCTGTGAACCCCACAAGCAAGGCTTCCTCTGATGCAAGAAGCCTGGGCAGCACGGGGCAACACTCGGGTCAACACTGGCGACTAAAAAGGGGCCAGGGAGCGCCCAGCGCTCGGCCTAGAACCGCGCAGCCTGGACCCGAAGCCCGGACCCGAAGCCCAGACCCGAAGGCCCGACAGCCGGCCGGCGCGAGATGGCTAGCGGTAGCTCGCGAGAGCTGCCCTTTACCTCTTCGGCTGCCATCCATGCTTAGACCTCTTGCAGCCGCCGTGGGTACAGCCGGGTCCCCTTCGGTCCTTCCCCGTGCCCGGCCAGCCCCCGCAGCAGAGGTTTGGCAACCAGGGGCCGGCGAGGGGGCGGCAGCGGATGGAGACTGTCGCAGGGCCGGTTGCTAAGGGCGGGTTCCACGGCGCCGGGATTGTGACGTCACGGCGTTGGGACGTGCGCTCTCGCTGCCCCGCCTCCGGGGGTAGCCGCAGAGGGGAGGAAAGCCGGGAGGGTGCCGGGATGGAGGGGCCCGGCAGGGAAAGAACCTTAAGCGCCAGTCTGTTGCTCTGGGACTCTGCCAGTAGTCTACAGAGCGGCCTCTTGTCAGGAGTCAAGCCGCCAGCACCTGACAGGCCTTGTCCCAGCGGGAAGAACAGGAAGAGGTGGTGGTTTCATCTGGCATCTTTTTCCCCTGGGTCCCAGGAAAAAGTCAAAACGCCAATGTTGGCTGTGGTCAGGGTAACATTTAACCAATTCCAAATAATTACATCTCAAAGTAACCCATGAACATTTGAATTAGTGAAAAATCATGAGAATGAAAAACACCCACATATTTATATCTTGATTTTTAACCCGGATAATCAGTTTGTGTTTCTTTCCTGCTTCCTTAGCTTCCCTCCTCCTTTCACCATCCCCCTCCGCCTTTTTTGTCTTAATAAAATCGGTTTTCCCTTATGTTGGAAGAGTATTGCAACATGAACTAGGCGTTGATTTTTCCATGGCTTTCTACAATTTGTTTAATTTTAAAGCGGTTACTTTTGAATCCTTGGAAGTCACAGAATGGAGCCTGGGAGCGTTCTGCCATGTGTCCTCAGCAGTGGCTCTATTGACATTTTCGGCCAGATGCATAATTCTTCGTTGGGGCGGGGAGGATGTTTGGCAGCGTCCCCGGCCCCTACCCACTGCTTGCACTCCACCCGTGGTTGTGTCCAAAGATGTTTCCAGATGTTGCCAAAGATCACCTGAGAGGCAGGACCCCCCCCCCCACTCCACCCCAATCCCATTTGAGAACCTGTGCTGTGATGGAAAAATTACTGGCTTTGGAGTCAGATTTGTGGAACTTAATTGTGAGTTTTCTGCCACAATTAGTTCCTAAACTACTTGAATTAGTTTCTAAACCTCTCTGAGCCTCAGATCCCTTTTTTCTAAGATGGAAAATATGCCACTAATTTTGTAGTTGCAAGGATTAACATGTAGAGTGCCTGGCAAAATGAGATGTTCAACAATAGTTTTCTCTCTTTTAAGACTTTTGTTTTCTTCAGGGTATTAAGGAATTTAGGCATAAGGGAGTAAGTCAGAAATGCTATGAAAAGAAAAGTGGAATAAGCCAGAAATTTGGTTATAGTAATGCTTGTGCTACTGATTCTTTAAGATTCTAGGGCAAGGAGAAAATTAGATTCAAAATGTGAGGAATGTGGAAATGTGTGTAGTGGTTCTGTGATCCCTAACAACAAAGGTCATTCAGAAGGGTACAGGGGCAGAGGGTCAGATGTTATCCAGAGAAAAACTCCCTTGCCTACCTAGTCATTAATGTTTGAAATCCCTGTCTAAGAACATGAAGGCTTTTATTCCACTTCTAGAATCTGGAAAATACCTTGTATATAATAGGCTTCCAGTAAGCATTTGTTAAATTGAGCTAGAAGTAAAGCATGAAGGGCAAATACCCCTGGGGGAGGCAACACAGTGACTTGATTTACACAAAGGCGATGCCAGTTCCTCTTATGAAAGTAGATTTGGGGTATGAAAAGTAGATTTTGCTTTGAAATAGGAAAGGGGCTCCACAATTGGAAGAAGAGCAAAATGGGAGAGGGTTCGGAAGACTATATTGCTTCGTGTCCAACTTCAGCTGAAGCCATCCGCATGTCATTATTTTTCTTAAGGATTTTCTTCTAGTTCTTCCAAGACGTGCATGATTAGGGTCTTTTTCTCTCCAATTTTAGCAGAGAACATATTATCATAGGTGCAATTTAATTTGTCTTTGTGATGGGGATGGAGTTAGACACAGATATTTTTAGAAGTCCTAATAAAGGACCACAGATAAGGAGGGAAACTTAAGGGACATTGGGAGATTGCTGTAAGTAAATAAATTGCTCAAAAAAAGCCATCAGAACAAGGCAGGTTTGCTTCATCAACGGAGCCTTGAGACTTGCCTCAGGTCGTTGGGTGGGGGATGGGATTAGGCCTGCATTCATATTCAGACCAAGGGCAAGAGTTTGAGGACCAGTCTTTTGAGGATTTGAATACACACCTTACTTGATACTAAGGAGGAGCTACTGCTCCCAGAAAAGAAGAGGTGGACTTTTCCAACCCCACTCCCCTTGTCTGATAATAACTGTAGCCCTCCGGATCCTAAGGGCAGAGCTTCTGTGGCTGCCCGCTTGCATCTCTCACAAGTGTTCTGTCTTAATAAATCTATTTCTTGCCTATCGCTTTGTCTCTTGCTGAATTCCTTCTGTGTGGAGACATGAAGAACCTGAACCTCAGTGAGTCTAGACACAGGGTGAGTGATTCTAATTTAAAACCTTGGGGTCAAGTCCCAATCTGGGTTTAGACTGGGTTAGAGTCCCGGCACAAGGGTTCAAGGCTACGTTCAGACCGTTAATATTGTCAGTTTCACTTGGGCTTCACTCTGTGTGTATGAAGAAAAAAGAGAAGATGCTGTCTGGTTGCTATTCCCTGGAAATAACCCATGGTCACGAGTAGATGCAGAGAGCTAGCCCGGGTATATCACAGAGTTAGCTCCCAGGAACAAGCTTCCATTGTCAGAATCACCACCAGCTGCAATGGCCTGAAGATCTTTTGTTGACTATTCAAACATTAATTTCTCATTGTTAAGAAATTATTCCAATGGTACATTATTGACATTTAGATACTTGAATATCTGTGTTTTAGAAAGAATTTTCTCCCTTGATGAATTGGTTTGTTTGCTTTTATTATTGGGTTTCTTCTTGTTGTCTTAGCTTGTCAGTGCAAAACTAAGATTTGTGTTTGGTTGCAATAACTGGTTGTAGCCTATTTTTTCTATTTATCTCTTTATTCACTTTATTAGGCAGGTGGCTTTTTTTTTCTTATTTAATGGTTTAGTCACATTTATTTTTATTAGATGAGCTTGAAGCCCTGTAGAAATGGAGATACAAATAAAATTAACTTTCTATTATTATGTACCATAATATACTGTCTAATACATACTCTACATAGTTCATTTATTGTATTTTATTATTTATTATTTAAAAACATTATTACATTTACATTTAATATATATCTTTATAGATTACCATTAGTTTCATAATTCAGAAGATTCCTGGAATTTATACTTGTCTGCTTGTCCATACTCAGTATTATCAAAGAAAATTATCCAGTAATGCAGTAAAAACACCAAGAGGTAAAGGCCAAGATAATCTCCTCCCATTTAATGGTTTTTTATGAACATATGTTCATCTTTAAAATCCCTGACGGATAAAAATGAAGGACTTTTTAAAGTGAGTATTTTTTAAAGTATACCCATCAGGGCAGAGTAAAAGAAATAGAATGAAATAAATGGGGCATGTACCCTCGGTGTTGACCCCTGTCTCAAAAAAAAAAAAAAATACCCTTTGGTTTCAGTGAAGCGATTGAAGAATGCTTGGAAATTTGAGCCACTGATGATTTCTGAGTCATATTCCAACAAAATACTCTAGCTATTCATTCATCTAATAAGTTAAGGAGAAAATGGAACTTTAGAGCTTGGTGATATTAACATGTTCTAAAGCAAAGGATTAATTTGCTGTTTGTCACTAGAGGGGGCTTTAGGAAAGTTTAAAGCTGAATCTCTGTGAGGAAGAGAGCCAACTCAAGGCAATGCTAACCTACACATATTACTCAGGGAGTATAAGGAGTGACTTTACTCCTTATACTTTTGAAGAACATTTTGAACCGTGACTCCAAGATAGAGCTTCTCCAACTATAGTTAGCGCCATATATACTGGGTTCTTAATGGAGCACAGGAAGAAATTACTATATTATCTAAAGGCCCTTTGGTAATAAAAAAAAAATCTTCATCATTGTCCACCCATAACTTGATTTTTCTTAATTTTATCATCAGGGCTGGAGAGAACTATAATGGCCATAATTCTCTATGAAGCAGCATGTGCCCAATAGAAAAGAAATAGAGACAGACAGAAGCGAGTGATAAAGGGATAAGCTGATCCCGAGGGACCATTTTGAGCTCTTGTAAGAAAGAGAACTCTGAACACAAATTTCATCTTGTCCATAGAAAATGATCATTCCCATATCTGTATCACCACACAGTGTTCACTGCACTTTTAAAATATGCTCCATTTCACACTTTATTTTCTTTTTTCCTACAGTTTAAAAGAGTACAAAATTATGACTCTGGAGGTGGCTCAGCTGGTTTGTTGTTACTGAGAATCACTCACATCATGCCCCTTTAGAGAGGCGGCTGCAATTGTAGATACTGGGCCCACCAGTATTTCATCGTCCTCCATCGCTCCAGTTTCTTCCCAGCTGTGTTCCTTAAATCTTTTCATCCAATTAAGAGAGCAAGTCTCTGTGAACAGGACTTACTCACTCTGTGGTTACTAGGTAACCTGTCCCTGTAGTTTAAGAGCATTTTATCTATTCTTCCACTGCCCATCAGTTGCCACAACACATCAGGGATGATGCTTGGCCTAAAGGTTTGATAATTCTCCATCTATAGCATGCTCTGTTTACAAGCAACTTAACAATTAAAAAGAAAGCCAAACAAAAAACATATCCAAGCTGTTAGTTTATTCTGATATTATTTTTTCCACTTAGTAGAGTTTGGGGAGTTCCCATCATGGCTCAGTGGTTACTGAACCTAACTAGTATCCATGAGGACTCAGGTTCCATCCCTGGCCTTGCTCAGTGGGTTAAGGATCTGGTGTTGCGGTGAGCTGTGGTGTAGGATGGCAGCTACAGCTCTGATTCAACCCCTAGGCTGGAAACCTCCATATGCCCTGATGCAGCCCTAAAAACAAAAGACAAAAGACCAAAAAAAAAAAAAATGGAGATTTGGAGTTCCCTGGTGGCCTAGATGTTAAGGATTTGGTATTGTCACTGCTGTGGCTTGGGTTGGATCCCTAGCCCAGAGAGAACTGGGGGAACTTCTACATGCTGTGGGCATGGCCAAAAAGAAAAAAGAGTTTGGAATTTCAACAATTAGCAGATTTATGAAGTTGAGATAAAGCTCCTATAGGTGCATGTATGAATCACAAATGGACACCTGAAATCAATTAAAAAATAACTGAGTTTGTAAGCCAGAAATGAAAACCATCCTTTATAAATGCCCTACCCAGTTTATCTAAGGGATTTAATCTCTACTCCAGACAAAATGAAGGACAGAAATGAAGAAGATTAAGGAATGTTTAAATTTAGACTGCATTAATTATTTCTTTATAAAATTTGAGCATGTAAGCTTAGACAATAGAGACAGGGATGGGTTACGGACCCTTTCACTTGATTTGGCTGAAATACAAGATTCCTCTTACCTTCTTTGAGTCCTTCCATTGCCTTGCCTGCAAACATTTGTTCAGTGTTCATTGTGTTTCATGTTTTTAAACAAAATCTAAATTGTCCAACAGTATGAAAATATGTAATGAGAACATCTTCTTGTTATGTAACATTGAGTGTTCACTGAAATTTATAACCATAGGCAACTTTAAAGAAAAACATTTTAAGTCAAGAAGTGAATAGAGGAGAACTTTTCCACAGTAAAGGCACAGTCTAGAAACATGGGTTGTGAGCTAGGCACAGAAAGACTTCCTCCGTGTCACTTATAACATGTAGAATGGATGCTTATGGAAGATAACTGGACAAATACGGTGGAACAAGGGGTGTTCTGAGCCTTCTTAATTTATTTTATTTTGGCCTCACCCATGGCATGGGGAAGTTCCCAGACCAGCATTTGTAACCAGAGCCACAGCAAGGACAATGCCAGATCTTTAACCTGCTGAGCCATGAGGGAACTCCTGAGCCTTCTTAATTTACTTTTTAAAATGCAGCTGGCAGAAGCAGATAGTTTCCCTTGTATGTCAGAGAGAACTGGGGGGCTAGAATGATGCCAGGAATCACTGAGCCAAAACCCTCATCTTGCAGAAAAGACTGCTGGAGTCCAGAGCATGTAATTAGCTCACCCAACTCAGCTCTCTGACTCTTCATGTAGTGCTCATTCCACTAAATCAGGAAACAGGCAGTGAGAAAGTTATCTCAGTGACTTTTCATTACGTACGTTAGCTCTCTTAGGCATGTGTTTCCTAAAATAATGGAAAAATTATTTCAATGTGCAATCATGAGCAAATAAAATGGAAAAGATAAGTGAGAATTTGCTCAAGTCCTTTGCCTTAGGAAAACCTATACTTAAGCTGTCTGAAACGAATGCAAATATGCTTTTTTTTTTGTCTTTTTGCCATTTTTAGGGCTGCTCCCGCAGCATATGGAGGTTCCCAGGCTAGAGGTCCAATCAGAGCTGTAGCCCCTGGCCTACGCCAGAGCCACAGCAACGCCGGATCCTTAACCTACTGAGCAAGGCGGGGATCGAACCCGCAACCTCATGGTTCCTAGTCGGATTCATTAACCACTGCGCCACGAAGGGAACTCCCAAATATGTATATTTTAAAGTCATATATATTTTTGTTGTTGTTGTTGTTGTTGCTGTTGTTGTTGTTATTGTTGTTGTTGCTGTTGTTGCCATTTCTTGGGCCGCTCCCGCAGCATATGGAGGTTCCCAGGCTAGAGGTTGAATCGGAGCTGTAGCCACCGGCCTGCGCCAGAGCCACAGCAACGCGGGATCCGAGCCGCATCTGCAACCTACACCACAGCTCACAGCAACGCCGGATCGTTAACCCACTGAGCAGGGGCAGGAACCGAACCCGCAACCTCATGGTTCCTAGTCGGATTCGTTAACCACTGCGCCACGACGGGAACTCCAAAAGTCATATATTTTTATAAAAGACCAACATATATTATACTTCCAAAATGGAGGTAAGCCCAGTTAAGCCCAGTTTTTCTCTTACCCTAGAGGTGACGACTTTACCATAATCCAGAGATAATCTGTCATTCACACTGAGTTTGGGAACATATTTCACTGGAGAATTATCCCTCAAAAGGGGCAGCTTCTCTTTATCAAGGGTGGAAGAAAAGACAACATTCATGATACTATCAAGCACATGGACCACTAGAGTTGCAATCCTTCCAGGGAACTCTGGGCAACAGTACAGAACACCTCGGAGTTCTCCTCCCTGGAGATGAGAGAGCTGGGTATTTATCCACCACCTCCTGTTGGTCCTCCTCTGAGGGCCACTGGGGGGTGGGTGGTTAATTCCCCATGGGCAGTAAAGTGGGTTTCAGTGTTGAGAAAGCTCTAGGCAGTAAGGTGCAGGCACTGATGGCTGACACTGGGATAGATGTGCAGAAAGTGGCAAGAGCTCAGGACTGACAGTAGCCATTCAGCACACACATCTACTCTTTGTGTTTTGTTTTGTTTTGCTTTGTTTTGTTTCTTTTTTAGGGCTGTACCTGGCAGCATATGGAAGCTCCCAGAACTAGGGATCTAATATGAGCTACAGCTGCAGGCCTACATTACAGCCACAGCAATGCCAGATCCAAGCCGCATCTGGGATCTACGCCCTAGGTTCAAGCTTGAGGCAACGCCAGATCCTTAATCCACTGAGCAAGGTCAGAGATCAAATTCACATCCTCAGGGATACTAGTTGGCTTGGTTACCGATGAGCCACAACAGGAACTCTGCATCTTCAGTTTTTAAGATGTAGTTTTGTTTTTGTTTTGTTTTGTTTTTAATTGCAACATTTCTGTCAGATCTAAAGCTCTTCTCTTCCCCTTCCCTAGCACCAACTAATTTTTGGTTGGGCCACATGGAATCAAGCTACATTTCTATCCTCTTTTATAAGTAGGATGTACAAGACAAAATTCTGGTTAATGTGTGAAATAAAAGAGATGGATGCAAAGTGAGGAAAGTGTCTTTAAAGCAGAGAGTGTGTCTTCCTTTTTCCTTTTCCTCCTTTCTCCTGGCTTGAATGTGGATGTGATGGCAGAACCCGGAGCAGCCGTCTCAGACCATGCAGTGGCCTGGGAATGAAGGCAAGGATCAGCACGTAATGAGCTCGAAGGAGAATGAGTTCCTGATACCGTGGACTTTCATAACCATCCTGGAGTCAGACTTTCATAAAAGAAAAAACTAGGTGTTCTTATGTGGCAGGGTATGGATTCAGAATTGTCACTGCTGTGGCACTGGTTTGATCCCTGGCGCGGGAACTTTCACATGCTGAGAGAAAAACTTTTGGGTTTTCTATTACTCACTTTATAATCATAGCCAAATATAATTAGAATTTTCTTAGACTTCAAAGTACACTATGGAAATGAATTCTCCTAGAAAGTAACTTTTTGACCACTTGGAAGAGTCAATCAATTCAAAATGCCTACCTGGATTAGACTGAAATTTTAAGAGCATTTTTTATTGTTACATAAGGGTGTTTTCATTATTTCTTAATACATAGATGTAATTATTTCTAATAGGAGCAATTTGAGAACTGACTTGAAATAAACCAAACCCATATTCAAATTTTATATACAGGTTACCTTTCTCCCAATGCATTCTCCATTCTTGGTGTCATCCAGAATAACTGTTTTAACATTTCTAAAGTTTGGCTCAGGATAGCGTGGAAATATTATAGGATGAAGACTTACGAGATAGGAATCCTTGGGCTGCGTGGTCTTAACTCGTTGTGTGAACTTAAACAAGATACCTCTCTGAGCTAGAGTTTCTTGACCTTTAAAATAAAAGAATTAAAATGCAGTAAGTGTTCCTTTCAGTCCTCGTTCTACAAAAAACTGGGTATTTGTTAAAGGCAGCCTTTTCCTAGTGTTCTGACAAAGACCAAATCTCTCAAACCCTGGAGGTATTTTAGGACCTGTAGCTGCTTACGGAAGGTGGCAGATTTACTGTTAGTGATTTCACTGCTATTTTGTTCTTAGAAAGTTATTCATGGTCTTAAATCACGTTCAAACACCAAGATTGTTGACACTACCATTTTATAAAAAATTGAAGAGTTTCAGAGTGAGAAAGTATTCTGCCTCGTATATCCTTGTCTAACTGGAATGAGGCATTTTTAAGTCACACCTCTAGGAAACTGGTTTTGTCTACCCACTTGTGTTAAATATGTTTTTACACATTCCTTGTTCATAATTCAGTGTCCTCTAGTGGTTAACCTCTAAGTCAGAAAAGCCTGCAGTGCGTGAGCAGTTGACATAAACGTATGAGGACAATAGGTGCTTGGTCACGGGTGGCACTGCCAGGTGTAACCACTGCCTGGGTTATTTGCCATTTCAACAACAGACTTAATCAAACACATCCCCAGGCTGCACTTCACACGTGAGCACCAACTCCTAACCCATAATCTTTAGGAGTTGGTGGCCACACCTGGCTGCTTATTAACACTCTCCTGGGGAGCTTTTGAAAAATACTAAAGCCTGGGTCTTCCTTGCAGGGAGAGATTTATTTTGATATTTGGGTTGGACTTGGCACTGGTATTTTTTCCCACATTTCTCTGCATGCTTAAGGTTGGAAAGCACTTGGGGATATAATGCTATAAATTCCTTACTCTACAAATAAAGCAGCATAATACATTTGCAGGTTGCCTCTCCTTAATTCAAGGTGCATATTGTAAATATTGGGCACTAAACATTTTTTGGGGCTGCACATAGCCTTTCTTTTCCTGCCATATTTATTGAGATATAATCGACAAACAGCACTGTATAAATTTAAGGTGCACACATAATGATTTGACCTACATATATAATGAAGTGCTTATCACAATAGTTTAATGAGTATCCATCATCTCATACAGGTACAAAATTTAAGAAATAGAAAATATTTTACTTTTTTTTTGCTTTTTAGGGCCACATCTGTGGCATATGGAAGTTCCCAGGCTAGGGGTTCAATCAGAGCTGCAGCTGCCGGCCTACGCCACAGCCACAACAACACAGGCTCCGAGCCATGTCTGTGAACCATACCACAGTTCATGGCAATGCTGGATCCCCGACCCACCGAGTGAGGCCAGGGATTGAACCTGCATCCTCATGGATACTAGCCAAATTTGTTTCCCCTGCACCACAATGGGAACTCCAAAAATATTTTACTTTTGATGAGAACTCTTAGGATTTACTTTTTAACAACTTTCATGTGTAACATACAGCAGTCTTAATTATATTATTCATGTTGTACATTACATCTCTAGTACTTATTTATCTTATAAGCAGAAATTCATATCTTTTGACCACACTCATCCAATTCTGCTTCTAGTTACCCCAAATCTGAGCTCTCTTTTTTTTTTTTTTGTCTTTTTGCTATTTCTTTGGGCTGCTCCCATGGCATATGGAGGTTCCCAGGCTAGGGGTCGAATTGGAGCTGTAGCCACCAGCCTATGCCAGAGCCACAGCAACGCGGGATCCGAGCCGCATCTGCAACCTACACCACAGCTCACGGCAACGCCGGATCGTTAACCCACTGAGCAAGGGCAGGGACCGAACCGCAACCTCATGGTTCCTCGTCGGATTCGTTAACCACTGCGCCATGACGGGAACTCCCTGATCTTTTTTTATATGAGTTTTTTTGTCGTTGTTTGTTAACATATAAGAAACTGATATGAAATTTATAAAGGGGGATCCTAAAAAATACTTAAAGAACCTGAGAGTAGGAAGAAAAAAGAAAAAACCTTAAGAAATCATGGACAAACAGAAAACAGCCAGTAAGAAGATAAATTTTAATGTATTTTACATGTGAATGGTCTAAACAATAATTAAAGGATAGAGATTGTCAGCATAGATAAAATAAGACCCTGCGGGTTCTTCTTTGCTACTCTCAACAAGCTGATTCTGACATTTATATGGAAAAGTAAAGGAGCTGGAATAGCCAGAATAATTCTGTGAAATAGAAACAAGTTTGAAAACTCATACTACCCAATTTTACCACTTACTATAAAGCTACAGTAATCAAGACAGGGTGCAGAGTTCCTGTTGTAGCGCAGAGGAAACGAATCCGACTAGGAACCATGAGGTTGCGGGTTCGATCCCTGGCTTCACTCAGTGGGCTAAGGATCCGGCGTTGCCATGAGCTGTGGTGTAGGTTACAGATCTGGCATTGCTGTGGCTGTGGCGTAGGCCGGCAGCAACAGCTCTGATTAGACCCCTAGCCTGGGAACCTCTATATGCGCGGGTGCAGCCCTAAAACGACAAAAGACCAAAAAAAAAAAAAAGACAGGATGGTATTGGTAAGAGGATAGAACATAGATCAATGCAACAGAAGAGCCTACAAATACAATAAATGAATCTTTGATAAAATTGCAAAGACAATTCAAAGCAGAAAGATTGTCTTTTCAACAAATGGTGCTGGAACAACTGGATGTCCATATGCAAAATATTAACTTAAACACATATCTCATACCTTACACAAAATTAATTCAAAATGAAGTATAAACCTAAATGTAAAACTTGAAACTATAAAGCTTGTAGAAGAAAACGTAGGAGG
Organism: Phacochoerus africanus; assembly: GCF_016906955.1. Classification (NCBI taxonomy): domain Eukaryota; kingdom Metazoa; phylum Chordata; class Mammalia; order Artiodactyla; family Suidae; genus Phacochoerus; species Phacochoerus africanus. The sequence goes on along the minus strand of NC_062552.1, from coordinate 112,939,990 downwards.
AAATTTGATTCATCTTGAGTTTGACAAAACATGATGCCAAAAACATGACCAATGAAAGAAAAAAAATTGGTAAATTGGAATTTATCAAAATTAAAAACCTTTTTGGTCTGCAAAAGACATTCTTAAGAGAGTAAAAAGATAAGCCACAGACCTGGAAACATATTTCCAATCACATATCTGATACAGGTCTTATGTCTAGAGCATATAAAACACTCTTAAAATGAAGTAATAAGAAAATATGATTTTTTTTAAATTGGCAAAAGATCTGAATATACACCCTACTGAATAAGATGTAAGGATGTCTCGCTTCAGTTGAATGGGGAAAATAGTAACTTTACTTTGGGATACTTTGCAGACACCACCTTAACCAAGTGATCAAAGTCAACGTCACTAGTAATGTCTTGTTTTTTTTTTTTTTTTTCCCAGGGCTGCACCCACAGCATATGGAAGTTCCGAAACTATGGACTGAATCGGAGCCGTACCTGCCGGCCTACTCCAAAAACCTGAAGAAATCCCAATAAGATCTGTCGTTTAGCTATTGTGATGTACCAGGCTTCATTTCCTGGTCTTGATAATTATGTGATAACTATTTAAATTGTTGACATTAGGAGAAGCTGGGCGAAGGATGGATGGGAACTCTTGCAGCTCTTCGGTAAGTTCAAAATTATTTTGAAATAAAGAGTTTTCAGTTTCCTGGGGCACAGTGGGTGAAGGGTTTGGTACTGTCACTGCTATGGTGTAGATTTGAGCTCTAGCCTGGGAACTTCTGCATGCTGTTGTATGGCCAAAAAAAAAAAAAAGAAATAGAAAAAAAGGAAAAAAAAAAGAAATAAAAAGTTAAAAAACACAACCGTCTTTGGTTTAAAGATGAGGATACTGAGGAACTGACTGGTTCATTTTCCATAAATCTAATAAGTGGAATCTCTGATGTCACCTCAGTTCTGTCTGACTCTAAAGCTTGTCTTCTTTCATTAGTCAGCTATCTTTGAAGTTTTCCCAAGTAGTTTGTAAGCTTGTTGAGAGATAGGACTTTATTTTTTTTGTCATTGTTTTAACTCCAGGTAGAGATAATTAATAATTTTTAATTATTAATAATAATTCCTTTCTATTCCCAGCACCTAGCAGAATGACTCCTTTAGGGAATGTGTGTCCAAAACACATTTGCTGGTTAGGACATTTCCCTCCTCAAGAAGGCCTGTTTTTGAGTTCCTGCTGTAGCTCAGTGGGTTAAGGATCTGGCGCATCAGCTCAGATTGCTGCTGAGGTATGGGTTTGATCCCCAGCTCCAAGCAGTGGGCTTTGCCGCAGCTGTGGCATAAATAATAGCTTCGGCTCAGATTCAATCCCTGGCCTGGGAACTTCCATACGCTGTGGGTGTGGCCAAAAAAGAGTGTGTGTTTTCTCTATATTCATAGTGTTTCCCAACGTCATATTAATGTGCTGGTGTATAACAACCCAACATGTGTCTCCCCTTCATTCTCCAGCTCAGGGTCAGTTATTAGAGAGCAAGCCGCAGAGGAGGTAAAAAAAAAAAAAATTAAAAAATGACCAGAAAGGAAGTCAGAGCGGGCACCTTCCAAGTGAGCCTCATCTCTTCTTTCCCTGGGCTCCTGCATGGTGCTTAGTCACGGTAGGATAACTACTATAAAAAACCTCCCTCACCTTCCCACCCATATTTCAGGGACCTGATATCACAGACATTTAAATTTTCTTTTGGGAGTTCCCGTCGTGGCACAGTGGTTAACGAATTCGACTAGGAACCATGAGGTTGTGGGTTCGATCCCTGCCCTTGCTCAGTGGGTTACCGAGATCCGGTGTTGCGGTGAGCTGTGGTGTAGGCTGCAGACATGGCTCTGATCCTGCATTGCTGTGGCTGTGGCGTAGACCAGCAGCTACAGCTCCGATTAGCCCCCTAGCCTGGGAACCTCCACATGCCGCGGGAGTGGCCCAAGAAATGGCAAAAAGACAAAAAAAAAAAAAATTTCTTTTGGCAGTGCCAGTGGATAGGGGTACTGGTGTTAGCCAGCAGATCTTCAGGCATTCAAGAATCTGGTTTACGGGGGCTCCCCCATTCTTCTAACATGACTTCAGGACTCCTTGGGCATTGATCTCCAGCTGGCAGATGAGAGAAGAGGGAGGAGGGTGACCCATGGACATTGTTAAAGGCCAGGCCTGAAAGTGGCCCACATCACTTCTGCTCACATTCTATTAGCTCTCTTCTCAAGAGAGGCTGGGAAGCAGAGTCTGGCTATGTGCACAGGAAGAAGAGGTTTTGGGTTTGGTCGTCCACACGTGTACCCATGCCCAAATAAGAAGTCATTTGCAGGGACAGGTTGGACTTGGCAGAAATTATCATAGCAGCAACTACTAAAAATAGAACTTGTGACAGCCAATCCCTTCTCCCCAGCATTAGTCAGAGGGAATCTCTCACCTCTTGGCTGTTGCTCTCTTGTGTCATCTTCTGCGTAGCCCTCTCCATGAGCACTGACTGACAGCAAGTACATGGGCGTGAACGGACATAAAAGAGAACAAAGCCACCCTTGTTCCAACAAACCCCAGCTGTCAGTACACATCTCCAATACCCCAAGTACTGATCCCAAGTGTTTCTTAGAAGTGATCTTTTTAAAACAAATCAAGCCAGAATGCACTTAACATTCATCATCTCCTGCTTTGAGTTAGCGTTGCTGCACGAGCTCTGTGGCATTTTGTCAGACCCTTTGTTGTTGAATAATAACATATTTGTTTGGGGAAAACGATGACAAATTAGAAAAGAGAGCCTGAGTCTACTGCAGCAAATATAACAGGCCCATTTTATTTCCAGGAATGGGCTGTCATTGTGGCCCAAGTGCACATGGCAGCTCTTTCCCCTATAGAGAGGCTAATCATACAGTGAGGCAGGCCACCATCAAAGGCTTGTCATATCCAAGAGCCTGGAAAAACCAGAGACAGTGATTGAAAATTAACATTTCTTCAGCTGAACCAAGGCACATGGAAATGTGCTTGGAAATATGGCCCTGCTTTATACACTAGGTGAAATTCTTGTGAAATTTATAATGGAAATGTACGTGTCTGTTCCAGCTGAGGATATCTGATGTGCAGAAACCGCTAAACTGCAGCTTGTTGTATATTTACACAAAATGAAATAAAAAGCTGTTTTGTATTATGTGAAATATAAATTGTGCATTATATGATTTCTTTGCAAGACTGTTTATGAAGAGTCTAGCTCTTAGACCACTGTGAATGCACATCAGCCCCTGACTTTTGGGCTTGTTGACCACAAGTGAATGTGATCAGTCAGAATTCAGTCGTTTTTTGGTTCTGAGCTGCTGCTCATACTGGATGTTAGTTCTCCGAACTAGTAACTAAACTAGAATAGTGGTAGTTGAGATGTGCCATTTGAAAGTAACATTGACTCATAGAAAATAAGAGTTACCAATGGCTAGTGATTGATAGCAATAATAGTAATTATGATAGTAATCTCGATAAAACCTAGAGACACTGAAAAAATGTCAAAAGGCTAAGGAGAAAATGCCAAAAGTATAAGATATAATGATAATTTAATCAGATTACATAGAAAGGTAAAGGCAGAACTTTGAGAGTGCACAAGGTACCTCACTTGTGCCCTGGAGCTGAGTGTCTATCTCCGGATTTCACTCTGTTTCCCTGGGCTCACGGCTCTGAGCCTGGTCAGGCTGGGTAGGGGAGTGGGGGCTACCATTTAGGTGTTGCAACCAATCTGTATTCTAATTGCCAGGCCAGTATCATATGGTACAGTGAGCAGGACCATCCCGACTACAATGAGAAAATTGTTTTTTGTTTGTCTTTTTAGGGCTTCCCCCCTGGCACATGGAAGTTCCCAGGCTAGGGGTTGAATCGGAGCTGTAGCTGCCAGCCTATGCCACAGCCATAGCAATGCCAAATCCTTAAGACACTGAGCGAGGCCAGGGATCAAACCTGAGTCCTCATGGATACTAGTTGGGTTTATTGCTGGGCCGTGACGGGGACTCCTACCATGAGAAAATTTTAACACTCCCAGACAAGGAGTCAGGTGGATGGGGAGGTGCATGGGCAATATTTATTGAGCATCTACTCTGGTGCTTTACATGCGCCAGTTTGAATGCTAAGGGAATGACACAAGGCGGTGATAGGGATGGGTGGAGGAGGACAAGGGCTTGACCTTAGGAATCACATAAATTGGCCTAAATAATTTTTATGTGAGTATGCAACTCACACCTCCAATTCCTACCCCTGCTTCAGAGTAGACTGTATATTCCTGAGAGACAGAAAAGCCAATGAGATACAACATGATATGGGTGGGCGGGGGATAAACTCAAGTTTCTATTTAGGTAACTCGCTCTGATTCTGGTCTTGTTTAACCACCTCTGAATCTCTATAGTTTCCTTCTATAAAATGAGCATAAAAACCATGATCTAAAACAGTTGTTTTCATACACATTAGATGCTCAAAGTTAGCTTCTCTTCCCCTAGGGTCTTGCTTATAATAGAAGCTTGATAGAGAAATGAATTGAGGACATTTGGTAGAACTGTAGAATGCTGAAACTGGAAGAACCTTTCACAGTCACCTAGTTCAATTATCTTATTGAATTTAATTATATTTCTCCTTTTCTTTTTCTTTTCTTTTCTTTTTTTTTTTTTTTTGCTTTTTAGGGCCGCACCACGGCATATGGAGTTTCCCAGGCTAGAGGTCTAATAGGAGCTACAGCTGCCAGCTTTCCCCTCAGTCACAGCAACACCAGATCTGAGCTGCGTCTGCAACCTACACCACAGCTCACAGCAATGCAAAATCCTTAACCCACTGAGTGAGGACAGGGATCGAACTCACCACCTCATGGTTCCTAGTTGGGTTCATTAACTGCTGCAGCATGATGGGAACTCTGTCTCCTTTTCTTAGAGTTATGAATTGATGGGAGAAGAGTGGCTACCATCAAAACATGACATCTTGTCTATTAGATAGGGAAAGATAAAAAATGAGATATGCTATATTGGTGAGGGTGTAGAGAAACTTTATACTTCTGTCTTGTTTATGTATATATTGGCTCAACTTTTCTGGGGTGCAGTCCTGATGATATGGAACAAACATTTAAATATATATATATATATATTTCACAAAACATCATACATAATACCACTTCATTTATATACATTTATTAAGGCATGCCTGTGTCTACGCACAGAGAGATATTGGAGGAGGGCCACCATAATTTTATTTTGTTTTTTAGTTTTAGTTTTTTAAAAATTTTATGGCATACCTGCAACATGATAGTTCCCATTCCAGGGGTTGAATCTGAGCCGAGGCCAAAACCTACACCTCAGCTGCGGCAATACTGGATTCTTTGAATCGCTACCCAGGACCAGGGATTGAATCTACACTTCCACAGTGACCTGAGCTGCTACAGTTGGATTCTTAACCCACACACCACTGCAGGAGTTCCACCGCAATTTTATTTTTTTTTTCCCCAACCGGGTTTTTTTTTTTTTTTTGTCTTTTTGCTATTTCTTGGGCCGCTCCCTCGGCATATGGAGGTTCCCAGGCTAGGGGTCTAATCGGAGCTGTAGCCACTGGCCTACGCCAAAGCCACAGCAATGCGGGATCCAAGCCGCGTCTGCGACCTACACCACAGCTCACGGCAACGCTGGATCGTTAACCCACTGAGCAAGGGCAGGGACTGAACCCGCAACCTCATGGTTCCTAGTTGGATTCGTTAACCACTGCACCACGACGGGAACTCCTCCACCACAATTTTAAACAGTTACCGCTAGATGATTTGGGCTGATTTTGACCTTCTTCCCTATACCTTTCTAAAACGCATGGATTGTCTATTTGAGCATGTATTGACTTTATCATCAGAAAAAAAATGATAAAGCTATTTTCAATTTGAAACAAAAGTCAGAAAAATAAATAGTCCCTCATATTTAAAAGTTTAATGGTGCTACTTGGCAGTGTCACCATGCAGAATCCAATTTTATTTTTATTATTTAGATGACTGCCAAACCAGTTGTTTACATGGTCATAGCTGTGGAGAGCACACACGCCAATCATTCTTCTCATTTTCTCCATCTCCCATTTTGGAAGTTCTGGGACTTAACCACAGATCTTTTTTTGAAATAAGGTAGTAAATAAATAAATAAATAAGACTGTCTCCCTAATTTTAAAACTTACACTATCATAAATCCATTTTTTTCCTAAATAAAAGCAGATGGTTGACCATCCTTTAGTGTAAATCTGTCCTTAAATGATAACCAAACAAAACAGATTTCCTGTCTTGTGATTAAAGAATTTTAAGGACTACCCGTCAAGATGCAGGATGTGTGGTGTGTACTGGTTGCCATGGTTTCAACTGAGGATGGACTTTTTAAGCTTAAGCTATCCTAATTTAGATAGACAGGAGTCTCAGCTTTGTAGGGTTAAAAATGGTGCAAAGGCATGACTATTTTTAGACTAAATGGGAGCCTGACTATAGTAACAGCTAAAAAAAGAAATCCCTGTCCTTAATTAACCATTTGGCTACCAAACTGGAAAAAAGAAACGAATTCAGTAGATTTCTCTTTGGATACTAGTCAGGTTGTTAACCATTGAGCTCCAGAACTCCAGCACAGGAACTCCAGATTTCTCTTTGGAAAATAAAGCTGGCATGACAGAGAGAAAGCTGATGTCTAATTATGCAGTGTTTTTGAACAAACATCCTGATATTTAAAAAAAAATCCTGAAACATATATACTTAAAAGACCTGTTTTAAGCCTTAAAATCAGCTAGGCAGTTCCCATGGCAGTTTTACTCTTGAAGGATTGGAGATTGTAACCAATTAAACATTTTTAGCAGCTAATTTCTTTTTCCCTTGCAAATAGCACTTTGGAGCAAAGAGGCGGGCGGACTCAATAGTTTATCCTTGGCTCTACTACCCATATTATTTCAAGTAGTGCCATAAGAATTATTTAAAAAATGCAGATGGTCTCTCTGTCAAGGGCTTTAACATTGAAATGAATGGAATCTATAAAGGCTGGCAAAATTAGCATATACTAGTTTCAACTCAAGATTCCCAACCCCTCTTTATGGAAACTCCAGAGGTTCTTTGAAGGGTGGTTTGGAAAGCCCAACCAAATCAGAATCAGACAACAAAAGTTCCAGTTCCTGTCCTGCCACTGATTGGCTCTGGGATTTGGGGAAAATCACTTAATCTGATTAGGCAGGTTTTAATCAGAAACCTTCAGCTTTAAGAGTACTTAGACCAGATGAGTTGCCTACTTTAAAAAAATGTGTTTTTTCTTATTTGCCAACTGTTGAATGTTTTCTTTAGATAAAACCTATGTGGGAGTTCCCGTCATGGTGCAGTGGAAACGAATACAACTAGGAACCATGAGGTTTTGGGTTCGATCCCTGGCCTTGCTTAGTGGGTTAAGGATATGGCGTTTCCGTGAGCTGTGGTGTAGGTCACAGATGTGGCTCGGCTCCTACATTGCTGTGGCTGTGGTGTAGGCCAGCAGCTGTAGCTGGGATTCGACCCCTAGCCTGGGAACCTCCATAGGCCGCAGGTGTGGCTCTAAAAAGCGCAAAAAAAAAAAAAAAAAGTGCGTTGTGAAAACCAGAGAAATTTTCCACTTGTGAATCTTGGCCCTCGGTTGGGAGTGTCCTTGAGTAGTTCTCTCTTGGTCCTTCTCCAGGCAATCCCTGGCCACCACTGACATATTGAGTGGGAGCTCCCAGGGCTTCTTAAAATACAGTTTGAGGACCATTGGTGCTCATATCAAAGGCATATAAAAGGTAGACTCAAATGTCTTACTCAATTTTAAAAGTTAGTCTATGGTCCTGAGAAATCTCAAAAAATAATGTCATAAGAATTTTTTAGGAAATTAAGCTCCCCATATTATACCAACAAAAACAAAGCATAACTGTTTCCAAAGGACAGAAATTATTATTATTATTTTTTGGCCTCACCCATGGCATGTGGAAGGGATCAAACCTGCACCACAGCAGCGACCCAAGCCGCTGCAGTGATAACGCCAGATCCTTAACCCTTTGCACCACAAGAGAATGCCCAGGAATTATTATTTTTAACATTATGGGTTAGAAACACTGTTGCCTTGATTTGCCTGATACTTGACCTTAAAGGACACTGATGTGAATTCTCTCCCTACTGCTCACTTGTTGTAACTTACAGTAAAACAATTAAGTGCTCGATACAACCCCTTTGCTGTTTTGTCTGTTTGTACCGCTGGGTAAATATCTACCCATTATAATGCTCGTAATTTCACAGTTTAAAAGTTTTTATATTCTTTTGGATTTTTACTTACTTACTTTAAAATTTTAATTAAAAAAAATTTTTTTGGCCGCTCCGCAACATACGGAGTTCCTGGGTCAGGGATCAGATTTGAGTCACAGACGTGACCTAAGCCATAGCTGCAACAATGCCAATGCTGGATTCTTAACCTATTGTGCGGGGCTGGGGATAGAACCTGCATCCCAGCATTTCCAAGACGCCACCCATCCCATTGTGCTGATCCCATTGCACCACAGTGGGAACTCCTGGATTTTTAAATGGCATTGCATAGTTCACAAACTTCTTTATTCTGAATGGTAGATGCTGCTTATTGGGATTAATTTATTTATCATCAATTTTAATCCAGCCTTTGTCTGTATTTATGCAGAACTCTTTTAGTTTTATTTACAGAGGAAGTTGCCACACTGAGAAGATCTCTGATTGGATCAAAGACTTGTGAGCCTCTATGGAGGAAGCTGGAGTTTGGGCTCCAAAATGATTTCTATTAAATCCTGACCAGGAGTTCCTGCTGTGGCACAACCGGACTGATGGTGTCTCTGCAGCACCAGGACGTGCAAAAAAATCCTGACCATTGGTTATTCTATATCTATTAGATATGGACTACTACTGGGAAATAGCAATAGTTTGAAAAGGACAGCAAGTGTCACAATTTCATTATTTCAAACAAGATTTCAGAATCAACAATGAAGATGTGATCTGATTCTTGCCTAATGTTTCCAACAGCTGTGGAATAATAGGAATCAATTGTGTATAGGGATCTATTGCAGTATAATCTGCAGCTGGAAATCAGACTATGTCTGGATTCTGTCCTACACAGATAAAATAAAGCCGAATAAAAGTAGTATGACTTAGGAGTTCCCGTTGTGGCTCAGTGGTTAATGAATCCGACTAGGAACCATGAGGTTGCGGGTTCGATCCCTGGCCTTGCTCAGTGGGTTAAGGATCTGGTGTTGCCGTGAGCTGTGGTGTAGGTCGAAGACGTGGCTCAGATCTGGTGTTGCTGTGGCTCTGGCGTAGGCTGTTGGCTACAGCTCCGATTCGACCCCTAGCCTGGGAACCTCCATATGCCGAGGGAGCAGCCCAAGAAATGGCAAAAAGACAAAAAAAAAAAAGTAGTATGACTTAATAATGTGATCTCTATGAGGAAAAAATATTGTGCACACTCCCTAATGCTTAAAACTAACATTTATACCATACTTCTAAAACCACTCTACAAATTATTTATAGAGAAATCACATCAACCACCCACCACCTGTTAAAACAGAGCAAGTATTTTAACACTGAAAGGCAACTTACAAAACATCAAGGGAACTGGTAGTGGAAGGGAATGATAGGCTGGAAATGACAGGTTGGAGACTTAACTGATTTTTCCCTTTCTTATTTTTAACTTTTAAGTTGTAGTATATATTCAGAGAAATGTGCATATATGTCAGCTGGCTGAATTTTCACCAACCTTACATAGCTGTGGAACTCGAACTCACATCAAGAAAAAGAATATTACTGAAATCCCCTAAATCTTCCAGTCATTGTCTTCTAGTCACTGATATCTTCTAGTTGCATAGATTAGCTTAGTGTGGTCTTAACTCGTATATAAATGGAATGACACAACATGTACTCCTTAGTTTTTTTTGGGGGGGGGGGCTCTGCCTATGGCATGTGAAAGTTCCCAGGCCAGGGATCTAACCCGAGCCACAGCAGTGACCTGAGGTCACTGTGACCAACACCGGACCCTCAACCTGCTGTGTCACAAGAGAACTCCAATATGTACTCTTTCGAGGCTGGTTTCTTTCATTTAACTTTGTATTTGTGAGATTCACCCATGTTATTTGTTCATTCTTCTGCAGAGTATTAAGTTGTGCAATGTACAACAATTTATTGATCCATTCCACTGTTCATGGGGCATTTTGGTAGCTTTTGATTTTTGACTGCTACAGATCATGCTTCTGATAAACATTCCTAATTATGTCTTTTGAGTATATTTTTGGCAGTGAAATCACTATGTCATAGAACAAGCACATAATAGGTACTGCTAAATGGTTTTCTAAGTGGTTGTACCAATTTATGCTCTCAACTACTTCATGAGAATCCTGGCTCCTCTATATACTTGTCAACATTTGTTATTTTCTGGCAGGTAGGTAGCTGTATCACATTATGCTTTTATTTTGCATTTCCTGATGACTGAAAAATTGATTACCCTTTCACAGGTGTACTGTCATTTGGATAGCTTCTTTTGTGAAATGTCTTTTAAGATTTTTGTCTAATTTTCTGTTGGATGTCTATCTTATTGATTAGTAGTAGTTCCTTATGTATACTGGATAATTGCTTGATTTTTTTTTATATACAATGTGATTTGTAGTGTTCAGATTTATGCTCGGAATGTTTTTTTAAAATAATTTCAGGTATTTTGTTTACTATGAATCTTACATCACTGTATATTCAGGTCTGGAAAGCTTCTAATGACACTTGGGTAGAAAAAGTAATCTTATTCCAGAATTGAAAGTTCTACACGCAATCGGCCACCGTAAAATGCATCATCATTATTTAATTTTACACTCATAATCTTTTCTTTTTGGCTGCACCTGCAGCATGTGGAAGTTCCTGGGTCAGGGATTGAACCTGAGCCATAGCAGTGACTGGAACTGCTGCAGTAACAATGCTAGATCCTTAACCTGCTGCACCACAAGGGAACTCCCTTTTTCATATTGTTTGAATCATTGCTTAAAATTGAATATGAAGATAAGAAGAACAAAAAACACCCCAAAACATGAGGGGATAACACTCTTGCTTTAAACTTGTTATAGTAGAGTATAGTAGTCTGTTCTCTATGTCTATGAGTCTGTTTCTGTTTTGTAAATAGGTTCATTTGTGCCATATTTTAGATTTCACATATAAGTGATATCATATGGTATTTGTCTTTCTCTATCTGACTTACTTCACTTAGCATGAGACTCTCTAGTTTGATCCATGTTGCTGCAAATGGCATTATTACTTTTTTATGGCTGAGTAGTATTCCATTGTGTGTACGTACCATACCCTCTTAATCCATTCATCTGCTGATGGACATTTAGGTTGTTTCCATGTCTTGGCTGTTGTGAATAGTGCTGCAATAAACACAGGGGTGCAAGTATCTTTTTGAATTATAGTTTTGTCCAGATATATGCCCAGGAGTGGGATTACTGCATCATATGGTAGTTCTATATTTAGTTATCTGAGGAGCCTCCATACTGTTTTCCATAGTGGCTTTACCACTTTAAATCTCCATCAACAGTGTAGGAGGGTTCCCTTTTCTCCACGTCATCTCCAGCACTTGTTATTTGTAGTCTTATTAATGATGGCCATTCGGCTGGTGTGAGGTGGTACCTCATTGTAGCTTTGGTTTGCATTTCTCTAATACTTAGCTATGAAAAGATATCAACTCCCTTTTCTATGTAGAAATTGATGGAATAGATATTAGTTATTACTAAGTCTCCAGATTAAAATTTTCTAGGTCCTTTAACTCTATTATCATATGTACTATATACACTAAAATATAAAGGCTTAATTCAAGGACATATATTGTTTCAAATACAGTTTTGTGAAAAGACTCCAGGTTCTGTTATTTTATTCCCCCCTTAATTTTTTTTAATTAAAATTATTTTTTATTTTTTTTAAGACTGCACCTGCATCATATAGAAGTTCTCAGGCTAGGGGTCAAATCAAAGCTGTAGCTGCAGCCTTTGCCACAGCCACAGCAACCCGGGATCTGAGCCATGTCTGCAACCCATACCACCGCTCATAGCAATGCTAGATCCTTAACCCACTGAGTGAGGCCAGGCATTGAACCTGCATCCTCATGGATACCAGTCAGGTTCTTAAGCAGCTGAGTCACAATGGAAACTCCAGGCTCAGTTCTTATATGACAGAACAGATACCCAGTTAATGTTACTGAAATCACTTTCTTAATAAGTTTGGCGCTAGGAAGAAGAGCTAACGCTTCTCTTACAACCCCAGAGTATTACATTACACTTGACTGTTATCAGTTATATTTATGTTTTAGTTGTATTTTAATGAAGGGAACATAATTTGAGCTATAGTCTCTCTGAATGCATGTGATACTGAGCTGCGAATTCAGGACTTCAGATTTGCATATCATGTTGTATTTAATACTGCACAATTGTTTTTAAAATTAAGATAAAATAAATCGGAATAGAACAAACTGTGGGGATGCTCTTTCTAGTTACGTTATTTTGTTTTCTGCTTTAAAATGTAAGCAAAACAGATTCTTTTCAGTGTCAAAACAGAAAAGAATTTTTCTCCTAACCAAACTCAAGTCCTTCAGTTTAACAATTGGCTTGAATCTCTTTTTTTGTGCACAAATTCACATTTACTGACTTCCTTGACTAAACCACAATAAGAATCACAAGATGTGTAAATTCTGCTTTCTCATCTGCCAAATGAATGTATTCACGATTGTGATTATTGTGGTTACTCTGCAGAACAATATTTACCAATTTCAACAGCTTAACTATCTGAATTATCTTACAGTGGGAAGAGAATTGTCTTAGGATCTCACCTGGATCCTGCTACTAACCAGGTGAGTTATTTTGGTGAATTACCAGGCTAATCTGGCCCTCTGTTTCCTCCTCTGTTATAAAGGGGGCTGTAGAATTAGAGTATCATAATTTTGGACTCTATGCAAATGATGACTCTAGGCAGTGATCATGGGTGAATATAAAACAATTAGGAGGAAAGCTAATGGAGAACTTTATAAAGGTTAGATCAGGCTGACAAATCTGAAACCACTGATCAATCTTAGTGTCACACAAAAAGACACTGGGCATTAACGTATGCAAAGGCCAAAACTTCACCTATGAAGTATTCTTACCAAAACTATTGACACTGAATCTGTTCGAGATCTAACATCTAGTTTATGGGAAACATAGGAGAAAGGAAAATATTGAAGACACTCAGGGATGGACTAAAATCCAAGGAATTCCACTATGTGAATGCTCTGACCTGGGTTTTTTCAACGAATAAATTAAAAGGAAAAAGAAAAGAAGAAAAGGGAACTTGTAGATAAAGAGATGAGATAAATTAATCAAATACTCAGTGCAGATCTTGTTTGGATCCTGTTTCAAACAAGCCAACTGAAAAGGAAACTCTATATGAAACACTTGAAGGATATTTGAATACCAAGTAAATATCTGATTTTATTAGGAATATTTGGTTAATTTTTAGGTGATATATGGTATTTTGCTTATGCTGAGAAAGGAGTCTTTATTTATTTATTTATTTATTTGGTCTTTTTAGGGCTGCACCTGCAGCATATGGAGGTTCCCAGGCTAGGGGTCGAATCAGAGCTATAGCCGCCGGCCTACGCCACAGCCACAGCAATGCCAGATCTGAGCTGTGTCTGGGACCTACACCACAGCTCATGGCAACGCCAGATCCTTAACCCACTGAGTGAGGCCAGGGATCAAACCTGCATTCTCATGGATACCAGTCAGATTCACTTCTGCTGAGCCAAGACGGGAACTCCAAGAGTCACTATCTTTTAGAGATATATTCTGAAGTATTTTTAGATGGAATAATGTGATAACTAGAATTTGCCTCAAAACAATCCAGCTGCAAAGTGGTAGGTGGATGTGCAGATGAAACTAGATTGGCCATGTGTTAATTATTGAAACTGGATTTACAGAACATGAAGGTGCATTATATTACTCTCTCTGCTTTTGCATATGTTTACCATTTCCATAATTAAATGTTTTTCTAAATGGAAAAGAGTAATGAACACTTTGTGATAATTTATTAAACTATAGGCTTATAATTTGTGTAGGTTTTTGTATCTGTTTCTTGTGGCTGCCCTAGCAAATCACCACAAGCTGGGTGGGTTGCAACAACAGAAATGTATTCTCTCACAGTTCTGGAGTGTAGAAGTCTGAAATTCAGTAGGACTGTACTCCCTCCAGGGCTTCTAGTGGAAAATCCATCCTTTGTCCTGTCGAGCTTCTGGTGGCTATTAGCATTACTTAACTTGTAGCTGCACCACTCTGGTCTCTGCTTTCACATTGTCTACTGTCTGTAATCTCCCTCTGCATCAGTCTTTTTTTTTTTAGGCTTTTTACTTTTTCTATTATAGTTGATTTTGCATCCCTTTTTTTTTTTTAAGGGCCACACCTGCGGCATATGGATGTTCCCAGGTTAGGGGTCGAATCAGAGCTGCAGCTGAAGCCTATACCACAGCTATGGCAACACTGGATCTGAGCCACAGCTGCAACGTACTGCCACAACTTGAAGCAATGCTGGATCCTTAAACCACTGAGCAAGGCCAGGGATTGAACCCGCATCTTCACAGACACTGTCAGGTTCCCACTGAGCCACAACAGGAACTCCCTGCATCACTCTTATAAGGACATTTGTCATTGGATTTAGGGCCCACCCAGGTAATCTTGGGTGATCTCATCTCAAGATCCTTAATTTAATTATATCTGCAAATACTCTTTTTCCAAATAAGGTAATATTCACAAATTCCTAGGATTAGGATGTGGACATACTCTTCTAGTTGTCACCATTCAACTCACTACATTGACATACCTCAGTAAAAAGATTTAAATAGTAATCATCAAAAGGAGCAGTTTAGTCTTTCTAAGTTTGATATTAAAGAATAACTGTTGGGAGTTCCTGTTGTGGCTCAGCTGTAACAAACCCGACTAGTATCCATGAGGATGCAGGTTCGATCCCTGGCCTCACTCAGTGGGTTAAGGATCTGGTGTTACTGTGAGCTGTGGTGTAGGTTGAAGATGAGGCTTAGATCTGGCATTGCTGTGGTTATGGTGTAGGCTGGTGGCTAAAGCTCCTATTCAACCCCTAGCCTAAAAAAAAGGCAACGAAACAAAAAGCTGTTAAGGAATTCCTTGGCGGCCTAGTGGTTAGGATTTGGTACCTTCACCTCTGCAGCCTGGGTTTCAATCTGTGGTCTGGCAACTGAGATCCCACGTCAAGCCACTGCACATTGCAACCAAAAACAAACAAAAAAGAATAACTGTTAGAGTTATCCCTAATTTCAAATGTGTGAGACATCCTCGATTTCTTCCTTTCTACCTTACCACATAGGCAAATCTTGCTACTTTTACTGCCGAAACGTAAATCAAATCTATTTCTTTCCACTTTACACATTTAATGCCTTAATCTCATCTATCATATTTTACAATGGTCTTTCTGGCTTCTAATCTTGCCTCATTTTATTATTCACAGAAAAATTAGAGTAATTAAAAACAAAAGCAAACAAATACTTCACAAATTTAGTTATCACCTCTTTTTGCTCTGTCTCTCAAATGGTGATCCAGTGCTTCCAGAATAAAACCCAAACTCTTTATCATGGCTTCAAAGCCGGGAGGAGTAATTCAGACCCTAACTCTTTGTCCATACTTCTCTGGGGCCATTCACTTTCTTGACCACAACTGTTGAGCCCCACGGGCCTCCCTTTAGTATCGTAAAGATGCCAAAGCAAATTATACCAAATGTAGATCCTTAAAGAGGAGAAACAAGGCAGTTTTTACCACTAGACTTCTATGGGAATTTTTTTATAAATTGTGTTTTTAACAGAAACAAGCATTCATACTGAATACAAATACATTAAGAAAATATTTAAACAAAATGGAAATACTCTCTCCCTGCCTTCCCAACTATCCTACAATATAGGATAATGGACATTTTGGTTTGGTTTATGCGCTTTTATTTATTTTATTTTACTTTATTTTAAACTAATGCCTTTATTTTTATTTATTTATTTATTTTTTGGTCTTTTTGCCATTTCTTGGGCCGCTCCTGCGGCATATGGAGGTTCCCAGGCTAGGCGTCCAATCGGAGCTGTAGCCACCAGCCTACGCCAGAGCCACAGCAACACGGGATCCGAGCCGCATCTGCGACCTACACCACAGCTCACGGCAACGCCGGATCGTTAACCCACTGAGCAAGGGCAGGGATTGAACCTGCAACCTCATGGTTCCTAGTCGGATTCGTTAACCACTGCGCCACGACGGGAACTCCTATTTATTTTATTTTTTATTTTTATTTTTTGCTTTTTAGGGCCCCACCCACGCCATTTGGAGGTTCCCAGGTTAGGGGCTGAATCAGAGCTACTGCTGCCAGCCTGTGCCACAGCCACAGCCACATGGGATCCCAGCCACATCTGTGACTTACAGCACAGCTCTCAGCAATGCCAGATCCTTAACCCACTGAGTGAGGCCAGGGATCGAACCCGTGACCTCATGGTTCCTAGTTGGATTCGTTTCTTTTTTTTTTTGCTATTTATTGGGCCGCTCCCGCGGCATATGGAGGTTCCCAGTCTAGGGGTCGAATCGGAGCTGTAGCCACTGGCCTACGCCAGAGCCACAGCAACGCAGGATCCGAGCCGCGTCTGCGACCTATACCACAGCTCACAGCAACGCCGGATTGTTAACCCACTGAGCAAGGGCAGGGACCGAACCCGCAACCTCATGGTTCCCAGTCGGATTCGTTAACCACTGCGCCACGACGGGAACTCCTGGATTCGTTTCTGATGAGCCACAGTGGGAATTCCTAGTTTATGTGCTTTTGGATTGTTTGTTTAAATACGTAAATACATGATTATATAATTTGGTAATCTCCTTTTCCTAACTGACAATGATTAAGAATCTGTTTTCATGTTATTACATATATAGCTTCAACACTATTTTTTAGACTTTTGATCCATATTTCCAAATCGCCTTACCAAAGACTTGTGCCAATTTGCATTCCTGCCAGCAGCGCGTGAAGGTTATCATTTTCTCACATCCTTGGGAATGTTTTTACTCTCTGCCAATCTGAGAGATGAAAAACAGCATCCCATTGTTGTTTCAATTTGCATTTCTTGGATGGTAGTGAGGTTGAACTTTTTTTGCTTCTGACATGGTTTACTTGTTGTTCTTCATAATTGCGTAATTGAAAGTGTTTGCTTACCTTTAAAAAAGAAATGGTAACTTATCTAAGGAAGCGTTGTGTAAGCTGCTCAGCACTGCATTGCAGCGACTCTACCACTATGCCCCGGTGTAGGGTTCCATCAATGCCTTGAAGATGTTTACTCTCATGTGTCTAAGGATAGAGCCTAGGCTTTTATACCCCTCATCAGAGAAGTCTTTATTTTCTTCTTGTAAGATATGCATCATAGAAAATCATCCATGATCAGTTTTAAAAGCTTGTTGCTTACATTTCCTGAAACTACATCTGGGAAAATAAAGAGGAAATGATAGATTTGGAATCTAAGTTTCAGGGAGTTCCTGTCGTGGCGCAGCGGAAACGAATCCAATTAGGAACCATGAGGTTGCAGGTTCGATCCCTGGCTTCACTCAGTGGGTTAAGGTTCTGGCCTTGCCATGCGCTGTGGTGTAGGTCACAGATGCAGCTCGGATCTGATGTTGCTGTGGCTGTGGTGTAGGCTGGCAGCTACAGCTCTAATTAGATCCCTAACCCAGGAACCTCCATATGCTGAGAGTGCTGCCCTAAAAAGACCAAAAAAAAAAAAAAAAGAAATAAAGAAAAAAGAAAAGAATCTAAGTTTCAGAATGTGGCCCAACAATTTGGACTTGCCACTGCCTGGGGTTTTGATCACCTTTAGGTTTCAGCTTGGAGTGCAAATAACTTTATGCATCTGAATATTCAGTTATATTAATTTTAGAAAAAAAGGTCAGAGAAAAACACAGGTGCAGGGTAACTGACACTAGCACTCATTCTCTACATTACTATGGACAGGCTCTTTTATGTTGCAGCTCTGAAAAAAATTTGAGCAGACCATTTCTTTTTTTTTTTTTAATTTTTTCCATTATAGCTGGTTTCCAGTGTTCTGTCAATTTTCTACTGTACAGCAAGGTGACCCAGTAACACATACGTATATGCATTCGAGTAGACTATTTCAAGGTACCATGTCTAATATGATCCTGTAAATTTTCAAATGTACCACAAGCTCACTTATGTGGTGATGCCAGTCATTACAGCCAGAGTACTTTTAACTGTCCAAGGTCCTGAAATGGTACGTTTTTATTTTACAATCTTGTGTATTATTTTGAACTCCAAGTGACTGCCCATCGTAAGCTGGAAAGACACACGGTTTATACTATGGAAAAAAAATCTAGTCTTTACCAAAACGAAGACCGGCTATGATCAGATATGTGGCTCATACACTATCTGTGATGGGAGGAGGAAAGTCAAACTAGACTAAGGAAGGAAGTGTCAGCATTTATTGAGTGGCTGAACACTCTAGGTAGCTACATGAAACAGGCTCAGCGTAGAGAGAAAAATAAATTGAGGAGAGATGGTCCCTTCCTTTCTTAAAGAGTTGGAGCAGACATAGAAAGGGCTCATAAGCTCAGAGTTGAGCCCTTTCAGTTGAACAACAGAAGCTCAGAAAGGCTGAGTGATTTGCTCAAGGTCACACAGCTTACTAGGGACAACTTGGACTAGAAATTGGTGGTTCTGATCTCTATCATGGTGGTCTTTCCACTCTATGACTATTGTCTCATATGCCAAACACTTAGCATTTATATAAATAAGCATGCCCTAGAGTTAGATATAGAACACTGAGAGATTAGGCAATAAAATGAAAGGATGATAAAGTAAATGATATAGAGAAGAACTGAGAGTCAAGTGACACATGCCTGGTTTGATAAGTTTTAAGGTGAAGGAGAGTTCTGACCAAGACTCATGAAGACAGAGGTGATGAGGTCCAAAGAGACCCACATGAAGGGAGCCCCATTAACCACACAAGTGCAGGAAGCCAATCAAAGAAAAGATTGGTGAACCGTATTTGGCAAATGAAGGACAGGGTGTTGTAAGTGTTTGATTAACCAGAATGCTTCTTAAATGAGGGGAAATAGATGTGTTCATTTTATGACGCCTTGAGGCCACTCAGGATATCTCTGTTCCAGTCCTAACCCTGTCATGGACCGACGGTTTGGCCTCAGGAAAATCACCTTACTTCTTAGGACCTCAGCACCATATCTGTAAAATGAAGGATTCCAGGACATCAAAGATTGCCAGAGTTTGCACAAGAGAGTCACCAGGCGCTCTTGTTAAAGAAATATAAATCTCCAAGCCTTAGACCCACTGAAATAGGATCTTCAGAAGAAGCACTTGGACCATGAAATTCTTGTCACCTGGGAAGTTGGAAGCTGTCATATAAGATCTCTAAAGTTCCTTCTACTAATGACTACATTTTATGATTCAGCTTTCTTACTGGAACAAGCTCAAAACTTCTAAAGCAACGGCATCTCCGTTTGATGGACTGGGATCAATGTGAATGTCATTGTAAGGATCTGTAGCTTTCCACGGGGAAAGGGCAGAAGAAGGGATAAGTGCACTAAACCTCAGTTATCTCTTTTTGAATATGAAATTTAGTAGATGAGCTTGCTTGGATGTTAGGGCTCCCCCCACCCCGGCTTTTTAGGTCTGCACCTGTGGCATATGGAAGTTCCCAGGCCAGGAGTTGAATCAGAGCTGCAGCTGCTGGCCTACACCACAGTGCGCAGCAATGCCAGATCCTTAACCCACTGAGTGAGGCCAGGGATCAAACCTGAGTCCTCATGGGTACTAGTTTGGGCTCGTTACCACTGAGCCACAAAGGGAACCCTCGGGTGTTAGCTTTTAAAATTTTATTTGCCAGGAAAACTCTATATCCAATATATCTGTATTGCAAATAAAAGTCTTAACACCAAAGAAGAAAACAATAGATGAAGGTATCTTCCAGGGAGAGAGTAGAAGAAAACAAAACATCCCTGTGAATGTAGGAACTTCACATCCTCTCAGTAGCTTTCCTAATAAAATAACAAATTACTCAGCTGATCAAAGGTAAAGTATAGATTTTCCTCCCTAATATTTTATTCTTAAATTTATTATTTTTGTCATTCATGGCTCAAAAGCAACAGAGGCATCACTGTAGTAGTGAGTTCAAACTTAATTTTATCAATTTCAAGAAAAAACACAGTTATAATGTTGTAGAGTTATGATACTGTGGTCTTTGAGAAAAATAAGGAAAACAAGAGGAGCTAAAAATGTCCAATGACAAATAAAATAATTTTTTGCTCCCATAAACTAATCTAAAATTTATTTGAATTCATGTATGACGTAAGTGCTTAAATTTTTTCCCCCATAGTTGACTGTGAATATTTGGAACCCATCATATACATTCCCACTCATTTCATCCATCTATGTATTTTATACAGAGGGCAAGAGCATACAGCTGTGAAGTTTGTACACTGCATATGGGCACCAAGGTGGGGGTGATGGGGCTGAAATCCATTCCAAGGGCTCCTGGGCTTCCTGGTATTGGTAGGTCCTTCCCAATTCCCACCCCATGCTCCCAAGGAGTGTCTTCTGGCTTGAACAAAGGCCCTGCCTGCAAATCAAGCCAGTGCCATGGTGCTTTTTCCACTGGAGAGAGTGACTTTCTAAGCTATAATATTGGCTAGAAGGGACTTTGTTTATAGAGGCTAATTACCATATAGGATAGCAATGTCCATCTAGACTTGCAGTGACCTTGTTTTTAAACAAGGAAATGTAGTATTTGGCTTTTCCAAGATGTTGCTGAGGGCAGATTTAACTTGGTAGGTCCTGATAAACCAGTATTTTACTATGGTGTGATGGATAGCGGGGATAATAATTGATGGTGGTTTTCTTACAATGGAGATTCCCAGGCTAGGGGTCAAATTGGAGCTACAGCCGCTGGCCTACACCATAGCCACAGCAATGCCAGATCCGAGCCACATCTGTGATCTACACCACAGCTCATGGCAACGCCAGATCCTTAACCCACTGAGTGAGGCCAGGAATCGAACCCACAACCTCATGGTTCCTAGTCGGATTTGTTTCCGCTGTACCACCACACGAACTCCAAAATTTTGGATTCTTTCTAACTAAGGGTTATGGTCATTTACAACTTTTTGTCACCCTAAGATACAGTGCTTTGGAAATTCTTCTTGAAAAATAATGGAAGAAATAGAGAAGAATGATCTTGCGTAGGAGACACAATAAGACTCCTAGAAATTAGCTGTCAGCTTAACATTGACCCCTGATGAAGAGTGGTGCAGATCATTAGTTATTTCACAAGCTAGTGGTCAATACTTCACTGTGTGTCTGTAACATTAGAGGGCTATTTTAAACAACATATTATCAGAATCTAAATATAGGAGTATTGCATAAACTGGAAAGAGATCCTCCTTCTATAAGCATCATTATTAATAGACCAGAGTAGGATAGAGTAGCCCACCAACACCATGTGACTGTGGAGAACTGGGTAAGACCTGGGAAAGTCAAAGTAATTCCATCAAGACTGCTTAGCTGGCTCAATATGGCAAGATGGCCACATATTTGGTGTGATTTGGAGTGACTTCAGGGACATAACAAAGGCTTTCCCACCTACCTATCTGCTCACTTCTTCCCCAGCACTCCCTTTATTTGTTTGATGATTCCTGAGGGTCTAAGATTCATATTCACTGCTTTGACATAAAGGTTCAATTGCTGTTAAAATGTAAATACTTCTGGGATGGGAAGGACATTCATTAGTTCTTTCTGAGAGCCAAGAGAACACACTTTCATAGGGCAAAAAAATGAAAGGAACCCAGAAGGTGGGGAGATGCCAAGGATTTGGAAATGTAGAGTTTCAGCTGCAGTTTCAGGTGGAATGGACTCTACTCCAGCGATCAAACTAACTTTATGTAAAAAGTGAATAAGGACTTTATTAACATTTCTGCATAAGGAATGGTACTTTGACTTAGAGATGGATGGGAGCCTGGTTTGAATTCTACTTCCATCTCTAACTAGCCATGTTAGTTGGACAAGCCACTAGCCTCTCCAAGCTCCAATTTCCTCCTTAACAAATATTTAAGTATCTAATACATATCAGGCATTGTTTTAAACGAAATCAAGATGATAATAGTACCCATCTTCTAGGATTGTATGAGAAGTAAGTGAGGTAATCTTGGAGTTCCCTGGTGGCTCAGTGGTTTAGGATCTGGTGTTATCACTGCAGTGGCTTGGGTTGCTGCCGTGGCATGAGTGAGATCCTTCCACATGCCATGGGCATGGCTAAAATTAAAAAATCAATGGGGTAATCTTAAAAGATGATTGCTATGTGCGTAGCACAGAGTCAAAAAAACCTTATGGAGCAAGTAATCTTAACAATGACCCCTTAAATCTGTAAGTCCCTGCACATTTTGCAAAACACTTTCACATTTATTGTCCTCTTAAGTGACACTGTATGTGGAGCTAGCCAGATATTTAGTGTCCTGTTTTATAGATGAAGAAACTGTAAAACCACTGTGGAAAACAGTATGGACATTCCTCAGAAAACTAAATATAGAACTATTTAGTTCTATATGATCCAGCAATATATAATCCTGGGCATATATGGGGACAAAACTTTCATTAAAAAAGATAAATGCACCCCTATGTCCACTGCAGAATTATTCACAATAGCCAAGGCATGGAAATAACCCAAATGACCATGAACAGATGAATGGATTAAGATGTGGGACATATACACAATGGAATACTACTCGGCCATAAAAAAGAACAAAATAATGCCATTTGCAGCAACATGGATGGAACTAGAGATTCTCATACTAAGTGAAGTAAGTCAGAAAGAGAAAGACAAATACCATATGATATCACTTATATGTGGAATAAGTGATGAACAGATGAACAGATGGCACAGATGAACCTATCTACAGAACAGAAACACTCTCACAGACATGGAGAACAGGCCTGTGGTTGTCAAGGGGGAGGGAGAGGGAGTGGGATGGACTGGGAGTCTGGGGTTAAGAGATGCAAACTGTTATATTTAGAATGGATAAGAAATGAGGTCCTGCAGTGTAGCACAGAGAACTAATATCCAATCACTTGTGATAGAACATGATGGAAGACAATGTGAGAAGAAGATTGTGTATATATGTATAACTGGGTCACTTTGCTGCACAGCAGAAATTGACAGAACATTGTAATCAACCAGAATAAAAAATTAAAGTGTAAAAAAAGAAAAAAGAAACTGAGTGAAACTTGCCGTGATTCACTTGCTTGCTTGGACTTCCTACCTAAAAGGATGGATGTCAGTTGGCCAAATACATTGTACTCATTACTTACCCCTACTTTATAGATGGAGAAATTCAGTAAGGCTTAGAGAGATTTCGATTTTCTTTTCTGAAACCTGGAGTGAAAAAAAAATGCTTTTTTAAAAAGTACGAGGTGGAGTTCCCATCGGGGCTCAGTGGTTAGTGAATCCGACTAGGAACTATGAGGTTGCTGGTTCGATCCCTGGCCTCTCAGTGGGTTAAGGATCTGGCATTGCCATGAGTTGTGGTGTAGGTTGCAGACGCAGCTCGGATCCCACGTTGCTGTGGCTCTGGCGCAGGCTGGCGGCTGCAGCTCTGATTCGACCCCTAGCCTGGGAACCTCCATATGCCCCCCGGGGTGCAGCCCTAGAAAAGACAAAAAACAAACAAACAAATCTGAGGTGGCTAAATGCTTGTACATCTTGGTGAAGGGGTAAAAAGAATCACTTGACATGAAGAGGAGGTAGTTCACAATTTAATCTCTAATAGATAAAAGTTACTGCAAGGGTCTTTCTGCTCTTCATCTTCAATGAAGTACTGAAAAACTTAAGGAAGGATGGGATTTAGGCTAGAAACAAGAAAAGATTTGACCTCATCATAATTTCTTGAATTTGGGAGAAGCCAATCAACACAGAATTTAGAATGTCTTTCACTAATTGTATTTAGAAATCTTGGAGGGTCATTTAAGTTGGAATCCTATTCAGAGATGGAAAGGTGAACAAAAAAATATCTTGAAATGATAAATCCAAATCTGGTTCTATGATTCAGCAAACATTTAGATGACTTAGTGGTAGGAAAGGAAGGTTCTAACATTACATTTGATCCAATCATTTATGACCAAACAAATATTTGCTGAAAGCAGCAAAAATGAAAGATTTATATTTCAAACATTCCCACGGGATGCTGAGACTATATCCCACTCCCTACTGAGCAAAATCTTTTCCATTATTCAGACTATCCCAAGCCTTTCATTGGCTACTTGGTAGAAGCATCTGCCAATACATGGAGACAGTAGGTCCTTCTAGAGGGTTTTCAACACTTTGCCAAGCTTAAAGGCTCTAGGAATAAGACATGCCCATAAATAAAGAGGTTATCTGAAAGCATATATCCTATGCCTTCCACATGCCTTCGAATTTTGGCTCACGTTAAAATCTTCCTAGAACAACATGAAAATCATTCATTATGGTGTGTAACCTTGCTGAGTTCTTGTTTTTAAATTCAGTAAAATACCATATGTGCCTGTCAACTTGGTGTGGATGTGTGAAAACGCTCATTCATCCTTGAAACATGGTGTATTGGGAGATAGGAAGCAAATATAACTTCCTCGACTAAGGCTAGGGCTAAGTCTAGGGGAGAAACCTGTGTAAGTACTGGATAGAACTGCCTTCTATTCCATGGATATTGGTAGAGACGCTGAATTCAACTAGAAGGTGTTGAGTTATTTTAATGATCTGCTGTGGTCAGGAAATTGTTTTTCCCTTTGACTGAACTTGTCTTTGGGTACATCATGACATTAAACATTACCAGAAAGCAAATGATTTTGAACTCTTAAAAAAAAAATCAGAGTCCCAAAAAAAAGACGACGGGACTTTTCCAGAATAAAACATACTAAATAGAAATAACAACCAAGTGAAATCTTTGATTGGATTCTTTTTTTTTTTTAAATCAAACAACCATAACTTTTTTTCATGTTTGAAAATTTTCAAAACCAGAGTTCCCATTGTGGCGCAGTAGAAATGAATCTGACTAGGAACCATGAGGCTGTGGGTTTGATCCCTAGCCTCCCTCAGTGGATTAAGGATCCCGCATTGCCATGAGCTATGGTGTAGGTCACAGATGGGGCTTGGATCTGGCATTGCTGTGGCTTTGGCATAGGCCAGCGGCTACAGCTCTGATTAGACCCCTAGCCTGAGAACCTCCATATGCCTTGGATCCGGCCCTAAAAGAAAGAACAAAAGAGGAGTTCTTGTCATGGCTCAGTGGTTAACGAATCCGACTGGGAACCATGAGGTTGTGGGTTCGATCCCTGGCCTTGCTCAGTGGGTTAAGGATCCGGCGTTACCGTGAGCTATGGTGTAGGTTGCAGACTCGGCTTGGATCCCAAGTTGCTGTGGCTCTGATGTAGGCCAGTGGCTAAAGCTCCGATTGGACGCCTAGCCTGGGAACCTCCATATGCTGCGGGAGTGGTCCAAGAAATGGCAAAAAGACAAAAAAAAAAAAGAGAGAAAAATTTCAAAATAAAAATTTGAGGAGAAAACCAAAAAAAAAAAAAAAAAAAGTCTAGCTCCATCTCTAAAAACTTACCTGGGATCATGTTTTGGTGGTAACTCAAAGAGAAGGAATCACCTTAAAACTTGTTTTATAATAAGTAGCATTATAGCTCTGTACAGTTTTGGTAAAATGTTTGGCATAATACTTTACACGACTTTAAATACTATTTTCTAAGTTTAAAATAGTCCTGAAGATGTAACATATCACATAGTGACTATAGTTAACAGTACGGTATTGTATATTTAAAAGTTGCTAAGAAAGGGATTCTTAAAAGTTATGATCACAAGAAAAATAATTTGTACCTACATGTGATAATGGATGTTAACTAGACTTAATTGCAGTAATCATCTCACAGTATATACCAATATAGAATCATTATGCTGTACACCCTACTAATACGATGTTGTATGGCAATTATATCTCAATAAAAAGATTTGAAAGTAGAGAAACTTACAAAGGAGGCAGAGGCAGTTCCTGGTTATGAAATGTAGTCATCAGCCTCGGCCTTTAATTACAGCTCTTTTGGAGTTCACGGTATGTTGTCTTCATTAATCCCCAATCAGAGGTTTCTGTCACTAAATAAATCTGTAGGATTTACCCATACCGAGTTTACTATTGAGCAGTATGATATGACACCCTTTTGCCCTTTAGTTGCTGATGTGTCTCCAGCTTTTCCAAG
Organism: Phacochoerus africanus; assembly: GCF_016906955.1. Classification (NCBI taxonomy): domain Eukaryota; kingdom Metazoa; phylum Chordata; class Mammalia; order Artiodactyla; family Suidae; genus Phacochoerus; species Phacochoerus africanus. Next base: position 112,913,649 of record NC_062552.1, on the reverse strand, counting down.
CCAAAAGCAGAGCCTACGATTAGAGCAACATATATTTAAGAGTGTGTTTTCGCAGATGCTGGTTGGGACATGAAGACAAACGTAGGCATGATTAAGTGCTGAGAACGAAGTGGAAACGGCTGGGGAAAGAAAACATTTCTGGTAGGATAAGTTTAAGTTAACGTTCAGACATAAGCCTAACAGTTTCACCACTGAGTGGATCTGCTCAGGGTGTGTGTGGGGGGAATATCTTCATAAAATGCCGTGGAGATTTCTCTGCAAGGTCTTTTGAGAAGAGGACTTGAAGGAATCGGATTTCTTCTAGACCTCAAGAAGGAGTGGTGAAAACGATGGGGGAAAAATCATTCCGATCTTCGGGAATTCAAAGTAGATTCTAATGAGATCTGCCCTCCTCCCGCTTCTGCTTGCCGAACCAGCACTAAGCAGGAGTCCCCAAGCTGCTCCAACACTCCCTGCGATTCGCTGTCCCGGACTTTCTCCTGCCTCACCCCGGATCCGGTGTTCAACTCGCGGAGCCGTCCTTTGCCAGTCATTCGTTGAGGCTGACTCCCCAAGCGGCAGGCAGCATCCCTCCGCCCTCACACCCATCCTGGGCTGCGGCGTTGGGAGTGGGTAAAGGTCTCACTAACTCGTGGGAAACTTTCTCGTGGGAGATGACTGGGGTTTTCCGGCTTCCCCAGCCCTTCCACGCTGGGCCACAGGGCGTTCAATAAAGTGGTGCCGCAACTATTGCAGTTTCTGAGCTGCAGAGACCGGCGCAGCCAGCAGCAACGCAAACCCTGCAAGGAACTGCGCCGTTTACCGCCAAAGGCACCCCGGACGCGGCGCCGGGGCTGCTGGCGGGGCACGGCAGGTGCAGGGCGACTTGGCGCCACGATGCTTTGTTTTCTTGCCGCAGGAACCCGAGGCGGTCTCTTTCCACCAGACTTAACCCGCCCGCAGCAATAGCCATGGAAGTTGTGGCGACGCAGGAGAGGGAACCGCTTGGCGCGGCATCTTTTTTGGATGTTTCTTCTCTACCCAGATCACTTCATTCCTCCTTCTTGGGGTAAGTGGAACCTAGTCTGTAACGGCGAAGGGGCAGAATTGAAGGCGATGGAAGGGGATCGCAGTAACACAACGGGTTAATGTGCTAAGTTATTTTTCTTGGGAGGGGGCTCTCCTCCCTGCCCCTTCCCTTTCCGGGCCCTGGACATTCCAGATACGCAGTTTAGAAGAGTTGGGTTTGACTTCAGGCAGTTAGGGGAGGGGATTAATTAATTAATTGATTAATTAGTTTTGGTACTTTTTTTTCCTCTCCACAAACTTGTCTTTTTGTCCACATTCTGAGAAGGGAGTATGAAAGTGAAGGTGAGGGACGCCCCAGAGGTTGGAGAGGGAGGAGTGATTTAGCAGAGAGAAAATCCTAAGAGCCAATGACTAATGCAGATCTTTAACCTAGACCAGTAACTCTGGACCCCTGATTCTGCTCCCTCACCCCAATAGATCCATCCCAAACTGCCCATCCCCCTACCCCCAATAATCCTTCTGCCGATGCTTTTCTGGGGGAGGGTTCTAGGGGCCAAAATAACTCTGAAAAAACCCTGGAAACTGTCTTGTACACAAGAGATGCTCAATAAATGTTTGTTGATTGACTGAATGATGTACTCCCATGGCTGCATTTTGTGCCATGGGAATTTGCCTTGGATAGTGATATAGACCCTGGGACACCAGGTCCAATTCATTTCAGAAAAGAAGGGGCTGGAGCCTTGGAAAATAGAGTACTTGGATCTTCATTACCCTAAAGGATCCATGTGACAGCTTCAGGGTCAGATTTATGGGTCCAGGAACCAGATGAGCTCATTTGGGTTTGAATCTCCACGTCGTGACCTTGGGTGTTTTCCTTTACCTCTCTGAGCTTTGGTTGTCTCATCTGCACGGTGAGGCCATTGAGAGCTTCCTCCACATGATTCAGGGAAGAAGAATGGAGAGAAGTATGCAGAGGTGAAGGAGCATTTGGTAAATGTCAGTCTTGCCTCCCATCCACAGAGGATTCAGGAGAGAAAGTAGCTTTCTCTTTTGTAACCTCTCTCTGACTCTGATGCAGGTAATACCATTGTATTGCAGTGACTGGGCTGGCACCCTTCTGCCTGTGAGCTCTGAAGGCTTTCTCACAGGAGCTTAGAAGCAGCTTCCTTTGGGTTTCGGAGCAGAATTTGCATACATACTGGTGTCTCTGGGGGCATGGTTGGAGAAACAGTAATTCTTTGTCTTATCTCCGTGTCTCAACCATCCTCAGCCTTCTAGCAGAGGGAAGCCAAGTGTGGAGATGGAGTTCCAGAGAAGGTGGCTCTGAAGCACTTGGGGAACCTGCACCTGCCTAAAGGTTGAAGGAGTCAGAATAGTGCCATCAGATTGGTACCCATTTTGCCTGAATGAGGTCTGCAGAAAATTCCCTGGCAGCTTATAGGGTCAGTGACAAAGCACTTACCAACCCTTCCCACAGATAACAATGAACCTCTGTGGATCTTGCCCTGGGACTCAGAAACCTGGGCAGTGGGGGATGGATGATGTGAAAAATGCTGCTGATACAAGGCTCCCCCAAAGCCTTAAGGTGTGCCATAGAAAGCAGGCTTGGGAAAAAGCTGGATAGACTCTTCCTCTTTCTTCTCTCTCTCTCTCTCTCTCTTTTTTTTTTTTTTGGCATTTCTTGGGCTGCTCCTGCGGCATATGGAGGTTCCCAGGCTAGGGGTCCAATCGGAGCTGTAGCCACTGGCCTACGCCAGAGCCACAGCAACGCAGGATCCGAGCCGCGTCTGCAACCTACACTACAGCTCACGGCAACGCCGGATCCTTAACCCACTGAGCAAGGCCAGGGATCGAACCCACAACCTCATGGTTCTTAGTCGGATTCGTTAACCACTCACCACGACGGGAACTCCTCTTCCTCTTTCTTAAGGCTATAATGATCTAACCTAACCTTGCACTAGATGGTAAGCTCCATGAAGGCAAAGTCCAGGTCAAAACTTGTTTATTTGTTTGGTGTTTTTTCCATATTGTCAGTAATGGCATATAGAAGGAGCTCAAGATATAAGTAAAATTAACAGCTAATGGACAGTAACTTAAACTACTTCCTGTCCAACACTGCTTCCTGCAATTCATTCCTTCATTTAGCAAGCATTTCTTGAGCATCTACTCTGGGCAAGTCTCTGTCGCTAGGCATCCGAAGCAATTTATAAACATTATTTATAGTGGTACTTCGAGTAGCTCATTCAAAAGCATCTCAGGACCACCAGGTTCTTCTGGAGACCGAGGTCCCACCGCAAGCCCGTTCGTGGCTTCAGGCCCAGGCAGCAAGAGCCGGGGGAAAGGGGAAATGCTCTCGGTTTATTTTCTTTCCGGGAACATGTCTGGAGATCCTTTGCACCTGCTCCAGCCGAGCCCTCGGACTCCCGGGGCCTCCAGGTCTTGGCAACTCAGCTTTCCTCAGGGGCCCCGGCGCCTCGCGAGTCCCCTCCCCGGCCTCTGAGAAGCGGCCCCAGCCAGGTAGCTGGGGAAGGGACCAGGCTGCGCCTAGGGAGCGGGCTTCCCGGGCGAGGAGAGCGCTGCCGACGCGGAGCGGTCCCAGAACAAAAGGCTCATGGCTGGCACCGGCTTCCTCGGAAGGAGCTGGGGATGTGGGTTTGGGGCGCAGGCGGGAGAACCAGGCGCGGGAGCGGACTGGAGTGAAAACATGAAGTGAGACCAGCAGGAGCGGGGTGCGCCCAGGGTGGGACCGGTGACAGGAGGTCACCCTCGAGGTAGAGGTGCCTCCACGGCCCTTCCTCCGCCTCCTGCAGCGCCTTCCAGGCAGCGAAGCGTGTCTCCGGCTGCAACTCCACCGAGCGCGCCGCGGCCGCCTCCACGCCCGCCCACGGGCCGGCCGAGCCAGTAAGTAGCAGCGCGCCTGCCGCCCGCTCCCTGCCCCCCGCCCCACCGCGGCTTCCGGGCCGCCGCCCGCTGCCTCCCGCTGCCTCCCGCCGCCTCCCGCCACCTCCCGCTGCCGCGCAGGCGAATCCCGAGCCAGCCGCTGCCCCAGGCGGGGCGCTGGGGGCCAAGCGCCTCTCCTCCGCCCGGCGCCTACACCCGCTGCGCGCCCTCCGAGAAGTGCGGCTTGTGCGGCGCGCGGCGGGAGGGTCGCCCTTGTCGCGCGCTCCCCGGTGCCGCGCCACCCCGACGTCCAATGGCTTTCGCGGGGTGGGGAGTGGGGGGCGTCGCCCGGGGGGCGAGGAGCCGGGGCCGGGGTGGGGCTTGTGCGTCCTGCGCGGCCGAGCGGGGCTGACGTGCCCGCCCGAGCGCGCGCCCGCGCGAGTGTGTGCGAGTGTGTGTGTGCGGGAGTGCGGGAGCACACGCCTTCGGGGGCTGGAGTGACACTGCAGTGGGCTTCTCCCTCACGCCGGCCCTCTAGCTGCTCAGCCCCCAACCTGCGGGCGCCGCGTTTGGGAGACAGCGTGGCTCTTTTCATCTTCCCAAGGCTCCCTCTCCATCCATCCCTCGCCGGTCTTACTTTTCCTTTTACCCCGGGGGGTCGTTGCCGGCCACCCCTCCACCGGTGCAAACACCCAAGCAGTCTCCAGTTCTCTCCTAAGCCAAATATTTCCCACTTGTCTTTCTCTGGGGTTCTTCCACGAGCCAGTCCAAGGCTCGCTCATCCTTGGAAATTGTTTTGTTGGACTGCTGTACCGAGGCGTGTAAAGCTTGAGGACTTTATTATTATTTCGATTCTTTTCATTTTCTCCCCTTCTGGGCAACGGAGCAATGAAATTTCCAATCGAGACTCCAAGAAAACAGGTGAACTGGGATCCTAAAGGTTGGTATTTCCTACTTTTGACCGCCCTGGCCCTACCTCCATCTCCGGCGTGTGCGCGCTTCGAGTGGAAGCACTCTGGCTCCTGGCAGCGTGTGTCCTGAGGCTGGAAAATGCGCCTGGGAACTGCAGCGCGGGTGGGAGGAGGGCGGAGGCAGCGTGGGTTCCAAACCCAGATAGTGCCTGTCATTATCACATAATCATTGTCCCTCCTGGATGGTTTTAAAATCTATTTAAAGGTACACCAAGCTGGGTGTTTGGCTTGAAATTGCACCAGGTGTCGGTATTTGCTTCTGACTTTGTGTGTGCGAGTGTGTGTGTGTGTGTGTGTGTGTGTCTCCTTTGTTTCTGGTGATCTTTGTCTCTGGCAGATGGGTGGGGTGCCTCCCCCTAGACTTGGAGCTGCACCGCCTGCACAGGGTGGCCTCAGTGGGAAAGGTTTCCTGGCAGCAAGTGGGGCTGGAATCTGCAGCAACAGTCCCTAGAGGTGGCCCTTCTCTAGGGCGTTTGGAATAATGAAGCCCACAGGGGCCCTACAGATCTTCACTCAGTCTTATTACCAAGCCAGGCAGCTAGTTTGTCTGGGAGATCAGAGTAGGAGGGGGAATGGGGAACGGTTTGCAAGGGTGGGGCTGGTGGGCTGGGGAGGGGACCAAGCAGTGTGCCCCTGCGGAGTAGTAGTATTGTCTACACGCTCTTCCGAGTGTTGGGCAATGTTCCCTGGGTGCAGAGGGGTGCCATTTAGGCAGGTGTGTGTGCCTAGCATCAGCTGCGGTGTCTGTAATTAGCATACAGATGCTAGGGCTCCTTGTGAGTGATCACTATGGGAGCAGAACAAGTTGAAACCTCATGTCCAGTTTTGACAAGAATGCTCTTGCTTTTGTCATGCTTTTGACAAGCATTTCTCTTAGCTTATTTGAACTCCGAATGGGGCAAGGCAACGCCTCTGTGTGAATTGGGCTTGAAATTTGTTTACTTGATGTGTGTGTGTGTGTGTGTGTGTGTTTAGTGTTTTTTACAAGTGCATTTCTTTTCTCCAGACTGAAAAAGGAAACCCAGTCACTGTTGAGTAAAATGTCTTATGAATTAACTGGGTACTGAAGACAGAGTGAAGAGATACTACCAGTTATCAACACCAAGGCTTTTCTATCTTAAATACAATCCAGACAGTTTATTTTGTTTATAGATCTCTGGGAATACAAAGTGTGCCTTTCTTTTGTTTGTTTGCTTTTTTTTGGGGGGGGGGAGGAGAAGAATCATTGCAAAACGTATTTATTGAATATCAACAAATACAGGAAATACACTGCCTTCTTGGAGTTTATACTGAGGGAGACAGACCTAAGTCAATCATTGAACAGAGAAGCACATAATTACAAGTTTATATATGTCCCATGAAAAAGAGCATCAAGGTTTTTAGAAAGGGTCTGATGGAAGAGACTTGTAAGAACCAGGAGAGGTGGGTAGTCAGGGAAGACTGTCAGACATTTGTAGTGAGACCTGGAGTATGTGTAGGAATTAATTGGCTAATGGAGAGGGGAACCTGCAGAACAGGAAACAAGTGCAAAGGCCCTGAGGCATAGGGAACATGTATGTTTGAGGAATCGAAGGGAAGTTTCCAAGGCTTGAGCAAAGATCAAGAGAGCATGTGTTTCAGGGTGTGTTTGGGGAATCCATAGGATCAGATCTCAAAGCCTCATGTTGTTGAGGGTAGGGTGGGCTTGTGGATTGGGGGGACGGATTTGGGGAGTAGTCTTTATCTTAAGCTAGTGAAGTGTTTCAAGTTGAGGGGTGACATGATCTGAGCTAAATTTTGAAACAAGTGCTCTGTGGCTCTTCTGGATGTGAGAGACGAGATGCGATAGTGGTGGTAGCTGGTAGGGGATGGAGAAATGGGTGGAGTAGGGAGCTAGGGAGGGCAAAAATCCACAGGCTTTGTGCGACTAAAGATGGAGGTGCTGTAGCTGGAATGACTGGGAAGGCAGCCAGGCAGGACCCGTCTTGAGGGAAAACTCGTGAGTTCAGCCCAGGACTTGATGAGTGGGAGACATCCCTGAATCCTCCAAGAGGTGGGTCCATTGGGCGGTTGTCTAAAGAGTCAGGTGGGGATATTCAAGGAGCTCTGGTAGGGAGGCCTGGGTAGCTGATTTTGTGAAGCTTGTCTTAGCTTTTAACATACATTTCTATATAATCATCATTCTGTCTATTTATGTCCCAGTGATAAACACAGATGAATCCCACACTTTACAGCTTGAAATAGTGGAGGAACTTGCAAGTAGCATCTACAGTCACAACCAGTGGTGCTAAAAATGAAGAGACCTCAATAAAAATCACAACATTCAGTGAGCAATCATTGCATGCCAGGTGTTTTATGTACAATTCTTATGTACAGTTGTTCTCACAATACTTAGGGTGATGGCATAGTGTATTGTCCCCATTTGACACTTGATTGCCATGGGGACCCCACTGAGCTGCCTTCTAGTAATGTGCTCTGACTTGAGGTACAATTGTTTCTGGCGGTGGGGTGACAGTAGTCTTTCCTAGCCAGGAGGTGGAGGCAGGAGGAGAGCGGTGGGTTAGGGTGTCATATCTTGCCCGTGTAGAGAACTGTGTGCACATGTGTTAATAGACTGATCGAACAATTTATTTATTATCATTTACCCAGAAGATTAATTTATTTAATCTTCTTTATTTAATCTTAGAAGGCAGAGATAATCCTAATTTTACAGGTGAGGGAAATTGAGGAACAGAGAGGTTTGCTAACTTATCCAAGGTCACACAGCTGGTAGGTGGTACGGTTGGACTAGAATATGGGCCCTTAAACACTCTTTCGGTCTGGTCTGTCTTTTCTGTTTTGGGGATCCCTGGCTTCTCTCTGATGAGGCTTCCAGAGCTTGAGGACTGGAGCAGTTTTGAGGAGGAAGAGAATAAGAGCGATGAGGAGGAGGGAGAGGAGGGCGAGAGGAAAGGGAGGGGGAGGAGGAGAGGAGGAGGAGGTGAGGAAGCATGAGGCGGTGGATTAGCCTTTCCCACTCATTCTTTTCTTCATTAACCCGCCTAACCAAATAGTGTCTCTATTGGCTGAGGGTGGGGCAGTCATTGGGTCCTGGCCCCTGAGCAGACATTGGGTCTGTTCTTTGAAAGTTTGGGTTTACGTAGAGCAAGTGTGTTTAGCGGAGGAAAGATGAGGAGCATAGCATTGTAATAGCAAAGACGAGGGTTGGTTCCTTAGGATTGGGGTATTAACAGACTTGTACCTTCAGGTGGCTGTGCTCACAGATTTTGGAAGGAAGTTGTAATTATGATGTTTTGCTTGCAGCCCCATTACCTGACAGTTTAATAGCACAAAATGAAGGTGGTTTGAGAACAGATTGGTTTTGATTGCACTTGGGTGAATTAAGCAAAGCACTGTTAAGAGGTTTAGGTGCAAAAAACAAGACCTAAGTGTAAAATGATTATTCTCTGGTGAGCTGTGGCCTTCCTTGGTGTTTGTAAAGCCACGCCTTTAACACACAGTGACTGTGGAGGACCCGCACAAAAGTAGACTGGCACTAAGTCTTGGCTTCATAGCAGAACTTTTATGCATTTTAAATCACTGGGATCACTTTTGATGATCTGTTGAAAATTGGGATTGGCTAGCTGCTTTTATGTATGTTGTGGGCTTTTAAAAACCGGTAAGATCAGGAAGTTCCTGTGGTGGCTCAGGGATAAGGAATCTGACTAGGAACCATGAGGTTGCAGGTTCGATTCCTGGCCTTGCTTGGTAGGTTGAGGATCCGGCATTGCCATGAGCTGTGGTGTAGGTTGCAGACACGGCTCGCATCCCACGTTGCTGTGGCTGTGGCTGTGGCTGGCAGCTGTAGCTCTGATTCAACCCCTAACCAATAAGATCAGCAGACAACATCCCCACAGCTGGAGGCAAGCAGATCTATGGTGTCAAAAAGCTCTGAATTTGAGTGCAAAGGAATTAGTTTCTAAAATGAACTGTGGCAATAATTAGCTGTGTGACTTTGGGCTGCTCACATAGCCTCTGTGGGCTTCACTTTCCTCCCGTGTGCAAGGAGGCCATGGACATGGCCTCTTTGATCCGATCTCTTCAACATCCCCCTTGATCCAACCTTTGGACTACTTGGCTTCCTTTTGTTCCTCAGATAGATCAGACATGTTCCTGTCTCAGGGCCTTTGCACTTGCACTTTCCATTGCTTATAATGTATGTTGGCGTGGCTGGTTCCTTTCCATCCTGTAAATCTCGGTTCAGAGATCACCTTGTTAGCAAGGGCTTCCCTGTCCCATGTGAAGACCTGGCTTCTCGTTCTCTAGTCCTATCACTTTTTTTTCCCTTTCTTTCTTTCTTTCTCTCTCTCTCTCCTTCCTTCCTTCCTTCTTTCTCTCTTTCTCTGTTTCTTTCTCTCTCTCTCTCTTTCCTTCCTTCCTTCCTTCCTTCTTTCTCTTCCTTCCTTCTTTCTCTTCCTTCCTTCTTTCCCTTCCTTCCTTCCTTCCTTCCTTCCTTCCTTCCTTCCTTCCTTCCTTCCTTCCTTCCTTCCTTCCTTCCTTCTTTCTTTCTTTCTTTCTTTCTTTCTTTCTTTCTTTCTTTCTTTCTTTCTTTCTTTCTTTCTTTCTTTCTTTCTTTCTTTCTTTCTGCTTTTTAGGGCCGCACCCATGGCATATGGAGATTCCCAGGCTAGGCATCCAATTGGAGCTACAGCTGCCAACCTACGCCACAGCCACGGCAATGCAGAATCTGAGCCACATCCACAACCTAAAATACAGCTCACGGCAATGCCAGATCCTTAACCCACTGAAGTGAGGCCAGGGATCGAACTGGCAACCTCATGGTTCCTAGTCGGATTTGTTTCTGCTGTACCACGACAGGAGCTCCCCTATCACTTTCTATTATGTCACCTGCTCCGTTCTCTTCCTGGTACCTGTCTGACGGGAACTCCCCTATCACTTTCTATTATGTTACCTGTTCCGTTCTCTTCCTGGTACCTGTCTTGATCTGAAACCATCTTACTTGCCCATGTGTCACATTTGATGCCAGCCTTCCTCTCTGGCAGGTGAGCCCTATGAGCAGGGATGCTCCCTGTCTTGTTCTTCACTGTCGTGTTCCCAGTGCCCTGGGAAGCACCTGCCACAGAGTGAATGACTTTTTGCTGAGTATATGTAGGAATGTAGGGATGGATCAGAGAGGACCTCTGAAACTTTAGGCATAATGGAAATATTAGCACTCTTTTAAGCTACAAATGGCAAAGTACAAATAAGATGAGGATAAGAATATCCTTAAATAATAGGGTAGCAGAAAGGACACCGATATCCCCACTGCCTTGCACGCTCCTAGTTCTTCAGAGCCTCCAGTAGGCTGTTTTCCTTCTGTTCTCCTTTTCACCAGCAGTGGGATCAGGTGGGTGGGTAGCTGTAGCCTGACAAAGACGTGGTTGGTGTCCATTTAGTAATTTGGTACAAATTGGCCATTGGTGTGTAGCTCTATTTTAGGTATTTAAAAACATCTAAGAAAGAAGGAAAACCTTAGAGTTGGTGCTGGATTTTTTTTTTGTTTTTTTTGGCCTTGCTCATGGCATGAGGAAGTGCCCAGGCCAGGGAGCGAACCTCAGCCAGAGCAGTAACCAGAGCCATAGCTGTAACAACGCCAGATTCTTAACCACTAGGCCACCAAGGGACTCTCTGGAGCTGGATTTTTTTAAAAGCTGCAGTTGTAATGCAGAGTTTCATGCAAAATTCTAAAGAGGCCTGTACTGTATGTGTGATCACCTTCCAGTTTACAGAACACTTTTTACAAATTATCTCATTTGTTCTTTCAACAACCCTATTTTTGTCAACCTTGGAGTCTTAGATTTACAGATGGGACTAGAACAAGTAAGTGACTTACCTGAAGGCCCAAGGTTGCAAACAGGCAGCACTGGGGCCAGGCCTTCTGATGCCTACATCCAGGTCAGTTTTCCTCCCTTCCAGGATTTTTGCTCATCCGGCACTCTCTGACTCCGTCTTATCCAAAAAACACGTTTAGAGATTTCTCTGAGAGATTTATTTATTTATTTAACCTTAATGTTTAAATTTGTAATTAAAATGTAGTTGATTTACAATGTTGCACCAATTTCTGCTGTACAGCAAAGTGACTCAGTCTCTCTCCCTCTCTCTCACACACACACACTCGTTTTCTCATATTATCTTTCATCATGTTCTATCCCAAGAGATTAGCTATAGTTCCCTGTCCTAGTACAATCTCTGAAAGATTTAGAGGAAGAAGGCGTTGGGCTTTGGGTTGCTCAGTGAGTCCTGGTTTCTGCAGGCTGTACTTCCCACTGGCTGGCACTTTATTCCCATGAGTTTAATTGAAGACCCTTGAATCCTGCCTCTGCTCTCTTGATTAAAAAGAGATTTCCTTCTCTTGTGAATGTGAGCTGCATTCAACATGGACGGTCCATTGCATGCTATCTTTATTAATGTGTTTCCAAACACACATTTGCATAGCTTAGATTTTCTGGAAAGAAAATCATCTATCTTGATTTAAGATCCAACTCTCAGGAGATCAGCTTTCCAAGTGGGATTAATCATATGCCAAAATCACCACAATTATCCTAGAAAGTAAAGAGGAAAGATGTTCCAAGGACTGTCTGGGCCAAGATTTGATTCAGGGTTCTTTTCCAGCAGTATCTGGGGGAGCTTCCTCAGGCTTCTGCCAATCCCAGTAATCAGTGGGACTGGAAAATTCAGACTGGGCAGGTTAGGAGTTCCCTTGTGGCTCAGTGGAAACAAACCCGACTGGTATCCATGGGGATATGGGTTCAATCCCTGGCCTTCCTTGGTGGGTTAATGATGGGGCGTTGCCTTGAGCTGTGATTAGGTCGAGGATGTGACTTGGATCCCGGCAAGCGTTGCTATGGCTATGGTGTAGGCCAGTGGCTGCAGCTCTGATTGAACCCCTAGCCTGGGAACTTCCATAAGCTGGAGGTGTGGCCCTGGAAAGCAAGCAAAAAAAAAAAATAAAATAAAATAAAATAAAAAAAAAAAAGACTGGGCAGGTTGACTTTGCTATTCCACCCTGTTTCCAGAACATCTGTACTTTGACTCTGTATGAGTTGGCTCAGGCTGTCATAACAAAATATCATAGACTGAGTGGCTTAAAATACAGGAATTTATTTTCTCACAGTTGTGAATACTGGAGGTCCAAAATCAAGGTACCAGCGTTGGTATCTGCTGAGAGCTTTCTTTTTGGGTTGCAAATGACCATCTTCTCACCAGGCCCTGGTACTCTGATGTCCCTTCCTCTTCTGAAGGGACACCAGCTCTACAGAATGGGAGCCCCATCCTTTTGACCTAATTTAATGTTAATGACCTCCTAAAGGCCCTGTCTTCAATTCAGTCTTGTTTGGGCTTTAGGTTTCAGCATGCTAATTTTTGTGTTGTTGTTGGAGAGGGCACATGATTCTATCCATAGTAGGCTCTATATGAGCATCATCTTAAATTCGATGCATTTAAAAAACACAATTCACATCCTGCTTCAACTTGGGAAATTTCACCCACAGCTGAGATTTGGTGTTTAATATAGAGAGGGGCCGTTCCTCTCTCCCTTCCTTCCTTCCCTTCTTTTCTTTTTATGGCTACACCTCCAGCATATGGAAGTTCCCAGGTTAGGGGTAGAATCAGAGCTGCAGCTGCAGGCCTATGCCACAGCCACAGCAACACAGATCCGAGCTGCATCTGTGACCTATGCTGAAGCTTGAGGCAATACTGGATTGTTAGCCCACGGAGTGAGGCTAGGGATTGAACCCACAACCTCAAGGAGACTCCATCAGGTTCTTAACTCACTGAGCCACAATGGGGGCCCACTCTTGACTGGAAAAGGCAAAATGTACCTTTTTTGAGGTGGTGGATTCATTTCACTTTTAGTCCATGGGGATTTAGAGATTAGTGATGAACTAGAATGAAGCCATTTTACTGAAAAGCCAATTAGGACATTTCAGTTTGGACAGCTCCTTTGGCTGAAGCAGCAAGGTGAATTAAAGTGACCATCTTTTGCTAGACTCAGATTTTGTGAGACAGATGCTTCCTGGGTGATCCAGCCAGAGTCAGGGCTGGTCAGGGGCTCAGCTTGGCATGACATGGTTATGGAATCTATCTCAACGTGGCATCAGCACCATGTGGCTCACCCTCACCTGGTAGGTTTCTTACAGAGGTCAAAGGTGCTGCCCACTTTTGGCCTGTGGTTCCTGTTTTACCCTCAGGGGAGACTTTACTGTGTCATGCCCATTACTGTTACTCTGATGGAGAAACAAAAACCTCGTATTTACTTAGAACATTTATTTGTGGTTTGCAGACACAACTTGAGATTTTTTTTTTTTCTCCCTCCCGAGTGTCTGGGACTGAGTACAGTGAATGGAGAATGAAACCCGATGTTCCAATCCTCCATTTAGGGTTGGAGGGGGCTCTTGAGGGCCAGAACCATTGACAAGGGAGGGGGTGGTCCTGAGGGGTATTTCATTCTTTATTTTTACCATTCCTAGAGCAGGAGAGTCGGGAGGGGTGGGTGGGCAGGATTTCAGGCCATTCCAGATTCTGTACTACCATTAGTACAGAACTTTCTTTTTCCATGGAGGAACTTAAAAAAATTTTTTTTAAATTATAGAGGATTTACAATGTTCTTTCAATTTCTGCTGTCCGTGGAGGGAACTTTGAAGCAGAGGAGAATTGCGGCAAAGGATAGGATTGGTGGAGTCAGCTGCTGCCATGTGTAAACCATGTGATCACAGGGAACTTCACCTCCTCTTTCCTCCCTCCTCCCTCCTTCCTTCCTTCATTCCCTCCCTCCCTCCATCAGTCCCCCTGTCCCTCCCTCCTTCCCTTGTTTCCTCCCTTCCTCCCTCCCTCCCTTCCACCCCCACCATGATTTCTACAGAGTTCTGATCTCAATTGCTGTATCTTATGCAAACAATCCCATTTTTTTTTTTCCTTCAACTACTTGATGTAGGGGTGATGGTAGTGTTGGCAGTTCAAAAAGAGATACTTCAAGAATCAGTGCAGATCTGCTCAAGTGATGGAGAATCTGAAGTCATGTCCAGCTTTGCAGAATAGCCTAAAATACCTGACATTTGTAATCCTGACACACAAGCTAGCAACAATTTCACTACCAGGAAATGCATTTCTAATGAGTAAGCAGCCCTGTGGGTCCCCCAAAAACCAATCAAATATTTTAGCAGGATAAAGTTGAATAGTATAACTTTATCAAATTTAATGTGTGATGAGCCCGACAGGCTGACTGGAGATGCTCAGTGTCGCTAGTGATACTGGGCAAATGAACATTCACTCCACCAGTTGCGAATATTGCTTTAGGCCAAAGGCATTTATTTCTCATGGTGAAATTTGAGGCCATGTAGGAAGTAGTTACAGTAGAGCAGGTTCAGCATATACCTCCTTAAAATAACTCGACAGGCATAAGTGTATGTTATATTTATGTCACCTAGCCTCTGGACTAGATGCTGCCCTCTGCACATCATAGGAGCTCAAGGTGGGAGGACTAGGTGCCACTTCTAGCTCTGCCACTCTTACGGAAAAGGAGAGAGTTGGACTGTTGCTCACGAAGACCCCTTCGTGCCCTGATAGTCTTAAATCGCCTGGGTCCTGATTTGAGCTCTGTCACTGACTAGTGGCTCATTTGGGCAAGTTGCTTCATTTTGCTGTGACTTGGTCTCTTCATCTGCAAGGTGAAGATGAAGATGCCTGGACTTCCTTGATTTGTTATGTAGATTGAGTGAAGTGACTTAAACAAGGCTCTCAGAAGAGTGCTGCAATGTCACAAGGGCCCCCTGAGTGCACCTGAATTACATTATTGTCAGGGTTGCAGGGGCCCCTGTTCTGTAGAAGTCAGGGAGGCTCCAGCTCCCCGACTCTTCAGAAGCATCTGCTTCACTCTCCAGATCATCAGGGAGGGTGGCCTATTCCAGAGCCCCCTCCTTCCTGGGACTCTCTTAGACTTCCTGTGTTCTTATCCCAGGCTTAAAAGCCCTAAGCTGTTCTCGTCAAACCAGAGAGAAGAACAAAGAAAAAACACAGTTTGGAATCATAATACTCAGTCTGAGTTACTGTTCTACCAATTTCATTAGCCGCGTGAACCTGGGCCAGTCACTTAACCTGTCAGAACCTTAGTTTTTCGTGGGTTAAAATAAATGGCACAGTAACACCTGCTTCATGTTGGCTGAGATGATCAAATGAGATGATATCTGATAATAAATGTGAACAAGCTTTATAAACTGTTAAATTCTAGACCAACATTTCCCAAAGTGTGTTCAGTGAGACACAAACTAGTCTCCTCAGATGCTGGGTGGAAAAAAAAAATGTTTTCATGGCCATGACAGATTGCAGAAGGATGCATGTTCATTTTCTCCTGGAGAACTGATAGTGCTGTGTAACAAATGACCCCAACATTTAGTGGCATTAACTAATGATCATTGTTTAATATCTTACAGTTTCTGTGGACTAAGAGTTACGGAACAGCTTAGCTGGGTGGTCTGGCCAGGAGTCACTCTGTGGTTGTGGTCAGATGTTGACTGGGGCTGCTGTCATCTGAGAGCTTGACTGGGGCTGAGTGGGGGCACCTGCTTCTTCTTCTTCTTTTTGTCTTTTTAGGACCACACCCACGGCATATGGAAGTTCCCAGGCTAGGGGTCAAATTGGAGCTGTAGCCACCGGCCTACACCACAGCCACAGCAACTCGGAATCTGAGCTACGTTTTCAACCTGTACTGCAGCTCATGACAATGCCTGATCCTTAACCCACTGAGGGAGGCCAGGGATCTAACCCACATCGTCATGGATACTGTCAGATTCATTTCCGCTGAGCCATGACGGGAACTCCCAGAAATGCTTCTGAAATGGCTTGCTCCTGTGGCTTGCAAATTGCTGCCGGTTGTTGGGGAGAGACCTCATTTCTGCCAATGTGAATCTGTCCAAGGGCTGCTTGAGTGTCCTCACAGCATGGCTGGCTTCCTCCAGAGTAAGCCCTCCAAAAGAGAACAAGGTGGAGTCGAATGCCTTTTGTGACCTAACCCCAGAAATCATATACTGTTTGTTACTACCACTATATTCTTTGTCCCCCCCCACCCAGTTTTATTGAGATAAAATTGAGATACTAGACATTGTATTAGTTTTAGGTGTACAAAATAATGATTTGATATCTATGTCATCAAAGGATTGCCACAATAATTTTGCTCAAAATCCATCACTTCACATAGTTAGAATTTTCTTAGGATGAGAACTCTCAAGATCTGCTCTCTTAATAACTTTCAAATCTTCAACACAGTATCATCCACTTGAGTCACCATGCTGTACACTACATTCCTGGGACTTCTTTTATCCTAGAGCTGGACATTTGTGCCTTTCCATCACCTTTACTCATGTGGCCCAATCCCCGCTCCCCACTCCTCCATCTGCTCTCTGTTCCTGTGAGTTTGGGTTTTATAGATCCCACCTGTAAGTGAGATCACTCAGTATTTGTCTTTCTCTGTCTGACTTGTTTCATGTAGCATCATGTCCTCATGGTCCATCCGTGTTGTTGCAAGTGGATTTGCTACCACATTCTTTTCACTACTTGCAAGTCACTAAATTTAATCCACATTTGAGGAGGCGGAGTGATTAAGCTCACTTTGGGAGGGGGCGTGTCAAAGAATTTGAGGACTTTTTTTTTAAATCACCATAAGCCTTCCCCCCATTACTTAAATTGAATGTGTACTAAGTGCCAGGCACTGTGCACAGTGCTTTAGAGACATGATCTCCTGTAGTCCTCTTGCGAGTCTAAAGAAACAGGGGAAATGATTATCCTTGCTTTCTGAATGAGGAGGCTGAGGCTTGCAGAGTTTAGGGAACTTGCCCAAGGTTACCTCGTGGCTTTGTGACTTGATGCTGGGGGTCTGTTAAGCCCTCACCTCTCCTCCCTACACCTCTCCCAATAATCCTGCAGTGCAGAAACTGGGTTGATTTTGTTTAACCCTGCATTTCCCACTTAGCCACAGAACATGATTCATTGAATTCCATGTACCCCTCTTATCACCTACTGCTTGAAATGATATTTTAGAAAGTGAGTATGATGATGATTTATATAAAATATGAATATGTGGTCTTACAGTAGATCCCAGTACCAAGCAATCCATGCAGATTCTTCAAATGCAAAAGGCATCTATTAAGCCCGTTTTATGTGGACACCAGGCTCTGTGTAGACCTGTAAAATATTCACCCCAAATGACCACATGAGATACGCAGTTTGTTCTCACTGTAAAACAAGAGTTGAGTGTGACAACTCAGGGACCTACTTCTTTGACAGCCCTCTTCCTTTACAGGTTTGGGGACTGAAAGTCCACCCTCCTTGGATGAAGCCGGAGGAACAGGCCATCCCTCAGCCTGCAGAGGTGTCAGGGAACAGGTGTCTGGTGCATTTCTCCAGCAGACCTTGTGTCTGTGTGTGTGAGGGAAGCACAATTCCAGACACAGCCAAGCTGGCAGGGATGGTGTGCCTGGGATGATGGGCCCAGCACACAGGGAGAAGCCACTTTCTGTCACGTTTGGAGTAAACACACTTCTTTTTTTTTCTTTTGCTTTTCTTTTCTTTCTTTTTTTACCATCTTGTTGCTTTTCATGCACATTCTCGGAAGAGATAATGATTTCCAGGAAGCAGGGTGCATCTGATGCCTTTGAGGTTCCCATGTTTGCAAACATTGCATGCCTGGATTATTCCTAAGGTGACTTTCTATTCTGAAGAAAGTTCTGGAGCTTCTGTGTTCTGGGCAGAGCAGAGTGAACACAGTGTCTTTTGAGTGCCACCCTTGGCTTTGTTGAATCTGTCATTTCTCCCACAAAATGGCAAAGAGAGGCCCTAGGACAGGGTGAGAGTGGGTTGAATGAGGCTGCCCAAGGGCCCGTCACATTCCAGAGGCAACTCTCATGGTGTCTGTAGCCATAGCAACCATGGGCTGAAAAATTCTCAGGATGCGGATACACCGTGGTACCCACCTTCTGGTCCTGTTGCTTTCCCCTCTACTTCTTCATCTGGGAACTACCCCCAACCCTGCCTCTACCCCCCTGACCCTCACCCTGGAACAGTGACTGACTTTCAGGGTGATTCTACACTGGTGATTTTAACTTTTGACTGATTATTCACTTCCTGAGCCTCATTTTCAATTCCTGGACCTACCACTGATTCATGACCTAGCCTAAGCCACATGCACATCATTTTCTCAGCCTTTCTACTTTTACCATGAACATTTGGGTGTATTCATATCATGTCCATACTCTAGGTTTAATTGTAATCGTGTATAATGACCGTGGCTCAGGGCACTCATTGTTCAGAATAAACACCCCTGAACTTACCATGCGCTCTAAAAGAACAGAGAAAGCCAGTGAGGCACAGAGGAGAAACCACAGATGTCTGGCCAGGGAACCTGGACTGTGGTCCTTGCCAGAGCGAGAGGAATGGCCTGATGGCACACAGGGAGGTGGGTGGCAGCCAGATTATGCAGGGAAGATTGTGCTTTTTCTGAATGTAGTGGAAAGGTACTGAAGAGTTTGAAGTTGGAGGGATGACACAGTCAAATTTGTGTTTTAGGGAGTTCCCTTCATGGCTCAGCAGTAACAAACCTGACTAGGATCCATGAGGATGCAGGTTTGATCCCTGGCCCTGCTCAGTGGGTTAAGGAACTGGCGCTGCTGTGAGTTGTGGTGTAGGTTACAGACATGGCTGAGATCCTGCATTGCTGTGGCTGTGGTGTAGGCCGGCAGCTACAGCTCTGATTTGACCCCTAGCCTGGGAATGTCCATATGCCATGGGTGTGGCCCCCAAAAGACAACAAAAAATTTGTATTTTGAGAGATGATTTAAAACATTTACCGATGATTATAACTCATAATTGAATGATTGCTTTAGCAGGTGCTTATGCCTGTGTTTTTTGCATGGTGCTGGGTGTGGGACTTGCCAGGGGGACTTGCTCTCTTCTTTTAGAAATCATAGAAATTTTTGAAAAATATTAGGCAGGAAAAAAAGCTTTTCTTGGTCTTTTTGCTTTACAGCCAATTCCAAACTTCTGCTTGCAAATGGGAGGAGCTTGCTTGCTTGCTTGCTTGCTTGCTTGCTTGCTTGCTTGCTTGCTTTCTTTCTTTCTTTCTTTCTTTCTTTCTTTCTTTCTTTCTTTCTTTCTTTCTCTCTCTCTCTCTCTCTCTCTCTCTCTCTCTCTCTCTCTCTCTCTCTCTCTCTTTCTTTCTTCAGGGAGGAAGGTATATCTTAAAGCAGCAGCTATTTTCAATCTCTGTTAATTAATATCTTTTTTCAGCTTTGTTACATGGCTCTTGATTCTGTGATAATTTACATATCTGGAGTCAGTGAATCAATAGACCCCAAACTATGGCGCATCTAATATTTTGTACTTCAGACACCTTTTGGAAGCATTCAGCTATCAGTTTAGCATAATGGGCCTAATAAAAATTGCCAGCGTCTCCTCCACACCCCGCTGTCACTTTGTTCCTGGAGTGTAGGGAGGCATTGTGATGTTGGGGTATTTCTCCTTTGACTATAATAGGACCCCCTGCTTGTCAAGTCCTTGTGGCCTCAGCTTGGAAGGCATCCCCAGAGCCTGAATTAATGAGACGCTATGATGTGCTGGCCCCTTTCTCTGGCAGAGTGAGAACACAGCTTCTATAGGGACATGAATGCCTGCTTGTCAGGCAATAATCTCTGCATTCAGACGCAGTTCTAAAGAGAAGCAGAGCCGGTGGCCACGGGGGGGGGGGGGGGGTGGGATTTGAGGAGCCGTGTAAGTCCATGTCTACAACTGACTCACATCCATCAGTTACTCTGTTGATCAGCAGCCTTCCATTCACCCTTGTGGTTATGCCATAAACACTGGTGAGTGAGTGAGTGAGTGCAGAAATGGGGCCAGGCGCTAGACACAGAAAGGTGAAAAAGACCCGAGGCTTCATATACAGGAACGTCACAGTCTAGCTACAGAGACAGGTGCATAATCAAGTTTCAGGAGGTACCGTGATCCATGCCATGATAGGGATGAGGATTAAACCACCACCTCCAGAACACTTTTGTTAAAAGGCAGATATGTTTCCTCTGGATAACA
This sequence comes from Phacochoerus africanus, assembly GCF_016906955.1. Lineage (NCBI taxonomy): Eukaryota > Metazoa > Chordata > Mammalia > Artiodactyla > Suidae > Phacochoerus > Phacochoerus africanus. Next base: position 112,893,703 of record NC_062552.1, on the reverse strand, counting down.
CTTGAACTCTGTATTAATCCATTGGTACAGGCAGGTTAATCAAGTTTCTCTGGGAGACCTGGACTGAAAGGAAATGGAACAGAGAATGAATGATGGGTTGGCTGGGCCCTGATGGCTTGGGTGATGGGGGTGGGTGGGATGGAGGTACTGCAGGTCCAGGTAGGGGGCAGAAGGTGCTGTGATGAGTGGGGAAGGGCACCAAAGGCACACTGTGACTGTGTGAAGCTCCAGTTCACATTAACTCACTTCAGGGAGTTCCCGTCGTGGCTCAGCGAAACGAATCTGACTAGGAACCATGAGGTTGTGGGTTCCAGCCCTGGCCTTGCTCAGTGGGTTAAGGATCAGGCATTGCTGTGAGCTGTGGTGTAGGTCGCAGATGCGGCTCGGATCTGGCGTTGCTGTGGCTGTGGCATAGGTTGCCAGCTGTAGCTTTGATTCAGCCCCTAGCCTGGGAACCTCCATATGCCACAGGTGTGGCCCCCCCAAAAAAGGTCAAAATACAAACAACAACAACCAAAAAAACCACACCCCCAAACCCCCAAAAAACTCACTTCAAAATCTGGGGAGGACTCTTGAGACATCTAAACCCTTGTGGCTTCTCAAAGGAAAACACTGAAGGTCAAGTGCAAAGAGGTGCCAGACCGTGCGTGTGCATCTTTATCTAACCTCCAGTGTGTAACACTGCATCTCACAGCAATGCCAATGGGGAGAGGCCTTTGCTTCTCTTCTTCTTCCTTTGGGAAGAAGAATTAATGAAGAGCCGTAACTTAGCAAGAGCCCGGAACATGTTAGTTCTGAGATTCCAAACGAAATTCTCCGGAGGTCTACAACAAGTAGGGGTGTGGGTGTATTTTCAGTCTCTTGGAGAACATGCCCATTGGTTTATTCAGTGACTGTTTACCCAGTGCCTCCCTTGTGCCCAGCACAGTTCCAGGCCTGGAGGTACAGAGATGAACAGCACAGAGTCCCTGCCCTCCTGAAACTTACCACCTGGCCAGCGTGCTCAGCCTCTCGTAAGCACTCAGGGTCTGCTTCCTCTGCATTTCAGAAATCTCTCTCCGGCACGCATTTGACAAGTAAAGGAGCTTAAACACTTTCATAAGGCGTTCCCGTCGTGGTGCAGTGGTTAACGAACCCAACTAGGAACTGTGAGGTTGCGAGTTCGATCTCTGGCCTCGCTCCGTGGGTTAAGAATCCATTGTGTTGCCGTGAGCTGTGGTGTAGGTTGCAAGATGCGGCTCGAATCCTGCGTTGCTGCGGCTGTGGTGTAGGCTGGTGGCCACAGCTCCGATTAGACTAGGAGCCTGGGAATCTCCATATGCTTCGGATGCGGCCCTCAAAAAGACAAAAACCCCCAAAACCCACTTTTATAATAAACCACTTTTATAGTAAGGATGAAAGCGAGGCCATTCTGATGTTACATTGCTCTTGGAAAAAAACATCCTATTTGTTCATTTGGTAGGCAATAAGCTTTGATCTGCTGAAGGCAGCAACATTGTTAGAAAAGGCAGTGGTTTCAAAGAGGGCCTCAGAACTGCCGAGTTTGTATTGAAATTTTATTAAGGACGTCTGTCACTTAGGACTCTGTGCTTCTGCATGTGTCACTGGGACTGATGGGAGTTTGAGTCTCCCCCATGATGATGGCTTATAAATGAATCCGGGAGGAATTGCAAGAGGCTGAAATGTGAGGTACTTAAATGCTCTCTCCTTCTCTCTCTCTCTGGCAGATGGAAACTTTTTTGCTACACATGATTTCCAAAGTGTCTAAATTTACATGTCTTCTGAATAGGGGGAAATTGGGGCGGGGTTGGTTGGTTTGCAGTCTGTTAGTCTCTTTGCTACATCTGGGATGCTGGGGAAGACTAGGGCCTGCAGAGACAAGGATACCAGCCTGGGTCATGAGGCAGCATCTGGGGGTGTGGGAGCCTTTCCTGGAGTGTCAGCCAGAATTGGGATGAAGCCACACCCCCATTGCCAGGATTCTCAGCTGAACGGCGGGGAGAGACCTGTAGGAGCCATCCAGCCGGCAGCTAGTGGAGGTTTCTGCTTTATTTTAAGCCAATTCTAGTGATCAGGGGAAGCCTGCCTGGTGATGCCTGGTGATGGCAACAGTGGCACACTACTGCCGGGGGTGAGGGGCATGTGAGGAGAAAGTTGCCCCTCCCAGCTCCGCCGCTCCCAGGCTGCTGCTCTTAGGTGCTGACTTACCTTTCTGTCCCTGTTTCTCCCCCAGAGAACCAGCAGTGGTTACAGGACTCACCCCCTTGGGGTTGGGAAACTTAAATGAGACCATGTGCACAGAGGATGGAACATAGTGCCCGACACATGGGAGGCATTTAATAAATGACAGTGATTCTATTGGTAGCACCTGTTTACTGAGGAGCTGCATCGGTGTGTAACACACGAGCTGTAACTCGCACTTCACAGCAGCCTGAGTCATTTTGCTTGTTCTTCCAGTTAACATCCTATTGTTTAGCCAAACCATCTAGATGCGCAGGTCTTCCAAAGAACCTGCACATAGTGAGAGCTACAGATCTGTTTTTTTTTTTTTGAATGACAGCTTTATTAAGATATGATTCATAACATGATAACTGCTCATGTAAACTGTGCAATTCTGTGTTTTTTGCTTTATTTACGGGGTTGTGCAACCATTACCGCTCTATGATTTTAGAAGATTCCTAAATTACTCCGAAAGAAACCTCTTCCCAGTGGAGGAGCTGCCACTCCCTAATTTCCTTCATTCTCTCCCAGTCCCAGGCAACCACTAATCTTCTTTCTGTCTCCATGGATACGTCTATCCCGGACATTTCATATGAATGGAATCACATAACATGTGGCTTTTTGCAATGGGCTTCTTTCACTTAGTGTAATTTTCTCAAGGTTCATTCATGCTGTAGCATCCATATCTGTTTTTGAATGAATGTCAGTCATCTGAGACACATAGTATTAGATCTGTTTTGAAGATAAAGAAACTGAAGTTGCTGGCGGCCACCCAGTTTGAAAGTGCTTGAGCTGGGGTTGGCACCCAGGTGTGTTGAAACCAAGGGCATTCTGTTGTCATCCCCTCGCTGGCCTCTGATTGGGTCCCTGCATCACGTGGTGCACCTTCTCCAGGTAGAGGAGTGTGTCCCACTAAGCAAGGACCCCTGGACATCAGGCCTGCCCCCACCCCAAGCCCCCGTCTTTGCTGTGGTGACGGGAGCCCCTGCTGCCAAGACTCGGGTAGCCTCCACCACCTGATGGAGGAATTTATGGTTTCACGGACAGATACCCAAGGATGAGACTTGTCTTGGCCAGTCTAGCTCTTTTTATCCATTTCTCAAGGGTGATGGCATCAACTGGGAAAGTTACAGAAATGAAAATGAAAGGAGAAATATATTTCTCTGGGTTCAAAGCCCAGCAGTCCAGTCACCTGAAGTGATGGAGGAAATGTCATCTTTCTCGTCTCGTCTTTAATAGTGGATTGTAGTTAAACACTGAGAAGTCTATGATGGTCTCCTCTCCAGGCCCCAGGGATTCTCCTGAGATGTGAGGTGGGGCTGCTGTGGCAGCACCAGCGTGGTGGGCATAGGTGTTTGCGAAAGGGAAAGGCCTATATGCCATGGGTGCAGTCCTAAAAAAAAAAAGAGAAAAAAAAGTGAGGGAGTTCCCCTTGTAGCTAGCAGAAAGAACCCAACTAGTATTCATGAGGATGCAGGTTCAATCCATGGCCTCACTCAGTGGGTCAAGAATCCTGAGTTGCTCTGAGCGGTGGTGTAGGTCATAGATGCAGCTCGAATCCCGAGTTGCTGTGGCTGTCGTGTAGGCCGGCAGCTGTAGGTCCGACTCAACCCCTTGTCTGGGAATCTCCATATGCCGCACCTGCTGCCCCCCTGCCAAAACAAACAAACAAACAACCTTGTGTACTACTTCCAGGCTCCTTTAGAAACACAATGAAACCTTGGGTTGACTTAGAACTATTGGGACCTGGTCTTCAGATGGCCTGATTGGCTGAAAGGTCATGAAGACCCCAGGATGTGGGGAGCGGTTCTGTGCTTCTTTGGTAGATTTGCTGTGGCAGTGGCCCTGGTCCTGGTCTCAGTTTATGTGAGACTTTGAGCCTTGTGCGATGGAGCAGACAAATCACTGCCCATCCATTTCCCTTCAGTGCAAACTGGTTGACTTTGATGGCCAGTTGTTTTTTTTGCTTTTTTCCTGGACTGGCCCACTTTGCTGCTCCATGGGAGGCAGAAAGTGCTGGGAAATTAGAGCCCCTGACAGCCTCAACCAATGGCTGATGGGATATGGTAGATAAATACCCCAGATCTCTCAGGCCCGGGTGGGATAAATCAAGAATACGTTCTGCAGGGGCAAAAAATTCTACTCCTCCGTAGGGATAGCCAGCTTGATGCTGCACTTTTTTTTCCCCTGCATCCTCAGCCTGTGGAAATTCCTGGACCAGAGATCGAATCTGAGCCGAAGCTGTGACCTATGCCACTGCTGCGGCGATGCTGGATCCCTAACTCACTGTGCCAGGCTGGGGATTGAACCCGAGCCTCAGCAGTGACCTGAGCCACTGCACCATATCCTTAAACCACAGCGCCACAGCAGAATCTCCAATGCTGCACTTTCTATTGGTCTTCTTGGCTGCCTTCTGGTCCCTGTCTCCCTTTTCCACTTCTCCGTTGGTGCTTTCTTCACCACCCAAACAAGTATTGTGCGCCCGTCCTTATCTGAGGATCAGCTTCTGGAGGAACCTGAATTGAGACCTATGCTAACACTTTACTCTTCCCTTGCTGCTCTACCTCATTCCCCAGCCATCTGGCTTTGAGTGAGAGGCTAGGGCAAGGGCCCCAACATGCTTTTCAGGCAAGCTAGTGGCTCTCAGGGGTATGATCCACAGCCAATCAGTTGCTTTCTCTTCAGCACAAATGCCAGTGCTGGTGAGTAACCCAGAAAGCATGAGAGGAGAGCTAAGGCTTGATGAGGCTCATCTCAGCCTCATCAAACCATTTTGTTTCCATGATACCCTGTCTCAGAGGATGGCAAAATGAAATACCGTTCCTTCTTGTTGTTTGTGGTAGTTATGTCCTAAAGTCACTGTGAGTACTGAATTAGTGAATAATGAATCATTGCTTCTAGGGGAAATCTAAGGTTAGGTTCCTACAAGCATCTGGTCATTGCATTTCCACCAACTCATCAATCCATAACCTTGTTTTATGTGTGTTTCTGTTTAAAGACATCTTATTTAACTGACATCATTGACTCATTAACATTGAACTCTGGGCCAATGGCACTGTAACTTATGCCTCATGGATGCCGACAGAACAAACATATTTTCTTTGTAAGGGCAATCCCAGCTTCGCACGTAGGAATGCTGGATAGCACTTAGCACTATGCTTGAGTGTCATTTTAAACAGTGAAACGACCAACAGGAAGCACAAAAATGTGAAAAACGTGGCACTAAATAGACCACAAAAAGGACACTTACAGCATGAGAATTGACACAAAGAAGGCAGAATATTTCCTTGTTCGACCTCAGCTGGGAACCTGTGCTATGAGCCTCAAATATTTTGCTGCTCCGCACATGTCCACGAGTGACTGCAAAGTTGCTGTGAGTACTGATTTGGGGGGTGACAAATACATTTTAGCAAGTAAGAGAATTTGCATATGCAGAATCTGTGAATAATAAGGGCTGGCTTTATTTTTCACTCCAGTGTATTGACTCTACTTCAACTCAATATCTTTATTAAACACGTGTAAGATACTCTGTGATAGATTCTGAGACGTTAAGGGATGATCCCTCCCCTTCAGGGGTCTTCATTCTGGTGGCACAGGATATTAAAACAATGACGCAAGACAGGATCCATACTCCCGAAGAGAGACAGTTTCATGGGGGTGCGAAGGGGGGATTTGAGAGTACAAGTCAGGGAAGATTTCACAGTGGACCGAGTCTTAGGTCTAAAGAGACATTCACGTTTTGAGCATTTCTTACATCGTTGAAAGAAGGGAAGCCATTGATCAGAACAACCTCATTCCCCACCCCACCCCCCAAATCCGCCAGACTATATGCATCTGTACCTGCCTTTGTCCCTCCATGGATGAAATGTGTCTGCTGCCTAAGGCCAACCGCTCCATTTATACTGGGACCCCACCACTTGGGCTCTCTTGGTTCTCCTCTCTCCCCCTGAGCCACTCCTCTCCCCTTCTCTACCTGAATATTCCCACTAACATAGAAACATGCTTCAGTATCTCCCACCCTTCCCTGGGCCTCATATCCCCTCCAGCTACCACCTAAGTCCTCTCTACCTTTCACAGCAAAACTGCTGGAGAGAGTTGTCTGGAGTCCTGGTCTCCACCTCCTCACCCCCCTTCTTTCCAACCATTGCCACTTTGCAAGGGCTGCCCTTACCCAGGTCACCAATGGCTGTTGCATCCTCTTTCTGTTCTTTTATCTGAAGTGTCAGAGAGGATGCATGCTGCAGAACGTCCCATTAAAAGAGGCTTAAACAATTCGGGTATTTACCGTTAAGAGAGTTATCGCCCCACTGAACAAAGGGCTCCCGGTTGGCTCAGCTGGTCTGTAATACCGCCAAGAACCCACTTGTCCAGCTTTCTGCCCTGCCTCCCTTCATTCCGTTCCTGATGGTGGAAAGAGGGCTGTCAACACTCCAGCAGGCATAATGTTGTCTAAACACAGTGTGGGAAGTGGAGCAGCCTTTTTCCTTATGTTTCTCTTTTTTATCCTGCGGAGGACTACCCCTACCCTCCAGGAGTCCCGCAGCCTACTTTTCCTTCCATTAGCCCCTAAACCTATCATTGCCAAAGGGGAATGGTATTATCATTATTGGCTTGGACCAGTTAGGATTTATCCCCTGAGTCTCTGACTGGGGCCCACCTTTTTTTGAATATATTGTCCTTTAACCAACTTTTAAGTGAAATTGGGTCTATTAGCAAGGAGGTGGGGGGGGGGGTCTAACGTGAAAGCCCCCTGCAGCACCTGCCACATTGTCCTTGACACCTCAAGGCAGTTTTGACAGTTGACTGCTTCTTCCTTCTGGACGCACTTGACTTTTTTTGCTTGCTTTGGGACAGCGTTTTCACTCTGGTGGCTGCTCCTCAGCTTCCTGTTGTCCCCTTCTCTGGAGCTCTCCCTCAAAAGGACAGGAGGCCAGGCACTTAGACTTGAGGGTCTTCTCATCTCTGTCTGGTTCTCCCTAGGTGATGTCAGTAGCCCTCAGTGCCCCCCAAGGGTCCATCTCCAGGTTTTCACATCCACCTGCCTCCTGGGTGTTTCTACGCACATAGACTGAAACAGGACCGATGGACTTCCCATCCGCAACCGCGCCTCCTCCACGATGTTTCCTCGTCTCAATAAAGGGCTCTGCCATCTCTCCAGTTCCTTGAACAAAACATCCTGGTGTGGTGAGCGAGTCCTTTCCTCCCCTCTGGCATTTCAACCCCCCATTTATCAGCAAAGTCATGTCAACTCTGACCTTCAAAATACTCCAGAATCTGTTTGTTTCTGTCTCTTGCTGCTCCCACCTCTCTAGTTCTTACTTTCTCAGCTGGATGGCTGACATCATCTTTTTATTGCTTTGCCTGCTTCCACTCCTGCTCCCTGTAATCCAGTCCCCACAGAGCAGCCAAAATGATCACTTAAAAATGTGAATCAGGGAGTTCCCGTCGTGGCGCAGTGGTTAACGAATCCGACTAGGAACCATGAGGTTGCAGGTTCGGTCCCTGCCCTTGCTCAGTGGGTTAACGATCTGGCGTTGCCGTGAGCTGTGGTGTAGGTTGCAGATGCGGCTCGGATCCCGAGTTGCTGTGGCTCTGGCGTAGGCCGGTGGCTACAGCTCCGATTCGACCCCTAGCCTGGGAACCTCCATATGCCGCGGGAGCGGCCCAAGAAATAGCAACAACAACAACAACAAAAAGACAAAAAAAAAATGTGAATCAGACCCTATCATACCCATGGCTTAAAATTCTTGAACAGTGTCTCTTTCCATTTGGCATTAATTCCGCACTTCGGGTGCTGGCCTGCAAAGCCCTGTGTGATGGTTGCTTATTTCCTCTTTGGACCTCAGCCACAGCCCAACCCTCTTCAGACTTATGTCCATTCCTTGAATAAAGCAAGAGCCTCCTTATCCGAGGGCTTTTGGAGGACCCCTTTCCTCCTGGAATTCTCTTCCACTGGGTCTTCATGTGACTGGCTCCTCTTCACTTCTGAAATCTCAGCCCAAATGCCACCTGCTCAGCTGCTTTTCTAACCACCCACTTGTGCAGGTCACCCTCTGTCACAGCACCCTGTTATAATTCTCTGCATTATGCCTGTCACTCATTGAAAGTTTTCCTTTCTATTTATTAATTTCTTTTTTTTTTAGGGGAGGTGGACCCACGGCATAGCACTCTTCATAACTACCGACACCTAATAATCAAGGAGTACTCTTTTGTCAAAACTCTCTCTATATTTTTTTGTCTCTTTTGTCATTTAAGGGCCGCACCTGCGGCATATGGAGGTGCCCAGGCTAGGGGTCCAATTGGAGCTGTAGCTGCCGGCCTACGTCACAACCACAGCAATGCCAGATCTGAGCTGCATCTGCCACCTACACCACAGCTAACGGCAACCCCGGCTCCTTAACCCACTGAATGAGGCCAGGGATCCAACCTGCATCCTCATGGGTACTCCCTGTATTTATTAATTTAATAAATTAAAAACTAAAAAAAAAAAAAACTAAAAAACTAAAAAAAACTAAAAAATCAACAACCTAAAAACACTAAAATGACATCCTCATGAGGTCAAGGGAGGGAAACGTAATGAACAGTATTAAATGCTCTACAAAGAAGTTCCTGCTGTGGCGCAATGGGATTGGGGGCCTCTTGGGAGCCTGGGGTGCAGCTTTGATCCCTGGCCTGGAGCACTAGGTTAAGATTCCAGTGTTGCCACAGCTGCGGCTTAGGCTGTAGTGGATCTGATCCCTGGCCCCGGGAACTCCATACGCCCCAGGGTGGCCAAAAAAGGGGGAAAAGAAGCTCTATAAAGACTGAAGGTGATGATGATGATAATGATAATATAGTAACAACTAACATTTATTTTTACTATGAACCTGGTGGAGTGCCAGGCATTTTGCCCCCATTATTTTGTTGAATCCTGACAATGTCTGTATTTCAAGGAATGTTACCATTCTTATCTTGCATAGGGGAACATCGAGGCTCACAGAAGTCAGGCCCAGTGCCTGGCGCCTGGTAGCTTTCAGGTAATATTTGCTTTGTGAGTGAAAGAATTTCCCCAAGGTCTTAGAGCTCCAAATGGCAAAGCTGAGCGTCTAACCTAGTCTGAGTGAAACCAGAGTCCATGTGTATAACCAGATGGTGATTGAAATACTGAAATACCCCTTAACAGATTGAGAAAGAGAAATACAATATAGGGTAGGTCATTTCTCATTTATTGTAAAAATGTGATAAGTAAAATTAATTTTTGGACCAAAAGCCTTGAATTTATGACTCCATCAAATTCTTTCAAAGGGATAATTGAGTTTTGAAAAAGTGTTAGGGATGAATCCAGATTGAGTGATTTCCTTATTTTTTATCTTTTTTCTTTCTTTCTTCCTTTTTTTTTTTTCTTTGGGGCCCCACCTGTGGCATATGGAAGTTCCTGGGCTAGGAGTCCAGCCTACCCCAGAGCCACAGCCTCACTCCCACTGAGGGAGGCCAGGAATCAAACCTGCATCCTCATGAATACTAGTTAGGGTCTTAACCCACTGAGCCACAATGGAAAATCTGATTTCCTTATTTTTAAAATTGAAGTATAGTTCATGTACATTATTATGTAAGTTATGGTTGTACGAGATAGTGATTCACATTTTTTAAAGGTTATACTACATTGATAGTTGTTATAAAATATTGGCTATATTCCCTCTGTGGTATGATATATTCCTGTAGCTCAGTTTATACCTCTTAATCCCCTATGCCTATCTTGCTCCTCCCCGCCACTTCCCTCTCTCCACTGGTAATTATTAGTTTGCTCTCTATATCTGTGAGTCTGCCTTTTTTTTTTGGTTATATTCACTAGTTTGTTGTATTCTTAGATATCGCATATAAGTGATATCATACAGTATTGGTCTTTCTCTGCCTAATTTTTTTCATTTAGCATAATACCCTTTGAGTTCCATTCATGTTGCAGATGGCAAAATTCCATCCTTTTTATGGCTGAGTAGTATTCCATTGTAGTATGTATGTATGTATCTATCTATTCTACATCTATATATATATCACATCTTCTTTATCCATTGGTCTGTTGATGGACACTTAAGTTGCTTCCCTATCTGGATTATTATAAAAAATGCTGTTATGAACATTGGGGTGCATATATCTTTTTAAGTTAGCATTTTTGGGTTTTTTCCTATATGTATATATATATCCAGGAGTGGAATTGCTGGGTCACATGGTAGTTCTATTTTTCATTTTTTGAGAAAGCTTCATACTCGTTTTCACAGTGGCTGCATCAATTTACATCCCCACTGATAGAGTACAAGTGTTCCCTTTTCTTCACGGAGCGGTTTCCTTATGAAAATACCTCAGCGATGCCTTCTCATGTTAAGCCCAGGTTCATTGTGCAGGGAGTTGTTAAAACTTAGGCTTTGGGGTGAGTGGCATAAGAATGCCACTTGGATGGTGCTTTGGGTGAGCACATTCTAAACCATGTTCATATTTGACAAGCTCGTCGAGCACCTAGTGTTACACATTTTCTGGTTGTGTTGGTTTTTTGTTTATTCTCTTACAAGGCACATACTTAGTGCTTGTGGTTTGCTCAGCACTCTTGTAGGCTGACGGAGATGTCACACAACCCTAAGGGCACAGACTTGGCCATGGCTGAGTTTACAGTCTAATTGGAGTGTTGAAACACACATGTGGATGAATATCAAGTCTCAAATAAAAACCATTACCGCAATGGATGAAGAATGGGCAGTCCAAGGAGTTCCCATTGTGGCTCTGCAGATATGAACCCAACTAGTATCTATGAAGACGTGGGCTCAATCCTGGCCTTGCTCAGTGGGTTAAGGATCTGGCATTGCCATGAGTCGTGGTGTAGATTGCACACGGCTTGGATCCTGCATCGCTGTGGCTGTGGTGTAGGCTGGCAGCTATAGCTCTGATTCAACCCCTAGCTTGGGAACATCCATATGCTGCAGGTGTGGCCATAAAAAGACACACACACACAAATAATAATGTGCAGTACAAGATGGATTAGAATAAGAGATTGAAGAAGCAGTGTTATCCCATTACAGGGATTGGTGGAGAGGAAAGAGAAGGTAGAAGGTTCTTTGCACAGGCAAGACAATGCGCATCTGCAAGGTTTGCCCAAGGGGCAGGATAGGCGGCCCTCCAAAGGATCAGAGGAGGGTTTGGGAGAGAGGGTTAGAGAAATGAGAACTGTCAATAGAGAAGGCAGGGTGTGGCTTGTTGTTGGGGAGCTACTTGGGGATTCTGAGACCTGATGTGACATGAAGCAATATTTGTAAGGGATTAATCTTGCAGTGGCTGTGGAACTTTTGGGAGCAAACCAGATTCAAACTGGTAGTACTAGTTAGGGCAAGATTTCTTAACTTCAGCCTTTCCTATGCCACTATTGCTTTTTAATTTTTTTCCACCATATTTAAATATCATCTGTACTATTATTTACTTAGTATTTTTCTGTAAATTGATTTCGTGTTTATTTTTTAAATATTTATTTATTTATTGTCTTTTTAGGGCCGCACCTGTGGCATATGGAGGGTCCTGGGCTAGGGGTCAAATCAGAGCTGTAGCTGCCTGACTACACCACAGCCACAGCAACTCAGGATCCAAGCCGCATCTGCGGCCTACACTATAGCTCACTGCAACACCGGATCCTTAGCCCACTGAGCAAGGCCAGGGATGGAACCTGTGTCCTCATGGGTACTAGTTAGGTTTGTTAACCACTGCGCCACAATGGGAACTCCTGATTTCACTTTTAAAAGCTTAAATATGTTTATATTTGCCTGAAGCATTAATATCTACCACTGTTTAGTTAGTATTTTTCTTTAAATTGATACCCCCACTTGAAAATTAGGTAATTAGCCTTACCCTAAGAAGTAGTATCTATAAAACCACAGGTCTGTTGTGATTGTTATACTTTTTTTCTTAGTGCACATTAAAATAAACCATTACAGGAGTTCCCGTCATGGTGCAGTGGTTAATGAATCCGACTAGGAACCATGAGGTTGTGGGTTTGATCCCTGGCCTTGCTCAGTGGGTTAAGGATCTGGCGTTGCCGTGAGCTGTGGTGTATGTTGCAGGCGCGGCTCAGATCCTGCGTTGCTGTGGCTCTGGCCTAGGCCGGCAACTACAGCTCCGATTGGACCCCTAGCCTGGGAACCTCCATATGCCGCGGGAGCGGCCCAAGAAGTGGCAAAAAGACAAAATAAAAAATAAAAAAAAATAAATAAATAAAATAAAATAAACCATTACAAAGGTTCCTCCTGGGTGTCACTTCAGGTCATCTTGTGTACCACCAATGGTTCATGCGGTCTGCTTTGGGGAACACTCAGGGCAGTACAGCTCTCTAGCTGTGACATGATGCAATTGAATATATGGGGTTTAGCCTACATTTATTAAATGCTTACTGTGTACGAACCACTGGCTGGAGGAAATGAAAATATAAATTATGTACAGTCTTTCGAACCTAGTCCTAGACATGTGGAACAGCTTTTAATCATGCCATCTGATATCAGGTCTGTCAACTGGGCAATACTATGGAACCAGGGCTGGGCAAGCTCTACTCAAATCCATTTCACTCCAGCCAGTATTTTCCAGACACTGTATGATGCTTTTGTAAATATGAAGGAGAGTACAGGGTTTCAGGGAGGGGGAGATCAGCAACCAATGGATGAAGTGGGAGGCAGAGTGGCCTAAGGACCATAAGAGAGATGCGATGAGATACAGTGAGCTCAGGGCTTGTGAGAGGAAGAGTTGAGAGCCAGCTTTGGGGACCAGGAAAGACCTTCTAGAAGACATGGCATTTCAGATGGACTCTGAAAGATGAGATGAAGTAAAAGGCAGTGACGGAGGGGCTCTCACAGGAGGAAGGGCATCAACAAAGCAGCAAAGAGGAAAGCGGAGGCATTTGTTTGGGAGTCAGGCAAGTCTCCAGTTGTTTTGTGGGAACATGGGGAGATGAAGGTGGAAAGCAGGTTGGGGCCTTGTGGGCCCCTTCGATGCTGGGCTGAGCATGGATTTATTTCTGTAGGTGTTCGGGAGCCATGGAAGGCCATGACATGGGATGAGTTGCACTTTAGGAAAAGGCTAGGAACTGGAGGGACGAATAACAGCAAGCTGGAGTCTGTTAGGAAGAAACGTCAGTAATCTGGGTGAGAAATAACGAGGCCCTGGATGGACTCCATGACAGGTCTGGGCTGGAGGGACCCATGGAGAAGTGAAGAAGAAAGTCTAACTAGAAGGTCAGTACAGAGGTCTGGGGACCGACTGGCCATTGGCATAATGGAGTCAATCATTTCTCTTAAATTGCAAGGAGAGGGGTGTCACCCACAAGGTGTGGAATATTGGGGAAGGCTGACTCTATGTAGGGGAGAGGAGATAATGATGGCCTTTCTGGTACATGGGGGTGAGACGGAGGATGCATGCTACAGATAATACTTCACGGAGAAAGAACAGAAGCAGCCCAGGCCCTGTCACTTCCTTTTATTTTGTCAAGTATACACAAGGAGAAATAGCTGTGCAGTTTCCGTGTGCGTTCTAGAGGCATTTAGGTCAACACCGAAAAGGGACATTACTGCTGTTGGCTGGAACATCGGTAACACGTCCTGGGAAACCGGCCCACTGTGTTGTGTGATAAGTCATTTGAGTGACTCATTTTTATCCATATGGTGCCCACTTCCCCTGCAATCTCCCAATATTTAGGGAAACTTATAAGACAGGATTCTTCTCTTCCAACTCCTTGTTTTCCCCCTGAAAAGCATCCGATGTCCAATGGCTGTGGATGTAATTCTGCCTCTATGTGGAGAGGAGTCTAATAGGCATATGTTTAGCAAATAGCCTATGGAGGCTTCAGGAGAGCAGGATTTGGAATTTGACACTCCCCAGCAGAACAAGAGAACGGTGGCTCGCTGATGCTGGTGGCAACTGTCACAGGAAGATTTCCCAGAAAACCCTCTATGTGTGAATCTCCAAAATCCATCCATTTTCATTTAGTCTTTGCTTCGGTAGTGCCTGTTCTTTTATCTAGTTCATATAATGCCCATCCCTGTAGTAATTGCGGTAAAAGACACCAATTTTAATTGCAATGAGTAGATCAAAGCAACTCTTTTTGGGAGCCGCTCTGAACAGGAAGGAGAGGCTGAGTTCTTCTAAGCAGAACTGCTTAGGGAATCCGACCGACCCATTTGCCCTCATCCCCATCACCACACAGGGACTAGTTAGTTCCAGGAAGTCTACAGCCAATTTAATGGTAGAGAGGAAAGGAAAAGGCGCTGTTAAGTGGATCTGTATTCCCAGTTATCAAAGATGCCAACATTGTCTCCTGGCGAATAGGAACCCAAAGTGTGCTCTGAAGATGGTGCCAGATGTTTCTGAATTCGCCTTTCATTAATGGTCCCAGATACTGCACACTTAAAAATAGTTGGCTAATTGGCTATTAGCTAGACACTAAACTTTTGGAATCCATTCCTGTATCTAGGTTTCCATTTCGCTGAAGAGGCAATGAACAGTTTAGAGTGAAGTTTGTTTATTTTCTCAATGAATTTAAGTGGAAGTCTTGTAAAATGGTGTGTTTGATTTCTAGCACAATTTTCCTATTGCATCCAATTTTCTTTTTAAATAATAGAATGTCATTATAATGTAGCTGTTAGGAAATGCATTTATTCATGCATATATTTATTCATGCAACAAACATTTATTTACTGTCTACCAGGCATTTTGCAAGACTCCTGAATATAAAGGCACGAACCATGTTTTGTACTTTTAATGTTTCTCTAAGAGGAAATGCCCTGTTGTACTACATTAATTCTAAGATGCATTATTTTCTCTTTTTTAAATTTTCTTCTTTAAAAATTATATGTGATTGACAATGTTGTGCCAATTTCTGCTGTACAGCAAAGTGACCCAGTCATACACACACACACACACACATACATATATATATATGTATGTGTGTGTGTGTATATATATATTTGTTTCCCTTTATTATATTATCTTCCATCATGATTCCAAGAGACTGGATATAGTTCCCTGTGCTATGTGGCAGGACCTCATCACTTATCCATTCTAATAAGCATTATTTTCATTACATAACATAATCTGAAATCAGAAAAGTGTCTTATTACCAAAGACATGTAATCATTTTCCGGCAATCTTAATCTTTTAGAAGTGCATAAAATAATGATGCACTTTGTGTTTTTTTGTTTCTTGTTTTGTCTTTTACTTTTTTAGGGCCACACCTGTGGCCTATGGAGGTTCTCAGGCTAGGGGTTGAATTGGAGTTACAGCTGCTGGCCTATATCACAGCTCACGGCAACGCCGGGTCCTTAACCCACTGAGCGAGGATCGAACCTGCGTCCTCATGGATGGCAGTCGGGTTCATTAACCACTGAGCCACGATGGGAACTACACAATGCACTTTGTAATTGATGGTGTATTAGATTTGATAGAAGGTTATTTACACAATACAGTTATTGATACCATGCTTTGACCAATATCATGGCTCCATTTGGAGTTCAGCACTAATGTTAAGCATCTAGTTTTAGGCATTGAAGTTGGTTCAGGAGTGCCAGAGCTCAGATGGCTGGGTGGCCATATCCAAGAAAGAAAGGTCAGAAGGTTTATGGTGGGCCAGGGGTTGCAGCTGCAGAGGCAGTAAGAGCAGCATGGAGAGAAATTCTGCAATGCCTCGTGACTCTGCATCTCTCCCCTTTTCTGGTCTGCTACATAAATCCAGGGCGGCATGACTCTGCCAGACAGAATGGAGCAGGAGGAATGAGAAATGGCACTTAGGGCTGTAGCGTGGGAGATGGGAACTCGCACTGAGAGAGGCTGAGGTCAGCGTGTGCTCCTGATGATGGGAAAGTGGACAAGGACAGCAGCAACATCCATTTGGCGAGTGTCCTGTTATTATTGCCTATTTAAAATACACTATTTTTTCCCAGTTTTATTGAGATGTAATTGTTAAACACAAGTGTAATACATTTCAATTGTACAACGTGATTATTTGATATATTGTGAAACGATTCCCATCATTGAGTTAAGACATCCATCTGCCTCCATATTTACTTTTTTTTTAGTGGGTGTGTGAGAACAGTGAAGTACTACCTTCTTAGCAAATTTCCATCATCCAATATATAGTATCATCAAATATAGTCACCATATTATACATTAGATCAAACTTCATTTATCTTATACCCTTATGCCCTGTGGATGGCTTCTCAGTATTTCCCCACACCCCGGCAACCACTCTACTCTGTTTTGAGCTTTACTTTCTTTTTTTGGTTTCATCTGTAAGAGATACCATGCAGTATCTTTCCCTTTTTGGCTTATTTCACTTAGCATGATGTCTTATAGGGTCATATATGTTGTTGCAAGTGGCAGGATATCCTTCTTTTTAAAGGCAGCGTAGTATATCTTTATCTATATGTCACGTTGTCTTTGTCCTTTAATCCACTGATGGACACTTAGGTTGTTCCCACACCTTGGCTATTGTGAACAAAGCTGCAGTGAACATGGGAGTACAGATATCTCTTGAAGGTAGAGATGTCATTTCCTTTGGATATATACCAAAAATGGGGTTGCTGGATCATATGGTCGTTCTATTTTTAATTTTTTGATGAGCATCCATGCTGGTTTCCATAGTGGCTGCACCAAATTACTGTTCCACCAGCCGTGCAGAAAGGTCCAATTTTCTCCATACCCTCATCAGAGTTTGTAATCTCTTGTCTTTCTGATGATAGATGTCCTAACAATGTGAGGTATATATTTCATTGCGATTTTTTTTTTTCCTTTTTAGAGCTGCACCCATAGCATATGGAAGTTCCCAGGCTAGGGGTCGAATCGGAGCTACATCTGCTGGCCTACAACACAGCCACAGCAATGCAGGATCCAAGTTGCGTCTGTGACCTACATAACAGCTCACGGCAATGCCGGATCCCCAACCCACTGAGCAAGGCCAGGGATCAAACCCAAATCCTCATGGATACTAGTCAGATTTGTTTCTGCTGCACCACGATGGGAACTCCCTTCATTATGATTTTGATTCAGATACACTATTTAAAAACTAACAATCCTGCAAGATAGGTGATCATTGAACATCATTGTTAGCCTTGTTTCGTTCATGAAACTGAGGCTCAGAGAGATAAGTGGCTTGCCCAGCAACATACAGTTAATAAGTGGTAGAAATGAGATTCAGGCTTTGATCCGTGAAGCATTAAGGTCTCCTGCACTTCAACATACTGCATAACATCAAAGTCTCAGAAGGTGCAGTGAATTTATGTCCAGTCCTGAGAGGTCCCAGCAGCCAACCAGGATCAGGGCAGTACATGTCATACAGCGGCGTCAGAATCCAAAATTAGCGCCACTGAGCAGAATTCTACCAATGTCTTGAGTAACTTCCCTGTGTACCGTAGCCCAGGTGCATGGACAGACCTAGACTGAGAGGGGACAGATACCCAGCTGGCCCAGAGAAGTACCTGGTAGCCTGATGAGTTAAGTGCTGAGGTTCAATGATTTGTTATTTTACTCTAATCAAACCCTCAAAGAGCAAAAGTGCTGTTGTAGCTAAGATTCCAGAACTCAGTGATGAGTATTTTAATAAGCCCATGATCCCAAGAGAAGCTTGCTGCAGAGATGAGCTCAGAGTCTATAGTTGGGAGCTGATTAATAATTTTAATTATGTTTCTAGTATTGGTGGAGATATTCTTCCATCACTAGATCCCTTCAGATTTTGATCCCATGTAGATCTCAAGGAAATTTGAAATTTTTTGGTTCATTATTTAAAATCACTGTGTTATTTTGCTGAGAGCTATTGAATAGCCAAGAAGAATTTTACATAGTCTCAGAAAGAGTCCAGTCTTTCAAAGGCCAAGGAGAGCTATTCAAACCTGGGACCTAGGAAGAATTCTAAGGTGTATTTCTAACTTATTCTTATGTGATAGCACAAAGTAGATATTTATTAATATAGAGGAAATATCTCCACTGAATGGTAAGAACAGTTGTCTGTCTTTCTTTTTTCTTCTCTTTTTAACAGCCCCATCTGTGGCATATGGAAGTTCCTGGGCTGGAGTCAAACCAGAGCTGCAGCTGCTGTCTACACCCAGATCCGAGTGGCATCTGCAACCTATGCTTCAGCTTGAGGCAACGCTGGATCCCTAACCCACTGAGCAAGGCCAGGGATCGAACCCACATCCTCATGGACATTATGTCAGGTTCTTAACCTGCTTAACCACAACAGGAACTCCTGAATGATAATTTTAATGAATGCATAGTGAGAAATTTATAACATGTACAGAGTCGTGGTGACTGTGTTGAAACATTTTCTAAAGGTATAGAATACAACATTATTAATACACTAGGAGGGGAAAGTTGGGGCAGTATCCTTGAAGTTGCTTATTAAAGTTAGGTGGAGAAAGAACAGGTCAGTAATTTTTTCAGGTCAGGGTTTGATGCTCATGAGGATACTGATACTGGAATCAGTGCTCTGAAGACCAGTCAGAACCTCTTGTGGGCTTTGCCCATGTAGCAGGTATGAGGCCATTGTATGCTAGGATTGATTGAGACCCAAGTTTCATGGGCATAAACACAGCCACCGATTAAGATGATGCATCTATTGGGATAATTTCTTTGTTTTTTTTTTTTTTTGCACATAAAAAAATTACAGTATAGTTGATTTACAATGCTGTGCCAGTGTCTGCTGTACGGCAAAGTGACCTAGTCATACATACATATACATTCTTTTTCTCATATTATTTTTCATCATGTTCTATAGTTGGGATAATTCCTATTGAAGATGACTGAGAACTTGGCCCCAGTGGAATCCAGCTCAAAGGGGGGCTGAATCTATTGGCTCCTAACTGAGCAGTCCAGGCAGAGTTCAATCTAGGGATCTGGACTAAATGCAGCCCAGACTGTTTCTTCATTTCTTGATGTGTCATCTTGGCATTGATTTATTCCTCTGCAAGTTTCTTCTTGATGGTTCTAAGATGGCTGCCACCGGCTCCCGAGCTTCCTTCCAGATTCATATCCTTCAGGAAAAAGAAAGCTGAATTCACCAAGGCTCCAACAAAAGTCCTGCAGTTGAATTTTCTTGGTCCTGATTGGCCTGTGTACGGTCAGATCCTCATCTTTTAACCAATCATGGTGGAATGGGGCAGGGATCAAATGTGCTGATCAGCTGGCCTGGGTCATGTTCTTGAGTCTCGGAAGCTCAGAGTGAAGCCCAGTGAAGCCTGGCACAAGGGCTGAGATGGGCTGGAGTGGCCTTAAAAAAA
Organism: Phacochoerus africanus; assembly: GCF_016906955.1. Taxonomy (NCBI): domain Eukaryota; kingdom Metazoa; phylum Chordata; class Mammalia; order Artiodactyla; family Suidae; genus Phacochoerus; species Phacochoerus africanus. The sequence goes on along the minus strand of NC_062552.1, from coordinate 112,874,216 downwards.
ATCAGAATGGGAGTTCCCATTGTGGCTTAGTGGACACGAACCCAACTAGTATCCATGAGGATCTGGGTTCGATTCCTGGCCTCGATCAGTGGGTTAATGATCCAGTGTTGCTGCGAGTTGCAGTGTAGGTCACAGACATGGCTTGGATCTGGTGTTGCTGTGGCTGTGGTGTAGGCTGGCAGCTGTAGCTCCGATTCTACCCCTAGCCTGGGAATTTCCATATGCCACACTTGCAGCCCTAAAAAAAAAAAAAAAAAAAATCAGGATGATCTTGCCAAAAGATGGCTGGCCATGGATGCTGAGAGAAGGGATGGGGTAGGGAGAGAGGGCAGCTGGGAGACTGGTGGGGAGGTTATTGAAGTCCAGGAAAGGAGTCATGGTGGCTTGGATAAAGAGAGTGGCAGCTGAGAGGAGAGGGGTGGACAGATTTGATTTATACTCTGGAGATGGAATCCACAGGGTTTGATGTGGATTCTTACTCAGAGTGGTAAGCAAAAGGAGATTTAAAAATGACTCCCAGAGATCTAATCCCTTGTGATAGAACATGGTCGAAGATAATATGAGAGAAAGAATGTATATATGTGTATATATATATATGACTGGGTCGCTATGCTGTGCAGTAGAAAATTGACACAACTTTGTAAATCGACTATATGTTAATAAAAATAAAAAAAAATGACTCCCAGGTTTGTGGACAGAGCAGCTTGGGAAAACAGTGATACCATTTTTTGAGATAGGAAGACTTGTGGGTTTTTCTCTTATTTTGTTATTATTAATTTTTAATCAACTGTGCTATTTTTGCTCTTTGGGATTTGAAAAGCCTCTCAGATATCTGAGTGGAAATCTCAACTAGACTGTTGGAGAGAGGAAACGGAAATTTAGAGGGTAGGGTTGGAAATATAAATTAATGGACATATGAGAAAGAAGGGGTGGCTGCAACGGTTTTAAGTTTTAAAAAAATTGTGTAATTGGTTTCTTAAATGAGATGGGCTCATCAAGAATACAAACAGAAAATGGCTTTATGCATCTTTAACTGCTACCTGCACACTTGTTCTGTTAGACCAGTGCTGGATGATATCCCAGGTGCGTTCACAGCTTTTCTAGGCATTTAAAATAAAATAAAATTAAATTAAAAAGATACATAAGAATAATTATTTTCAGGTCTTCAAAAGTCCAGTTTGTTTTTTTTTTCATTTTTTTCTTTTTTGTTTGTTTTTTAGAGCTGCACCCACAGCATAAGGAAGTTCTCAGGCTTGGGGTCAAATCGGAGCTGTAGCCGCTGGTCTAGCCCCAGTCACAGCAACGCCAGATCCAAGCCGCATCTGCAACCTACACTGTGGCTCACGGCAACACCAGATCCTTAACCCACTGAGCAAGACCAGGGGCCAAACCTGCATCCTCATGGATACTAGTCGAGTTGGTTACCACTAAGCCACAGTGAGAACTCTCAAAAGTCCAATTTAATATAAACCCAAACATCAGCCTCTCCTTCAATTTGAAGCCCCCCTTTTCTGTAGGTCAGGCCTGGGCTGAGATGCCCTAAACCAGCAGTGGAAGAGAATGGCCTGGTTTGTTTTCTTTCCCTCCTTGTCCAAACTCCTTCCCTGCCTGCTTGGCTGCTCTGGCTCCTCCAGGGTCAGGTGGCAGGGAGAGGAATGATGAGAAGGCAAAAACCTTACTACTTTGTGGCTCTGTAGCCATGAGCTACCCTCTGTCTCACAGGCAATTCAGGAGCTTCTGTGAGCTCGTGGCTACCCCTCCCCCGCCCCGGTGAAGACCTGAGCTTTCCTGCTGCAGAAGTGAGTGATGCCCTCCCTGGCTGGTACCCACACACCTCCCAGCATCTGGCCTGAGTACACTTTGGGTTTTTTTTTTTTTTTTTTAAGGTCTTAAGGCATTTTATTTTATTTTATTTTATTTTTGCTTTTTAGGGCTGTACCCGTGACATATGGAGGTTCCCAGGCTAGGGGTCAAATCGGAGCTGTAGCTGCCGGTCGACACCACAGCCACAGCAGTGTGGGATTGGAGCCATGTCTGCGACCCACACCACAACTCACAGCAACACAGGTTCCTTAACCCACTGAGTGAGGCCAGGGATTGAACCTGCATCCTCATGGCTGCTAGTCAGATTCTTTAACCACTGAGCCATGACAGGAACTTCAAGGTTTTTTTTTTTTTCTTTTACAGTAATTTTTTTTGTTAAATTGTAGTTGATTTACAATGTTCTTTGAGTTTCTGCTGTACAGCAAAGTGACCCAGTCTCACACACACACAGACACACACAGACACACACAGACACACACACACATATTCTTTTTTTTTCTTACTATCTTCCACCATGTTCTAACCTTAGATATTGGACATAGTTCCCTGAGCTGTACAGTGGGACCTCATTGTCCATCCATTTTAAACGTAATTGTTTGCATCTGCCAACTCTAAACTCCCAGTGCATCCCATTCCCTTCACCCTCCTGCTTGGCAACCACAGTTTGTCTGTGAGTCTGTTTCTGTTTTGTAGATAGGTTCATTTGTGCCATATTTTAGAGTCCACATATGAGTGATATCATATGGTATTTGTCTTTCTCTTTCTGACTTCACTTAGTATGCGAATCTCTAGTTGCATCCGTGTTTTTTTCTTTTTTCCCCAAGTGGTTAGACTTCTAGCTAGCCACCCTCCCATCCCATCCTAGTGCCCCCCTGGCCCCTGAGAAATCTCTGTGCTGCCAGACTTGGGAAGAACAGGCTGCTGCACTGCTGCTTTCTGTTCTTAACCAGCCATTACAGGCCAAACTCTGGGAACTCAGGTCTGATTTGCTCAGGGTTGTCTTATCACACACCTCCAGGGGGCACCACTCATTTGTCTTCTGGGGTGTGCAGTTAATGTTGCAGCCCTCATTCTAACAAATCTCATATACTCTTACCTGGAACACTGCAAAGTAGACCCGGGATGTTTGGAGCTCGGCAAAGCACCCAGCAGGGGAGGGTGGGATGGGTGGGAAGGTGTGCCAAGCTGCCAGGACCCTCTTTGGCCAACCACACTGATCTCTCTGAGCAGGTCCCTTGCTGTCCCTTTGTCCCAGTGTTCCCCGATGTTAGATTTTTTTTCCTTCTTAGAAACTCCTTCTCCAATGAATTCTCTTATGTGGGTTGGAGGTGGTAGGTGATTTCTTGAACCAGCATGACCTCATCTTAGTAATTTCTGCATAGTAAGTGCTTGGGGCCTCAGTATAAGCCCCCGAGACAATAAGAAAGCCCTGCTTCCTTCATATTGCCTTGTGGCAGAGAAACCCTTTCTTCAAATACAGCCTTGTAGGCAAGTCCAATACCTGAGGCAGGCAGAAATCGTGAGTGGTGAGCAGGCAGAGGAGGGCGGGCGGGTGCTCAAGGCTGGCTCCTAGGCATGGTGAACACGTTGTGCCTGGAGAGGCAGCCCCAGAATCCAGCGCAGGGAGTATCCCATTCCTTACAGTTCTGCAGTGTTTGGCCCGTTCATGACTTTTTGGTGATAACAACAGATTCGTGTGCGTTGTGTGGGAACAAAGAGCATCCCTGTGCTGCCCAGTTCGACTGCAGCGGACCGCCTGGCAGCTGCACGGTTCTACAGGGTAAATGCCTGCCTCCTTGGTCTCCTGACACTGACCTAAAAGCTTCTGCATGAAATGGCTTGGTAGGTGCCCTTTCTGCTTCTGGCTCTGAAAATAGCAACTGGACAATGTGCAGAACTGACTTTTCCATTTTCTTGTGTCTCTGTAGCTTAGGGCTTTGTTCCTTGTAGGAGAGTCAGAATTTTCTGTTAAGGCTTTCTCTGTAAAGGCTTTGTTCTTTGCTCCTAGGAGAGTGCAGCCTCTGTCCCAGGCTGTGGTGAGGCTTAATGAGGGCTTGCAAAGAGACATGCCGGGGGGGGGGGGGGGGGGGGGGGGGGGGGGGCGGTGCTGGTGGCTGGCCCAGAGCAAGCACCCGGTACATGTTACCCGATTGTAGTGACTACAAGCTGGATGGTTGAAAACAGCACACATCTACTGCCACCTCATCCTGCGGGGCAGACTTCCGAGATGGCTTTTTTTGGGGCTAAAATCCAGGTGACAGCGGAGCTGTGTTCCTTCTGGCGGTTCTAAGGAAGAGTTCATCCCTTGCCTTTTCCAGCCTCTAGAGGCTGCCCACATTCCTTGCTTCTTGGCTACCTCACGTTGACCTTTGGTTTCCTTCTCACATCATCTTCTCTGCTTCCCCCCAACCCCCAGCCAAGACCTTGTGATTACATTGGGCCCTCTTAGCTAATCCAAGATCATCTGCATACCAATATCCTTAACCTCCTCACACCTGCAAAATTCCTTTGTCTGGAAAGGTAAATAAGCACAGGTTCCAGGGATTAGGACGTAGACATAGGCATGAAAGGGTCGATTTTGAGTAATTATTTTTCAACAATGATGACTTCTTAAAAGCATACTGTGTGGGACTTAATTTTTGGATATAAGGCTTGATATGTACAATCATGGATCAGAAAAATTCAGTGAACGATCATTTTCTGCCTATCACACCAATTATTTTAAAATTGTCTTTTAAGGTAATTTTATAATCTACAGTGTGCCAGATCCTCTTCTTAGTGCTGGGCCTAAAAATGAGTAAGATACAATGTTTATACCAAAGTAGATATATGATGATGAGAATATTAGTGATAATCGTATTAATGGACATTTATTGAGTATTTATTATATGCTAGGTATTAGGCTAGGCACTTAAAGTGAATTATCTTGCTGAAGTGTCATCGATAGCATTAAGGGAAAGGTATTATTCCCATTGTAAGAATAAGAAGGTTTAGAGTTTTTTTTAGGGCCATACTCGAGGCACATGGAAGTTCCCAGGCTAGGGGTCTAATCAGAGCTGTAGCCACTGGCCTACACCAGAGCCACAGCAGCACGGGATCCGAGCTGCATCTGTGACCTACACCACAGCTCACAGCAATGCCGGATTCTTAACCCACTGAGCAAGGCCAGGGATCAAACCCACAACCTCATGGTTCCTAGTCGGATTTGTTTCTGCTGCACCACAACAGGAATTCCAAGAAGGTTTAGAGAGTTTAAGTACTCTTTCTTTCCCTTCCTTTTTTTCCTTCCTTCCTTCTTTCTCTTTCTTTCTTTCCTTCTTTTCTTTTCCTTCCTTCCCTCCTTCCTTCCTTCCTTCCTTCCTTCCTTCCTTCCTTTCTTTCTCTCTCTCTCTATCTCTTTCTTTCTCTCTTTCTTTTGTCTTTTTAGGGCTGCACCGGCAGCATATGGGAGTTCCCATTGATAGGGGCTGAATCAGAGCTGTGGCTGCTGACCTACACCACAGCTCACAGCAATGCCCGATCCTTTAACCACTGAGGGTGGGCAGGGATTGAACCCGCATCCTCATGGATACTGGTCGGGTTCATTACTGCTGAGTCACGATGGGAACTCCTAATTTTTTTTTTTTCTCCTAAAAGCCGGTAATCGCTATTAGCTAATTGTCCAAGAGCTAATGACATGAGCCTTGTTCTGTCGATTCTAAGCTGGTACAATTAATTACTGCACTATACATGCCCCTGGAAGGATGGATGGGATGGGTCTGCCTCTGGCTCTCTTCTTAGCAGCATAAAGGTTGACCAGGGGCAGTAGAGCAGTGCACACAGGTGGGTGGGCTTCAGGACCAGCAGGCACAGCTCCCAGGGGAGGCTACGTCTCTCCCATCCCTGCCATGGTCCTAAGCTGCAAGTACACAGGTCTGACCTTTGGGCAAATGTTGCCTTGTCTTCAGGAGACTCTAATAGCATGTGTTAATCATCCCACTGAACTGGTCCCTCCCCAAGAGCCTTAACATCATGCTTACAGGGTCCTGCTTCAACCTGAGGTGGTGTGTGGATAACAGAGGAAGAGCCCAGTGGAATACCTCTTCAGTGATTCATGTGGAAACCACCTGGTGATTTTAAAGGGCAAAAGGAACGTACATTTAGGTTTATCTGAAGGGAAACATTTGAAGACCAAAGGCCACATTATTCTTGATCTTTGCTGGAATTTCCTTCAGGGGAAATGGAAAATTTACATGAAGGGCAGAGGGGAAGGCTGGCCTCCAGATTGGATGCCATTCCAATGCCCAGTCTGGCTGCCGGGTGGACCAGCGGCAGCTCACCTAGGCAGGTTAGATGTTGGTCGGAAAAGGAGAGGAGGGAGAAGTTTCCCAGGGTCTACCCAGAGTCTGGGATGGGCTGGAGAAGTGAAGGCAGAAAAAGCTGCCCCCTCCCCAGCTCTGATCCCAGAAGGCACCACGTGTGCACATCCCTGGATCTTTCCTGCGGGCGGGCAGGCTGCACAGGGCAGGGTACGGGTTTTTACCCTTCTTGTTTTTCTCCTTGGACAACATCTCTCTCTTTACTCCTTTGGTTCCACCTCTGAGCATAGGAGACATTATTTTTTTATGTTGTGCTTTTTTTTTTTTCCCCTAGGGCCGCACCTGTGGCGCATAGAAGTTCCCAGGCTAGTGGTCTAATTGGAGCTACAGCTGCAGGCCTACACCACAGCCACAGCAGTGTAGGATCCGAGCCACGTCTTCGACCTACACTGCAGGTCATGGCAATGCTGGATCCTTAACCCACTGAGCAAGGCCAGGGATCAAACCCACATCCTCATGGTTACTAGTCTGATTCACTGTGCCACGACGTGAACTCCAAGGAGACTTTACTTTTTAAACACGTTCACAGATTGGCTAATAGGAAAATGCTTATTAAATTGGGGCTGGTGGTGTTCTCTTGTGGCATGGTGGGTTAAGCAGCTCGGGTTGCTGCTGTGGCTTGGGTTTGATCCCTGGCCTGGGAACTTCTGCATGCTGAGGGAGAGCATCCATACATTTTGGCTTTTTTTGGTATTCTACTAGTGAAAATGTTTAAAAATTTTTTTAAATTTATTTTTTATTGTTATTTCCCCCAACACACTTTTTTTCCCCCACTGTATAGCGTGGGGACCCAGTTACACATACATCTATACATTCTTTTTTCTTCCATTGTCATGCTGCATTATAAGTAGACATAGTTCTCAGTACTACACAGCAGGATCTCATTGTAAATCCATTCCCTGAGCAATAGTTTGCATCCATTGACCCCAAGCTCCCAATTCCTCCCACTCCCTCCTCCTCCCCCCAGGGCAATCACAAGTCTATTCTCCAAGTCTATCACTTTCTTTTCTGTGGAAAGGTTCATTTGTGCTGTATATTAGATACCAGATATGAGTGATATTATATGGTATTTCTCTTTCTGACTTACTTCACTTAGTATGAGAATCTCTAGTTCCATCCATGTTGCTGCAAATGGCATTATGTCATTTTTTTAAGGCTGAGTAGTATTCCATTGTGTATATATACCACATCTTCCTAATCCAATTGTCTGTTGATGGACATTGGGGTTGTTTCCAGCTCTTGGCTATTGTGAATAGAGCTGCAATGAACATGTGGGTGCATGTGTCTTTTTTTAAGGAAAGTTTTGTCCAGATATATGCCCAAGAGTGGGATTGCTGGATCATATGATAGTTCTATGTATAGATTTCTAAGGTACCTCCAAACTGTTCTCCATAGTGGCTGTACCAGCTTACATTCCCACCGACAGTGCATGAAGGTTCCCTTTTCTCCACACTCCCTCTAGCATTTGTTATTTGTGTACTTATTAATGATGGCCATTCTGACTGGTGTGAGGTGGTATCTGGTGGTAGTTTTGATTTGCATTTCTCTAATAATCAGTGATGTTGAGTATTTTTTTCATGTGCTCTTTGGCCATCTGTATATCTTCTTTGGAGAAATGTCTATTCAGGTCTTTTGCCCCTTTTTCCATTGGGTTGTCGGCTTCTTTGCTGTTGAATTGTATAAGTTGTTTGTATATTTTAGAGATTAAGGCCTTGTCAGTTGCATCATTTGAAACTGTTTTCTCCCATTCTGTAAGTTGTCTTTTTGGTTTCTTTTTATGGTTTCCTTTGCTGTACAAAAGCTTGTCAGTTTGATTGGGTCCCGTTGGTCTATTTCTGCTTTTATTTCTGTTGCTTTGGGAGACTGACCTGAGATGTCAGAGAATGTTTTGCCTATGTTCTCTTCCAGGAGTTTGATGGTGTCTTGTCTTACTTACATTTAAATCTTTAAGCCATTTTGAGTGTATTTCTGTGCATGGTGTGAGGGGTGTTCTAGTTTCATTGATTTGGATGCAGCTGTCCAGGTTTCCCAGCAATCCTTTTTGAATAAACTGTCTTTTCTCCATTTTAAGTTCTTGCCTCCTTTGTCAAAGATTAATTGACCATGGGTGTCAGGGTTTATTTCTGAGTTCTCTATTCTGTTCCATTGGTCTGTATGTCTGTTTTGGTACCACCACCACACTGTCTTGATGACTGTGGCTTTGTAGTAGTGCCTGAAGTCTGGAAGAGTTATGCCTCCTGCTTGGTTTTTGTTTCTCAGGATTGCTTTAGCGATTCTGAGTTTTTTGTGGTTCCATAAAAATTTTTAGGTTATTTGTTCTAGTTCTGTGAAAAATGTCATGGGTAATTTGATAGGGGTTGCATTGAATCTGTAGATTGCTTTGGGTAGTATGGCCATTTTTACAATATTAATTTTTCCAATCTAGGAACATGGAATATCTTTCCATTTCTTTCCATCTTCTTTAATTTCCTTGATTAATGTTTTATAATTCTCGGCATATAAGTCCTTTACCTCCTTGGTCAGGTGTATTCCCAGGTATACGATTTTTTGTGGTGCAATTTTAAAGGGTATCGTATTTTTGTATTCCTTTTCTAATATTTCATTGTTAGCATACAGAAATGCGACTGATTGAATGTTAATCTTATATCTTGCTACTTAGCTGAATTCGTTGATCAGTTCAAGTAGTTTTGGGGTTGAGTCCTTATGGTTTTCTATGTATAGTATGTCGTCTGCATATAGTGACAGTTTTATCTCTTTTCTTCCTATATGGATGTCTTTTATTTCTTTTGTTTGTCTGATTGCTGCGGCTAGGGCTTCTAATACTATGTTGAATAGCAGTGGTGAGAGTGGGTATCCCTGTCTTGTTCCAGATTTTAGTGGGAAGGCTTTCAATTTTTCTCCATTGAGTATTATATTTGCTGTGGGTTGGTGTAAATGGCCTTTACTATGTTAAGGTATGTTCCTTCTGTACCTACTTTGGTAAGAGTTTTTATCATAAATGGATGTTGGACTTTGTCAAATGCTTTTTCTGGATCTATTGAGATGGTCATATGGTTTTTGACTTTTCTTTTGTTAATGTGGTGTATGATACTGATTGATTGAACCATCCTTGTGAACCTGGGATGAATCCCACCTGGTCATGGTGTACGATCTTTTTGATGTGTTGTTGGATTTGGTTGGCTAAAATTTTGTTGAGAGTTTTTGCGTCTATATTCATCCAAGATATTGGCCGATAGTTTTCTTTTTTGGTGGTATCTTTGTCTGGTTTTGGAATTAGGGTGATGGTAGCATTATAGAATGTCTCTAGCAGTGTTTCTTCTTCTTCAAACTTTTGAAAAAGTTTAAAGAGGAAGGGCACCAGTTCCTCTATGTACATTTGGTAGAATTCGCCTGTGAAGCCATCTGGTCCTGGACTTTTATTTGTTTTTATGACATATTCAATTTCATTTCTAGTGATCAGTCTGTTCAGTTGGTCTATTTCTTCTTGATTCAGTTTTTGCAGGCTGTAAGACTCTAGAAAGTTGTCCATTTCTTCCAGATTGACAAATTTGTTGGCATATAATTGTTCATTGTGTTCTTGCATGGTTTCTTGTATTTCTGCAGTATCCATTGTGATTTCTCCTTTTTCATTTCTTATTTTGTTTATTTGGGTTCTTTTTCTCCTCTTCTTAGTGAGTCTAGCCAGAGTTTTGCCAATTTTGTTTACCTTTTCAAAGAACCAGCTCTTGGTTTTATTGATTTTTTTCTATTATTTTTTGAATCGCTATTTTATTGATTTCCTCTTTGCTCTTTATGATTTCCTTCCTTCTGCTGACTTTAGGGTTTTTGTTGTTGTTGTTGTTGTTTTTCTTTTTCTACTTCATTTAGGTGGTGGGTTAAGTTGTCAATTTGAGATCTTTCTTATTTATTGAGGAAGGCCTGTATTGCTATGAATTTCCTTCTGAGCACTGCTTTTGTGGCGTCCCATAGATTTTGAGAGGTTGTGTCTTCTTTATCATTTGTCTCGAGATATTTTTTAATTTCTTTCTTGATTTCCTCATTGACCCATTGGTTTTTTAGAAGCATGTTGTTTAGTCTCCATGTAATAGGTTTTTTTCTCATTTCTTTTCCTGTGGTTGATTTCTAGTTTTATGCCATTGTGGTCAGAGAAGATACTTGAAACAATTTCTATACTCTTAAATTTGTTGAGGTTAGCTTTGTACCCCAGCATGTGATCAATCCTTGAGAATGTTCCATGCACACTTGTGAAGAAAGCGTATTCTGATTTTTTTGGATGTAATGTCCTGAAAATGTCAATTAAGTCTAAATTTTCTATTGTTTCCTTTAGGATCTCTGTTGCTTTATTGGTTTTCTGTCTAGAGGATCTGTCCACTGATGTGAGTGCAGTGTGAAAGTCTCCTGCTATTGTATTCTCATCAATTTCTCCTTTTATGTCTGCTAGTGTTTGTTGTATGCATCTGGGTGCTCCTATATCTGGGGCATATATGTTGACGATTGTAACATCCTCTTCTTGAATGGATCCTTTTACCATTAAATAGTGTCCTTCTTTGTCTTTCTTTATGGCCTTCGTTTTAAAGTCTATTTTGTCTGATATAAGTATTACAACTCCTGCTTTCCTGTCTTTTCCATTAGCATGAAATACCTTTTCCCACCCCCTCACTTTCAATCTATATGTGTCCTTTGTCCTAAGGTGAGTTTCTTGTAGGCAGCAGATTGAAGGTTTTTGCTTTTTTATTCAATCAGCCACTCTGTGTCTTTCCATTGGAGCATTCAGTCCATTGACCTTTAAGGTGATAATTGATAGATGTTTATTTAGTGCCATTTTAAACCTTGTTTTCCAGTTGATTCTATGATTCTCCATTCTTCCTTTCTTTTTTTGGTTGGATGGTCTCCAATTATTTTCTGCTTGCGTACTTTTCTTTTCATTTTTTGTGAATGTAATCTTTGATTTTGATTTGTGCTTGCTCTGTTTTTTAAGTATGTTAGCCCCTTCCTATTATTTTGTGTTTTAGCCTGATAGTCCTGTAGGTTCAAACACTTCATTACCATAATAAATTTAAAAAAGAAAAAACAGAATCTATTTATTTCCTTACTTCCCTTGCCCACGTTTTATGATTTTGATGTCTTTTTAAAAAAAAAATTTATTTTTTTTTTAAATATCTTCATGATTGGATCTGTATGCTGGCTTATTTAAGTGACTGCTCTCTGACTGCGGTTTCCTCCATCTAGTTCTTCCGCTTTTTTTTTTTTTTTTTAATTTAGAGAAGCCCTTTCTCTAAATTAAAAATTTTTTAATTTTAAAAATTTTATTGGTGTACAGCTGACTTACAAAGTTGTGTTAGTTTAACATGTACAACAAAGGAATGGATATATGTATATGCACCCATTCCAGCTTTTTAAGACGGTCTTAAGTTTAAGTAATTGTTTTTTGATAATGATGATTGCTGAAATGCATACTATGTGGGACTTAGTTTGGGATGTTTGTAGGGCTTTAAATGTATAAAATCACAAATGAGAAAAATTCAGTGACATTGTGGCTGTCTTTCCTCCTTCCTTCCCTCCCTCTCTCTACTCTCTCTCTCTCTCTTCCTTTCTCATCCTCTCTCTCCCTGTCTCTCTCTCTCTTATTCCCTCTCCCTACACCTCCTTCTTTCTTTCACTGCCTACTATAGGATAGACAGTGGGTTTAGAACTTGGGATACAAAGATGAATAATTACTATTCCCTGCCTGCCAGGCATTTACAGTCCAGTAAAGGGGTTCATTCATTGTATCAAATAGATATTAACTGAACATCTATGATATAGGAGGCACTAGTCCAGGTGCTGGGATGCAGTGATGAATGAAACAGTTCCGATCTAATACTCTAGATGGGAAGTTTATTCTCCAGTGTGGGTGGGGGGGACACGCAATAACCAACCGCATAAGTACAGAATCCAATTTCAGCTGTGAAGAAAATTAAGTTCGGCAATGGGCTAGAGCGTAATGTTAGTACTTACTTCATAGAGTAGTTTTAATATTTAAAAGAGTGAATTTGTATAAAGTATCTGGAATAGGGCTTGTAATTATAAGTACTCAATAAATGATAATGATTTTAATGTTAATATTTGCTCAGTATATGGTGCACTTCAATAGATGAAGAGCAAGGTGTGTTACATATAGTAAGAGTATTATTTTAGAATCTGTTTCAATTTGTTTATTCGTCAGTGTTTAGGATGCTTGGGTTCTGTTCCTGGTTTTTGCCATGGTTCAGTTTTATGAACAATTCCTCTACTATAATATAGATTAAAACTACTTTCTATAGCTATTGCTATATAAAGAACCATGCCAACTTACTGGCATGAAACAAGCATTTATTGTGCTCAGGGGCTCTGTGGTTTGGGAAATCAGGCAGGACTTAGCGGGGATGGCTTGTCTGCTCCATGCTGTCTGAGGCCTCAGCTGGGAAGACTCGAAGGCTATGGGTATTGATGGTGAGAAGGTGGTGGCAGGGGCTGGAATCAACTAGAGGCACCTTTGCTCATGTGACTGGCAGTCGATGCTGGCTCTCAGCCAGGATCTTAGCTCGGCTGTTGGGTGGAACACCTACACAGGACCACTCCGTGTGGTCTCTCCACATGGTCTAGTTTGGGCTTCCTCACTGTATGGCAGCTGGGTTCCAACAGTGAGCGTCTCATGAGAACCAGGAAGCAGTGCCGTGAACTTTTATGACAGCTTTGGAGGTCACTTCTGCTTTAGTCGCAAGCCTGTCCAGATTCCAGGAAAGGGAGCATAGATTCTACCTTCACAAGAGGAATGTCAAAGTTACATAGTGGGAAGTGCATGCAGGACTGCATGACGGGAGAGGTGGCCAGTTTTAAAAAAAAATACAGTCTGCCTTGAGGTTTCATCAGGAGGCCAGTTATGAGGCTGGATGGCTTAAAGGATCCACTGCACTTCTAAATTTTGGACATGCTCTGAAATCAGGGTCTCTTTTATTTATTAAAGGAATTCAAAGATTGATTCATTAGGATTGGTAAGCTCTCTTTCAATTAGGAAGCACTAATGGAATGCTGACTTTGTCAAGACCTTATGCTAATTGCTGTGGGGGCAACCCGAGCTACCATAGGAAGCCAACGAGCTAACAGGTGAAGATGAATACTGTTGGATTTCAATTAAGCAGTCTCTGGAGAGGAAGAGGTGACAATCCCCAATGATATTTACAGTAAAACTCGTCTGAACAAGACACAAAATGAGATGAATGCAAACATTTTCAGTTAGCAGTGCAGTCAGTGCCCAGGAACACATTTTCCATTCTGTAGAATTTCCATTCTGTTAATTAGTTATTGTTACAACCAGCAGTTAGCAAATACTCGCTACAAACATTCAATATACTAAGCACCCTATGAGTTTGATATCACTTAGTTTGCAGTGTACCCCAGTGAGGCAGGTTTCTTTACGGTGTCCCTTTTCCAGGTAAGGGAGAGACCAAGTGGTAAAGAGACTAAGTGACACACGCTGGCATTTGCACCCAGGTCCTCTGCTTCCACAGTAGATGCTGAAAGTGGCAGAGCTGGTTGGCACAAAGCTGGGGCCAGAACTCAAGTTCTGGTATTCTCTTCAGTACTATTTCTCCAGATTTGTGTTTTCCATCTGTGTTCCATGATTCTGCTGGGTCCCAAGAAGGTCTGGGGACCCAGTGCAGGGACAAGAGGGAGATAAAGCTTAAATGACTGTGGGCCCATAAACTCCAACTATGTAGCCTGCTTGAGATATATTATATCATATTATAAATAATGCAGTATATAATGGTATATTAATATGTTATGTTTATAATATATAATACAGTACATAATATCCAAGACCTGTGTGGACTAGATCAGGGGTGCTCCGACTTTTAGAACAAAATTCTCCCTTCAAATGGAATTTTACATCTATATCTGTAGCTGTGTCATTCCCACTTAAAAGTTTGAATGCCTTTCAATTCAGTTGAATTCCCACTTAAATCCAGACTTTTAGAACAAAACCCTTCCATGTGACGGAACGTTCAGTTTGATTTCTATCTTCTATCTGTTAGGTTTCTCTGACTGACTCCTTCCTTCCAATGGAATTTTGTATCTGTAATTTCCACTTAAAACTTAAATTGCTTTCCATTTCATTGAATTTCCCCTCAAAATTAAAAACCTTTAGAATAAAACCCTTTAAAGAAAGAGTTTTGTTCTAAGAGTTTGAACACCTCTGATGTATTCCACACTGCTCTTGGATATTTTTAGTTTAAAGGTTGGGTCTGTAAGCAGTATCACTGTCATTATTCTAACAGTGGGCTCAAGAACTCAGTCACTAGCTGAAGTCTCTTCTGCTGGCAAAATCAGCATTATCATCTGCTGTAGAAAATAGTCTTTAAAGTGCCCATGCAAGCACAAGTTCGTAAAACCAAAAGTCATAGAAAAGGGAGGGTTTATTCCGTTTTTTTAAAAGTTCAGTTTGATTCAGATCCTACATCTGTTAGGTTATTCTGACTGATTTACTATGTAAATATGTCCCAGAAAGAGTGATCATACTTTGGTCTTTGTTTCCAGTTTCCTTTTTCATACCGGGTTTTCCTGATGGAAAGTGATTTAAAAAATCCCCTTAAAATGTGATGATCACTCTCTTCTTTTCCAGACTGCAGAGTCTGATAGATGCATCCAACAGTCATTCACTTGTGATAGAAGGAGATGGGAGATTTCTGGCACAGGAACATTTTTAGCTCACGTCTAGATTGTAGGGAGATGCAAGCTTGACAGAGGTGAAGCAGACCTTGAGAGATGGGGATGCCTCATGCAGCTGTGCAGGTTGTGTTCTGCACCTAGCAGGCACTCATCAAATGCTGGTTTGAGAGAAACTGCACTACTTGGGGAAAAAGAGCTGACAGTGATATTTGAATGGAAAGAAACTACTCTGTCCTTATGATACTACTTAGAGAACACTATGGAATGGGCTTCACATGGACGTTCTCAGTGAGTCGGGTGTATGGCACCCTTGGCTGTGCTCGAAGAATCAAGCAATCCATGACATACCTACTTTAGTCTTGTGGTTGTGGAACATATGGCTGAGGAGCATATCTGCTGAGGTTGGCACCTTGCAGTTAGAGCAGCTTAAGTGCATCTGGCTTCTGAGGGGGCCATTAAAAATCTTTAAATGGCAGGGAACTCTTGGAAATGCCCCCAAATTCCAAGACAGCTGGGCCAAGCCATATGCTCTTTTAGTTGGTCAGACCCAATTCTCTGCCTTCCTCTCTCCTTCTAGGAAGTGGAGGAGACAAGACCTTAAGACTGTTTCACATGATCTCTGCAGAGGCAATTTCAAAGCAATTAATTACAGGCTGAACCCAAAGTGCATGGTGAATTAAATATCAGCTAGGATTTTCTATGAAGATTCTACTCCTTGGTTAAAACCTGAGAACCCAAAGGTTAGATTTCACTCTCTATGAAAATGGGTTTTTTCTTTTGTGGTTCCCCCAAGCTTTGCTATTTATGAGGATCCTGCATCCATCCACAGTTAACATTTGTTTACATCACGAGCTAAATGCAGTTCTTTCATTCTACACTAATTTGTTGAGCCCTACTGTGTGCTAGTATTCAATATCTAATTTGTGTTTGGCTATAGGATTTTGAATAATGCCCCTTGATTCTTATAACTGGGCAGTTCCTTGAAGGGAGGTATGTTTTTGGTGATTGCTTAATTGCGACAGACCCATGTCACGTAGAAATTTGCCTGAGCAACAGATTTGGGTCTGAGGGTCTATAAGGAGGTGGCAGCATGGACGAGGGATTTAACCATTGATAACAATGCTGAAGCAAACTCTGGGCACCCTCCCTTTAAGATCCATTTCTTGCGAAGCAGCTTATGGACCAGCATGGCAGCTTGGTAGATTTCCATGCGATCCATACAAGAATCTGTTTGCTCTCTGAGATTCTGGACACCTTCTCTAGACACTTGAGTGTTGGGTCTTTTCTGAATGACCTGGGAGTGGAGGTGGAGGTAACTACCCCTCTCCCCATTCAGCCATCCTTTTACCTCAGTTAGGTCTTGGACAGCAGGGTTCTGCTCCATCACCTTGTACCTCCTGGTTTCTGAAGCACAGCAGGATTTGAGAAATGTTTGGTAAATCCTTCCATGAATTTGACTTGAGTTCTTACTGCATGCACTACACTGGGATTGGGACTATGGAAGATTCAGAGATGGAGGGTCCCTGTTTTACCCTCTAGATATTTTGGAGGTGGAATGAGGTATTGATCCCACTGGAAGGTCCAGCCTACGTTCAGCAGCTCTCTGGTACAGAAAATCCCCCTGCAGGCTCGTTTGGCCCTAGGATTTCCCTAGGAAGCGCTGACTTTTGCCTTCCCCAGACTCTCTTAGTCCCTCTCCCCAAACCTAGGTCTTGCTAGGTTTATTGAAGATTGAAGGAAGCGCTGACTTTTGCCTTCCCCAGACTCTCTTAGTCCCTCTCCCCAAACCTAGGTCTTGCTAGGTTTATTGAAGATTGAAGGAAGCGCTGACTCTTGCCTTCCCCCAGACTCTCTTTAGTCCCTCTCCCCAAACCTAGGTCTCGCTAGGTTTATTGAAGATTCCCTTCTCCACTTTTCAAGATCTCGTCCCCTAATTTTTCAGTAAGTCTGCTGATTCCTCGAAGCCTTCACTAATTAGAGCTATTAAGACTCTTTCAAAGCCTGTCTTCAGAAAACTGGATTTCTACATTTTCGGCATCGCAAGCTCCCCAGTCTTGTGAGGACTACATTCTTTCCCCTTCCAGGTTTCTCTCTTCGGCTCACCCTCGCTGACTCCCAGCCTCTGAGAGCCGCATTGGCAGTAAATCAAGGAGATGTTGCTGGTGTCAGCAGCACTGATACTGCATTAGAGGGGCCGCTTTGGAGGAAGTGATCCAGAGGGTGCTGCTGAAATGCAGAGCCGTTTTGTAGGGTGGTTTGTAGAAACCTTTCCTCCCTTTGACAGATCTCATTCATTTTTGCGACTTAGCAGGCACAGTGAAGGAAGAACCATCTAAAAAATTTTTTCCCCTCTAAATTTTTTTGGGAGGTTTAAGTGACTGAAATGAGCCAGCAGCAG
This sequence comes from Phacochoerus africanus, assembly GCF_016906955.1. Lineage (NCBI taxonomy): Eukaryota > Metazoa > Chordata > Mammalia > Artiodactyla > Suidae > Phacochoerus > Phacochoerus africanus. The sequence goes on along the minus strand of NC_062552.1, from coordinate 112,856,948 downwards.
CTACATGGGCGAGTGAAGATAGCTGAGGCTGCTTGCAAAAGCAGGAGGTCCTGGGTCATTGAGTCTCCATCTCGGTGACCCTAGGAGAAGGGCAGAGTGAGGGCACACCTCATTCTACATAAGCTGTTTGTCCTTAAAAACATATAAGCATTGGAGTTCCCGTGTGGCTCAGTGGGTTCAGTATCCGGCATTGCCATTGCAGTGGTTTGGGTCGTGGTTGTGGTGCAGGTTCGATCCCTGGCCCGGGGACTTCCGCCTCCTGTAGGCATGGCCAAAAACATACACATGAGCATAAACCAAAGTCCATTTTAGAGGCATGCAGAGCTTACTTTTTAAATGCGTTTCCAGAAAATCCTTTTGGAAAGGAAATATCGATCTTGCAGAGGGATTTTCATATATAATTTCAGGCTTGCTAAAACAAGGTACCCCCTGAATATCTTCATGACATGTAATCTGACTGCTGTCTCTGAGCAGGGAAACAGGGCAGCTTGCTGTGGGCGCTGAGGGCCAGGTAAGGAAGGAAACCCTGGATTGAGAATGGCAGCCATCCCCAGACTGTTCTGTTTTCCTGGCAGCAGCGTTCAGCAGCCTGGATGTGGACCCTGTGCAGAGAGAAGGAATAACAAGGGCGTATTTCCAGGTAGCTCCAGGAAAGGACAGAAGGAATGGGAGTTGAGTCTGTGAGCTGAAGAGTGTGTCACAAGGAACCTGGCGTCTAAGCTGAACGGGGGGAGGAAGAAAGAGAACGTGGGGAGGGCACGAGAGAGGGTGGGGAGCAGAGGCAGGGTGTGCTGGGGTTGGTAATTATGGGAGAGGACTGGAAGAATCGGATGCTCAAGTCAGCAGTGGGTTTCCTTAATTGAATAGTTCGGAGGCAGGGACATTTCTTGTGATGACAAGGTTCCGGATGCAGCCACAGCAGGAGACAAGTGTCGTGGATGCTGTGGGCGCTCCACAAGCTCTCCCAGAGCATTTTCCTGGCCCCGCACACCTGTCCCCTAGAGTCTGTGAGCTTTTCCCCTTGTAGGGTGTACCCACAGCCTTTTCCAGAGAGCTTTCCTTGGTTTACTGGAGGCTCCTGGGTGTTGATCTCCCCCAGGGGTTTTCTGTAGGCAGAGACTAGTCACAGGAATGAAAGCCGAGCTCCCTTGCCTTAAGGCAAGACAAACAAGAGGATGTAATTTATGCTGCAGAACTCCCCATGGGCTAGGCAGAGACTGGGGGGCTTCACCTTGAATCACACCCTTGCTGTGTTTCTTGCCCTTCATTTTCCTCCTTTCCCACTTGCTTATGGATTCTCCCAGAAGCACCTGCTTAAATAAATTGCTTGCAAACCCTTCTTTATCTTGGGGTCTGCTTCTGGGGAACCAGACCTAAGTCAGTGGCTGAAGTGGAATGAAGATGGTAGTGGCGCTGGAATCAAGGAAATGGGAGGTGGGGGTATTGGGTGGATTCTCTGTGGGACACTAAAATCGCTCAGCAGGAAAGCAGGGCCTGGATGGTGAAGGCTTCAGGGAATCAAGGAGAAAAGTCAGGTCTATGCTGACAGCTATGAAGAAGACAAGAAAGTGGAGGAGCTAGAGGGTTTGAGTCTCAAAGGAATAGGGCCTTTGATAGGAGTGCAGAGTATTGGTTTTCTGGCTCTGATGGTGTGGATGAGGGAGATTGAGCAAGCTCTACCTGAATGCCACCCTTGGAGGGTAGAATGTCTTCAGGGGAAGTCCACGTGTCACGGAAGAAGAAGGGGAAGTCTTCAGTTCTGCAGCAGGGAGTTCTGAGGTATCTTTGGAAAGGTTTGGAATGGAGGAGAAAAGGAAGGTTGGATCAGAGCAGAGGAAGTAGAGTGTAGAAGAGAGATCAAAGCTACATGGAGAGAGATCAAAGCTACAGGGAAGTTTCACTGACCTTGCCCTTCTCAAAAGAATTGATCCCTTCAGCTTCCTGTGGATGGTGGCTTGGCAGCCTGGACAGTGAGTGTGGAGTTTGGTGCTATTCCTGGCACAAAGTTGGCATGCATTGGCTGAATAAGTAATGAATGACACATCAAGTTTCTAAATACCCCTTCCTTTTTCATCATTGTGAAACATCCGTACACTTATCACTTGCATGTCTTTTATGCTCTGATGGATATGAAATTTATCCAAGTACCTTTAGCTGTGTCTGTCACCATCACAGAGTGGGATCCAATGAACAGATTTACTAAGGTTAGAGAATTAGGCAGTAGTGTGGGTTATGAACTTAAGTTACAGATTCCTTCCCCCTAATGAATTAACGCTATTTCTTAGTTTTTCTTTCTATTGTGGATCTGTAAATAGAATTGGTTATGTGAGTGTAACTATTCAGAATCTATGTTTGTGAATGCTGCTGCTGAAGGGAATCTGTTGGGGTGAGGTAGGGCTAGCAAAGTAACATGGACCCTAAGGCTGGGTAAAGAGTTGCGGGGTTTTGAGCAGAAGTTGGAATGGGAGGGGTCCCCTGTGTAGAGCTTCAGGAGAGGTAACTGCTTTTGACATGACACCTGGGAAAGGCAAACCTCTCCAGAATGGGTCCTGATAATAGGATTTAAAACACTTGGCCCCAGGGTAAAGGAGATATTTTGGGAACTGCAGCTGCTTATATTATTTTTAATCCCAAAGAAAGGGGAAAAAAATCTTTCCTTTAAGAAGTGCTCTAGCTAATTTAAATTGTGGAGGAAAAAACTTAAGACACTTAAAAAACTTAAGACAGGAGATGAAATATGTTATTCATGAAGCATTTTGGAATAAGAGAACTCCAGCTGGTTGGTGGCTGTGCACCTTTCAGCCTTGGCCATGGAGTCAAGACAAATGCATCCATCTTGCCAATATGGCAGAGTCTGGGGTCTGTTGGGAGAACTGCAAGGTAGGCAACCCTGAATCCTGAACTATGAGCAGACCTGTGGGAAATGCCAGGGCTGTTCTGATCAGCTCAGCAGATGCAAGAAATAGCTCTGGTGCTGGGCTCTGTGCTTGTGTGGGTATGAGTTCATTTCACAGCAGCAATAAAGGCATCCTGCCTGCTATCAGGAGTAGCCTATAGCTTAGGAATTCTGGAACAGGGGTTCTGTTGAAGAGAGTTTCCCAGAAGCCAGGGAGGTAAAGTGGTCTATGAGAAGACCATTAATGAGCAGCAGAATAATCCCATGGGACAGTAATCAGTTCATCAAACACATGCTAAGACCTCTTGCAGGCCAGGCCTTGCACACGATGCTGGAATAAGATTTACCACCTGTGACACTGGGAAGTCATGCTCTGGAGCTCCCCCTTCCCTCTCTCAATTTTTTTTCTTTTTTTTTTTTTTTGTCTGTGCCCGTGGCATGTGGATGTTCCATCGCCAGGGATCGAGCCATAGCAGTGACCCGAGCCACTGGAATGACAAAACCAGATTCTTAACCCACTGTGCCACCAAGGAACTCCCTCTCATTCTTTCTAATAACCAACCCCGCCCTCCACCGCTGTGTCTTAAATGTTGCTCCCTTGAGCACCGGCTTTTTCTCTTCTCTCATTTGACAGCTCCCTCTCGACCATTTCATCCAGTCCTGTGGCTTCAATATTAAATATATTCTCATCACTCTCAAACCTAGGGTTCAAATAGATTTTGCCCCTGATTTCCAGTCCCTTAAACCTAATGTCTACTGGATGTGTCCACTTCGATGTGCTGCAGGAGCTGCAGACTGAGACCTCTTACCTTCTCTGTCCTGGAGAACACCATGCTCTTACAACCAGATGCCTGGGTGTCATCCCGAACCCTGCACACTGCTCACTTTCTGTCAATCATCGGGACCCATAGATTTTTCTTCCTTAGCACCCCTTGTCTCTGACCCCCTCCTTTCCTTCCCTTCTGCTACCGCCTGAATTGAGGCCTCCATGCCAGGAGCCTTGTTCTCTGGGTCCTGTCTGCTGGTGAAGACCCCTGACTTTGTGCCATGCTCTTGGCTTAGAAACACAAGAGACTTGGGGAAGACCAGGAGAAACCATTTGCTTACCAGCCCTGAGAAGGAAGTCAGTGGTCCTTTGAACCCCAAAGGACCCCTAAATATCCAGCACCTTCTGTGCTTTCCCTGGGTCAGGAGTGTGCTCATGGGGCAGGGTTTCAGCCTTTGGGTCCTCAAGTCCAAATTTACTCGGGTCCTGGTCAGAGGAACCCCAGGAAGGGAGGCTGGAGGGAAGTTCTGCCTGCCTGGAATCAGAGAGGTGACTCACTGAGGGTGATTCATGCCATTGAACAGATTTTTTTTTTTTTAACCCAACCAATATTTTATATCCCTGAGTAAAAGAGAACCTTCTATCCCTTTGTGAAGAGAACAAGGAATCTCGGAACTGAGCATTTGGAGCACAATGAAATGAATTAATTCTCCGTCTCCCTTCTAGTTCTCCCTAGCAATTGAACAAGCCACCAAGGGCTCTCCTTGCACTCTTTACTTTCCAAGAACTTTTAAAATTTATTTTTATTTATTTTTTATTTTTTTATTTCTTTCCGAGAACTTTAACAGCTTGACTCAGGATGCCTCTCTGTAGGAAAACAACAACAGCAGCAGTAACCATGACAACAACCCGAGTACCCGATTCAGTGACCTCTGCAGTCAAACTTTCTTTTGGGCACGTGTGTGAACTTAATATCATAAATGCTGGCAGAAGGCACATTTTTGGCTGGCTGGCTGAATGAATTCAGGATTGAGTGAATTGTAACTACGAGCCTTCCAGTTGAAGGCCCTGTGCGAAGCTCCACATGAGCCACGGAGAAAATCTCAAGAGGGAGGGCATCTGATTGTACTGGGGAGTGGGCAGCTAGGGAGGACTTCTTGGAGGTGGTGACACATGAAGAGAGTTTTGAAGCTTGAGGAGGCCAAGTAAAGAGTGGGGAGGAGAAAGGAATCCAGGAAGCAGGACCTGTTCCTCTGGGCTTGGCCTGCAGAGGCCTGGGTGCTGCTGGATTTGGCTGGGGCAAAGATTGCATGTGGGGCGTGGCAGCCAGAGAGGCTGAGGAGACGGGCCGGCACCAGGTCCTGGAAGGGAGTCTTGCTGCAAGCCACCGAGCCTGCAGGTTCTTCTAAAGCCCCGTGGTGCCTTGAAAGGAGCTGGAGTATGAGGTAGATGTGATCAGACCTACACCTGAGAGAGCGCCCCCTGGCTGCGGTTGGAGGATGCATTTAAGAGGGGCAGGACTCCCAGCAATTCAGGTGAGAGAAGGTGGGGGTCTGGATTGAGGAGAGAGGGAGTCTAGGTGGCAGCACATTCTTCCCTCCTTCTTTCTCCCCTTTCAGACTTGCTTCCTCTTGTCTTGGCTCTCTGTCTCTAAAGAGTTCTGGAAATTTCATGGTACCTTGGTCTCTTCCATCTGAAAACAAATGCCTGAAGTTTTCAAAGAGGGCTACAAGGAGAGGGCAATGATTAAACTTAAAGGTCGAGCCTTGTCTGTGGTGGCATTTGGGGACATGGCTTGGTTATTTAGTGTGTCTAGACGGAGCATCCCTGCACTCTTACCAGGACCAGCTTGATCACCCTGAAGGTGAAGCTGTCCGATGGAAACAGAGAAAACAAAGTTTGGCTGTCAGGGTCTCTGGAATCAGAGGGAGCACGTGCATTCTCTCGGCTCTTCTTCGACACCAGCTGCTGTGACAGCAGCACGCTGATGGGGCTGCAATGGTCTGCTCCCCATTTCTCCTGCCCTCTTCTCAACACCCGCCCTCTACTCCAGCCAGGGAAGCCTTTTGGGAATTCCAGGCTCAGCTGTACCCCGGGGCTCTTTAGAAGCTCTGAGCTGCCTGTGCAGGTGGCCCTGGCACAGTTCCAGACCTGGAGGGGTGGTGGTTGGGGAAAGGAGGTGGGTGTTCACCGTCTCTTGCCAGAGTGCGGCCGTCACAGCTGTTCTTTGCCTGGGTCAATAGGCAGAGTCGTGTTGCTGTGTGACAGTGGCACCTCCGAGGGGGCTGGATTTCACGTTCCCAAGAGACCCTGGATCCCCTGGATGCTGTTTGTTCCAGGTGCTGTGGAGGAGTGGAGACACTCAGGTTAAGGGTTTGAAGGTGGCTCCAAGGGACGCCACTGCTTACTAGCTTGTGACAGGCTAGTCCATGTCACCTCTCCAGACCTCAGTTCCTCCCTCTCCAGGGGGGATAGATAATGACACGACCTGCCACAGAAGGTTTTGTGAAGACAAACAAGTTCACACGTGCATCAGACCTTCGCCGACTCTTCCACTACTTCTGAGGGCAGGGACGTGTCTTATTCATTTATATATATACCCCCAGTGCCAAGCGTGGTGCCCTGCGAACTCACGTTTGCTGATTGAATGCATGAATGGCTGATGCAGTAAAGTGTCAGGGGCATGGGAAAATATAATATAAAATTACTAAGAACTTAGTCAAACAAGGAAAGAAAAGATTTCCATACATGCCCCCGTCTCCATCCACATTTAGGTAAAAAAATAGAATGGGGTAAGGTTTGTGAGGAAGCTTTTTAAAATGAAAATTAACTGAAGAGACCTTGTCTTCCAACATTTTCTTTCTCATCAAGTTTTGCTGCCAAATCCTTCTCTGTTGGAGTTGTGAGGTGTGATAGGCCACTACTTTATATGACTCATCCATTATTGACACATTTTAGATAAAAGGGCTCTTTCTGCCTGGAAGGAAACTCCTTTCCTTCTTTCTTTCTGTCTTTCTGTCTTTCTCTCTCTCTTTCTCTTTCTCTCTTTCTCTCTCTCTTTCTTTCTTTCTCTCTTTCTTTTTCTTTCGCTTTCTCTCTCTCTTTCTCTCTCTTTCTTTTTCTTTCTTTCTTTCTTTCTTTCTTTCTTTCTTTCTTTCTTCCTTCCTTCCTTCCCCCTTCCTTCCTTCCCTTCCCTTCCCTCCCTCCCTTCCTTCCTTCCTTCCTTCCCTTCCTTCCCTCCCTTCCCTTCCTTTCTTCCTTCCTTCCTTCCTTCCTTCCCTTCCTTCCTTCCTTCCTTCCTTCCTTCCTTCCCCTTCCTTCCTTCCTTCCTTCCTTCCTTCCTTCCTTCCTTCCTTCCTTTCTCTCTTTCTCTCTTCCTCCCTTCCTTCCTTCCTCCCTTCCTCTCTCTCTCTTATGGCTGCACAACACCAGATCCTTAACCCGTTGTGCATGGCCAGGAATTGCATCCGAGCCACCACAGAGACAGGCCAGATCATTAACCCACTGGACCACAGCTGGAACTCCTCCAGTTTTTCTTTTTCTCCCCTCGACCGCCGTCCCTAGTTTTTAGTTCTTATGCTCCAGAGGAGAACTGACTTTGACATCAGGTTATTCTAATTTAAATCCTGGCTCCACCACTGTCTGGCCACCTGAGCTGGACTTAGTCATTGAAGCTCTCTGGGTCTCAGTTTCTTTGTCTGTGAAGTGGGGACGTGTAGTGGCTCTGAGCGGGCATGCGCACGGCAGGCCTCCAGCTGGAGGGGGTGTACCTGAGCGAGAGCCCCAGCTGCTGCTTTGAACTCTGCCATGGGCACATTTCCCGTGGGCTGCTTCCAGCCCGTGGCCTGGGAGACACAGGACTCAGATGGCTGACTCTGCTTTAATAACTCGACAGGGTGGGGGTCCACATGGTGCCTGCCCTCCTGGGGCTGGAAGTCACGTGACAAGCAGACAGGCTCTGTTAACAGCAAAGAGTGGGGGCCAAGGGAGACCTAATTTGGGGGGGATGCATTTGTTTCCTGTGGCCGCTCTAACAAATTGCCATAAACTTAATGGCTTAAAACAACCCAAATTTATTATCTTATGGATCCAGAGGTCAGAAGTTGAAAATACGTCTCATGGGGCTGAGATTAAGGACTAGACAGGCTGTGATCCTTCTGGAAGCTGTAGGGAGAATCTGTTCCTTGTCGTTTCCGGCTTCTAGAGGCTGACTGCATCCCTTGTCTTGCGGCCACATCCCTCTGCCCTCTACTTCTGTCTTTACATCTGTTTCTCTGACCCTTCTGCAGTCCTTTATAAGGACATTTGTGATTACAGTAGGCCCACCCAGATCGTACAGGAGAATCTTCCCAGCTCAAGATCATTAGCTTAATCCTATCTGCAGAGTTCCTTTCGCCATGGAAGGTGACATTTTCATAAGTCCCAGGGATGAGGAAATGGATACCTTGGGGGGTTATTTTTCTGCCAACCACAGAGGAGCAGGGGAGAAGGGGAGGAGGTGCTTCTAGAAGTGGTTATTTAACCCCAGATTTGTGGGTCAGAAGGTGGGTGAAACTGGAAGCAAGGAGGTCACTCAAGAGGCTGTTGGGTTGGTCCAGGCACGATGGGATGGTGGCCTGGGTGAAGCTGGTGGTCAGGGCGACGGTGAGAGGTGCAGGAGACTGAGATCCAGAGAGGAGGTCGGATGAATGGGAAGTAAGGTCAAGGTTGAAAGGAAGCTGCCCTGGACGAGGCTCAACTTTTCTGTATGTATCAACAAGGGCAAGTAGGAACCTGAATGCAGGGTCTTTAGGGAAGGTTAGCAAGAGCATAATGCCCAGGGTGCAGATTCTAATTCTTAAGTCTTTCAGTCAGAGATTCCAGATTATGCTGTGTTCATGTAGGTCAGAAGGACGTGTTACATATACTGATTTATGTGGTGGAATAATATACAACAAAAAAGCTGAGAGGCAGCTTCGTTTCCAAAGAGAAAAGCTGATTTTGAGGTTATACAAGCAAAGGTCGGTTTTACAAACACCTCTCTGACTGGGTGTTGTCAGGATCTTTGGTGTTTTTTGAATGAGAAGTGACATTCCTGTGCTTTTATTTATCCTGAGTTTCCCAAGGCAGAGATAGAGCAGTTTAACTCTCACGAGTGAGGTTATTTGCCTCCCTTAGGTAATTAGGTTTGTCAGATCCTAATACCTTATTTACACAACAGCCAGGCTGCACCGTGACAGAAGCCATGATAGACCTCAGTATGATAAAGGGAGAACAAAATCGAGGGGAAAAGTCTGTTCGTTGTGCACAAGGCAGATTTCTGAAATGCATGATGCCATTCTGTGTGTGACACGACCCTGAACTTCCTGCCATTCCAGAAAAGCCCCCAACTTAACATATTTATCTCCGAGCTAATGAAATTGCCCTTGCAGGGAACAAGGACCTTTAAGAATTCCATGTGTTCTGAACACCAGGGGAAATTTCATTTCCAATGACTTCTTTGAGGAAAAAGAGGAGCAAAATTCTATCATTGATAGATCAGGAGTGATGACATTTAAGTCATCGCATTTTCCATTGAGAAATACACTTAGGGTCTATTTTATTCATCTAATTTTTTTAGGAAACCAGGTTAATTAGAATAAAATAGCACTTTGCTTCCTTTTCTCATTATGACCACTTGCTTTTCCCTCACCCTCAGGAGTCTTCAGGGTGAGACTTTCTTTACTCTGATTTTTTTTTTTTCAACTGAAGTATAGTTGATGGATAACATTATATCAGTTTCAGGTATAAAACAGCAATTTAATATTTTTATAGGTCATACCTCATTTAAAGTTATTACAAAATAAAATGGCTATATTTCTCTGGGTTGTACAATATATCCTTGTTGCTTATTTATTTACTATGTTCCCAATGAAAGTTTTTAAATTAAATGTCCTTTATTCATTTTTTGGTGTCCCGAAAGCCCTTTATAAAAAGGGAAATGAGAAAAATAAACAGATGACATATTATTTTTTCTCATATACCAGAAAAAGATGTTTTGTTATTATTGAATAGGTTTTTAAAAAATTATTTTTATTTTTTCCATCATAGCTGGTTTACAGAGTTCCGTCAGTTTTCTACTGTACAGCAAGGTGACCTAGTGACATATACATATAAACATTCTTTTTCTCACATTATCATGTTCCATCATAAGTGACTAAGTATTATTGATTTTAAAATATTATATGTTTTAGTGATTCTCAATTTTTGAAGGTTATACTCCATTTAGAGTTATTATAAAACATTGGCTTTATTCCGTGTGGTATACAATATATCTTTCAAAAGAGCGTTTCCATTTTCTTTGAATATATACCCAACAGCGGAATTGTTGGATCATATGGTAGTTCTATTTTTAGTTTTTGCCAAATTCTAACCACTAGACCACCAGGGAACTCCTCTATTTGTGGTCTTTTTTATCTCTCTCTCTCTCTCTTTTTTTTGGCTGCCCCACAGCATATGGAGTTCCCAGGCCAAAGATCAGATCTGAGCTGCAGTTGCAACCTGTGGTGCCGCTGTGACAATGCTGGGTCCTTTAACCTGTTGTATGGTGCTGCAGAGATGCTGCCGATCCCATTGTGCCACAGTGGGAACTCCTGGACTTTTTGATGATGGCCATTTTGACAGATGTGAGATAATATCTGAATTTATTTTTTTTATGGGCCACATCTGTGGCATATGGAAGTTCCCAGTCTAGGGGTTGAATTGGAGCTGCAGCTGCTGGCCTACACCAGAACCACAGCAACACCAGATCCGAGCCATGTCTGTGACCTACACCACAGTTCATGGCAATGCTGGATCCTTAATTTGTTGAGCAGGGTCAGGGATTGAGCCCACATCCTCATGGATACTAGTCGGATTCCTAACCTGCTGAGCCACAGCGGAAACTCCCTTGTGGTTTTGATTTGCATTTCTTTGCTGATAGTGATGTTGAGGATTTTTTAATGTGCCTGTTGGCTATCTGTATGTCTTTTTGGAAAAATGTCTGTTCATGTCTTCTACCTATTTTTTAAAAATTAAAGTATAGTTCATTTACAATCTGTTAATTTCTGCTATATAGCAAAGTGACATATATATACACAAAGTGAGATATATATACACATTCTTTTTTATATTCCTTTTCATTATGGTTTATCCCATGAGATTAGATATAGTTCCCTGTGCTATACAGGAGGACCTCCTTGCTCATCCATTCTAAATGTAATAGTTTGCATCTACTAACCCCAAACTCCTGGTCCATCCCCCTCCCTGCCCCTTCTCCCTTGGCAACTATAAGTCTGTTCTCTATGTCTGTGAGGCTGTTTCTGTTTTGCAGATAGGTTCATTTGTGCCATATGTTAGATTCCAAGTGTTATCATACAAAGGATTTGCATCTCTCTTTCTGACTTACTTCACTTAGTATGATAATCTCTAGTTGCGTCTATGTTGCTGCAAGTGGCATTATTATTATTATTATTATTTTTATCTCTTTAGGGCTGCACCCATGGCATATGGAAGTTCCCAGGCTTGGGGTCTAATCAGAGCTGTAGCTGCCAGCCTATACCAGAGCCACAGCAGCATGGTATCCTAGCCACTCTGCAACCTACATCACAGGTCATAGCAATGCCCAATCCTTAACCCACTGAGCAAGGCCAGAGATCAAACTCGTTTCCTCATGGGTGCTAGTCGGATTTGTTAACCGCTGAGCCATGATGGGAACTCCTACGAATGGCATTATTTATTTCATTCTTTTTATGGCTGAGTAGTATTCCATTGTATAAATGTACCACATCGTCTTAATCCATTCATCTGTGGATGGACATATAGGTTTCTGCCCATTTTTCAGTTGGGTTATTTGCATTTTTGATATTGAATTGTATGAGCTGTTCTTTCTCTTTGCATGAGCTGTTTATATATTTTGGATATTAACCCTTTATTGATCATATCATTTGTAGATCTTTTCTTTCATCCAGTAGGTTGTCTTTTGGTTTCTTTTGCTGTGTTAAAGCTTTTAGCTTTAGTTAGGTCCCACTTGTTTATTTTTGCTTTTTTTCTTTTTATCTTAGGAGGCAGATCCAAAAAAATATTGCTATAGTTAAAGTCAAAGAATGTTTTGCCTGTGTTCTCTTCTAGGAGTTTTACGGTTTCAGGTCTTACAGTTATATCTTTAATCAATTTTGGATTTATTTTTATATATGGTGTGAAGAAATATTTTAATCTCATTCTTTTACATGTAGCTGTCCAGTTTTCTCAGCACACTTGTTGAAGAGACTATCTTTTCTTCATTGTATTTTCTTGCTTCCTTTGTCATAGGTTAATTGACTGTATGTGCATGGGTTTATTTCTGGGCTCTCTGTTCTGTTCCAATGATGTATGTGTCTATTTTGATTACTGTTACAGCCAATATCATGATGTTTTGATTATTGTAGCTTTGCAGTGTAGTTTGAAGTCAGGGAGCATGATAGTTCCAGCTTTGTTCCTTTTTTTTTTTTTTTTTTAAGATTTCTTTGGCAGTTTGGAGTCTTTTGTGGTTTCATATAAAACTTATGATTACTTGTTCTAGTTCTGTGAAAAATGTTGTGAGTATTTTGATAGGGATTGAATTTAATCTGTAGGTTGCTTTGGGTAGTATGGTCATTTTAACAATATTAATTCTTCCAGTCCAAAAGCATGAGATATCTTTCCATTTCTTTGAATCATATTCAGTTTCTTTCATCAGTGCTTTATAGTTTTTTCATTGTATAGGTATTTCACCTCCTCAGTTAAGTTTATTCCTAGGTATTTTTAAATGTAATTTTAGATGGATTAAAAATTTTTTTCCTATCTGATATTCCATTACTAGTGTATAGAAACAGCATATTTCTGTGTATTAATCTTGAATCTGGCAACTTTGCTGAATTAATTTATTAGTTTTAGTAGTTTCGGGGTGAATATTTTAGGATCCTCTATATAGCGTATCATGTCATCTACAAATAGTGACAGTTTTACCTCTTCCCTTCCAATTTGAATACCTTTTATTTCCTTTTCTTATCTGATTTATTGTCTGACTTCCAATACTCTGTTAAATGTAAGTGGAGAGAATGGGCGTCCTTGTTTTTTCCTGAATTCAGTGGAAGGCTTTCAGCTTTTCACTGCTGAGTATTATGTTTGCTGTGGGTTTATCCTAAATGGCCTTTATTATATTGAGATATGTTCCCTCTCTACCAACTTTGATGAGTTTTTATCATGAATGGATGTCAAATTTTGTCAAATGCTTTTCCTGCATCTATTGAGATGATCATGTGATTTTTATCTTTCCTTTTGTTCGTGAAGTATACCACATTGATTGATTTTCAGATGTTGAACCATCCTTGTGACCCTGGAATAAGTCCCACTTGATCATGGTGTATGATTCTTTTTATTTATTGTTGGATTTTATTTGCTAATATTTTATTGAGGATTTTTGCATCTATATTTATCAGAGATATTGAGCTGTAATTTTCTTTTTTTTGTATTACCTTTGTTTGATTGTTATCAAGGTAATGGTGGCTTATAGAATTAATTTGGGAGTGCTCCATCCTCTTCAGTTTTGGGGGCCTATTTTGAAGAGGAAAGGTGTTAGATCTTGTTAATATGTTTGGTAGAATTCCCCTGTGAAGCCATACTATCCAGGACTTTTGTTTGCTGGGATTTAAAAATTATTATTACAAATTCAATTTTACATCTAGTAATTGGTCTGTTCATGCTGTCTTTTTCTTCCTGAATCAGTCTTGGCAGGCTGTATGTTTCTAGAAATTTATCCATTTCTTCTAGGTTGTTCAATTTGTTGGCATATAACTGAAGTATTCTCTTATGATTTTTTGTATTTTTGTTATATCAGTTGTTATTTCTCCTCTTTCATTTCTTTGTTTGTGTCTTCTCTCTTTTCTTTTTCATGAGCCTAGCTAAAGGCTTAACAATTTTATTTTTTTCCCAAAACCTAACCCTTGGTTTCATTGATTTTTCTATTATTATTATTATTTTTTGGTCTCTATTTTATTTATTTTCTCTTTGATTTTCCTTCCTTCTCCTGACTTTGGGCTTTGTTTCTTCTCGTTCTAATTTCTTTAGATGGAAGGTTAGGGTATTTATTTGAGATTTTTCTTGTTTGTTGAGGCCTGCATTGATATAAACTTCCCTCTTAGAACTTCTTTTGATGAATCCTCTAGGTTTTGGGAAGCTTTTTCTATTTCATTTATTTTGGGGTATTGCTTGATTTCCTTTTTGATTTTTTTATTGACGCATTGGTTTTTTCATAGCATGTTGGTTAATCTCCATGGATTTCTGTTTTTCCCATTTTTCTTTTTGTAATTGATTTCAAGTTTCTCACTTCTGTGGTCAGAAAAAAAATGCTTAATATAATTTCTATCCTTTTAAATTTGTTGAGACTTATTTTATGGCCTAGCATGTGAGCTAACCTGGAGAATGTTCCATGAGCACTTGAAAAGAACGTGTATTCTGCTTTTGGATGGAATGTTCTGTATGTATCTATTAAGTCCAGCTGATTTATTGTGTCATTTAAGACCACTGTTGCCATATTGATTTTTTACCTAGATGATCTGTATATTGATGTGACTGGGATATTACTACTGTTATTTTATTGTTGTCAATTTCTCTCTTTATATCCGTTAATATTGGGGGCATACATGTTAAGGAGTATAATTTTGTTCTTGTATTGATCCTTTTATCATTATATAGTACCATTCTTTGTCTTTTGTTATATGCTTTATTTTAAAGTATATTTTGTTTGATGCTAGTATTGCTACCTCTGCTTTCTTGTCGTTGCCATTCATATGAAATATCTTTTTCCATGCCCTTTCAGTCTGTGTGTGTCTTTAATTCAGAACTGAGTCTCTTGTAAGCAGTACATAGATTTTTTTTTGCTTTGTTTTATTTTTTATTTATTTATTTATTTTCCAGTCAGCCACTGGAGCATTTAGCCCACTGACATTTAAAGTAACTATTGACATATATATATATATATAATATATATATATATAGTTATTGCCATTTTATTACTTGTTTTCTTATTGTTTTTGTAGTTCTTCCCTATTCTGTTTTTCTTCTTTTAGTTCCTTCTCTTGCGGTTTGATGATTTTCTTTAGTGGTATGCTTATGTCCCTTTCTCTTTTATTTTTGTGTATCTATTGTAGATTTTATCTGTGGTTACCATGGGGCTCACACATGTTGGGGCTCACACATGTTGATATATAATTGTATCTATTTGTTTTAAACAAGGTAGTCTTTCAAGTTCACACCCATCCTAAAATATCTACATTTTTTTGTTTCTGATGCAATATTTTACATCTTCATGTTTATCCATTTATTGATTATTATAGTGATACTTGATTTTATAATTTTTTGTCTTTTAATATACATACTAGCTTATGTAACTGGTTGATCCTCAGCTTTTACTATATATTTTACTAGTGGGATTTTCCCTTTCCTATAGGTAGGTACTTCTTGTTGTAGCCTTTTCTTTTCCACTTAAAGAAGACCCTTTAACATTTCCTTTGGGGTTGGTTTAGTACTAACAAACTCAGTTTTTGCTTGTTTGTTTTATCTCTCTCTCAATTCTAAATGATAATCTTGCTGGGTAGAGTGTCCTAGGTTGCAGGTTTTTCCCTTTCAGCACTTTAACTATATCATGACATTCTCTTTTGGCCTGTAAAGTTTCTGCAGAAAAATCAGCTGATAGCCTTATGGGGGGGTCCTTTGAATATAACTCTTTGTTTTTCTCTTGCTGCCTTTTGAATTCTCTGTCTTTAAGTTTTGCCATTTTAATTTTGATATATCTTGATGTGAGTCTGTTTGGCTCATATTATTTGGTACCTTCTGTTCTTCCTGTACCTGGATATCTGTCTCCTTCTTCAGGTTTGGGAATTTTTCAGCTATAATTTCATAAAGTATATTTTCAACCCCCTTCTCTCTCTCTCTTCCCCTTCGGGGACACCTACAGTGATAATGTTGGTGCATTTGATATTATCCTAGATATCTCTTAAACTTTTCTCATTTTAAATTTATTTTTCTTTTGGTTGTTCTGATTGGGTAATTTCTGTTATTCTAGATTCCTTATCATTCTTCCGTATCACCTAGTCTGCTGTTAATTCCTTCTAGTGTGTTTTTCATTTCAGTTATTGTATTTGTTAGTTCTGACTGGTTCTTTTTTTACATTTTCTAGTTCCTTGTTAAAATTCTCATGGGTTCATCTATTTTTTTCCCTAATTCAGTTAGCATTTTTATTACTAATGCTTTGAAATCTTTATTTGGTAAATTGTTTATTTTTGTTTCATTAGTTGTTTTTTTATGCTCTTTTAATTGAAACAAATTCTTCTGTCTTTTCATTTTTCTTATCTTTCTCTGTCTTTATGCAGTTAGGTGAAATAGTTGTTTTTTGCTCCTTGTGTTGGAACAGTCCTATATAGTCTGTGTCTGCTCAGGGGCTTTGATGGGAGAGCTAGATATGATGTGGACACAAGGCACATCTTTCCTTGGATTGCACTGGCATTTATTACTTTGGTAGAAGGTGGGGCTGGAGATGGAGGGGCTGGGGCCAGAGCCAAATGTAAGCTGGAGCTTCTACACTCAGTGTCTGCTACCATCCTATGGGAAGTGGGGTCAGGTCTCAAGTTGCTACAGCAGAAGCCCTGAAGGTTGGGCTTCTGAACAAGCTTAATTCCCTTCAAGCACGTGCCCTCCCAACACCAGCACCCTGGGTTCCAGAGGGGAACAGTGCTGGATCAAGAGGAGCTGGCACAGACACTCAGTGAGGGCTGGGGTACAGTCTGTGGTTATCCAGCCTCTGTTGTGCCACCTATACAAGTAACAGAAATGGCTGCCTCTACCCTGCTCAGATGCTGCTTCAGGTGTTAGCTGCCTCAGTGTGTCACAGCTGAGGTCTTTTCCTTGGTCATGGAAACTCTCATTCTAGTGTGGAGCTGTGATGTGATGTGAGGCAAACAGGCCTGTAAAGTTCATTCATCTGAGGCTGGTGTACATGCTGGGGCAGTCACAGAAACCAGTCAGCCACCTGTGTAGTTTTATTTATTTATTTATTTATTTTTTTATCTTTTTGCCATTTCTTGGGCCCCTCCCACGGCATATGGAGGTTCCCAGGCTAGGGGTCTAATCGGAGCTGTAGCTGCCAGCCTACGCCAGAGCCACAGCAATGCAGGATCCGAGCCGAGTCTGCAACCTACACCACAGCTCACGGCAACACCAGATCATTAACCCACTGAGCAAGCACAGGGACCGAACCCACAACCTCATGGTTCCTAGTCGGATTCGTTAACCACTGCGCCATGACGGGAACTCCCTGTGTGGTTTTAATTCGCCTTCTCCGCCCTGCTTTGGGAGCAAGCCAGCTCAAGCACACTTCTTCTGAACATATTCCAGGCTTCCCACAGCCCTCCTGTTAGTCCCACCAGCCCTCAAACCAGCCAAGGGAGCTTGTCTTATTTTTGTCAGACCCCAGGGCTGAGGCACCCATATGAGGCTTGAACCACTCACTCCCCAGGCAGACTCTCTGCTCATGTAATCTCCCTTTTCTTCTGAGTCTCCTCCCAGGAGTCCCGACCTGTAGATGTATTTTTGATGCATTTATGGGGGTGGAGGGCGAGTTCCCAGTTCTCCTACTCCTTCACCTTGATCTGCGGGTCACTGTGTATGGTTTTTGACTCTTTCCCCTTATAGCAAGCTCACTCTTTTGTTTTATGACCTGAATAAAAAATTTCTAAACCTGCTGGATGCTCATCTCTTTTATACTCTTGGTATCACCCAGCCCTCAGTACTTGGACAGAGGAGCTGGGTATCCTTCTCCTATTTATTTCCTCTCCAAATTGAACAATACATCTGTTTTTACAATAAGGTGGTTTGTTGTGTATCTTACACATCACTTAAGAAGGAAACTAAGGGAGGAGATGAATGATAAGTAACAGAAATATGGCTTTCAAATTTGGACACTTGTAGAGAAAAATAAACATTTCAGATTCAATTAACATTATTTTTTTAAAAAAACTCGAACTCCTGGTGCTCATTTTTTTTCAAACTCAAACAGACATCTAGCAACTGATCAAATTCCCTCACCGCGGGCTTGGCGAACCGATTTTTTAATCCTCACATTGGAAAACTGGGTTGAAAAAGACATCTGTGCTTTGTTTCTGACAAGTTTTGGGTTTTGTATTTATAAACTCTCTTTTCCCCTCTCGCCCACCCTGTTTCTCAGTGGCCGTTCCTGCAGCAGCACCCCCGGTGTGCCAGCCCAAGGGCGCCACTAACGGGCATTACACAGCCCCCCGCCTCTCCATCTCCTCCCGAGCCACGGTGGTAGCCAGAATGGAAGGTGCCTCCCAGGGGGGCCTGCAGACTGTCATGAAGTGGAAAACGGTGGTTGCCATCTTCGTGGTCGTGGTGGTCTACCTCGTCACGGGCGGTCTCGTCTTCCGGGCATTGGAGCAGCCCTTTGAGAGCAGCCAAAAGAACACCATTGCCTTGGAGAAGGCAGAATTCCTGCGGGATCATATCTGTGTGAGCCCACAGGAGCTGGAGACGCTGATCCAGGTGAGCAGGGGGTGAGTTGACCATAGAACAATGTGTCGGGGGAGAGGGTGGCATTGACTTTGTCTTTCTGGCTCACCGAGCTTTGCCCTTTGGTTGAGATGCCCCTGATGGTCATGGAGGTCCTCTCTGGGAAGGGACATTTGAGTGGAGACCTGTGACAATGTGGGAGAAGAGGGGCCAGACATACAGTGTAGGTGTGGGCTATGGTCTGTATCACCTGCTTTTGGATGTGGTGGCCAGAGGAAGCACCTGGCAAAGGGCTTTGATTTTTCAAATTCAAGGCCACCTATGTATGCTGATTAACTTTTAAGTCTGTGTGAGATGCTAGGGTAAGAGGGTAGGCTAGAAACCAAAGAAAGAGAGAATTTTGAACAAGCAAGGGTGTATTAATGAGAATGGAGAAGAGCAGAGAAAAGGCCACTGGATGTGGGATGGGGAGGCTGCTAGTAACTTGAAAGAGGCTTTGATGGATTTGTGGGGCTGAAATAATAAGGATAGAAGTAATAGTATTATCAAGGTTGCCGTTTTTGAACTTACTCTGAATCAGGCACTGGGCTAAAGTGCTTTCATACCTTGAATATTAAGGAAAAGCATTGATAAAAAACAGGGGCAGAAGACTTTGGGCTCACACCTACAGAAGCAAGGCAGAAGAAGCAGGGGTGGGGGTGGCTCAGCAGCAGTGACATGAGGCTGGGAAGGGACATGGGAGACGGTGGGTCACAGAAGGTGGTATGATGGGAGGGGTGAAACAGGAGGCCTAAGTGTGTGAAAGGCAGAGAGGACCGAGTCCCAGGAGGAGGAGAGGGAACTGGTTGAGTGCTCAGTGGGAGGGCTTCACCTCGGAGGTGAGGGGGGATGGCTGCCTCCGGGACTGAAGTTTGATTTCCAATCTATACACCCTTCTGAACCACAAAGAGTAGTGGTGGAAGGTGGTGACATTCATGGAGGCAAGGGAGAGTCCCCTCTTTCTGGATGTTCTAGAGTTTGGAAGGCAGAGGGATAGAAAAGACAGCTTTCACCTTTCCTTCTGCCTCAGGGATTCCCAGCATTGAGTTCTGATGGCTACTACCATCCAGGATTCTGTAGAATTTGTGAGTCTGGGCCATTGGGCCAGCTTATTTATTTATCTATTCCAGCTACACTGATAGGATAGGGGAATTCTGAGGCTACTTATGATCTGGTCCCTTCATAGTAGTTGTATTCTTTTAAATTAGTTTTGATAATCTGACTTGATTCTTAAATTGATAGAAATATACAATTTCTTCTTGGAAATAAATATGATTTCATACCTATATCCTACAGTTTTTTAAATTCAATTAATTTTATTGTATTTATAGTTGTACAACCATCTTTACAGCCTAATTTGAGAACATCTTCCATCCCAAATCCCTGGTACATCACTACCTCCCCACCTCCTGCCCCACCAACCTGTCTCATTTGGTAACCATATGTTTTCCAAAGTCTCTGAGTCTCTTTCTGTTCTGAAAATAAATTTATTGTATCCTTTTTTTTTAAGATTCCATATATAAGTGATAGCATATGATGTTTGTATCTCACTGTCTGAGTAATTTCATTTAGCATGATAATTTCTAGGTCCATCCATGTTGCTGCAAATGCCATTATTTCATTCTTTTTATTGCTGAGTAATATTCCATTGTGTATATGTACCATTCTGTATCTTCTTTATTCACGCCTCTGTTGATGGACATTTAGGTTGCTTTTATGTCTTGGCTATTGTATAGAGTGCTGCAGTGAACATTGGAGTACATGTATCTTTTCAAGTCATGGTTTTCTCTGGATAGAGGCCCGGGAGTGGGATTGCTGGATCATGTGGTAATTCTATTTTTAGTTTTTTGAGGAATCTCCATACTGTTTTCCATAGTGGTTGTACCAATTTACATTCCCACAGACAGTGTAAGAGGGTTCCCTTTTCTGTGTACCCTCTCCAGAATTTATCGTTTATACACTTTTTGAGGATGGTCATTCTGGCTGGTGTAAGGTAGTGCTTCATAGTAGTTTTGATTTGCATTTCTCTAATAATCAGTGATGTTGAACATCTTTTCATGTGTTTTTTGACCATCTCTGTGTCTTCCTTGGACAATTGTCTGTTTAGATCTTCTGCCCATTTTTGGATGAAAAATTTTTTTTTTGATATTGAGATGTAGGAGGTATTTATATATTTTGGTGTCCAACAATTTTTGTTTAAAAAAATTTTTAAGAAGTTCCTGTTGTGGCTCAGTGGGCTTAGGACCCAATGTTGTGTCTGTGAGGATGCAAGTTCAATCTCTGGCCTTGCTCCCTGGGTTAAGGATCTGGGGTCGCTATGGCTGTGGCAGAGGCCACGGCTGTAGCTCCAATTCCACCTCTGTCTCAGAAATTTCCAGATGCTGCAGGTGCGGCTGTGAAAAACCACAACAACAACCCAAACTTGAAAATGCTAAAAGCTGAGAGTGGTGTTTCATATCACTCTTTCGTAGGTGGCCTTGTCTTTTCTTTTTTCCCTTTCATGGGAAAATGCTGCCAAACGTGCAGTGATGAGAGTGTTGTACAATCTATGCCAAATTTAAGGCTCAGAATGCCAAGGAGAATGGAGGAAACAATTCTAGAGTAATTTTAAGTAAGGAATTATAATCTTGTTGTGCTCTGTGGTGAGATCCTTTTTATTTAGTTGGTCTGAATTGAATCTGGGTTCATGCCTGAATCCTCCTTCTTGGATAGTGAGATCTTGAGGAAAGAGATCATACCTTATTATCTCTACATCCATGGAGAGCCTCTCCAGGGCTCTATATCTAATTATCACCCAATAGCGAAATGCTTTTGGGATGAGATATCAAATTAAACCTGTAACATTGGTGATACCACAAGATATCTGAGATTATTCATGTATTTGTTTTTAATTCAGTATTTCTCAATTGCCCATTCTTTGGCTTTCTCCTTTATGGAAGAGTTCAGAGCCAGAATGATGATAGGGTGATGGAGGGTAGGGATGCTAATTCTGGTGCTGCCATTAAGACTCATCCTTTGACCTCAAAGGTTTCTATGAAATAAGGGGTGTGTGTGGGTGTGTACGTGTGTGCGTGCGTGTGCATGTGTGTGCGCATGGACCTGACATTTTCTCTGTGAGGATGTGGGTTCAATCCCTGGCCTCATTCAGTGGATTAAGGATGCAGCATTGCTGCAAGCTGTGGCATAGGTCACAGATGCAACTTGGATCTAGTGTTGCTGTGGCTGTGGTGTAGGCTGGCAATTGCAGCTCTGATTCAAGTGCAGCCTGCAAGTGCAGCCATGAAAAAGAAAAAGAAAAAAAAAAGAAAAGAAACACAGTGTTTGGAAGGGTTAGTGTGGTGTTTTCTGAGCTAGAAAAATAGTATTATTGTGTCTCACCAATATTATTGTCATATCTGACTGATAAGTAAAAAATTAGATTGATGGTATTTATCTGGAAATGTCAGGAGTCTTGGTTGGATTGAGTGACCTCTCATAAAGCTAATCTGGAAGGTGTAATTCAGACACCTGAATTATTATTTGGTGATTAATAACAAAAACAAAGTACCTGGAACAACATAACAGCCATGAAAAGCCTGGATAGCTTAAAATAGCCACAGCTGGGGATGGATTTTCCAAAGACTTGAACCCCTTTTATGGGGTACCATGGGGCTCTAGCGGAGAACCCCAATTGCTGTTATGGAGGAGACTGTCTCATCAATTAATTCACCCACACATTCTTCAAGGTGCTATTGAGCTTCTGTTATATCAAGGAACATGCGAGGTGTTGGGGATGGAAAAGATGAGGATAAATACACCTGGAGCGTGTTGCTAACCTCTCTGTGATTCCATTATCAATACTGTGCCTACAATCCCTCACCCCTAGGGAATTGAGAGGATTAAATTCTATCATTCACAAGAAGGGCTTTGAACTGTGCTTGGCATGTGATGAGTACTCAAAAAAAAGTGTAGCTATTGCTGCTGCTGCTGTTGATAGGATTTTCAAGGAGCTCAGGATTTCAAACAGTGTTTCTTACTGGGGAGGGTTTGCTTCCAGACCGTGTGTCTGGGATGACCACGTGTGAGACATTTTTGATTGTTACAGCTGGAGAGATGCTACAGGCATCAGTAGGGAGAGGCCAGGGCTGCTGCAAAACACCCAACCATGCGCAGCACAGCCACTTATCACAAAGAATGATCCAGTCTCACATGTCAGTAAGCAGAGAAGCCCTGGAGGAAGAGGCATGTAAACCAATAATTAGAAGTTATTTGAATGGAGCTATTTCCACCCCCTGTTTTACTGAGATATGATTGACATGTATCACTGTATAACTTTGCGTCCAGCATAGTGTTTTGAACATTTATTGTGAAATATTACTGCAAAAATTTCGGAGTTCCCGTCGTGGTGCAGTGGTTAACGAACCCGACTAGGAACCATGAGGTTGCGGGTTCGGTCCCTGCCCTTGCTCAGTGGGTTAACGATCTGGCGTTGCCATGAGCTGTGGTGTAGGTTGCAGACACGGCTCGGATCCCGCGTTGCTGTGGCTCTGGCATAGGCCGGTGGCTACAGCTCCGATTTGACCCCTAGCCCGGAAACCTCCATATGCCGCGGGAGCAACTTTCATATATACCATATGGCAGTGTTAACTAACTCTGGTCATAAAATTGTACCTTACATTCCTAGTACTTACTTATAACTGGAAGTTTGTACCTTTCCACCACCTTCCTCCAATTCCCTTTCCCCATCCCCCCATCCCTGATCTTTTTTCCTATGAGTTTTTTTTTAACATTTCACATATAAGTGAGATCATACAGCATTTGTCTTTCTCCGTTTGACCTGTTTTACTTTGCTTAATGTCCCCAGGGTCCATCCATGTTTTTGCAAATGGCAGGATTTCCTCATTTTTTTATGGCTGAATAACTTTCCATTATCTGTCTATCTGTCTATCCGTCTGTCCATCCATCCATCCATCCATCCATCCATCCATCCATCCATCCATCCATCCATCTCATCTCACAACTTCTTTATCCATTCTTCTGTTGATGGCCACTTAGGTTGTTTCCAGGTCTTGCCCACTGTAAATGCTGCTGTGAACTTGGGGGTGCAGGTATCTTTTGGAGTTAGTATTTTTGCTTCGTTTGGATGTATTCTCAGATGTGAAATTGCTGCATCATAGGGCGGTTCTATTTTTTTCTGTCCGAGGGAACTTCATTCTGTTTTCCGCAGTGGCTGTGCTGGTTTACAACCCCATCAATAGTGCACAGGGGTTCTTCCTGTTTTTCCACATCCTCGCCAGCATTTATTGCTCGTCTTTTTGATGATTGCTGGAGTGGAGCTATTTGAAATATGTGAAAAATGGGAGCCCCAGTGAGACAAACATAGGTCAGGGGAGGTTCTGTGGCGATTTATCTCCTTTAGTCCCTGCAAGTGTTCTACAAGGATCATCTTTTGTGCCACTTGCAGAGGAGGAAACTGGAGCAGCAGGAGGTGAAATGACACTCTCAAGGATGCCTGATTTGTGAGTGGAGGATCTCAGATTTACTCCTGGCAGTCTGATCACTATCTCCTTCTCTTCAGCACCATACATTAGAACAGAAACATGGCCTATGGGAGGGGTTCATTCTGTACCTTCAGTGAAGGGTATCTCACCAGCATGTGGGATCCATTGAGGGAGCTGCAGGTGGTCAGGGTGCCTTGAGCTGAGTGGTTTGGAGGAGGTGGTAGGAGATGAGGTTGGGATTGGGGCGGGGGCTGGATTCGAGAGGTGCCCAGGGAGCCTTGCCAAGGAGTTTGGGCTGTAAGCTGTGGGAAGTGGGGAGTCACTGAAAGATTTAAGAAGTAGTGACACGATGGAAGTTTGATGTTGGCATGATAACTCTTTCAGCAATGAGGAAGGAGGGCTAGAGGAAGGAGAAATTAGAGGAAGGACGAATATTGGGTCCCCATAGGTGAGCCATGCTGAGAGTGAAAGGGCCATATTTAAGAAAGTCTGCGAGTTCCTGTTGTGGCTTAGTGAGTTAAGAACTCAACTAGCATCCATAAGGATGCAGGTTTGATTCCTGGCCTTGCTCAGTGGGCTAAGGATCTGGGGTTGTCTCAAGCTGCAGTGTAGATCTCAGATGCATCTCGGATTCTGCGTTGCTGTGGGCTGTGGTGTAGGCCAGCAGCTGTAGCTCCGATTCAGCCCCTAGCGTGGGAACTTCCGTATGCTACAGCTGCAGCCCTAAAAGACACACACACACACACACACACACACACACACAAAGAAAAAAAAAAACTTGAGAATGATTCATTCCCCATTCAGCAAAGTTGTCTGGAGGGCCTGCCCTGGGCTCTGAATCCCTGCCTGTTCAAGCAGAGGCCACGTGGGCAGTGTAGCCTGGCCATCAACACCCACACTCCAGAGTTAATCTTCCGGTGTTAAATCCTTCCTCTGCTTGTGTGCTATGTGACTTGGGTGAGAAAGGGAGTCACCCCAGGCCTCAGCTTCCCTTCTGTCAGATGAAGGTTGTGATAATAGTGTCCACCTGTTAGGGAGGACTGAGAACCAAACAAAACACTCAGTTACTTTTAGCTTTTGTGACTGGTCCTCTTTCTCTGTTAGGGAAGGCAGGAAACAAACAAACAAACCAGGGAGTTCCTATTGTAGCTCAGTGGGTTAAGAACCCAATATGGTGTCTGTAAGGATGTCAGTTTGATCCCTGGCCTTGTATTAGCCACAGACTGTGGTGAAGGTTACAGATGAGGCTCCGATCCAGTGTTGGTGTTGCTCTGGCTTTGGAACAGGCTTCCAGTGAAGCTCTGATTCTACCCCTAGCCTGGGAATTTCCATATACTGCAGGTACAGCCCTAAAAAGAAAAAGAAAGAAAAAAAGAAACCAGAAACTCCTTAAATTATGTGCATCCCGGGGTTCTCTTAAGGGAAGAACAAAAAAAAAAAAAAAGAGAGAAGAAAGCTCTTGAAATGCCC
This sequence comes from Phacochoerus africanus, assembly GCF_016906955.1. Taxonomy (NCBI): domain Eukaryota; kingdom Metazoa; phylum Chordata; class Mammalia; order Artiodactyla; family Suidae; genus Phacochoerus; species Phacochoerus africanus. Next base: position 112,831,759 of record NC_062552.1, on the reverse strand, counting down.
CCTGGGACTTCAAATCCTAAATTTCTAATGGACAAATGTTCTTGATTTGCTGCGATTGTTAATGTGTAAAGTCCCCTTCCCAGAAATTTCTCCAGCTGAGTTGGGCTGCTTATGCCATACTGCCGGGTTGCTGTGGCTTGAGCCCCAGGAGGTAACTTAGCAGGTTTCTGTTTCTTTTAGGGGGCTTACCCCACCTGACCATCTTTATCCCCAGCTCTGGTGGGGACACTTGGCCTCAGATCTATTAAGAAGACACTGGGGCTGGCTCCATGGTCTCTATTCCCCCTGACGGTCCTTTGTTTGGTTTGAGATAGAACCTCAGGGACCTAAAAGGCTCAGGCAGCCCCAGGGAGCAGGGAGCAGGGAACAGGTCACCGGAAAAACAGGATGACCCTCGACTCCAGCTTCTGACTGAGTGGAAGGGCCTCTTTCCTCCTGCTTGACTGCTATTTATCCCTCAAGGAGGCACCTTGACCTTCTATTCTTTGGCCCTGGGGGAAGTGATGAGCTCAAGCTGGGCCCCAGCAGTTCAGCCCAAGGAGGACACAGAGGACCCATCCATCTCTTGAATCTTACCCTTAAGACTCTGGGAGAGTCTGCAGATGACAGTAATGGGGAGATTTCCTGCAGTGCTATTGTAACAATAAAAAATAGCTACCACCTCTTGACTATCTACTATCTTTCCAGGCATGAGGAAGGAAAATAAAGGGTTTAACTCATTTAACACTTGCACAGACCTCCAGGTAAGATCCATTGTCATCACTCATGGATACCAGTCAGATTCATTTTCTCTGCGCCGCAATGGAAACTCTTGCTATTTCTTTTTTTCTTCTTTTGTCTCTTTGGGGACACATCCTTGGCATATGGAAGTTCCCAGGCTAGGTGTCGAATTGGAGTTGTAGCTGCTGGCCCGTGTCACAGCCATAGCAACTGGTGGCATCTCAGCTAAGTCTGCAGCCTATATCATAGCTATGGCAATGCTGGATCCTTAACCCACTGAGCAAGGCCAGGGATCCAACCCATGTCCTCATGAATACTAGGCAGGTCCATTACTGCTGAGCCACAATGGGAACCCCTATTTCTTTTTTTTAATGGCTACATCTCCAGCATATGGAAGTTCCCTGGCCATGGATTGAATCTGAGCCACAGCTGCAACCTGAGCTTTAACCCACTGTTCTGGGCCGTGGATCGAACCCATACCTCCACAGTGACCCGAGCTGCTGCATTCGGATTCTTAAACCGCTGTACCATGTGGGAACTCTTTTTTTTTTTTTTTTTGCCATGCTTGTGGCATGTGGAAGTTCCTGGGCCAGGGATCATACTTGTGCCACAGCAGTGACAAGGTAGGATCCTTAACCCACTGAGCCACCAGGGAACTCCCTACTTCACTGTCTACAAGGTTGACTCTGGCCCCTGGCAGACTTCAGTTCTTGCCTTGGTAAGTTACCTCTCTTCTCAGAGCCCTTGTGACCTCAAAACTTGCATCTTCTATTCACACTGGCTTCTTTGTCTGAAGAAAGCCTGATACTTCTCTGCCTGGAGTGGGCTGGGTCTGGACTTTCTTGGAAGTAAGACCCTTTGGGGTGGTGTCCCTTCTCCCCTGCCTAGACTGGTTTAGTCATTTTTTTCCCTCTTTTTAGGGCCCACCCTTGGCAAATGGAAGTTCCCAGGCTAGGGGTAGAATTGGAGCTATAGCTGCAGGCCTACACCGTAGCCACGGCAACTTGGGATCCGAGCTGCATCTGAGACCTATACCACAGCTCACAGCAATGCTGGATCGTTAAGCCACTGAGCAAGGCCAGGAATACTAGTTGGATTCATTACTGTGTCCTCATGGACACTAGTCAGATTTGTTACCTCTGAGCCACAACAGGAGCTTCCTCAGTGACTTTTTGCCTTTTTTTTTGTCTTTTTAGGGCCACACCTGCATATGGAGGTTCCCAGGCCAAGGGTCGAATCGGCGCTATAGCTGCCAGCCTACGCCACAGCCACAGCAATGACAGATCCAAGCCACATCTGTGACCTACACCACAGCTCATGGCAACGCCGGGTCCTTAACCCACTGAGCAAGGCCAGGGATCGAACCCGCAGCCTCGTGGTTCCTAGTCAGATTCGTTTCTGCTGCGCCACGACGGGAACTCTCCTCAGTGATTTTTTATGTGGTGAATAGGATTGTCTGACGCCACTGGTTTTCCCTTTATGATTTCTTAGGGATTTTGATCCTTTGCCAGTAGATGATTAGAGCCTTAGATCTTTGCTCAGGACTAGGGCCTCAGTCTGTCCTTGATGGATACTATTTTACACTGTTTATTAAGCTCTGTGTGCAGGCTTGGGGCGAGGCAGTTTCCCTGTATTCCTGAGCCCATTTTCACTCCCCATCATCCAAAGCCGTAGCTGCTGCTTCAGCTCCTGTTTACAGAGGTGCCCTGCTTAAGTCCTCACAGCCAACTAGTGGCAGAAGTGGGCCTGGATCTGGATTCTCGGACTCCAGAGCCCACGCTCTCTTAACCAGGCTCTATCCTTGTCTTGACACAATGGGGCTGGAGAGTGTATATTGTATCAGGACAAGTTCCTCCTGACTAAGGGAAAATCCACTTAAACCTCATGATGGGAACGCTCCTTCCTGAGAGTCCATGCTTGCTTTCTGATTCAGAGCCCATTCGTTTTTCTCCCCTGGATTCACAACCCCCCCCACTCCCCCAACATCCAGATGCCTCTATGCCAGGGTCAGGTGCTTCAGGGAGAGTGACTTGTTTCACTGGTCAAGGAAGAGTTAATTTGAGATATGGGCAGCTGCATGAGAGTACTGGGTATGATGCTGTGGTCCTAGGCATGGACCTTTGATGTTGTCATGGTGACCAGGGCTGCTATTCTGCAGATAAGGGGAAGGCCAGAGATCTCAAGCTGTCAGACCTTCTCCCTACAATCAGGAGATATTGGTTCATTTGCATGACCCATGAACATTTCTCAGAGTTGGAACATTTACCATTCTCTTCTTTTGTCAAGTCCCAAATCACTCACTCATTCATTCATTCATTTGACATTTAATTGATTGCCTGCTGTGTGCCAGAGTCAATGCTAAGTCCTGGGGACATAATCGTGAATAAAAGGCAGACATGGTCCCAGATCTCTTGGAGCTGGTAGCCAGGATGGCCAAACATCCCAGCTTTTGTAGTTCTGGAGTAATCTTGAGCAGTGCCTCCATTCCTCTCAAAAGTGTCCTGGTTTGAAAGATAAACTCTATGGTCACCCTACTGATTGATAGCAGGGGAGGCAAACTTTATACATACAATCTCACAAAAATGTGTAAATAAGACCAGATGAATGATGCAAAGGTAAGGGAGCTAGAGCTGTGAGGCATGGGGAAGCACACCTGACTTAGTGGGATGGAGATTGTGAACAGAAGGAGCTGAGTGTCAAGCCCCTGTGGTGGTAGGAAGCCAGGATGTCTGGGGACTTGAGAGAAGGGGAGAACCATTAGCAAAGGGAAATTGCTAGGCATTTAGGTTGGAGATGGGCAGGGGTGAAGCCCTGCAGGGCCTGATGTTAGATTTTATCCTAAGAGCACTGTGAAGCTAAGACTGTTTCAGGCAGTAGGGTGATGTGATCTGATCCATCAGTGCATTGCCATTTTGGTCCCTCATTTAAACCCAGAGCATAGCAGTGGTAGTTGTAAGCTGGTTTTAAGTCATTCATTCATTCATCAACTTACCATTTATGGAGTGTCAGTTATGACGCTTTGCTAAGTGTTCTGCTCTGGATTTCTGAACAGATTTATCCTCAGAGGTGCTAAAACTCAAGTCCTGGAAGAAGCCTTTGTGTACCCTCCATGGTGGGTGGTGCCCGGCTTGGCCTGATAGCATCAAGTATTCACATTTGCCTCTGTGCTTATTAGACTCTAGTGTCTAATCATCATTTTCTCACTTGTCTCTTTTCCAGAACTGTGTGGGAACTTTTTGAGGTTCAATCTATGCCTTTTATCTATGCACTCCTCATGGCTGGTATAGTGGCTGGCCCATAGAAGATGCTTACAGTTTGAGGACTGAATGAGTGGTGTGTGTGTGTGTATCTATTTTGGAGCTAAGAGCCCTTCATGTAGAATCTTTTAAATAAATTTTTTTTATTATAGTTGATTTACAATGTTCTGTCAATTTCTGCTGTACAGAAAAGTGACCCAGTCATACATACATATATATATATATATATATATATATATATATATACAGTCTTTTTCTCATATTGTCTTCTATCATGTTCTGTCACAAATGGTCAGTTATAGTTCCCTGTGCTGTATAGTAGGACCTCCTTGCTTATCCATTCTAAATGTAATAGTTTGCATCTACTAACCCCAAACTCCCAGTCCACCCCACTCCCTCCCCCTCCCCTTTGGTAACCCTAAGTCTGCTCTCCATGTCTGTGAATCTGTTTCTGTTCTGTAGATAGGTTCATCTGTGCCATATTTTAGATTCCATATATAAGTGATATCATATGATATCTATCTTTCTCTTTCTGACTTCACTTAGTATGAGAATCTCTAGTTCCATCCATGTTGCTGCAAATGGCATAATTTTGTTCTTTTTTATGGCCGAGTAGTATTCCATTGTGTATATGTACCATGCCTTCTTAATCCATTCATCTGTTGATGGACATTTAGGTTGTTTCCACGTCTTGGCTATTGTGAACAGTGCTTCAGTGAATATACAGGTGCATGTGTCTTTTTCAAGGAAAGTTTTTTCTGGATATATGCCTAAGAGTGGGGTCGCTGGGTCATATGGTAGTTCTATATTTAGTTTTCTGAGGACCCGCCATACTGTTTTCCATAGCGGTTGTACCAGTTTCTATTCCCACCAACAGTGTAGGAGGGTTTCCTTTTCTTCACAGTCCCTCCAGCACTTGTTATTTGTAGATTTATTAATGATGGCCATTCTGACTAATGTGAGTCATTTAGAATCTTCACAGAAGCAAAGCAGAAAGTGATTTTGTTTCTAGGCACTTGAAGACCTTGCTTTTCGGTCTGGTTGTCAAGAGTACTTCTATGTTCTTTATGCAGAAGTAGTTCCCTTGGTGTTTACAGCCCCGAAGCTTTCTATATTTAGGAATGTAATGATTTTAAGGAGTGGATGGCACCTGGGACATCCATTCAGCAGCCTGTAGAAATCCTTGCTGTGAGCAGAGTGCAGAGCCAGACAAGCCTTCTCTTGCCCTGCCCTGAGCTGTCTCTTCTTCCAAGAAGCCTTTTGTGGAGGATGTTTGGGCCACAGCCAAGGCAGCAGGTGACCTCTGGCGAGTGCAGAATCAGGTTCTTTGTGCCCAAAGACGCAGCTCTTGCAAATTGAAGCCACTCCCCTGGCTGTTGCCCTGAAGTCGGAGGCACTGCCCTTTCTCCAGCGAAGCAGTCGGGCAGAAGATTATTCAATGTGTGCTAGATCAGGCCTGCAGCCCCTGGCCTGTCTCTACAGGCTCCCACTTCATTATTATTATTGTTATTCTCCCTGGGGTTGTTGATTCCATCACTGTTTAGTCAAGAAGATCTAAAGCTTTTAAGCCAAAAATTAAAGACCTAATGGCAATTGGCATGACACTAGAAAGATGAATTTGCAAATAAGTCCACAAAAACTCCCATAAAAATAAAACAAAACCCCAGAAGTTGAATGCTATGGTATCCATATTTATCTACAAATGCGCGTGTGTTCCTTGTTCAAAGTGAAGCAAAAGTCTCATTTAATGAGATTTTGATGGTGTGTGGCTTGTACAATTATTTTCATTACCCGTAATCAAATGTATTCATTTACATAACTAATATTTACTGAATGCCTGGCATGAAGCAAGTGCTGTGTTAGGCCCTGATGATTAGAAAAATAAAATTTAAAAAAAGGATGCAGGATGCTCACTCCCTGTCCTTCGGAAACTTCCAATCCGGTATTCATTGTTTCAGTAGCTCCCTTTGTGGTGTTTACTGTGGCCAGGCATTGCTCTAAATGCTTTGTGTTTATTGAGTCATTTAGTCTTTACAGTGATCCTCCAAGGTAGGAGGAAGCAATTTGCCCAAGCGTAAGTGGCAGGTAGAACTGGGCTTTGGACGCAGGCAGTCTGGCTCCAGAATGCGTGCTTTTTCACTACGATGCTCTACTCCTGGTGGGGGAGACCAGCGTTTGCTTGGGTGATTAGAGTCCACTGTGATTGGTGCTTTGTTCACCTGTGAGAAGGACCTCCATTCACCTGTGGGAAGACCGCAGGACGATTCTCTGTTGGTTGTGCTCTAGAGGGACATGGCTTTGCATCGTCACAATAAGGTGTTGAGCTGGCTCAACATATTCTGTCTGCAACCAAAGTAAATGATTTATCATTCAGGTCTGCAGTTCAGAGTTGCTTATCCATCTCTATTGAGAACATATGTTTTCCCTTCATTCTTGGTAGAACTGGGCAGAAGAGACGGCAAGCTTGTTGGTGAAGGTTAGCCTTACCAAATAAGGGAGGAGTTAACCTTTTGTTCTTTGAGAAATGAGCATCAGAAGTACAAATGCCTGCTTCTCTGTGTTGTCCTTTTTCAGGTGGAAGAAGGTAACATAACAGATGAGCTTTAGGAAGAACTTTGCGCTTTTTTTTTTCTTTTTTTGTCTTTTTGCCTTTTCTAGGGCTGCTTCCCGAGGCACATGGAGGTTCCCAGGCTAGGGGTCTAATTGGAGCTGTAACCGCTGGCCTGTGCCACAGCCACAGCAACGTGGGATCCGAGCCACGTCTGCGACCTACATCACAGCTCACTGCAACGCCAGATCCTTAACCCACTGAGCAAGGCCAGGGATAGAACCCGCAACCTCATGGTTCCTTAGTTGGATTCGTTAACTATTGTGCCATGACGGGAACTCCAAGGAAGAGGTTTGCAAGCTAGACAGGGAGAAGGCCAGAGTTAAAGGGTGAACTTGTAACAGTGTCAGCTCTGTGGCTTGCTAAGTGCTACAATAGCAGGAAAGTTCCTTGGTTTTTTTTTTTTTTTTTTTTTGGTCTTTTTGCTATTTCTTGGACCGCTCCCGCGGCATATGGAGGTTCTCAGGCTAGGGGTCGGAAAGTTCCTTGTGATTTCCACTGTTTCACTTCTAAAATGAGAATAATAGTAGGAGTTACTATTACAGGGTTTTTGTGAGGGTTGAAAATGCTGGCTCCTATGAGTATATTTATGAGTGCTCCAGAGCTTTCTTTGAAGAAATCTCCGAGATTGTCTTTATTTCCTTGTCTGCACCCACGTGAAACTGTAATTGTTGGAGAGATGTGCTGATGGTAGGAGCGGACACATTTTCTAAGGGGCCACGGGAAATGAAATATTAACTTGGGATTACTATTGCTCACTCCAGAGTAAGGAAGAGAACAAGTCAATAGCTACAATGAAAACAAGGTAGCAGAAGTTTCTCTTTTTCATGATGTTATTAATCATCGGCTAAATTTCAAGCTCTCTCCAAAGCAGTGGTGATGGAAAGAATGGTCATCTTGGGTTTAGCTTATAGGTCAATGAGTCAGAACTCCCGTAAATGCTCTTGTAGCCCAGTAAGAAAAAGTCTTCCCCCAGAAATTGGATAGGTTCATCTTTGATAGGAATAATCTCAAGTGCAGAGAGAGTGGGGAATACATCAAACATTTTCCTCAGGACCAGGGTGGTTTTTCTCTATCAGTTGGCACATTTGTTATTCAATCTGTGCAGGTTGAGTCCATACTGAGATGAAGGGGTGACAGTTAGTTACTCTGAAAGTTTACTGATCTTATCAGAGCATGCACATGTATCCCTGCTTCCTTAGTGGATCTGATGCTTTAAATATCTCTCTTATTTCATCCTTCCATGATAGTCAAAGTCAGAGAGAAAATTAATTCTACATTGTAAGCCACAATTTGGAAGGCAACATGGCTTGGTCCCACATGGTGATGTTTGGCTAGGTATGCCATTGGTGTAGACCCAGGTGCTAAGGAATTGAGTTTTAGAGCATTTCCTCCCAAAGAATCAACTAGCAGTAGCAAGGAAAGCTGCTAGTTCAGACTCTAGGCTCTGGATGTGCTGTCTAGCGTCTGGCTCAGGTTGGGTTTCTCTGTCTTATTTTTCAAACAAATTCTCTTCTTATGCTGCCCAGTCTGCAGGTGACCTTCACTTTACATTTATAACCAGGCTGTAAAGCTCTGATGAAAGCCTCCTGCCTGGATCCCCCTGGAACCCGGGAAAAGGCTAATATTTGCATATAACTTGATACCCAGGACAGCAGGAAAATAAACACCTGCATCATATCCACCATGGCATTGAAGGTGCCTGTCTCTTTGCCTTTTTATGGCTTTCATGAGCTTTTATTTGCGGGAGACTCCGAGGGGGTGAGTGGCTTAGGAAGGCACTCAGGCCAGCACAGGCCTGATGGCCACCCTGGCCACCTTCCTCAGTGGAAGGTGGAGACGACGCGTATGTCAGTCCCCCTCTCCCTGGACCTGTCGTAGATGCCTGGGGTGTCCCAGCCTGGGAGGGAGCCAGCCATCCTGCTCTCCAGAGGCAGGGATCTGGGCCAACAGGTCTGAGATGGGGAGAAAGAAGGACACAGAGGGTGGAGCAAAGCTACCTTCTAACATTTAGGATGATCATCTTCTTGTTGACAAAAGGGTCCACTTGCCAGCTTCCCTGGGCACTTGATGTCCACCGTGGGCAAGGCAATCACTAATCTATGTCTCATGCGTTCCGTGGCGATGCCCACCTTATGGGTCACCATGGGGGTTAACTGAGTTAATCTGTGTACTGGTAAGGACCTAGGATTCCTGTTATTATTAATGTCGTTGCATAAGGAATGACAAGGCACACTGCCTGATGTCATATATACATTAAAAAATTCTGGCAACAACCCTGCAAGAACAGGTCTCTCATTTTATAGATGAGAAAACTGAGGCTCAGAGAAATTGAGCACCTTACACAGACTAGACAGTTGCACTTGATCTATGAACTGCAAGAGGAATATAAGGGGTGCTTATATGCTCTCTTTTTCTTTCTTTCTTTCTTTCTTTCTTTTTTTTTTGTCTTTTTGCCTTTTCTAGGGCCGCTGCCGCGGCATATGGAAGTTCCCAGGCTAGGGGTCGAATCGGAGCTGTAGCTGCCAGCCTACACCACAGCCACAGCACTGTGGGATCTGAGCCGCGTCTTCGGTCTACACCACAGCTCACGGCAATGCCAGATCCTTAACCCACTGAGTGAGGCCAGGGATCGAACCCGCAACCTCATGGTTCCTAGTCAGATTCGTTAACCACTGTGCCACGACGGGAGCTCCTAAGTTCTCGTTTTGTACTGAAGTAAAGTCTTCTTGGAATGAAGAAGTGCCTTTGCTGGGGTTGCTTCAGAGTTCCTTTTTGATATCCTCCCACTGTGGTTTGACGTATGTTTTACGATGTGGCTTTGCATTTGGACATAAAATAGCCCCTCCCCAGCCCCTAGCACATTCACTTTTGCTGCTGTGAAGTATTTATGTATGTGAAATGCCTTTGAGCAGGCGAAAGAGAAAGCAATGTCAGTGAACAAATGAATACCATACTTCCACTTCTTCTTACTTGAGGCCCTTCAGCCATAAATGTGTGAGGAAGTGGAAAGGGGCTACTACCCTGCTGTCAAGGTTGTGAGTCATTTAGGGGCACTTTTAAGTTGAAATGAATGTGGTCTGCCAATTGCCTTTCTCTGTCTCCCAGGGGCTGTGGCTTTTCTGTCCATTAGTGGCTGAAAGTATGCCCACTTTGAATACATTTGTGAAACCACTTTCCAGACCCCCTCATCCTGCCTCAACCCTTAGCTAAAATTTCCTTGATAAATCCCTTTACCAACTGTGCCCTCTCAAGATACAAATGCCGTAGACCTAGAATCACCTTTGTGCCCTTGGAAGGGGTCCTTTCCTTTTGTCCCAGCAGTGTAAGCTGTTAGCAAATTGCCTACACATTCCGGCTTACGCCTGCCCTACAGTCCAAGCATAATTATTAACAAAGCCCATTTCACTCTGGAAATGTCCTGGTTTGGACAGTAAATCGAACCATCACCATGGTTATTAGCGTCCGTGCATATGGCACCGATTGGTTGCATTCTTCAGTCTCAGACAAGGTGAGTGATTACTGCTCCACCTTTGTTTGTCTTCCTTTTTGGTGCCACATAAGGAAACAGAGAAACAGATTATCTCACTGAGTACACAGATCACAGGAGAAAAGCCTCAGACAGTTAGTGGTCCCCTGAGGGCCATCGCTCATCCCAGGGTAGCACTAACACTCAGGATGGTGTCTCGTGCAGCCCAGAGCAGTGATTTACGCAGCCCAGCATGGCCTCATGGGATGATAGCATGGGGTGGGGGGGACCTTGATGGGGGGGGCCTCCAAGGGCTCTTTAACCCCCCTTCTCTTCTTTCACATCAACCTTAGACCTGCCTCATTTTGTGAGAGGCTATGGATTCTCTGTTATACCTTTCTGGTTGTCCTAATGCCTGGGGGGTGGCAGGAGGGAGGAGGCAGGAAGGACAGATATTCTTTTACGTGTTTCTTTTCCAGTTTTCTCGAGATATAATTGACAGATCACATCGTGGAAGTTTAAGGTAGACAATATATTGCTTGGACACGCTGGTATATTACAAAATGATCACTACCTGGGCATGAGCTAACACCTCCACCCCGTGGTAGAATTACCATTTCTCTTTCGTGGTGAGAACATTTAAGCTTTTTCTTAGTAACTTTTGATACAATACTATAGAATATGGTCTTACTAATTATAATCACCATGCCGTGCACTAGATCCCCAGAACGTATTCATCTTAAAACCAGAAATTTGTACTCTTTGACCAATATCTCCTCATTGTGCCCACCCTCCAGCCCCTGGCAACTACCATTTATGTGCAGATCTTGTCCTCCTTGAAGTCAGCACACCGCCACCATCACCTTCTCCGCTTCCTTTTTTTTTTAATAGAATAATCATTATAATTCTTTGTATTGGATTACTTTCTTATGTTTGTCTGTACTGCAAAGAAATAAATTGCTTTCCTCTCACACTCTGGGAAGATCATGTGCATGCATTTATTATTTTAGTTTGTTCACTCATTTATTATTGATCGAAACAGTCATTCATTTATGAATCGTTTGCTGGGTGGACACTGGAAATTCTAACTTATGGGCTAAAAGGGAAATTCAAAAGAGGAGGAATTAAATTTTAAAGTGATACCTTCTTATTTCTCGTATGCTTCCCCAGAAGCTTGAAGCTCTCACATCTCATCTAATATAATTTTTTCTTTTTGGTCCTCAGAAGACCTCTCTGAACTTGGTAGTGGTTCAACTTGGAAGTGAACACATGATGCTCATTAAGTCTGAGATTGTGGCTTAAAATGATGCTGATGCCGGTCGAACCTCTACCCTATAACTGATCGCTTAAGCCAGGCTGTGCAGGGCTCAGTTTCGTCATTTCATGATCTGCGTGCTCGGACACTTCTAGTGGGCTGGCTTATCTTCACTTTTGCAGCCTGAATGGAAAGAAAAAAAAAAAGGCTTAAAAGCAGAGGCATTTAATTTAAAAGGCTTTCCTTGAGTTTCTAGACAGTACTTTAGAAAATTAATAAAGGTAGAACTATGAATTCAATCAGAAATATTCTTATTGAGTTAAAAATGATGCTACTGATTTGGGTGATAACAGTCCATTTATACTGCCTATAGTCTATAGATATATAACCCTGAGTTTGCTAATTCATTTTAATTCTGGTTGTTTGCTGGAAGTTTTCTGACCTCTAAGATCCAGATAGACTCAAACCTCATTCCTGGCACAGCAGATCCTCTAAAGCCTTTCTAAGAGCTTGTTGACTTGTGAGTGGCCTTATTTTTCTTCTTACTTTGGTTCTAAATCACCTTTTGGCCCACTGTGCCCATCACAGACGGCCCTTATATTTAAAACCATTTCCTCAAGGCATTTGTTTGTATAGCCCACTTTACTGAAGATGTAGGGGAGTGAGAGAGGAATTTACATCACAGATGTGAAGCAAGTTAAAATTGAGTTTCAGAAGTCCTGGGCATTGTTTTGAGTTCAGCTGACTCTTCTTTCTCTTTCGCTTTTCTCTCTTCCTCTTTTTTTTCAGGGCTCTCTCTTTTCTCTCTCCGCTTAGTGTACAGAGTTCTCGTGATAGTTCAGTGGTTAACCAATCCGACTAGGAACCATGAGGTTGCGGGTTCAATCCCTGGCCTCGACCAGTGGAATAAGGATCCAACATTGCCGTGAGCTGTGGTGTAGGTTGTAGACGTGGCTCGGATCCTGCATTGCTGTGGCTCTGGCATAGGCCGGCAGCATACAGCTCTGATTAGACCCCTAGCCTGGGAACCTCCATATGCTGCCCTAGAAAAGACAATACCAAAAATAAATCAACCTTTCCCCATCTTTATTTATTTATTTTTGAATTTAAAATTAAAATGCTGAGCTATTAAGCTCTAGCCAGCTCCAGCAGCCAAATAAAGTTTGGTGCCTCCATTGACATGTTCAAAGAAGAAGAGGTCCCTTCTTACATTCTTGGACAATGGCAGGGCTTTTCCATCTCTAGCTGGAGGTGAGTTTGAGGGTTGGGGAGGACAAGTGTGCTCTGGGTACCAGATGCAGAGGAAAGGGCAAAACCATGGCTTGGGGCTGGTGAGGGCTTGAATTCTGGCTTCTCCACTTCCTGGCGGTGTGACCTTGGGCAAGTTACTTAACTTTCCTTGGCCTGTTTCTTCATCTCCAAAGGAGGGGGTGTAATGTTACTTTCTTGCAAGTTGTAAAAAGGATAAAATCAAATAACACACAGGTGGAGGAAGGGATAAAACAAACACTTCTAAAGCACCTGCCTCAATGCAGACCCGCGACAAATGTTAATTTCCTTTCCTTTCAACTGATAGACATTTTCCTTGAGGGTTACATGTGTAAACGTTAAATATTTATAAATTGCATATTTTTTTAAAAAAGAGACTTGAAAAGGAATCTTACTTTGGATTTTTGATGAAACAAATAATTATCCCTGCTTGTCTTGGCTGCAAATCTGTATTTTTATATGCAGCACTGGGTCTGCTTAGGATGTTTCTGTCCAGTTTTCAGCACAGTGAGACTTGATGGAACCCAAACTCTTTTTGCAGCTTCATAGATGTTGTTAGTATTAGGTGTTGAGGGTATGGTTTGATGCCATCTAAGTGACTGGGGCCTAGAGCTGTCCCTGAGGGACTATTTCCAGGTGGGCGCATCAGAGCTGAATAGATAATGAGCATATAAACACTACTGAAGGCCTTGCTTTGGTCTGATGGCAATCACAGTGTAGGGAAATGGATGTTTTACCAGCAGAAAGGACTCTCCATCTGTCTTCTCTCTAAAGCAGAGACCTGCATAGCCTCCAGCAAGTAAGTGATTGATGTCAATTAGGCCGATTTAAACCACCAACAAAGACACCTCCCATGCACCTGGATTTCAAATTCTGGGATGCTGCGGTTTATGTTCAAAACAGTGGCCAATATAATATTTCATGTTCTTAGAGGCAGGAATGGATCAACTAAAGACTTAAAAGAGACTCTTTTTCTCATTGTCCAGTCAGTTGTCCAGGGGGATTTGCTAAATCCAACCAATAGCCTGTTTTTTGGACAACCCACCAGCCATGAATGGTTCTGCATATTTAAAGGGTCGTAAAAGGGAAAGAAAAGAAAAACATGCAACAGAAACCATATGTGGTCCACAAAGCCGAAAATATTTACTTATCGGGCCTTTTATGGAAGAAGGTTGCTGATCCCTGGTCTGATGAGTTGAACTATTGCAGATTAATGAAGGCAAAACATAACAATGATTGACTTTTTCAGTTGTAATCTAATTTGTGGCGACCACCGTGTGCCTGTTTTAACAAAGCTTAATGGGCATTATTTAGGATAAATATAATCACATTTCAATATTTAATCATGTCTGGCAATATCCACATGGGGTCATTACAGTTTTGTTGAGGGAATGGAGTCCCTATTTATTGTTCTAGAAGCAGCTCCTATTTCCGACACCTCCCTCTGAAGCTCCACCTGTCTCTTCCTCACCACAGCTCACCTGGTTGAGGTCTCTTCCTACTCCCCCCGGCCTGAAAGAGGTTGGCAGGGGCCAGGAGGGGAAGGGCTGCTGAGGACTTTTCCACCTTATTCTGTGCATTCTGAGAGTAGGAAGGATTTTTAGCAAGGGAGTGTGTGATCAAAAGCCACTTAAATATAGGGGGTGCAGAAGTATAAGCCGGGGGTATCCTCAGGGGCTGCCATGCACAGCCTGGACCTCCTGGAAGAAGTGGAGCCCAGATTAGACCCTGAAGGATGGCACTTTTATGGGAGTGAAAAGCAAAGGTCCGGAAGGATGAGGGGCTGTCTCCTAGAGTGTCCTGCCCTGGGTTGGAGGCTTTTACAGCAGTGTAAGATGAGGTTGGCTCATCCATGTGGCCCGGTCATTGGGAATGTCAAGGTGTATGAAGTTCCAAATCGAGGAGCTGGCAAGGAGTCATTGTCATTTATCTTTTATTTGATTTTATTTTGGTCATTTATTTTTTTAAAAAAAATTTAAATTCTTGGAGTTCCCGTCGTGGCTCAGGGGTTAACGAATCTGACTAGGAACAATGAGGTTGCGGGTTCGATCCCTGGCCTTGCTCAGTGGGTTAAGGATCCTGCGTTGCTATGGCTCTGGCGTAGGCCGGCGGCTACAGCTCCAAGTAGATCCCTAGCCTGGGACCCTCCATATGCTGAGAGATCGGCCCTAGAAAAGGCAAAAAGACCAAAAAAAAAAATTAAATTCTTTATTTAAAGTGTAGTTGATTTACAATGTTGTGCCAATTTTTGTGGTATAGCAAAGTGACCCAGTCATATACATATTTATGTATATATTGTGATATATATATAAATTATTTTTCTCATGTCTTCCATCATGCTCTATCACAAGAGACCGGATATACTTCCCTGTGCTGTACAGTAGGACCTCATTGCTTATCCGTTCTAAATGTAATAGCATCTACTAGCCCCAAACTCCCCATCCATCCCACTCCCTCTCCCTCCCCCTTGGCAACCACAAGTCTGTTCTCTATGTCTACAAGTCTGTTCCTGTTTTGTAGAGAGGTACATTGTGCCATATTTTAGATTCCACATATCATATGGTGTTTGTCTTTGTCTTTCTGACTTACTTCCCCTAGTATGAGACTCTCTAGTTGTATCCATGTTGCTGCCAATGGCATCATTGTCATTTATTTTAAAAGGAGCTGTGTGTGAGTGTGTGTTGGTGGACAGTGAAATGATCGTCATGAAATGGGCTACTCTTGGTTACACCTTGCCCCAGTGCTGGGCACTGGACTCATTGTATTGCAGGAATCATCTCATTTGATCTTCTTGACAACTCTGGGGAGCAGGGGGAAGGTAGTATTCTTCCCAGCTTGCAAATGAGGACATTTGGGCTTAGAGAGATTAAAATCTCTTGCCCGAGGTTCTGAGGTGGACAATGAGCAGAGCCCTGACAGTCTGACCCAGGAGCCCAAGCTCTTAACTCCTGAAATCAGCTCTATGTAAAGCAATTCTAACAAAGCAGAAAAGGGAAGGGTGTAAAGGAACCGAAATCCTACCTTCCACGAATGACTGCTTTAGGTGCCAGAGCTCTCAGACATCTTTCTGTGTGTATGCACAACAAGACATGTGAATTTTGCACAACCTGTGTCAGCACTGCATAAATCCTATGCCTGCAAATTTACATACATGGCAGCCTACTATATGGCCTAGTTTTTTTTTTCCTATTTCAAATTAATTATCTAATTTTTATTAAGTGAGTGTATGGTGTTAAAAAAATTCAACCAAGTAGGATTTAAAGATCCAGTTGGCTTTACGAAACAGTTTATGAATCAGGAAGTTTCCTGTCTAGGAACTAAAGGGTACTCCAAGGAGTTGTACAAGATGGAAGGTTTTTATAGGAAGAAGGATGAGGCAAGGGAGCTATTATCAAAAGAAAAGAAAGGACTTTTTTCTTTTTTGGCTGCCCATGGCATATGGAGTTCCCCAGCCAGACCAGGGCTGCAGTTGTGGTTCCACACACTGGATCCTTTAACCCACTGTGCTGGCGCTTGAACCTGCATCCTGGCACCGCAGAGATGCTGCTGATCCCCTTGCAACACAGTGGGAACTCCAGGAAAGGATTGTTTTGGGGTCGGGACATCTTCTTTTGGGGGCAAGTAACAGCAGGGATTTTATCATGCAAATTGCCTCTTTTTCCTCTGGGGCATGAGGCGGGTCCGTGAGACCTCATTGGTGCTGACCAGAAAATTCCAGACGGGTTGATTAAGATTATATTTCTGGATGGACCTAGAGAATATTATACTTAGTGAAGTCAGTCAGAGAAAGACAAATACTACATGATATCTCTTATATGTGGAATCTAAAGATAATGCGAACGAGTCTATGTACAAAACAGAAACAGACTCACAAACACAGAAAACAAATGTATGGTTACCAAAGGAGAGAGGGAGGGAGGGACAAATTAGGATTAACAGATACAATAAAACAGATGAGGAACAAGGGTTTACTGTATAGCACAGGGAATTATATTCAGTGCCTTATAATAACCCATAATGGAATATAATCCGGAAAAAAAAACCAACCCTGAATCACTTTTCTGCACATTGAAACGAACACAATATTGTAAATCAACTTCATTATAAAAAAATACATACATCATTAAAGTTCAGTGTAACATACTTCATTAAAAAAATGTTTACAAAAAAGATGACATTTCTGGGGAAGGTCGAACCTGCCGTCAAGTCAGGTATTAAGTCCAGGTTTGACACCATGGGCTTTGGTATAAGTGGTGCCATTTGGACCCGGGCTTATCTCTTTAACAATCGTGTTTCACTTTGTGACGCTCCCCGCATCCACATAGCGCCTCCTTTATAGAGCATTGCGGGTTCTTGAGCAAGGAAATCATTTTCTTGGTACACTTTTTTACTGACTCTCATGCTTTCCCTCTTTCTCTGCAGCATGCCCTTGACGCTGACAACGCAGGAGTAAGCCCAATAGGCAACTCTTCCAACAACAGCAGTCACTGGGACCTTGGAAGTGCCTTTTTCTTTGCTGGAACCGTCATCACCACCATAGGTATCCATGCGTTTGCCAGTACCTTTTCCTCCGCAGGGCCTTCTGAGTCATGGCACTCATGTCGCTCGAGGTTTTGTTCTCCTAGAATTCCTGGCAGCTGCAGCCTCCAAGGAGGCATACAAAGCACTGTCAAGTGTAGTTGTGTGGTGGCTTTCCGTAATAGGCAAAGCAGAATGAGGAATCTCATTTTTCACAATGAAACACTAGGGAGCCTTTACTTTGAAGGGACCTCGCGGAAAGATTAGAGTAAAAAATCAACCTCTGAATTGGTCATTTGAACTCCCAATTGTTCAGTTGAGCCCAGACTCCTTTAAAATATTGTACTGTTGGAGCTACTGTTGTGGCTCAGTGGTAAGGAACCCGACTGGTAACCATGAGGTTGCGGGTTCGATCCCTGGCCTTGCCTAGTGGGTTAAGGACCCGGCATTGCTTCGAGCTGTGGAGTGGGTCGAAGACCAGGCTCAGATCCTGGGTTGCTGTGACTGTGGTGTAGGCTGGCAGCTGTAGCTCCAATTCGACCCTTGGCCTGGGAACTTCCATATGCCTCGAGTGTGGCCCTAACAAGAAAAAAAAAGAAAGAAATGTACTGTTTATTAAAGTTATACCTGAAAGAACCAAACTGTTTTACAAAGTTTGTTATGAAAAACAGCGTCTCCACCCGCCCCCTCTTTTTTTCACATCCCCTGGGGCAATCCCTTTCACCTCTTTTGCTTGGTTATTTTGAGATTCACCTTCATGTCTTTAAATATCACGTGTGTGTTGCACTTCCCGAATTTTGCTTTAGACATGATTTCTCTCTCTCCTTCTCTTCTTTTGTCTTTTTAGGGCTGCACTTGTGGCATATGAATGTTCCCAGGATAGGGGTCAAATCGGAGCTGCAGCTGCTGGCCTATGCTGCAGCCACAGCAATGCCAGATCCTAGCTGTGTCTGTGACCTACACCACAACTCACGGCAATGCCGATCCTTAACCCACTAGGCAAGGCCAGGGATCGAACCTGCATCCTCATGGATACTAGTAGGGTTAGTGTCTGCTGAACCACAATGGGAATTCCCTAGAGATGATTTCTTGACTTCCCATTGGAATTAGTTCTTACTTCCTCCCTACCCTGCTGTAGAAGGGCTCCTTCCCATCCTCCTAGCTTCCCAAGGTAGGTTAATTTGATCAAAAGTGGACATTTGCATTTTTTGGGTAGGTAAACGCTCTTTACAACTGATCATAAGGTGATCTGTGATTATTTCCTTCCTGTACCCATTACTGTCTTATTGTATTTGTATGTGCCTTTTTTTTTTCCTCTAATATTTGGGGTTAAATGATTTGTCATGGTGGTTAGCTTTATAATTGCATATAATAGCCTTACTGTTCTATTCTTTAAACTTTATCTATTAGTTCCCTGTTATGGGTAATGACATCTCTTTCTCCACCACACAATTTTAGTTGGCCCTGTTCTTTTAATGTTTACTTTTACATTATTAAATATGCATATGCTTCTATTAGATGTTTGCTCACTTTAAATAATAACTCTTGGCTCTCAGCTATTACACATAGTCAGGGAACTTTGGCGTCTCAACTTCCGCTATCAATTATTACTCATTGTAGCATTCTGTTACGTCAGAGTATATGTTTTACATTCTCTTCTGTTACCTGCTGGCCAAAAGGATACTCCCTTTTGTTTTAGTTGTAGTTCTTACAGTTGAATATTGTCAGGGTTCATCTTTAGTTGTGGTTTTCATCATGGTTTTGCCATGGTGGTTTTTGCCACCGCCACTTCCTTGGCTGAAATTCATCTTCAAGTAGTTGCCTTAAGAATGGCTCCTGGATGGAAATTCTGTCAAATTGGATTGTTATGGTCATTATACAACTACAGGTGTGATACATTTATTTGAGTAATAAAAAAAAAATAAAGAATGGCTCCTGGGATGGAGTTCCCTTGTGGTGCAGTGGATTAAGGAGCTGGCATCGTCACTGCAGGGGCTCGGGTTGCTGCTGTGACATGGGTTAGATCCCTGGCCCAGGAACTTTTGTTTGCTGCAGATACGGCCAACCCCCCCCCCAATCCCCCCAAAACAACGGCTCCTGGGAGCAGTAGTCCCTGGGTTCTTATTCAAAATGGTAGCCTTACGCTTGGAGGGCAGTATGGCTGGAAATGAAACCCTTGACTCACATGTTCTTTTTTAAAGATCTTGTTGGTGTTACTCTCCTTTCTCCTGATGTCTTTGTTGCTGCGGAGAAACCTGATGGCAGCTCAGTTTTTTTCCCCTTTTATAAGTGACTTGATCTTTTTGCTCAGCTACTGGAAAGATTATTTCTTAATCTTTCATCCGGTAACACTAGCAGGTTTTGTCTGTTTTATTTCAGGAAAGTTTTCTTCGTTGTCCTCTATAAGCATTTTCTCTGCTGTATGGTTTTGGTTCTGTTTTTTGGGAATTCCAGTTGTATACCTATGGTCACTTCTTTGCCCGCTTTCTATGTTTAATATTTTCCTTCTACTCCTTTTTAATCCTTAAAAGTTTGTTTTTAATTTGTTGGTTTTATCCTTATTTCTCCGTCTTTGTGTTTTTCACGGTGCCTACTCTGTCATGTCCTTCTTCCAATTTTATTTGTGTGTGTGTGTGTGTGATCCTTAGGGAATCGTTTTCTTTCCTATTTTTCCCCTGAATTCCATTAGCTCAGCTCACATTTCTTCTATGCTTATTATCTCACCATTTCCTCCTTGATTTCTTGCATTTTTGTGGTTTCTCTATGATGATTCTTACAGGTGATTACCTCATAGTTGTTTACCATTTTTGTCTGATTGGGGCAATCTTTTTTCTGCTGAGTGTCTCATTCGCTGGTAGGTTTTACTGCTTTTTCACATTTAAAAAAATGGAAACTTTATATTTATACTGGGCCAGTATCTTTTTAAAATACTTTATGCTAAACAAAATGGATATTCCTGGACCAGGTCTCTGCTGAACATTTCCATGGAGCTGGGGAGGGAAGAGCAGGGAGAAGCAGGTAACCTTTCAGGCAGCACATCCCAAGACCCTTCTCTTTCCTGCTGCCAAAGAGACAGAGTGCTTCCTGCAAATATGGCCCATCTGCGTTATTTTCTGTATCATTCTGCCTGTTCTGTTTTTCTAGACCAGGTCACACTCAGGAGACTTCTGCTGTTCTCCTCTTCACTTTATATTCCACACTTGGTGCAAACAGGGATATGTCTTTTGAAGTTCACGCTGAGACCCTCACTTTCATAATTGAGTTTTTTCTAGCACTTTCTGAGATTTGCCCGTAGGCCCTTTCATCATTCTATGTGCTTCTTCTCTTTATTTTTTTTTTCTCATATTGCTTCTGTACCATCGCAGCCTCTTTTGAGAATCCTTACATATATTAAGGAATCTGTAGATTACATCCCTCTCCTAGCTCTGCTGAAAATGAGTTTGAGAGTTATTGATCCTCATACAGTAGTGAAATCACACTACAATAAAAATTTTCATTCATAGAATGGGAGACACACAGCAGTCACCAGTTCAGAGTAGCGAAGGACAAACTGGGAGGCTCCTTTGCCCTCACAGTGGAAGGATTCTTAACATTTATTTATACTCTTTGGGAGGAACTCCCTCATCTATTACTCTCTGAGGCCCAGCTATCCCTTCTTGGAGGTTCTTCTCTCCCTTCCTTTTCATAACCACCCAGTAAGTGGATGCTGGAGAATATGCCTTTTTTGGGGGGATGCACATTCTTAATGATTGACTTCCTCTTGGCACAAGTTTCAGGGGCTAAGGTTTATTTTAGAGGCACAGGTTTTTGTTTATGATTATAGATGTCATCTTTGGGACCTGTGTTATTTCTACATTGGTGGAATCAAGAAAGTAACGTGCGATAAGAATATTTGGAATTATGGAGTTCCTGCTGTGACATAACGGGATTAGCAGCATCTCTGCAGTGCCAGGATGCAGGTTCGATCCCTGGCTGGCACAGTAAGTTAAAGGATCCAGCATTGCCGCCGTTGTGGTGTAGGTCACAATAATGGCTCAGATCTGATCTTTGGCCTGGGAACTCCATATGCTGTGAGGGGGTGAGAGGGAGGAAAAAGAAAATTTGGAATGAGAGAGAGTCGTCATTCCTTTTCAGAAAGCCTCTTAATCTAATTATATGACATACTAGGTTCACACTCGCAAATCAGCAAATGGCATTAAGATGAACTATTACACGTATTAGAGGTGTGTGTTACACTAGCGAGTCTGGGGTCTAGAAGCCTTTCAGATACTCCAGATCAGATTATGTCCTATTAGTGATCAATCCCACAGCATCCAACAAAGGAAACAGGATGTGGCTCAGTGGAAACAAATCTGACTAGAATCCATGGGAATTTGATCCCCGGCCTTGCTCAGTGTGTTAAGGATTCGGTGTTGCCATGAGCTGTGGTGTAGGTCGCAAATGTGCTTCAGATCCTGTGTGGCTGTGGCTGTGGCTGTGGCTGTGGCCCCCAGCTGTAGCTCTCATTTGACCCCTGGCCTGGGAACTCCCACATGCTGTGGGTGTGGCCCTAAAAAGCAAAAAAGAAAAAGTACATTTTGGAAAATGCATTTTCGCCCCCAGTGTTGGACCCATGAAACATTCATGTGTATTAAAGAAGACAGAAAAAAGAAAACCATGATATTCTTACTTTTGTAAAATGGCCAAACCAGTGGTCTGTATGACGCATTGAAAACCACTATAGCTACATTGGGATACGCACTGATGTATTATGTTAGCTGCTAGCCCAAACCAAGGGCTTGGTTTATTGAACATCTGTGTTCATTGACTCACATGACATTATGTAACTCGCCAACAAGATAAAACCTGAATGGTGGTTTAATCCACCTCATGAGGAACATGTGATCTATAACACTTTCTGCCCTTTTTAATATGTTCACCTTGGAATCTTTGAGTTTGTGCAAATGGCTCTTAGTTTCTGCTGCTTAACACCTGCTCACTTACTCACTCTTGTCCTGTGATAACCATTTCCCCAATGGTACCCTTCTCCAGGCCTCCGGGGAAGAATCACCTTGTCTAGACTCAGAAATCCAGTGCCTTGAATGTGCATGACCACAGTCCTGAGTTCAGAGAGAGAGATGAGATGTGGATTAGGCAATCAGCAAGTCAGTTCCCAGGCTTTTGCTTGAGCTTGGGAGGAAGTGACTTCTCTTTCTTAATGAAGGTAAATCTGGAAAAAATAAGCCCAGGACCCTGCCATTTATTTATTTATTTTTTCCCTCCATGGGTTGTTCTACTTAGAATTCAGCTGACAGTAAGGAAGCTGAGTAAGAAAAGAGGACTGATAAATGGGGTCCAACTTGCAGCCTCTGAGCTTGGGATGAACCTAACCAGGAAGCCTTAAGAAATAAATGTTAAATCTCCTTTTATTTACTGGGGTCTATGCATTTGCTGTTTTGCTTAAGCAAGTCTGCTTTGGGTTCTCTCTTGCCTAAGACTGAAAAACCCTAACCAATACACACGTATGGGTCAGAGAGCATGGAGGGAACAGTAAGTACCCTCTGACCTCCATAGCCAGTCCTTGACCCTGCTGGCCCCTGCAGTTGCCTTATTCCACCTCCTATGGGCTACGTGTCTTGATTTAAACTCTTGGGCCAGAGCCTCCTATTGGCTAAGTCTCTAGGTTCATGTGCTTATGTCCTGGCAACTTGGGATGCTGTTGCCTCTATAGTGGGAGGCAGGACACTGTGTCAAGTCTAGGCACAGAATGGGGACCTTTCCCCAAATCAGAAGGAAGGTGGAGGCTGATCAGGAAATTACTATTACCAAACAAGCACAAAACACAAACAAAAATAAAATCCAACCCAAACCACAAGTCCATTTCGGTGTCATGGCTCAGTGTTAGTGTGAGAGATTGGGTCCTTTTCTATTCAGTAGAAAAAAATGCTATTTTTCCTCTCACTCCCTGTCTTAATGGAAAAATAATGTGTTGTGTGTTGGACAGCCATTTAGCTGGCTCAATTTTAACTCCGGGGTGGAGAGTCTTTAGAAAGTCATACAATTAGATAATTCTAAATAAAACATTAGTACAATGTTGGTAATAATGAGGTGAGGAAATAATGCTTTTTTTTTTTCTGAATTGGGTAGTGGTAAATTCATTCATCACAAGTGGGAGCAAGGCTTATAAGAAAACTAAGAGCCTGCTCATTCATCCCATTCTTCCTGAGAAATTTTCCATTTTTTAGGACTTAGGCAGTAGAGCAACTGGAGCCCAGGAGTGTTTTCACTATTTGTAAAGTATGCAAACATTAGGCTGCTTGCTTGAGTTCACATAATGTGTGACATAATTCTGTAAACATTTCCCCACTGGTGAGATTCTTTGAAAAATATAATCTTTAATGGGTTCCATTGGATCTACTATCAACATTGTAACCACAGGTTGTTGGAAGCTTAAGCGGTTTTTACTTTTGTGATAGTGTCACATCATAAGAATCTTTGTGCATGAATGGTGATCATCTTTATCTCTGGTTGTTTCCTTGGAAAGATTCCCCCCAGGGATTGCTGTGTCAAAGGGCCTGGACCTTTTAAAGCCTTGCCAAATTGCTTTCCAGAAAGAATCTCCTGAGCTGCATGAAGTTAGGTGTCATTCAGACACCAAAAATACGCTCA
Source organism: Phacochoerus africanus (assembly GCF_016906955.1). Taxonomy (NCBI): domain Eukaryota; kingdom Metazoa; phylum Chordata; class Mammalia; order Artiodactyla; family Suidae; genus Phacochoerus; species Phacochoerus africanus. The sequence goes on along the minus strand of NC_062552.1, from coordinate 112,808,015 downwards.
CTGTTTAGAATGTGTATGGAGAGAGCTTAGGAGTAAAAATCGTTTCTGAAAAGCACCTCGGTGTCAGAGGTCCCGTTTATCTGAAGATTATCAAAGCCCCCCCCCTTTTTTTTAATTTTGAGAATTGACTGTATTTTTTATTTAAGCCTCTGTAGTTTGAGGTTAACCTTTGCCTTATCTAATACAAGGTGCTAATGCCTTTTTTTTTCTTTCTTTTTTTAATTGTTATTTCCCCAATACATTTTTTTCTACTGTACAGCATGGCAACCCAGTTACACATACATGTACACATTCTATTTTCTCACATTATCATGCTCCATCATAAGTGACTAGACACAGTTCCCAGTGCTACACAGCAGGATCTCACTGCTAATCCATTCCAAAGGCAATAGTTTTCATCTATTAACCCCAAGTTCCCAATACACCCCACTCCCTCCCCCTCCCCCTTGGTAACCACAAGTCTATTCTCCAAATCCACGATTTTCTTTTCTGTGGAAAGGTTCATTTGTACCATATATGAGATTCCAAGTATAAGTGGTGTATGGTATTTGTCTTTCTCTTTCTGACTTACTTCACTCAGGAAGAGAGTCTCTAGTTCCATCCATGTTGCTGCAAATAGCATTATTTTGTTCTTTTTTATGCCTGAGTAGTATTCCATTGTGTATATATACCACCTCTTCCTAATCCAGTCGTCTGTTGATGGACATTTGGGTTGTTTCCATGTCTTGGCTATTGCAAATAGAGCTGCAATGAACATGTGGGTGCATGTGTCTTTTTTAAGGAAAGTTTCATCCGGATATATGCCCAAGAGTGGGATTGCTGGGTCATATGGTAATTCTGTGTATGGTTTTCTAAGGTACCTCCATACTGTTCTCCATAGTGGCTGTACCACCTTACAACAGTGCAGGAAGGTTCCCTTTTCTCCACACCCCCTCTAGCATTTGTTATTTGTAGACTTATTAATGATGGCTATTCTGACTGGTGTGAGGTGGCACCTCGTGGTAGTTTTGATTTATACTTTAATAATCAGGGATGTTGAGCATTTTTTCATGTGCTTGTTGGCCATCTTCCTTGGAAAAAATGTCTACTCAGATCTTTTGCCCATTTTTCCATCGGGTTGTTGGCTTTTTTGCTGTTGAGTTGTATAAGTTGTTTGTATATTTTAGAGATTAAGGCCTTTTCAGTTGCATCATTTGAAATTATTTTCTCCCATTCTGTATGTTGTCTTTTAGTTTTCTTTTTGGTTTCCTTTGCTGTGCAAAAGCTTGTCAGTTTGATTAGGTCTCATTGGTTTATTTTTGTCAAAGCACTTCTTTTTTTAAACAAGGTTTTCTTGTACTGAGATATACAGAAAGATCTACAAGCATATGGCAAAGGGGAGTACATTCAGGGTCTTTTCCAAACTAGGAGCCATGCCAGAAGGAAAACTAGACTGCTGTCTTTCTTTTCTTTTCTTTTCTTTTTCTTTCTTTTTTTTTTTTTTTGTCTTTTTAGGGCCGCACCCAGGGCATAAGGAGGTTCCCAGGCTAGGGGTTGAATCGGAGCTGTAGCGGCTGGCCTACACCACAGCCACAGCAACGCCAGATCTGAACCGCCTCTGTGACCTACACCACAGATTGTGGCAATGCTGGATCCTTAACCCACTGAGCGTAGCCAGGATTGAACCTGTGTCCTCATGGATGCTAGTCAGATTCATTTCCACTGAGCCACGATGGGAACGCCAAGACTGCTGTCTTTCTTGAGGTCACTCTGCACCCTGTCCCTTTTCTCAGTGACCAACTCTGATGTGAGAAAGACCCACCTGCCTCTGCTGATGCTCTGGTGGGTCTCCAGCAGCTAGATTTTCTGCTGGAGGAGTGATAACTCCCGTGTGCAGATTCTTTCCACACACCATTCCTGGTGGAAGGGTTGGCGAATGATTGTGTTCCTACCAACAGCTATGGGATGCAATCGGATTTCATCTTTGGGGCATTTTTGGATTGACTGACTCTAGCCACATCAGAGAGAGCCCCTGGTCAGGTCAGTAACTATGTCCCTTGCTTGGTGGCCTCAATTAAGAATTGTACCTGCCAAGGTAGTGAGGCAGCTATGTCTACTTGACCAGTAGCGGTTGGGTTGGGTCTTTAGCCCATGGCTTTGGAAATGGCAGTCATTGTGGTGCTTACATTCTGCGTGCTTGTCAGGAGCTTGGAGCTGTGCTCTTCATTCATTATCTCCCTTAGTTTCCCATTAACCACGTGAGGTAAGTACTCTTATTTGCCTCCTTTTACCCATAAGAAGACAGACCCAGGGGAGTTCCCGTCGTGGGGCAGTGGTTAATGAATCCGACTAGGAACCATGAGGTTGCGGGTTCGATCCCTGCCCTTGCTCAGTGGGTTAAGGATCCAGCGTTGCTGTGAGCTGTGGTGTAGGTTGCAGATGTGGCTCAGATCCCGTGTTGCTGTGGCTCTGGCGTAGGCCGGCAGCTACAGCTCCGATTAGACCCCTAGCCTGGGAACCTCCATATGCCGCGGAAGTGGCCCAAGAAATGGCAAAAAGACAAAAAAACAAAAGACAAAAATAAAAAGACAGACTCAGGGATGTTAAGTGCCTTGTCCAATATCTCAAGGTTTTAAGCTGTGGAGCCTGGCTTTAGTCACTAGTACCAGCTATATAAGGCACAGGACCCAGTACAAAATGAAAATGCAGTCTCTTGCTAAAAAAATAGATTAAGAAGGTCAAAATGGGGAGTTCCCACTGTGGCTCAGTGGTGACGAACCCAACTAGTATCCATGAGGATGCGGGTTCGATCCCTGGCCTCACTCAGTGGGTTAAGTATCCAGTGTTGCCGTAAGCTGTGGTGTAGGTCTCAGACACGGCTCAGATCCTATATGGCTGTGGCTGTGGCTGGCAGTTGTAGCTTCAATTTGACCCCTAGCCTGGGAACTTCCATATGCTGCGTTTGTGGCCCTAAAAAAGTTAAAAAACAAAACAAAACAACGCCCCCCCCCAAACCCTCCAGAGCATTAAACCAAGCTCTGGGCCCTTATAAGTGTGGAGCCCTGTGTGACTGCACAGGACACACACCCATAAATGACAGACAGTCTGGTTTGAGGACATATACTAAATACCAGAGCTGAATAGCATACTGTCTGGCCAAGATTGACTTTGGCGTGTGAACAGCAAATAGAAGGGTTCCATATACGCTACTCAGGCCCACATCCTCTTTAAACAACAGTTTTCTCTTTGGAAAGGCTTGGGCTGCCTTCTAGCCAGGGGTGACCAGAGCTAAGTGCTACGTTGGTCCTTTTGTTCGCAACAGAATATTCTTGTTGGGCTGGTCGTCTCCTGCTGAAAGTCACTAGAAGCCAATGAGGAGCTCCTCGGCTGCCTTCTGCTTTATGAAATCCACTTTTTTTTTTTTTTTTCTTTGTAGGGCTGCACCTGCAGCTTATGGAAGTTTCCAGGCTAGGGACTGAATTGGAGCTACAACTGCTGGTCTATGCCACAGCCACAGCAACACCAGATCCAAGCCACATCTGTGACCTACGCTATAGCTCACAGCAATGCTGGATCCTTAACCCCCTGAGCAAAGAGGGCAGGGATTGAACGCAAATCCTCATGAATACTAGTCTGGTTCGTTACCACTGAGCCATGATGGGAACTCCACAAAATCCACTTCTAATGTTCTGGGCTAATTCTGCCTGTCCAGCTGCCTCTCACTTCCCAGTCTTTGCTGCTCCAAGGATACCCAGGCCCCAAATCCAGCCAGGGGCCCACCCACCTGAGCTCTTGAGCCGGCCTGGCCTGGGCCACAGACATTTTCATCCTTTGTCTTGGTGCCCTGGGAGAACAGTGGAGCTTCTGGAGGGAAAGTAGGAACCAACAATGTGTTTTCTCCTGGGGCTTAATTCTCCTGGAGACATAGCACTCAGCAGAGATTCTTTCCCACAGAAAACCTGGGCAAGATGATAATTGCTGGTACTTAGTGCTTATTCTTTGCCTCATGCTTCTTACTTATTTATTTATTCATTATTTATTATTATTTTTGGCCACATCTGTGGCATGTGGAAGTTCCTGGGCCAGGGATCCAACCTGTGCCACAGCAGCGATCTGAACCATAGCAGTGACAGTGCCAGATCCTTAACCCACAGGGAACTCCTACATGTATTTAATCTTAACAGGTAACAAATGCTTCACATGTAACTCCTTAAGCTATGAGGTAGGTGCTATTGATAGCCCCATTATTCAGGCGAGGAAAGCAAGGCAAAAAGGTAAATTGCCCAAGTTCTGAGAGTAGGTGGAACAATTTAGAACTAGAGAGCCATGGTTACACCTTACTTGAAGGTTCTATCAAGCCTTCTAGGAGGATGGACAAGGAAGACTAAGGCTTGGTCCAACTAGAGGCAAAAATCCAGGAATTTGGTCCTCCTGTTGCCTGAGAGCAAAGCTCCAAAATGTAACTTCTGGAATTTTCTCAGAGTAACAGGATTGAAGGTCAAACTGGAGAACAAACTCTCCATATAATTCATCAGAGGCCACGGACACACGCACACACACACGCACACATACACAATACAGCTTTACTCAAGAATGGCAATTATTTTATGTTTGCTCTAAAGTGATAGCCTTACATATATTTCAAGACTTATTTGAATATTACTCTACGAGTAAGCTTACCCAAGAACTTTGCTCTAATTTTTTTTAAAAAAGTTATTGAAGTAGAGTTGAATTACAATGTTGCGTTAGTTTCAGGTGTACAGCAAAGTGGATCGGTTATAAGTATAGATATATCCATTCTTGTTCAGATTTATTTTAGTGTCCTAGTCTGCAAAACACTGAACAAATAAGGGGCTGACTGTAATACTACTAGACTGCTACTGCTTCTTTGCATTGGCATGGTACTTTGCAGTTCCTGATTTCCCCCCACCTTTCCTTGAACCCCTCCGTCACTTATTTGGAGGTTAAGTGATTCCGAGGATAACCAGGGGGAAGGAAGCGGTATTGGGTTGGAGCCTCCATCTTCTCACTTTTCTTCATGCTCCTTAGACGACATGGAAATATTCCCTGAACACAGTCCTTACCTAGACGGTGGGGCGGATTCTCTCCAAAAGCTGGAGGAAGGGGTGCAGCACATGTTAGGGCTAAGAATATGCCTGTTCAGTAGGTTCAAAGCTTTAATGTGTTGGCCTGTGTGTGTAATATGTGTCTTTCTGATAGATTCAGACTAAAAGAAAACCTGTATTCCTTGACAGTAATCAGGCAATTATGAGACAGCCAAGAAAAGTCATAAATGTCTCCACAATTACAGGAATAGTTCCAAGAGTCATCATCATCCTGCATGAAGTGATGCTACATAGGCACATTTATTCCTTATTAAAGGTAAATTGGATTATTCCAGAGGAAAGTACTTAAAAAATGATTCTGTCCAAGTTCTTGAAAAAAGTTCTGAGAGCCTTTTTTTTTTTTTTGGCACAATTAAATAAAAATCGTAAATATCACATGAGATCACTAATATATGGAATCTAATGAAAAATAAGATGAAAGAACTTACAACGCAGAAACAGACTCAAAGATTCTGAAACTGAATTTATGGTTACCGAAGGGGAAACCTGGGGAGGGGGATAGATTAGGGGCTGACATATGCTCCTTACTACCTATAAAATGGAGAGTCAGTGAGGACCTGCTGGACAGCACAGGGTAACCTCCTCAATACTGTGTACTAACCTCTATGGGAAACGAATCTGAAAAGGAATGGATACGTGTAACTGATTCACTTTGCTGCACCCCTGAAACTAACACAATTTTGTAAGTCACCTCTACTCCAATAAAATTTATAAAAGAAGTGCAAGATTAAGAAGGCTTGCCTGAACAATCATCGAAGAAATGGAAGCTATAATTTAGATAATTTGTGATAAGAGGTTTGAGGGATTCCGACTGGAAAATTGAAAAGAAAAATAACCAGGTGACTCATGACCCAAAGGCAGAAAGCATCAGTGAGTTCTCCAGGCTCATGGGAGGATGGGTGATGGACCAGCCGTCAATATTATCTTCACTGTGTTGCATCCCCAGCATGCCATGAGCCCAGTAACTCATCTATTGCATGAATTTAAGAAACAGACCCCACGTGAGTTGCCCTATATTGGCGAATAGTTAGGTAACTAGACACTAGTTCATATAATATTGCAATATCATTGGCATGAAAGTGAATAACAAGTAATGTAGTGTCTCATCTCTGTATAATTTGTGCTAATACTATAAGCCTCTCTTTCTGGCACTACTTCTTCTGCCCCATCATAGAGGGTACACCAAATACTCGCTAGACGTAAGTTACTTGCGTAATTGCAGAACTCTTGAGAATGCAGATGTTGGTGTTTTCAAAGCACTGTTGGAAATAGCATATTCGTAGACCTGGCTATAAAAGGATTCTTTTGTCTTTAAACATCCATTCCGCCCACAAACATTTATTCAGCACCTGAATCCTTGGGGCAAGAAGTGGGCGGGAGGAAATTGGACTCAGATGGCGTTCCTAGTAAAGAGAAAAAGAGAGCCAGGCAGAGCTCAAGTTCACTGTCAGGATAAGAAAGAGGCACAAAGTCCTCCGTCTCTAGCTCTACTCTTCTCGGCCCTCCCAGGGTAGGGCTGTATGGTCCATGGGTCCTTTATGAATTTGTACTAGAGCACATGTCCTCTTTAATGTGGAACACCCATCACCCAAAGAAGCCGAAAGCTGAAGACAACCACTGTTTTTAGGTGGAAGGGATGGCATGGGGTGAGGCCATAAAGAAGAAGCTCTTTTCAAACCTAAAAAAAGCAATGGTGAACCCTTCTTAGGGGTTCCGTGTCCCTAAACCAGACATGTCCAAGATGTTTGGTGTTTCTGAAAGGGGGTGCTATCATTTTCCATCAGAATTGAAATTCTGGGTGACCATAAATTTCCTAAAATATCATTGACCCAAATACCATACGATCCTGGAAACCTGGATCCCCTTGAAACTATTTACAAGGAGAGAAGGAAGAGAAGCAATGGAACAATGTTCTGAATTTTATAGGGGCTTTGAAATAAAGTTCTGCTCCTGAAGCTCATCAAGTGGAGGGAATGGAGAAAGTCTTTAAGAAGTCTGTGGATTCTTTGGTTCAGTGCTCTAATTTCTCTGCTGCCTCACTACTCTCCCTCTTTCTTTTTAATATTTCTCACCAGGGTATGGGAATATTGCTCCAAGCACAGAAGGAGGCAAAATCTTTTGTATTTTATATGCCATCTTTGGAATTCCACTCTTTGGTTTCTTATTGGCTGGAATTGGAGACCAACTTGGAACCATCTTTGGGAAAAGCATTGCAAGAGTGGAGAAGGTCTTTCGAGTGAGTACTGTATCTATTTAAACCTAACCTCTGTGATCCAATTGGCTGTCACCTGGCAGGATCTGGAAGGAATTACCAGGATATTACCATTTCGTTATCACTTTTAATGGAGTAGTTTAATGTTTTTTTGTTTTTTGTTTTTTTTTAATTTTGGCCAATGGTAGTCATGGATGCTGAACCTAAACTACTTTCTCTTGAGCACTTTCCTTCTTCAGAGTGGTTGGTCTTCCAGGAATCACTAGACGAGAGGGTTAAGTATGGGTTTGCCAACACAGATTTTCTGAAGAGGTGAGGCATATGCAGCCTCTTCTCAGAGAAGGAAGATGGGTTCTTTAGTGTGTTGGCAATAGAGAATTATATCCGTTTTGTTATTGGAACTCCTTCACTCCATTTTATGTCCAATCACAGTGTGTTTAGGCTGATCCTAGCTTCCAAGACCTGTTCCAGAAACCTGTATTTTTCCAGCCATTGCTTTGTGCTTTGTATCTGTCACCTCCCTGCCCTCCTGTCTCTCCTCCCATTGCTGAGTGCTCCCTTAGCAATAGTACACTAATAAACTAATTCATACTAAGGTGTTGATGATTGCTAGTGCCTTAATGAGTTTGTTTCTTCTTGAGAATACTCACCTTTAAACGAAGGAGAAAAATCTCAACTCAAGAAATGTATTTACTAGAGATGGCTCTACTAGCATCAGTGACAGGCATGTGGGGAAGATGTGATCGGACCCGGGTTTCCTTTAGCTCACAGCCATTCATGTGATTTAACAGAACACTTGCTTTGCTTAGGGGTAAGGTCATTTCTACTCTGCTTCCCATTATTGACCCAATTCTCAAGTCTTTGAAACCTTTTTCAGGGAGTTTTTTCTCAGGATGATTTCCTATTTAACAATGATGATTTGAGATCTTTTTCGGTATCTAGCAATGATGGGCAGAGATAGATCCATGGTTAGTTCTGTGGCCTCCCTTATTTCCCCCTCTGAGATAAATCATGACATAAACTTCTCTTTAGAAGAAGGCAAGGGAGCTCTCCCATCGAGTAGTTTCAGAAATTCTGTTCCAGTTGAGTGAAGGAATAAAGTGCTAGAGCCGCCTTTTATAAGCTCAGCGATCTTGGGTGAACTGCCTCAGTTTGCTCGTCGACTAAATGGGATGGAATTCAAATTTACTTGATGAGGTCTTGGTGCTGATTAAATGAACTAATGTGTGAAACACCTTGGCACGAGGCCAGACACAGAGTTCAGTGCTGCTGTGTGTCTGCCTCTTGAAAGAGGCACTTATTGACAGGCTTGCCACTCATTTGAATTTCATGAATAGCTTGGTGGCATGTGAGTTTTCCTGGAACATCCTGCAACCTTTGCCCCAAAATGCTGGCTGGCCAGCTGGCCTCATTAGAGCATGAACCTGGGCTCCGTGGTCACCATGGAAACCATCAGTGCCCAGCTTCTGTGCTTCTCAGATGTTTAGGTCTCCCTAAACCAGATATGGCAACTCTGGCTTTAAGAGCTTGTTTTGAACTTCTCAGAGGTACCCTTTTAGCCATGGCCTCATGGCTTCTGAATTAGAGAAAAGTATATCTGGCAGATGGAACATTCAGAAGAACAGGATTCGAATAGAGACATGACTGATCTAGCATTTTATTTTTATATAGCATCTCTAGATCTGAGTGTCTTTGTAGAAAAAAAGGATCAGACAGAAAGCTTGAGAAACCTCCCCCCAGAGCAACAATAAAATTTGGTTCTTGTTGCACTCATCATGATGACATCTGCTACCAAATTTGGGGACTTAGTCCCCCTAATGAATTCTGAACTGCAAGTGGAGGGGATGGCTCTCCTTCCACTTAAAGCTGCCACTCATATGGATCATTCCCAGGGCTTGGGGACAGAGCCTTTGAAATCTTGTATTTCATTTTTATGCTGATGGCCCACTCACTTCCTCGCAGCACCATCAAAGACCGGGACTGTTTTAGCAAGGAGCCATAGTATATTACCAAATTGGCAGCACACGCTGTACGCATTTGCAGAACATTGGAGGGTGCTGTGAGAGAGTGTCTGAGTTCCAGAAGGAATATGAATACACTTCCTGAATCTACAAACAAATGCTTCTGCAGCAGTTTGCTAGCTGTGTGCTGTTTTGGTAGAAATTCTCAAAGCTCTTTGCTATTCATTTAAACTACACCTAAAAGGCCAGTTTCTCTTAGGTGATTATTGGAGAACTGCAAGTTAAACCAACAAAGCTTGGGGTTGTGAATTTTTAGTTCCCATGAAGAAAGATTTTTTTTTTTCACCTGCTCAATGATTAAGCCTTTCCCTTCATCTGGTGTGTTTTCTCTCAGCCCTTGGGAAGAGAGGGTTTTTAGCAGAAAAAGACAAAATGTAAAATCTAGGTGCTTATATTCTGAAGTGAGGAAATTTGAGGTCTTCTATCACATTCCAATTCTGAGCCTCATTTTAGAGAATTTTTGGTTGCCCAGTGGGTTAAGCATCTGGTGTAGTCAATGCTGTGGCTCAGGTTGCTGCTGTGTTCTGGGTTCAATCCCTGGCCCAGGTACTTGTGTAGGCCATGGGCGTGGCTGAAAAAATATAGAATTGTTGGAGTTCCTGTTGTGGCTCAGTGGAAACGAACCTAACTAGTATCCATGAGGATGTGGGTTCAATCCCCAGCCTTGCTCAGTGGGTTAAGGATCCAGTGTTACCATGAGCTGTGGTATAGGTAGCAGACAAGGCTTGGATCTTATGTTGCTGTGGCTGGGATGTAGGCCAGCAGCTGCAGCTCTGATTTGACCCCTAGCCTGGAAATTTCCATATGCTGTAGGTGCGGCCCTAAAAAGCAAAAGAAAAAAAAATCGTCTGAAAATTGCCGAGACCAGCTCAGCAGGATGGGGCTGAAGAACGGGTGCTGTGAAACTTAAGGAAAAAAGTTAACATAAAACAAGACACAGAGACATTTATCTTAAGTAAAGGTGGGAACCGGGGGGGGGGGGGGGGGGAACCTCAAGGTCTCCGGGACCAAGAGCACTGCCTCAAGAAACCACACTGCTTTTATTGTGCTCTTGAGGATGACGTCAAGTGAGAAGGGGGTTATAGGTACAGGACATAGGGGTTTTTTTAAGTTATTTTAAAAGTCACATAGCCGGTTGCTGATTAAGCTTTTACTCTGACCTTTAGGCATTTAGCAGTCATTAGCATTGGAGGAAGCTTGGCGTCAGCTATCTATGCATAGCATCTAGAGAATCACCATTGTGCAGCATGCCTATCTGCAGCAACCCGGAGTGCCTAGGTTTGCACCTCGGTTCTCCTTGCAATGCTTATCTTGCTAACAACCCCCTCATAAACCCCTTGGGGCCATGAGGCTCCTCTTTCTTTTATTCTAAGAGGGCGTATCATGCTATGCCAATCTGCACAGGTCCAGCGTGCCTAGACCAACGCATTATGACCTCATTCAGCTGACCCTATGAATAACTTATGCCTTTAGGTCTTTGTTCTTAAGCTTGAATCATTTACCAGCACTGCGACTGTTTTCCAAGCAGGAAGATGGGGTAAAGTAAAGCAGGACAAGATGGAGTTTTCAGCAAAGAGGCTAAGAAAATATTGCAGAAACATGTCTCGCGACAGAAAATACCTGACTGTCTGAAGACCTGTTGTCAGTTTTCCCAGAGCACAGAGTGCCTCACTCCTGATCACCTCCTGAGCTCCTTTCAGGGGATGTTGGGGGTTGGCAGGTGCAGTGAGTGGCTCATGATTCAATCCATGTAGAGGCAGATGGCTAATATTAATCTCCAGTTCATATGTACAATATAGTGATTCATATTTTTTAAAGGTTATACTCCATTTTTAGTTATGACAAAATAATGGCTATATTCCCTGTGCTATACAATATATGCTTGTAGCTTATTTTATGCCTAAATAATTTGTACCTCTTTAATCCTTTACCCCTGAATTGCCCTTCTCATTTCCCTCTTTCTACTGGTAACCACTAATTTGTTCTCTGTATCTGAGACTGCTTCTTTTTTGTTATATTTCCTAGATTGTCATATTTTTTATTATTTAAAAAAATTTTTTTGTTGATTTTTTAGGGCCGCATATGTAAGTTCCCAGGCTAGGGGTTGAATCGGAACTGTAGCTGCCGGCCTACACCACAGCCCCAGCAATGGGGGATCTGAGCCGCTTCTGAGACCTACAACACAGCTCATGGCAATGCCAGATCCCTGACCCACTGACGGAAGCCAGGGATCGAACCCGCATCTTCATGGATACTAGTTGGATTTGTTTCTGCTGTGCCACAGTGGGAACTCCCTGTCATATTTTTTAGATTCCTATATAAGTGATATTACACAATATGTCTTTTTCTGATCATTCAACCACGTTTAAGGCAAGACAAAAAAAGATCTCCTTCTGTGGGAGAAAAATCTTTCCCAGAAGGTACCCTGCAGACTTCCTCTTCCATCTCATTGACCTGAACCAGGTGGCATGACCCTTCCTGCCTGCATGGGAGGTTAGGAAAATGAATAGCTGATGAAGGAGATTGGGGTGGATTGATTTAGACCGGTGGTTCTCAGCATGTGGTCCCTGGACCAGCATCCTCAGCATCCTCTGGGAACCTGTTAGGAGTGGAAATTCTTGGAGAAGTTGGGGCCCATCAATCTGTGTCAGCCAAGTTTTTCAAGTGATTCTGATGCCTGCTCAAGCTTCAGAACCCCCAGGCACAGAGGAATTATGTTTCGTCTCCTGGGGGTGACCGCATTGCTGTGATAAGCAATGTTAGAATTCTGGTAGCAAAGCAAATGCCAAGCATCTGCCATGGGTGCCAGTCAGCTGCTAACCACACAGACCCCTCATATGTGTGGGTAGCAGTTGACTAGCTGCTCTCCCGCCCTCTTGTTTAAATCTAGTGGCCTTTGGGATCCTTGACGCAGTCAAGGGAGGTTAACTTATGCAATGGTTGCAAACATCACCAGCTTACTCTCACCCCCGTCATGTCTGCTGCAGAATTGCTGCCTGGCCAAGGCAATTCTCCTGACTCCGGAGTTTTTTTAGGGGAAGAGAGGCAGGCTTTGCACGGGTCCTCAGGGCTTTGGCTTCTGGTCACAGCCCACCGTCCTGAACTTGTCACACTGCCCCACCTGACTGTAAAGAGGGCCTGGCATGCATCATTTGATCTCCAGGAAGGGGAGGGGATGGGAAAATTGGTGAGTCCTAGTTAATGTCTGTGCTATGCCCTGGGACTTCCTGTTGGCCCCACTCTAGGGTGACAAGCATCCCAGGGATTTCAGTACAGGTGGCCTGTGGGTTGCTGTGGTGGGAACACTACTCTAGTGACACTCATATGGCATCCAATGAAAATGGAGCCTATTTGTTGAGCACCTTGCCTAAAACCATACGGTAAGTTGAGTGAGTGTGGACTTGGGGTCATTTATAATGTTTATATAATATAAAGTAGAAATAATTCTTCTACTGGGCAGGAAATCTGGGCAGTTGGCAAGTCGGGATAACTACTTGGGATTGAGCAGGGCTGATCTTGGTCCAAAGCAGATTTTGGAAGTGGGCAGCCTGTCCCTCCCCTGCTGCGGGTAGCTCTTCTGCCAGCCCGGGCCGGCCCTTACTTGATAGGTTACTGCAGGAAACCTGGTCGATATTTTGGACTGAATCCCATTTTCTTGCCCTGAGCTGGATTTTGGCCTCTGGTAGGAAGCAGCTGCCTCTTTTTACATGACTGATCAGCAGGCTTTCTGATATTACCTCTAAAACCAAGGGATGCTCTTTTTCTTCTTTGGCCTTTCTCCCCCACGGATACAGCAGAAATGTTTATATTTACATGCCTTTGGAACCAAAGGTGCTGGGGTGTAGCTGCCAAATGGTCACCTGTTACCCTAGGCTTGTTGGTGCTGTGATAACTTGGGGACTTTAGAAGCCACCAATTGCTTAGGGCAGGGCGATGGCAATCTCAACCTGGTAATGATGTTCCATCAGTGGGCTAATCAATCACTTGGGAGTGCAGGAGGGGGGCTGGTGGTGGAATCGGAGGACTCCCGGAGGCCTCTACCTTGTGCCTGACATGAGTTAAGGAAGGATTTGGAAGAACACACTTTAAAGAGCCCACTGTTTCTCACACTGTATCTTTGAGTTGGCCCCCAGGAGCAACGAGGTTAACAAGATAATTATTGCTTCCCAAAGCCCTTGTTTTGGGAACTGGGTGTTATTTTCAGCTCTGTGGGTTCAACGACAATTTCCAATTCCTAGTATTAGTGGAAAAGTGCATGGCACACCAGTTATGCAAACTAGCCAGCATCTTGTCTAAATAGGCAGGGGTTGGTGAGGGCCAAGTGGTGGGTTGAGAGTGCCCAACGGGGTGTGTGTGTGTGTGTGTGTGTGTGTCTGTCTGTCTGTCTGGCTGGCTGGCTGTCTGTCTGTCTGTCTGTCGTCTGTCTGCCTCCACAACATGCCTGCACTAGTGCATATCATATTAAACATTACTGAAAAATAACCCAGTAAGACTAATGTTACATGGAAAGTGTGAGTTTGTTTTGATCAGAGGAAACACCCTGGTTTTCATGTGAACATTTGCTTTCTTACTTTCCCCTAAGGGGCTAGAAGAGGGTGGGAGGTAATTGTTTTAAAATGCAAAGAAAGCAATTTTTAAATTTTTATTTATTTTATATTTTTAGGCCTGCTCCTGTGGCGTATGGAAGTCCCCAGACTAGGGGCCTAATTGGAGCTGCAGCTGCCGGCCTACACCACAGCCACAGCAACAGCAGATCCAAGCCGTGTCTGTGACCTACACCACAGCTCATGGCCATGCCGGATCCTTAACCCACTGAGCGAGGCCAGGGATTGAACCTGCATCCTCATGGCTATTAGTCGGGTTTGTTTCTGCTGAGCCACAATGGGAACTCCTAGAAGGCAAATATTTTTTAAAGCTTCCCCGACCAGGTTCAGAACAGCCGAAATAATTTAAGGACACTGACCCAGATGTGCACTTGGAACAAACTGTGTAAGTGACACCCACAAAAGAGACTACACAGCATTCCTTAATGACAACCAGGACACAGTTTGTCGTGATGGTCCCTTCTTTTCTCTCTTCCTCCAGCGCAGGCCTGCTCAGCCTCAGCTCTCTGGACATTTAGGGGCTGGATAATTGATGTGGGACTTGTCCTGTGTGTTGCAGGGTGTTTAGCAGCTTCCCTGCCCTCCATTCACTGGATGTCAGTATCATCAGTGGCCTTAGTAGGATGGCCAAAAATGTCTCCAGATGTTACTAAGTGTCCTCTTGAGGGCAAAACCGTCCCCGTTACGAGTCGTGACTTGGCTGAGATTTAAGGGGCCAGTTGTTTCACAGGTTCCCAAGGGGTCTGCCTTTGTCCCCTGGATGAATCTTCCACCTGAGCTTTGGTGTCTCCACCCATGTTCCTGTCCCCCTCCTCAGTGTCAGTGCCATTCCCGTTCAGAATGCTCTTCTCTCAGATGGGTCCTTAAAAGGGGCTTTGGAAAATTTATACTCTGAGAACAAGGTCATTTCTCACCCGAGGGAACATGCCTGGGGACTTGATTCGATGATATATACAAAGGTAGCTGTACATTATTCTTCAGTAGGCAAACACCTCAACACTGTCTTTAGCCGGCCCATCGGGACTAATCTCATGTGTGATTCTTCCTCTTTCTTGGCTTATTTTTGATAACTGGCCAGCATCCTTTTGGTGTTTCCTATTTCCATCTGAGATCCCTGTAGGAGGTTTTAATGGCCTTTAAAATGCGTCTTCACTATTTTCCATAAGCAGCCAGACTCTCAAATCTGAGTAAAATCTAACTACTTAAAATACTGCCTGGATAGAATTTAACATTTAAACATTTTTAAGGTGGCTTTAACAGAGTCCCTGTTTTTCTTTCTGGCAAACTTTGATCACGGGTGACTCCTGAGACCATGACTGTTACTTCGGGGTGGGCCATCGCTTGTAAATGCCTGTAAGTAGGGATCTTGGTAGGAAGACTTGGATTCGTCATTGTCCGGCAGGGTTTGGTTGAGGTGGACTGAGTATTGGGACACCTCAGTCTGGAAGTCTCATCTGTTTGAGGATTTACTGTATGGCAGACACTGGGTTGTGGGCTTTACCCAGCATAAGCTGTACAACAACCCTCTAGAAGGATCATTCTTACCTTCTTAATTTTTTAAAAGTTTGTTTTATTGGCATATAGCTGACTTACGATGTTGTCTTAGTTTCAGATGTATGGCAGAGTGAATCAGTCATACATATAAATATATCCATTCTTTTTCCCCATATGAGTTATTACACACTATTGAGTAGATTTTCCTGGGCTATACAGTAGGTTCTCATTAATCGTCGATTTTATACAGTAGTGTGTATATGTTATTCCCATCTTCCCAATTCTTCCCTCCCCCCAATGGTTTCACCTGTGGTGACCGTAAGATTGGTTTTGATTTGCCTTCTTAATTTTATGAAACTGGAATGCTTGGACAGGTTTTGTGAATTATCTAAGGTCAATCAGCCCCAAAGTGACAGCAGAGATTCCAAACCAGGTCTTCCTGACCCAGCAGTGCAGGCAGACTTAGCTTTTCCACTGTCCTTCCTTCTTTTTCTTGTGGGATAGAAATAGCCGCTGATGGTTCAGAAGAGTCTTCACGAAAGGTTCATTAAGACCGGGGGACAGACAAAGATGGCCAGTTGAGGAAACGCTGATACTGGTCCTGTCTTTATCTGCTCTCAGAGGGTTTTAGTTATCCAGCTTTGTCTCATCTATGGATACTTGGAACTGGACCATTGCCTCAGACTCTTCTCTCTGCACCTGCTCTGTCTCCTTAATCTGGCCCCATATTGGCAAGCATCTCTTCTCCCAGAGAGTACTCTTTGGCTTCTATGCGCCCTTGCTTGTGTCTGCCATGTGATTAATGTGAAGGTGGGCTTATAAGAGAGGGGTTGACTGGTTTGGACCCAGCTCTGTGCGATGGCTTGCCAGGCAGACCATGCTCTTCACTCGATGTATTCTTTCCACCTCAGGGGTCCACTGTGTACGATCCACTCGATGCTGACAGTAAGAGGAGCACACTGCTCAAAGCCAAGCTGTTTGGTGAGCTGAGGCAGCTGGTTTTGCCTCTGAAAGCCTTCACCTTTTTTTCTGGATTTCATCAGATTGCCTCAGTGGTTTTGAGACTCTGGAGTTTGAGGGGTGCCAACATCACGATTTTAATTCTTGTTGGGAAACTAAACCCAAAGAAAGCAGTAGAGGAAGCTCTTCCTGAACCACCATCCAATTGAAGAAAGTCTCTGGAACATGTATATGGTTATTCTTAACCTGCCGGTTCTTGTCTATGTCACTTCCTGTTGTCACCAGTTCTTATCCATGGACGAGATGGTCACTTCCTATTATCCCAGGGGATTATTGATTAAAACATTTTATATCTTAGCGTTTTGGAACCATTGAGAGTCCAGTGATGCCTCAGTATGTACGGTAACATGTTTTTAAAACTTCCGGGGACATATGAGTTATGAATTTAATCCAAGAATTTTATGAGTACTCACATTTTTATTAGTATCATAAAACCAGCTTAATAGGTGGATGATTTCTCATGTTCACTCTTCAACACCAATTTTTACAGGCTAGTTTGTGTCCTTTGGAGCACATTCCTATAATAGAATAATAATATTTTCCCTTTTATAGAACTCTTTGTGTTTTTAGTTTTAATCAGTATTTTCAAAAACACCTTACATTCAGCCTCATGCTAATTCTGTGAGCCAAGCAAGTAATAAACCACCCTACTATAGCTTCTGACAAACCAGGTTCCTAAAGATTGAGAGACACTGCTGTTGAACTGAGTCTGCCAGCCTCCGAGTGGGGTGTGTGGTCTATGCTAGTAGTCATCGATAAATTCTGAGAAGCTTTAGAACTTTCCATTTGAGGGAAGGGAAGGATTTTAGAATATATCATTATTGAGAGGTGTGCAGGTGTTCCGAACCTTTACCCAAAGAGGCCTCTCCCTGGGCAGGTGACCGCATGGCAGGCATAGTCCTGTCACACTGCCGAGCAGGCACTGATGGCTTTGTGTAAGGGAGGGCTGCCCAGATTGAATCGATCCTAGGAAACGTGCCTTCCTGCTAGAGGAAGTACATTTTGTGTTTCGGGGGAGAAAATGCTTTGCTTTTTATTTTCTGAGAAGAGCCGCATCTGTGCATCATAGCATTTTTGACTTAATGGTTTTGCACCGTATCGTGGAAGTTTATTGCTGAGTTTTAGCATCTTGTTAGGGTAGAGCTGTGGGTCTCACTCTGTGGGTGGTGAGTATCCAGGGGCCTGAGATGCTGTTTTAAAGGATCTGAGGAACTTTTGTGCATCAAGCATTGCTGGTAAACAGAATGAATCATATGTCTCCTTTTTACCGGTATTGCCCTTTCCTAAGTGTACGTAGAGAGTAGTCATCAGTAATTCACTTAAGTTCATTTTAAAATATGATTCTTGCATTCATAGTAGCCTTTTTTTGTCTTTATATGTTTTCACCATCAGTGGGTACTCCATGTTCTATTATTGTGTGGGGATTGAGGATTTTTTTTTTTTAATCTTCAGAAGGGAGTCTCATACTCAGAAAAGTTGAGTGTTAAAAGTACAGAGCCACCCTGGCTTTTCAAATTAGCACTCTTTCCATGGAACAAACCTTTTTGTCCTGCCCGTAGTACTGTTTCAGAGAGGGTCTCTTTTCATTTAAGGCGACCCCAGGAATTTGCTTTGGATACTTTAGAACCTGCTTCTGCTTTTCATTTATGCCTGTTTTTTTCTATTGTGGTAAAATAGACATACCATAAAATTGACCGCTTTAACGATTTTAAAGTGTATGGCTCATGGCATTAAGTACATCCGCGTTGTTGTACAACCAGCCCCACCATTCGTCTCTACCACTTTCCCAGCTTCCCAAGCTGAAACTCTTCACCCATTAAGCAGTAACTGCTCATTCTCTCCAACTGCCTAGCCCCTGGCAACCTCTCTTCTACTTGCTGCCTTTATGAACTTGGCTGCTTTAGATACTCATATAAATGGACTCATACAGTAGCTGTCCTTTCCTGACTGGTTGATTTCACTTAACATGGTATCTTTAAGGATTCATGCAGGTTGTGGCACGTGTTGGCATCTCCTGCCTTAGTAAGGCCGCACATGTTCCACTGTGTATTTCAACCAGGTTTTGTCTATCCCGTCGTCTGTCTATCATTGGACCCTTGGGTTGCTTGTGAATGATGCTGCAGTGAGCATGGACGCACGGACGAGTCCCTGCTTTGAATTCCTTTGGGTGTATATCCAGCAATGGGATTGCTGGGTCCTATGGTATATTCCATGTTTTATTTTTTTGTGGAATTGCCATTTTGTTTTCCTCATGGGCCACACTGTTTTACATTCCCACCAGCAAGGCTGCAAGGGTTCCACTTTTTCCAAGACCTCACCAGCACTTGTTATTTTCTGGGGTTTTTTTTTTTTTTTTTTCCTTTCAACTTGTATAGGCCATGAAGACAACATTTCGTACCTTGTTTATCTGCTTATCCTCTTCAGCTCCTGCTGCTCCAAGGCTGTCACTCTGTTACGTGGTGGCGGGGAGGGCAAAGGGGAGAAGCGGTGTCTGGGGCTTTGCCTCTCTCACACCTGCTCTCCTCCTACCCTCACCTCCATCCGCGTCCTTGTGCTTATTTCCGTCCTGCTTCCTCAGCTCTGGCACTGCAACAGAGCAGCTGGGAGGGAGGGTGGCTCAGCGCCAGGCCAACTTGGGCCTCGCGTGCTGGTGACATCCAGTTTCCCCTGGCCTTTCTGTCGCTCTGAAATCCTTTTCTTCACCTAATAATGATTCACTCTCCAGCTGCCCATGGTGGCTGCTCCTTCATACATCTCCCCAGGTCACCTGCATAAGCAATTTTCCAATAATGCCTCTGTGTTCTCAACACGGTGGGGGTTCATGGCAGTAAACAAAGACAGTTCCTTCTCCCAAGAAGAAAACAGACATGTATGAAGCCCTGTCCATAATGAGAGCAGGGCTAGGGCAGGTGGCCTCTGAAGCCACACGGCCTTAGTGCATAAGCCCTGATCTATCACTTACCGGCCACATGACCCCAGGCTGTGTCTCAGTTTCCTTATTTGAAAAATGGGAATAAAAGTAGTGGCTACCTCTTTGGGTACATTGCATGAGAGCAATGCCTGGGATCCAGTTAGCCCTCAATAAATGTTATTCACCGTTATGATAAGCCCACTGTTAGCTTTCTGAGCACAGAGGAGGGACCTGTGAACTCCAGCTTGTATATTTGACATCACACACTTCTTCGGTGATGCACCCGTTTTATGTAGTTAATGGGTTATTCTCCTGAGTGAAACATAAGAGCCTTGAAGCTAAGGGATATCCTGCTTTTCTTTATCTGTACCCCTGTGCTAAGAGCTAAGTGCCTTAGAGGCATTCCGTAACTACACATTGATGGTGAATTCGCTGGAGAGGAGACAGAGAAATTAACCAGATCCCTTTCCACACCCCCAGGGTGTGTGGGCTATTCAGCATCCCCAACAAACAGGATTGAAGAAGAGCTGCTTACAGATGCAGCCTGCAGTGCAGCCCCCTTCCTGGAAGGGATGTGGAGGTGGGTGGTGGGAGCAGCAGAAAGGGTCAGAGGGAATCTGATGGGCAGGATGGCCTGGGCCTGGGAGAGACCTCCAGTCATCAGTCACTGCTTTGGGAGGAAAGCATGCACTAGCCATGATTCAGGAAAGGAAGAATCCAGGTCTGAGCATGCCCTTACCTTTCCATCCAAGCAATGGGAGAGACTGTGCGTTTCATTCTTGGTGGCACGTCATGGGCTGCAGTGACTTACACAGGTTTTTCCAGGATATTCCATCACCACATATAGAGATGCTGGTAAAAGGAGAATCACTAGCTGGTTGCCTCTCAGCTTGTAGGTGCTCTTACAAATCTCGAACACACAGGTCCGTACATATTTTTACAAAGCATCAAGAGTTCCAAGACTTCCCTCCCCAAAGATGCCTGGCTCCTCACATATCAACAACGGACTGGTGGAAGATGAGTTTTGCTGTGTTGTGTTTAGATACTGTGTCCTTGCCACCGTGGCACCACTTAGACTGAGCAACCTCCCTTGGGTTAGTTTTTTCGATTCCTTGGCAGAGATGAATTTTACTGTAAACAGCATCAATGATATTTCTACCTGAGCCTGGGGAATGGTTGAAAGGGCTCACATTAGATCATTATTATTAATATTTGGCCATCTCCCCATCCATACCCCACCCCCTGCTTCCTTCTGAGTAGGTACAAACAGATGTGATGAGCATCTCCTATCAGTTACCAGGACTTTCCCTTCTGATTCAATCACTGCCTTGCACTTTAGTTTGAAAAATTATAAATAGGGATCTATAGCATGCAGCTAAAAAAGGCAGGCGTTCCCGCTGTGGTGGGGTGGGTTAAGAATCTGACTGCAGCAGCTCAGGTTGCTATGGAGGTTCTGGGTGAGTTCAACACCTGGATGGCACAGTGGGTTAAAGGATCCAGCATTGCTGCAGCTGTGGTGTAGGTCGCACCTGCAACTTGGATTCAGTCCCTGGCAGGAACTTCCATATGCCCGGGGTGTGGTCATTAAAAGGAATTTATGAATGATTTTAAGGAGAGGACACAGAAAGCCTCTGTGCTTTTTTAAAAAAATTAATTTTTCAAGGACAGTAACAAAGGTGGCACCAAAACTAACAAGAAAGCAAATGTCAACATTTAAAATGACATGCATGCCATCTAAGTGCCACTCCGGCCGTGTTGTTACTACTTTTTGGCTTTCATTCTTTTCTGACATTGCTGTTTGCTTCTTGTCTCTGCTGCTCTTTATAATCCTCTCTGTTGTCTTTTGCCCTTTGATTCTCTCTGGTAGGTGTCTTTCTCTCCTACCTCCCCTTTGGAGGCTTGTCAAGCTTTCCTCTGGGGAAGAGAAGGAAGAAGCCCTGTCCAGATGGCCGGGTAAACATGTGACACCTGCTTCTGGGAGCCTCCACTGGGGGTAACTGGAGGGTTGATGAGACTGCTCCCTGCCTGAAAAATGGGCATGTGGATTTCTGTCCCTTTTCTAGTTTTTTTTTTTTTTTTAAATGATCACATGCCTTTAGCTCTAATAATACTCCTAGAAATGTCTTAACGTCAAATTCTCCCCCATTATTAGGGAAACAACAACAACCACAAAGTGAACTCACCAACCAGATTTGTGAAAAGTTCCTATTGGTTGAATTTTTCAAAGATGAGTGAAATAGATGGGGGGGATTAAGAGGTACAAACTTCCAGTTACAAAATAAATGTCATGGAGATGAAAGGTACAGCTTGGAGAATACAGTCAATAATATTGTAATATCTTTGCACAGTGACACATGACAACTAGACTTAGTGGGGTGAGCATTTTGTGATGTATAGAAACAGCGAATCACTGTGCTGTGCACCTGGAACTAATATGTGTTATAGGTCGACTAGAAAAAATTATTAAATTTTTTTTTTGTCTTTTTGCCATTTCTTGGGCCGCTCCCGTGGCATATGGAGGTTCCCGGGCTAGGGGTGGAATCGGAGCTGTAGCTGCCAGCCTACGCCAGAGCCACAGCAACGCAGGATCCGAGCCGCATCTGCGACCTACACCACAGCTCACGGCAACGCCGGAACCTTGACCCACTGAGCAAGGGCAGGGATCGAACCCGCAACCTCATGGTTCCTAGTCGGATTCGTTAACCACTGCGCCATGACGGGAACTCCTTAAAAAAAAATTTTTTTTTTTAAGCTTTTCACAGTTAACATTCTTTCTTAGAGTAAGCTCCTGGATGCTTGTGTCTGGGGAGGAATCTGTTTCCACAGGGGAACTTCAGAGGGCCTGTGTGTTTGCATTGAAGTGCCATCCTCTTTCATCTCCAGATTTTTGCTTGTGACATTTATAGATTTTCAAACATTATCCCCTCTCCCTTCTGCTCTCAGAATAAATGCCAGCTCTTTTGGGAGTGTGTCCTGCCTCCTAAATGAGGTCAGCACCTTGTACTCTCCTAGTACCTAACGCCCCTAGGTAACATTCATCTCTTTGAATCTGAATTTCATGTTGGATTCTTGCCACCCCCATCAGCCCTGTGATGACAGGTCTGTCTGCCTCTTTAGCACCCACACCCGGGGAAGGAGTGACCTCATGGGTTTTTTTTTTGGCCATGACCAAGGAGGCATGCAGAAGTTCCAGGGCCAGGGGTCGAACTTGAGCCACAGCAGTGACAATGCCAGGTAATTAACTTGCTGAGCCACCAGGGAGGGAACTCCAACACAAATGCATTTTTTTTTGTCTTTTTGCCTTTTCTAGGGCCGCTCCCGTGGCATATGGAGGTTCCCAGGCTAGGGGTCAAATTGGAGCTGTAGCCGCTAGCCTGCGCCAGAGCCACAGCAATGCAAGATCCGACCCGCATCTGCAACCTACACCACAGCTCACAGCAATGCTGGATCCTTAACCCACTGAGCAAGGCTAGGGATCGAACCTGCAACCTCATGGTTCCTAGTCAGATTCGTTAACTACTGAGCCACAATGGGAACTCCGATAAATGCATTTTGATATAGCAAATGCCCTTGAAATCAAAAGTAGTGTTGCATGCAAATAATTGTCAATGGAAAAAAAAAGTTTTTAACCTTTGAGATACAATTATTTTGATGAAAGGGCTGTCCGGTAGGGGAGCTGTCCCCTGATAATGCTTTTTTTTAAGATTTTTTATTTTTTCTATTATAGTTGATTTACAATGTTCTGTAATTTTTTTTTTTTTTTTTTTTTTTGCTTTTTAGGGCCACACCCGAGGCATATGCAAGTTCCCAGGCTAGGGGTCAAATCAGAGTTGTAGCTGCTGCCCTCTTTGCAGAAATCGCCTGAGCTGTCGGACAAGATGAGGAGGGTACCAAGTGCCCGCCAACAGCCGGGCTCCCCTGCAGCTTTGCTCAGGGAGGAGGTTGCCACGTTCTGTAGGAAGGGGAGGTGGCGCGGACAGCAGGCAGGATGCAATTACTGAATTGGAACAAGGCCACATCCTCACAGCTTCCACTGCCACCACTGGCAACCATCCCTGGGATTCTGAGGCTTCAGAGAAGGTCCGTCTCTCTGACGTTACCATGGGGAGGAGCTACTTTTCCTTCTCTCAGTAGCATCTTCTTCCCAAAAGAAAGGAAGAAAACTGCATGATTTTCAAGGGCTTCATGCTGTTTCTCTGGGGAACCACTGCTGTGTGTGTGTGTGTGAGCCTGATTTTCACTTTCTCTCTTTCCCCTTTCTCCTCCTGTTCTCCCCTCCCCCTGTTCTCTCCACCTCTCCTCTTTTTCTTTCATTGCAAAGATGACAAAAGGTCACTGAAGAGACTTTGGAAACACAGAAGGGTGCAAAGGAGAAAAAAAATCACAGGAAAGTCCATTGTCCAAAGAGATCCACCTTGAATGCATTGATAATTGTATGTTCCAGTCATTTCTCTTTGCATCATGTGTAGCCTTAAATGCTTGCTGCTCCCCTGGCACCCCTGCAGGCTCCTCCCCAGCTCCTCTCCCCAAGGTCCCCTGGCCTCTAGTACTTGGAGGGCTTGTCGCTCTTGTGTGCCCATGTCTGTCCTGTCCATGGCCTGGGTCTTCTCCATCCATTCCTCTGGATTGCTAGTCTTTCCTCTAACTATGGACTGCCCTTGGCAATGCCCCTCATCCTCTCCTGCAGGTGGCAGACCCCTCTGCCCTGACGGATTTTTGCTTCTGCCCTGCTGGCCTGGGAGAGGAGGTTTTAACTCTCCACCCCAGGAATGGATAGAGCCCCTTCTACACCACAGCTGAAACGAACTGTGAGGTTTTTTTTTTTTTTTTTTACTTTCTGCTTTTTAGGGCTGCACCTATGGCATATGGAGGTTCCCAGGCTAGGGGTTGAGTCAGAACTATAGCTGGCAGCGTATGCCACAGCCACAGCAAGGTGGGATCTGAGTCATATCTGTGACTTACACCGCAGCTCACGGCAACGCTGGATCCTTAACCCACTAAACAAGGCCAGGGATCGAACCTGCGTCTTCATGGATGCTAGTCGGGTTCAGAACCCGCTGAGCCACGACCGGAACTCCCGAGCTGCGATTTTTAACTAGACTTTCCTGAAGATTTAGGAATGTCAGAGAGATGTTACCAAAGCAGCATAACCACTTGTTATGGTTCTGGCTGATCTTGGAGTCCAGAATTCTAGCGGGCTGTGAGGCTTTGTCCCTGATCTGCCTCCAAGTGGCTGAAGCCAGCTTACCCTGACCTCCAGGAGTGGTAGGTTAGCTGAATCAGGAGAAGCCAATTATGGCTAATTTAAGCAAAAAGAAAAAAAATTAGAGGCTATTGTATAGCTACCGAATCCTGAGATGGATGGAGACCTGGTGGACCTGTACCCAGCCATGAACAGTGCCCCAAATCACAACACAGAACTAGTCCTGGAAGAAGTCACAGCCGTGTCTGCCTGGCACAGGCAGCAGCCAACCGTGCAGACCCCACTGATTCTGGGCCCTGGATACTGCTGCTGGAACCACCCTTATGATGGCCCCGGAAACCGGGACCTAATACCGCTACGGGGGTCAGGAGTCCTGGAGTGGATTCCACCTGGTCCTTGCTTCTTCATATAACACAACGGTGTGTCCACTGCTTCCTGCCTCCTCCCTCTTCCCCCTGCCCCCGTGGAAGCTCCCATTCCACGGGAGGGGGCAAGGTCTGCCTCTCCACATCTCTACCCCACTCAGTGTGCAAGTCCCTCCCTCTTTGTTGAAGAGACTTAGGAAGATCCAGGACTCAGGAGGGGTGGGGAGGCGGTTGGTACTCACCCTAGGGAAGAGTTCTGCGTGGAATCCCTTCCTCGATACCTCTGGTCCTGCACCCTGGCTGTTCTGTTTGGAAGACCCTAGGAAGAGCCAGTCCCTTGCACTCTTCCTATCTCTCCAGGCTGAGTGGCCTTTCGGCACCATCCCCCCACCATCTTCATCCCCAGCCAAGTCTTTTCTAGTCTCTGGGAGAGGAGAAGTGGTTCTGTAAAACACCTTTGAGAATCTTTTCCCCTCATTTAGGGATGCTCTTTGGGATACCAGAGAGAGAAAAGAGGGGGAGGAGAACACAGAAATCCTTCAGGTGAACACATCGGATCCGCTCTGCCACATCTGCTCACTAGTGTCTGGTTCAAAGTCTGACTTCCATCTCTCTGGTTGGGGAACCTGGGTTGCCTGCTTCTGTCCTTGCAGTTGGGAAAATGAACCATTGGCATTCTTACCTTCTGCCCTAGGAGGACGTCTCTGTCTTTCACCAAACCAAAGAAGGGGGTTCAGAGGATGAACCGCTGTCCTCTAAAGTGGTCATGTCCCGTGAACTCATTCGCTCAGTGCCATCACAGCATGATGATAGGGTGGTTTGTTGGCCTTCAGCAGCATCGTGATGTCACAAACAGAACTCTCTTGGCTGAGTGTCACCAGAGTCAGCTCAATTCCACTTTCTAGTCTTTTTCTCAGCATGAGGAGAACATCAGGAGACCCGGATGTCTTTTTAAAGATTGTCTTTGGGCATCTCCATTTCTGGTGCAGTGTGGAAAATTGTTCATATAAGATCATGAATATCTCTGCTAAACACTTTGCAAGAGTGAGGTCATCTAAATTATATTTTAAAGAGAGTACTTTTATAAGGAAATTATGATCTGCAGAGATACTCCCCCCCACCTAAGGGTGGGTCACTGTTTACTACTTTATCTTACGGAGCATCTGATGTCCACACCTGCTATGATTTGCATAACTAAACAGCCCAGTCATTTCATGAAAGATGAAGGTAAACTTTAGTCATTACATTAAACTCCATTAAAGGGTTTGTATATAAGTTAATTCTCTTAAAAGGAAAAAATGTGCCAATTTACTAGCAACAGGGACAGTTATTGTGTGTATTCATTTAGTAATCCAAACAGGCTTCTGTCTGGTCATTCTAATCAAATCTACATTCTCATGAAATCCATTCTAATAAAATTAAAGAACAGTGCTACTCTTTAATAATTATGGAAGAATGATAGATGAATTATGAACTTATTTGCCCACGACGCATGAGCACTTGGCAACTGGACGTTCTTTTATTTGTATAAAACTTGAGCAGGATACAAAGAGGGCAAATCTATCAGGATGTCAAGATTCCCCCACCTTGGATGACTCTGCCATGAGGCTGTCAATGAAAACTTTGTCAGGAGCAGAAACCAACCAAAGTATGTGAATTCTGACTTCATTGGCACCTCCTTGGCTTCCTTGCAGGGTTTTCTCTCCAGCATGCGTCTTCTGTCTTGAATCATTAACAGTAACCCCCTTTACTACCATGGCTGACTCTTGAGGTATGGGCAGTATATGTGGGAGAACAAGATAGGCAAACTGTGTCATCTAGTCTCCCTGTTATACCTCTCAGTTGATAGGTTCTTTCCCCTTCATAGCACTTCTCTCAAGCTGTGATGATATATTGCTTTTGTGATTGTTTAATGTTCGTCTTTCCCCCACTAGCTCTGTGAAGCTGGGGGACG